>NC_066362.1:4234294-4852211 GCF_013377495.2 Cygnus atratus
CTGGAACATGGCACTGAAGCACTGAATGACTTTAAATAGACAGTCTGCCGGGAAGCATAGCATTAGCACCGTCTGCTTATTGCTGTAAGTGCAGGAGACACCGAAGAACCCAGAGGAATCCAGGTTTAAAATGGAGCTGCCCTGGACATGCCTATGAAAATGTCAATGATGGTGACAAATCAGGAAGCAATGTAATTCATGGTTTACACCTATCTCTAACTCTCTGAGACCGGGAGGAGGTTACTCCACACCAGCAAAGCCAGGCCAGAGGTGGCTGCAATGGTCCCAAATCAGTAGTGATCTCCCCGAATAAGAAATAAAAGGACCAAAACGTGGGGTCATGAGCTTGTGAGAATGCTACTCTGTCACTTCCAGGGTCCCCTCTCCCTTTGCTTAAGCTCAAGCATTGCTTGGACTGTCCCAAGCCTTGCCCAGAGCACAGATCAGCCTCACCCTGCAAAAAACAGACCTGGCCAGGACTGCAGGAAAGCAGGGTGAGTTTGTTTAAATGCTCGTTATGTTGCCTAACAAGGAAACCTCATTTATCATCACACTGCCTGCTTTCACTGCAGCTCAGTGCTGGAGGCTAATTTATACAGGATCAATGGCAAAACAGTTAGCTGGGAGTTTATTTTACTAAGCATTTGGTCATGTCAATCTATTTCATAACTGTCTCTCCTTGTTAAACATCCCCCCCTGGGGAAACAGCTACAGCATACTCACTTCCAGCACTATGTCTGGCTGCACTAGGTGGGAGATGTGCCTGCAAAAAGACTTCTATCAAAGAGCTTCTCACAGACACGAAACAAATGGGCCAACCTGCCAGGGAGGTAGCCCAAGCGACAACAGTAAGATTGCATCCCTCTGCAGAGAACTTTGTTATCAGGAGTGAAAGAATAACAGACATGTTCATCTGATTAATGTTTCTTTGAAAAAAAAAAAAGGGAGAAAAAATAGTGCTTAGACCTGATTTAATCTTTGGAGAATATTACACAGAGGCTATTTTCAAGGCTGCTGGTGTTGAGAGCACAGATCTATTACTTGAGAAAAAGGAAGGAGATAAAAAGTAAAGGGAGGGTGCTTGCACAAGTGAAGCTTTTCCACTGTATCAGTGCGAAGCAGCACGGCCCACCTTCCCTCTGCACTTTCAGAAATCTTAACTTGAAGTCCTCTGAGGCAGAGGGTTTTGCACAGGAAGGCACAATAAACGGGGCAAAGAAAACCTAACTCTGATTTGATTCCCAGGTCAAACTCTGTTGGTGGCACAGGTCTTCCGAATTCCTCAATAAGAAGTGTTCAGGTCATCAGTTTGCCATCAAAGATTTATTCCAGGCCAGGCTTGGGCCGCTATGGTTGAGGAAAGCCACTTCACAGCCCCCATGTGCCATGCAGAAACACGGCTGGTGTGACGTGGGACTGCCAACACTCTGCTTTTGGGAAAGAGATGAAGAGCAGGGAATCTCACTGAATCAGGTCAGGACAAGAGTAAGATCATATTTTTTCTCTTTTAGAGACAGACCTGAAACACTTTTCTGGCTTCCTTCCTATGACAGACTCTTGGGGGACCTCCGAGAGTCTTGCTAAAGTTTTCTGGTGGAAGCAATCGTGTTTTATGTGGTCTGACAGGCGCAACACAGAGACAAAAAGAGAGCTTACGTTTCTGAAGCACTGGTGAGGCGCCGCCTCCGCTCCGCACTGTTTCTGGTAATCGGCCCAGTCAAAGTCCTGGCCAGAGTAACCTGCAGGACAACAAGACAGAAAAAAGTGCTATCAGCCACCGCTTCACATCAGAGGGAGAGCACAAATTGGGCCCCGAGCAGACAACCATTTGCATTTCAGCATCCCACCCCGTCTCAGTGAAATGTGCAGGACCAGCAGAGCTCCCTGAATGCCCGTTCATACATCCTGAGGGTCAACACCAGCACCCCTCCAGCACCCACTTCTGCATTTCCCTTTGAAAACTTCATGTCTTTATTAAAAAGTAATAAAACATACACATTTTCCTTATTTTCCCTTTCCAGTGAGCATCTCTCAGGCTTTAATAAAACTGTAGCTACCAAGAAGTGCTACTGTCCCTGTTTTCCAGGTGGGACTAGCCATAGACCTCTTTCTCCTTTCTTTTGGTATCTAAAAGATGAAGCTGTGGAGCAAGACATCATAACATTATTGCAGAACTACTCTCACTGGAAAGTTTCAGGAGTCATCTAAAGGCCAAATTCTCCCCTTAATCTCCCTGTCTGGCATTTCAGCCTGGACTCAATCTTAAAGAACATCCCTTAATGTCTTTTTCATTGACAGTCAAAAAGGGACACTCAAGATCAGATGGGAATGAATCATTTATGACAGTGAAAATTGTGATTTTTTTTGTAGGCAAGAAAGGACTGGAATACTGAGTTGTAGTCACTTATCCATCAACCAGAGCCAAAAAAAAGGATTTAAAAACTTTGAAAATGAAGTCCCAAGCATCCTGCTAAGATGCAAGTATCTGGGATAAGATGAGCTTCTAAACTTAATGACTGCATTCCTGACAAACAAATTAATGAGATAAAGCCTTGAGCAGTAAAGGGTCCTAAGATGCCTATCTCAGTGGGACATGAACATGCAATAGTAAAACACAATAATGATAGGAAAGCTAGAAATAAACATGCACAGGGAAGTATAAAAGGGCCATCACTTACAGAGAATCTTCATTTTTTCATATGAAAAAACTCCCTGTATTGTTTTCACATACATTAACAACCAATTCCTACAATAGTATTTTCTTACTGCTGCTTTTCCATCTCCTTTTTCCTCTCTAGTTATTTGCTTGCCAGATACTTTTCAGCTTCATAAAATGAAATGGAAAACAGGAGGAGAAGCGCACATCCTATCAGAAGGGATTCATCTGATCACATACAGATGTTTGCAGTGGCGGTGCCTAGAGCTGTGTCTGTCATCCCAGGGCTCCCTGAAGAGTCAATGGAGAAGTAGGCAGATCTAGCGGTGATCTGCATGTCCTCCTTCAGGAGGAGCAAAATCACTCCGCAAAAGTCCCTTTCACACTTCATTGATTCCAGAGGCAGTTATGATGATGGACTCGGATGGAGACAGCCACAGTGCAGTTATCCATACTATATAATATCAGGCTCACCCCATGATGCTCCCAGGGACCCAAAAACCTGCCCACACCCTGCATGTTCTCATGTCTCTGATTAAAACCCCTCATGAACAGCTTTGGACTCTTAATTTTGGCAGAGTGGATGGGAAAGGCACACTGACAGGGTTTCAGCAGGGTATAAAAACCTGAGTTGTCACACACAACCTGTTGGCTTGGCCATGCACTACCCAAATCTCTGTGAGACCCTTTGCTGGAGACTCAAGTTGGAACAAAACCCAGGAGGGCAGTTTGCTGTAACTCACTTCAGCAGCCCAACGAGGACTGCTCCAAGAGGACCATACACAAGAATAACCTTCAACCAAACCTGTACCTCTTCACAGAGCCTCATGATGTAAGGTATATGTGTGCCCTCATTAGCACATGGCATCCCCAAACTGTTAGCCTTTAAAGCTCAGCCCACATAATAATGTTCAAAGCTTGGCTTCCATGATTCACCTACTGCCCCCCAAACATGTAAAACCTCATTGCGACTGCTATCTTGACTCTCAGCAGTTTAATCAGAAATAAATGTAACAATACAAATGTAATGGAGGTTTTGGAAATGGTATTTCCTTAGTAAGTCTCATAACCAAGAGTGCTACTGCAGTGTTTTTCCCCCTCTTAATAGCTCATAAAAAGGAACAATGGTTGCCACTCTAAAGGGAAGTGGTCTATAAATCCAGCTCCAATAAATATAAACAGTGCTTGTTCAATGTTTATACACCAGCAGTAAATGGGTATTCATTTTTGGCACTGTACAGGAAAATACTGCTCTCTGTTTCTAGTAGCAAATGTTTGCACCTCCTGCTCATGACTCATCTATTACATGTTTGGTTTCAACACAGGCCTGACAGGCAAAAAAGCAAAAGAACAGATATTAAAGAAATAAAGTACTCTGAACCCAAATATCCCAACCCGCCATGCTGTTCTGATGAAGTTAAATCAGTCAATTTTAAAATCAGAGAACCTCTCTGTCAACCATAAATAAACCCAAACAAACAAGCCCAGAACATAGCAATGACACTTCGCACCAAGAGAAAAAGGACTTCTGTGGTTTTCCCTTGTCATCTGCTGATCCATGGGGACTTTTTTATGCCTTTCAACAAGGAGAGCCATTTAGGCAACATTAAATTTTGTCAACATAACCAAGCAGAAGAACTGTCAAATCTGCATTTCAAAAAAAAAAAAAGGTAATTCTGGATGCCCCAGGGCAGGTAGAGCCATCCAGTGGTTTGAGTGGAAATGGTGGGATTCCCTCCTCCTTCCACAGAGCGATTCAACAGTAGTGTTGCAGCCCTCTCGTATCAGCCCTGATTATTTCTTTATCCAAAGCTGATATTATCCTTCTCAGAGAACACCTCAAATGTGGGTCTGGATGCATTTCACTTTCAATCTATATTTTCCTGCTGTTGTTTTTTGTTGGTGGTGGTTTTTTTCTTGTTGGCTGTTTTTTTTTCAGAAAGTGCTCCAGTGTCTAATGACATTTTAGTGACTTGAAGTGCATGCTTGCTAATGGAAGAGTTTTTTGACACCTTAAGTCCTGATGTATTTTGGGCATGCAGTCCCCATTCACACTAGAAGAAACCACATATTTTGCGCATCTATGTACCACTTGCTGTACACTTCTTTTAATAGCTTCTCTCCACGATTTCTGATCTGACAGCAGAAAAGAAGGACTTTATACACTTTCTGAGCCCACGTAGATCCCAATCACCAGACATTACACCAGATGCCTCCTTGATGTTTAAACTTTACTGACCAAATTGAGAAATACATTAGGGCAGGTAGAAGGATGCTAGAGACACTTCTAAATATGTTGGTGTCTAAAAGAGACTGCTCATACACCTGACCCATAAAACACCACCTCAGACAGGCTTTGTACCAACATGGACTGGAAATTATTAGGCCATGACCCTTTAAAGAGAAATGTCTGGCCTACGGTTTACTTAAGTTAATTAGCTGGCCTGGGGGAAGCTGCATGTGAATTTGTGATGGAAAAAAAAACACAAATCCATACAAAACAAAACAAGAAAACACTGAATTTACTTCCATTTTTAGCAACTTTTCTGGCCAGTGAGCACTTACACAGGTATTGTCATTACACTGGAATTTAAGCAGAAGGGAGGTAAAGCATCCACAGAGTGCATTTATTTCAGTAAAAGCAACAAATTAATCATAGATACACTATATACAGCTGCACGCACAGGGCTCCAGGACTTTGGTGAGAATTTCAAGTTACGATCTACATAAGAGGACTCTGAATCTGGCAGGGAATAATCCTTCACTTCCTTGGGATGAGCAGAAGCATATACATATATATATATATATACACACACACACATAATTTCCCAAAATGAAGACAAATATGCCTGTACACAACTTCATAGGATTTTTTTAAGCATTTCTTCTTCTCCCAAGCAATGCCATTTTTTGGCAAAAGTTCAACACCAGATTCAAAAATCCGAAATTCCAGAGAGCCAACGTATTTTGCAAGTGAAGAAATATTGCTAAGGCACTGCAGGTGGTTGTCTGAAATTGCAAGTAATTAACTGCACTGCTACAAAGTTGGGAAACAGCATGGCTGGAGGCTGTTTCTCCTAGCTCTGACCCGAGCACTGCTCTGAATTTGTGTTCGCCTGGAGTTTTTTCGAGACAGCTAAAGAAATGTCTACACACTCCTAGCAGGCAGTTATGAGCTTACTGGTGAGGCACAAGGTGATTTCAATACAGGAGATATTTAGATTTAGGAGCTTTGCTTCATCTCAGCATTGTACCTATGGGGATGCTGTAGTGGAGCTGCCTGGTTTGTCTCTAACATAATATGGCTTTTAATGCTCCTCTTGTGCTCTGCACACACAAAGCAGCAGCAAGATGCATTTTACAGGAATTTCCTAGGCTTCAGTGCAGCTTGCTTCAGAATTCAAAGCACATGGACATCAATCTATCAGCAAGGCACGTTTGTAGAGATGTTCACAGGCTGTTATAAGCCAGAACAGCCCCAGTGACTCAACAGAGATGCTCTGGCTGGAGATGCTTAACGTGATGCTGCGCAGCAAAGAGCGGCGTGGTTTTAAAGGCAGTTAAGAGGAGGCTAGCTTCCTTAAGAGGAAAGCTGCAAATCATCGAGAAGGAATACAAACCCTTGGGAGGTGTGAGATTGACTCCATTTTTAAGGCACCACTGTATTGGCAAGATCCCTAAGGAATCCGCATGGCAAAGCATTGAGATTTTGCTGGGTTCAGGTCTCAGGTCATCAATGGTCACTTGTAAATAATGATTGTTAAAAACCTAAGGGAAGAAAAAGAAGGAAACAAAATCAGATATTAAATTCGCCACAACACCAGCAAACACAGAAAGCTGAAACAAACTGGAATCAAACTACTCCTGAAAATAACCCCCAGTCACCTAACACTTGTCATCAAAGTGATCTGCCAAAGAGACAAGGCTTGAGTTTTACAGATGCGTAAACCAAGGCAAGGGAAAGCTCCATCATCCAGGGTCACTCAGTGTGCCCATGGCTGAGCAGGGACTGGAGGCAACCCTGGAGACCCCATGGCCTTCCCCTCTCTTGCTTTGAGAGTGTGAATTAAATACCCAGGTACCCCGTCTGTCCAGCTGTTTTATTTCAAAGGATTTCCCAGATGTGCAGGGAAAATATGCATGCATGGAGAGAAGACAGGGATATAAGACAGCTTCCCTATTTCTGCATGAAAGTGGTAGATGGACATCTTCATCCCAATCAGATCTAAGTGCATATATAGTCACCTAGTGATGCTGGTGCGACAGAAACAATTCCTGAAGAAGGAAAACATTCACAGACGACTTTTGAACATGCTTCTTAATGTGTTCTCCAGGCAATGAAGAACTACTCCTGAGTTTTTCTAAATATGGTGGAAATCAGTAGGAACGCTCTTCCCAGCCCTCCTTGCCGGGAGCTCACCTTGGTCACTGATGCAGGACAGATATGAAATGGCTCCTTCATATTCACCGCCTCCAGCTTCATCCCCACAGTGAAGAAGTGGCTTCGCAAATCAGCATGGTCCTGGGGAAAGAACGGGGAGGAAGAACAGGCGGTGTGTCAGCACCATCCACCAAGGAGGGGTCAATACTTTTGGAAATCTGTTTGAAATGTCTCCATGTGGGTTTTGTTACTCAGCTGACTGCCAGATTACCTGCCTGCCCCAAATCCAACCAGGTGCTCCTGGTCCTCCTATGGGTGGAAGCAGCCCAAGATGGCCCTAATTCACCCTGGTGGATGCCTGGCTCCTGCAGGGCACCAAATACAGACCTGTGCTGGTTTCCATGTACCTTAAGAGGCAAGGTCTTTTCTCCAACCATATCGAAGGTAGAATAAAGTGCAGACACTGAAGTTGGACCCGAAAGGTGGGCAATGAGAGAACATGGTGGTGGGAAAACATGGAACTGTGTTCAGGTACATGCCCATCATGACACCTTCAACTGGCATCAAACCCGTCTGTGCCCCGAAGGCTGCACACAACAGCTTTGTGGCATCAGCAGGATGCAGTCCCAAAGCCCAGAAACAACCCTGGTTTGACTCCCTAATTTGCCATCAGTTTACTGTTACATCTATCAAATTACTCCATCACTCATGACCCCTGTCCAATAGGCATATACGTTGGCATCCTAATTCCAAAGTAATGATCGTATTTCGTGTTCATTCAATAAAAGTGTCCTACAGTATTTCTTAACAATCTGTGTTTCAGCCAAAACATGCATAAAAGGTGATGCTGTTACACTTAAAACATGCACACACACATTGAACTCAAAAATACATGCAGAAGGCTACCTAATAAAGTGCTTAGCAGTGTCATTCCCACCTACATTCACTGCTACATGTTGTACTCTTGTTCAAAAATTATTTTCTATTGATCTGATGTTGTATGTCGTTGTTCTTTCCTTCCCAAGAATTGTTCTCGCTTGCAGACTTAACAACTTCTATTTTGGGATTGTACATTCCCAGTGCCATTAGAGATAAGGGGTTTTACAAGATCCTACTAAGGCTAAAGGAATAGTTGTTTTCATCTTACCTAGCTTTGCAATGTTATAGTGCCTTTTATGTGAGAACCAAAAAGCAGTCAAAAAAAAAAGTATCGTAATGACTTCAGCTTCACAGCAGGGGAAGTATGTACCAATGGGGAAACTGAGGAAGATTTAGTAATAATGGTCCAAAGCACCACAATGGACTAATGGCTGAGGAAGGAGCAGACGTTTAGGAGTTCTGGTGTCCTGCAGCATAGCATCAGCTGTACTTGCAATTGCTGGCAGTTACTTCCACATCACTGAAGTCCCAGCAAGCCAAGAGACCCATTTCTGGCAATTTTATGATGTGAACGTTTCGCTGAATAAAAGGCTGATTCAGGGAAGAGAATTTGGCTCCTTGTATATAGATGTTGCACAGTTCAAGGGATGCATCAGTCAGACAGGTTATCGAAACTGCCATCTTTACTACCAAAAATACTTCAGCTGGGAAAAGACGATGGCTGCAAAAATCACACCTCACTGGCAGTGAACTTCAAATCTCCAAAGGCAGAAAGCATCTGGGCTGGAGGGATGACTCCTTCCCTACACGAGGATCCACACCCAGCACCTCTTAATCCTTGGGGTGAGGTTGTAAAGAAAAGGCAACTGTGCAAAATGTACATCTGGAAGCAAGCTTACACTGCAGCATCTTCCCATCAAAAGATACAGGATTCAACTCACGCTCGCATCCGGCTTCGCTACATAATAAGCCCAGATCTACCAAAGTACTTAATCATGTTTATCTTTAAACATGCAAGTAGTTTCATCAACTTTGTAAGTGATTTGTTGATTGAGACCAAAATACTTAAAACCATATTGCTTCCCATTTTTATTTGAATCAGTTTCTTTGGTTCTGCTCCTTCTTTTTTTTTTTTTTTACTCTGGCCTTTTTTGAAGGGGAAAAATAATTAAGTAGGAAAAAACATGAAGTTAATAACATTTAAAGCTATTTGTTTTACTTCAAAAGCACATCCCCTTTTGTCCATGTGCTATGTATCTTAGGATCAAATCTCCGTTCTCATTCAGTGGGATCTCATGTAAACATCTTTAATGTTTAAATTAATAGCAAGAATAAACTCCCAAGGGGAACTCGTGGGATCTTAGGTACGTCTCCTTTTTAAGGCAGAAAATTCTCTTTGAAGCAGGAACGTACATTTGTTTGGAGAAGAGCTGTGGAAGCAAAAAGCATGTCTGTGTTAAATGTCATTTTTGAGATGGAAAAGCTTTCATGGAGAAAAAACCTTTGTATTGTACCTCTCTGGCAAATGGTCATGGTCTGGATATTTGATCTCTTTCACATATTTGTTAAAGAGAAGCATCAAAATTTACCAAAAGAGCCTTAGATTTCTGCAGCCACAGAAAGAAAAAAGATCCCAATGCCGTTCTCCGGCTCCAGTGCTGGAGCTATCTCAGCCAGCAGGGAATTACTTAGGATTTGGCATATGCTCCTCTTCAAAACTCCAATTAATTTACATAATTTCTAAGAATAGGTTTTACAGAAGTGAAGGCAAAGCTTTTAATTAGTATTAGACTCAAAGTGATACAGTGGATAATGAACTGTGCTCTCTTCCCATTATTCACACTGACAGGGAAGACGCCCGTTAAATAAAAGCAGCTGCAAAAAGAGGACCAAAGGGGTGAGACCTTCCCCCGGCTCCCCACCAGACCCTGCAGCAGAGCAAAAGCAGTGCCTGAAATGTTTCTGGGTGGCAGAAACCAACCCTTTATGACTGCCCATGGCATTCAAAGCCACCTATGAGGATGTCACCAGCCATTAATTTCTAGCAACTACTTCAAGCAAGTTTCAATTTGCTTTGCAATGGAGTCGAATAGGTCAGTTGGAGCACTTTATAGCCCCGTGCATAGTGAACCTGTACTCCTGCTGGCAGGCAATGCTTCCCAGAAACAGCCCCACCGACCATGCAGATTTACACAAGCAGCTAGCCTGTCTAACAGGCAACAGAAATAACCTCCCAGCCCTCACTGCTGGTAAGCAGTCAAGAAAGCTAGCCCGACAAGCCACAACAATGCTGAGAAATCCCCTACAGCAAAGCGAAAATCACACCAAGGAAAGTACAATGAATTAACGTGGAACGAGCACCAGAGTTGCTCATTCAAAGGATCACCATCTCTAACATGATGGATTACAGCCCACAATGGTGCTTACAAGCAATGAATGGAAAATTGCAGAACCCTCCACTGAATGAACGTCTGTCACTTACAGCCCAAACCCATCGGCTGTCACAACTCTCACTGCAAAGCCTAGGAAGCAATTCAACTCAGCCCCACTCTTGCCATTTGAGAGCAGCTTGCACTTGCAAAATTTGCCGGTTTGCATGGGCTGCAACCCTCCAGGCCACCTGAAAGTCAGCTTTAACTCATCTGCATCATTATCTGCATCTTCTTAGAGTACATTTTTCTGCAACCTTTCCACAAAAACATCTTTGCAACAGCTCAGTGCAACAAGCATTGCTTCCCATCATCCAGCTGCAAGGCTGAATGCTGGAACGGCTGAAGGTCAAACAAGAAGTCAGCAACTGGGCTGGGAGAAGAACCAGGCTCCTAATTCCCAACCCTCTTCTTCAGGTGCTGAGAGAACTGCCTGACTTTCTCCTTCATAGCTAATGAGCCACAGGCAGTGCAGGTTTCAAAAATGTCAGGGTGTCTTGGGAGCCTAAATGTCATTCCAAAAGAAGCCCACAAACGGATTTACAAAAGTATTCAGACTCAAGGATATGGACAGGCTTTGGGGATGCACCTGTGTGGGTGATGTGCATAAGTCCTAAAGAAAACTCACTGACTTCCTCTGAGCATTGGTCTTGAACTCAAAAAGATATACTGCAAAATCAGTTATTTGCCCTTTCTGGCGCCTGAATACCTTGCTAAATCTGGCTTCTGAGTATTTCTACTACACCAATGTCATTTAAGTGTAAGTAAACTCAAGTTTGTCCACATCACAGCAGTATTCTGGTCATAAAATACTGGAGCTCAGGTCTTTTTACACTCCACCAGGCAAAGCAGAGAGCAGTGGGACTTGGCTAAGCTGCTTTTGCCTGTGGCATTTAGGGAAGTCATGCTATGGGCCCGTTCTGGTAGCTGTGTCCACAAACCCAAAGAAAGGCATCTCCTTCTGGTTCTGAAATGCTCGTTCTTAGTCCATTTTCCTCAACATAAAGCACTGGAGTCATCTCATTTTAAACCCAACAGCTTACACAGCATGCAGATAAGGGGAAAAGTCTGATTTTCAAATACCCCCAAACGCAGGGTTCTTTTAGTCCAAGATAGTCACATTCACACCAATTATAAGAACTCAGAACTAAGCCTGAACGCTGAAAAGTTGCAAAGTTGAGAGGCTGATCAGAAACAGCAAACAATTAATGTATGATTAACCTGAGCCTCCTTTCATCCTCACCAGATGCAACAGTGTGAAATGGTGTTCCCTTCAATCAACTTTCTCCTGCTTTCCCCTACTAAGGACATAGAAGAAGCAGGCTCCATCTGGTACGACTGGAAACATGTTATTTATTTCAGCTTTTGTTTTGAAAGAAATTGCTTCCCCCGGTGTTTTCCCTAATTCTCTAAGATACCGGCTGCTTCTAATGGCCTCATTTTAATCACAAAGCTCATGTCTGGTAACCAGTCACATGCACAGCAATAGCAGTGGTTAAACTGCCTCTACAGGAATCTGGCATTTGTTTTTTAATTGAGCAAAAAAAATAAATAAAGAAACCCTCCCAAATGCAACCCTTTGCATTATTTGCAGATGAATCAGTCTTGTTTGCGATTCATCAACGTCCTTTGCTAAACACGGAGCAATTTTCCCTGCAGACACGCTCTCTGCAGGGACCCAGAGATCCCCCAGTAACACACAACAGGAGCAAATTGTCCCTCGTTTGGACGAGCGTGGTGGTGGGAAGACCAGCCTGGAGAGATGTGTGGTGGGATGAAGAGGATAGGGTGCTGGGAAGGAGGCTTTGGAGGCTCTGTGACCCTGAGCTTGGCAGCCGCGACCACCTGCACCTACCAAAGAGCCCCTTAAAAACCACAGATGCTTCTGCCTAGGATCAAATTTAGCCCTACAGATTTTAAGCTTCTCTTTTTGAATATAAATAGTTACCATAGAAACAGCAACGTTGCAGAGTAGCCGGGCTAAATCCAAATACACCTTCTCCGTATGGCTCGGCCGGCTGCAGATGGCATTAGGGCAAAGATCCCCTCCTACACAGTGCGTGCTTTGATTTGCCTGGGCGGTGGAAGCACGGGTGGCAGAGGCAGAGGTAAGAGAGACAGATAGGCATCCACTTTTTTCATTTTTTTCAAATACCTTACAGCAGAATTACTTCATTCAGCATCGCCACACCACTTCTGGTGTTTGCTAGTGAACCTTTGTGTCATACGCATGGCTCCCATCTCACACGTGGGAACACTGACCCGCATGCTCAAAATGAAACCATGACTGCCTCTTTTCACACCTCTAAGTAAGTAAGAGGGGCTGAGTCCCCATAGGCACTTGCTTGGATGGAGTCTGCCCTCAGTAACATCCCGGAAGTAATTGCTATTGAGAAATCGGTGGGAATTTGTCAGAAGAGAGAGGATCAGAATAAATTAAATGCACACTGTGAGTTGCATCCTTCTCACAAAACAGCTTCGGGACAGAGCTGACTTTTATTTTCTCTGGGAAAAGTCATCCATCTGAAGATGAATGGTACACCCACCCCCTGCATGAGAGTGGACTGGTTGCAGGTGCACATTGGCTCTTCTGAAGGGCAAACACTGCTATGGCCAAGGATGTGGGAGGCAGAGGTCAGGTCTTCATGAACAAACTCCTCCACACTGAACTTGGATGCAATAAGTAAAATGGATAGGGCCTTTCGCTAACCTCTCATCATCCCAAAAGACCTCCGGTATGTAATGGAGAAAGAAAACCAAGCTTGCTAAACGTGCAGCTAGGAGGACAAAGAAGGCAGCAGGTTGAGGGACCTACTCAACCCATCTGCTTTGCTTGAACTCCCTCCAGCACTTCTCTTCCCACCCCAACTTTCACACAGTGCTGCCAAATAGACCCTTGGGGCATCTCAGAAGGCAGGGCCTGGCATCTCAGACAGGGCTTGACTTCGTTTACCTCCTTGGAATGCTCTCCCCACCTGCTTCCTTGCACAGCCCACCATCAGGATGGATCTGCAAAGAAGTTAAGACTTTTTTCCCCATCAGGTCTTTCCACCAGACTTCATCTCACCTCAGTGGCATCTTTGGTATTGGAGACATCCTTGCTCCCAAGGGCCAGGAAAGCAGTTTGTAAGGACCTTTGGAGGATACTCCTAATGATGGTCATTAGGTCTTACAAAGATAAATGGATTTAATGAGCTGAGACAGGAGTGGGTCAAAAGACGGAGGCACATCCGAGGGGATGGGAGGCCATGCATGTCGCCCAGCCAGGCAAAACGCAGCCAGGGAGAAGGGCTGACGAGTGCTACGGATGAGGAAGAACAGATGGAGTATAAATAATTTGGCAGTCTGTAAACTACATGGCAACTCGTGGGTTATTAAAGCACAGCGTGCACCATGAAGGCTAGCCAAGCCATCGGTGCATGAAGGGGCTGGGGATTGCTAATGCTTGAATTTGGCTTCCACGTGAAACCAAAAGCACGGCTGCTTTAACCTGCTGCATCAGCATGTGCCCATCCATTATGGGGGCTGAAGATGGAAAAACCCAGTTGGATTTCAAGTCCATTCATCCACTCAAGTCAGGATTGTCTGTGACAGATAGTCAAGGGCAGAAAAGTAGCCCTTGAGCATCTCTTCCTTGCACTGAAACTTCGCTGTAAGACCAAATAATGGAATAAAACACCATAAAACAGACAAATAAATTATTATTTTTTGAGAGATGCTGTTCTTTAAAAAAAAAAGAACAAAAAACTCATGATCTTGAATAAATAGTCCATCTTAATCTCATACTTAATACCAAAAATGGGCAATTCAGGGAATGGAAAACTAACAAACAAACATATATATTTGGGAGGGGGAAAAGAAGTCCTGTTTAATATTTCTCCTTGTACTTTTGAATATGGAACAAGAACCACCCAGTTTGGTGATGGGTGCTCCCTTCATCATTCTCAGTAAGAGAGAATTGTCCCAGCTGATTTCTTCCATCCATTTTTAGTTTTAGTTTTAAGGACTACCATTACTGATTATAGGAAACACCCAAGTGCTCCAGTTAGAAATAGGGTCACGCTGGGCTGGGAACAGTGTAGGGTAACAGGTGTTGTTTGCCAGAGAGAATAATTTCAAGTGGGGAAAAAAAAAAAAAAAAAAAAAGCCACGACCACCACCAGAACAACTTCAGTAAAGGAGAACCAGAAAGGTGGAGACAAGAGTGGGACCAAAAGTTATCAATCAGGAATCAGCACCTTAGATAACCCCTCTCTCTCCTGAGCATCTGTGCTCTTCAAGCAGCTGAACACAGCCCGGGTTAGGGATGCAGCTCCATCCAGCCTAGCCAACAGGAACCACTTTATGCTGGGGGATTGCGAGTAGGATGCCCATATGCAATATCCATGGAGAGGTGACGGGCACCCCAATTCCTGGGCAGGATTTAGCTGCCCAGGATTTAGCCACCCAGGGATCCAAACCTGCACAGGGCCCACAGATACAGCACAGGAGGCCAGGGAGAGCTTACTGGGGTGTCAAAGATCCCCAGGATACTAATCCACCTCTGCCTGCGAAACTGAGTCCCATGATCTATATCCAGCCTTCATCTTAACCAAATTACAAGGATTTAAGTCTAAAAAAACACTTTTATTCATAAATATTAGAATTAAAAGGCACTGTGGTTGGAGTCTGGCTTCCTGCTGCAAGGCCTCTCCTTAGAAAGCACCAACATGGCGTCACTGAAGCAAACTCTGGTGTCACACAGCTTTAAAACTGGCCTCAGTGACAGACCACCCACCTTTATTCACACCCAAAGCCTTGGCCATTTTCTCAGCTCTGAAGCCCGACCCGTTTGTGACTGGCATTCAGCCAAGCATAGGGATCCCTATAGCACCCTGAAACCAGAGCACGAACACGCTCTCCTGTTCCCAGGGAACACATTTCCCTGGGTTGCGGATTTTTGGAAGGATTTCTGCTCCTAAACTATGCAAACACCCTTGAAAATCCAGTCTGTATTTAGTTTTCTTTAAGAATCAACATGTTTTCTAAAAAGAACAGAATGACAAAACAGAGGATGCGTTGCACAAAGCTTTTGTGAAAAAAAAAACTTACTCCAGGAGGTGCAGTTTGCAAAACACTATGTTTAGTAGCTATATAATAGTGACATTTTCTGGCAGTTGAACATCACGTTCCTTCTCAAAGGATCCTAAAGCGTTTTACAAATGCTTTCAACATATGGCCAAGTGTAAAACAGCACCAAAAGAACGAAGATCCTTGCTTGCAACCAGCTCGTAAGGTCTGGTGCCCTCTCCTTGGATGCGAGGAGGAGACTGGGCCTGCACTTTTACAAGGGATTTTCAGACCTGCTGAAGACCACCACACACAAGTCCAGCTCTGCCGTACTGCTCAGCATTGATAATTCAGCCTCAAATGCATGGCATACAAGGTCTCAGGCAGAATCCGACCCTATGGCACCAAAACCAAACTGCTTCTCTCCCAACAGCAACGATGGCCTGATAAACCCCCAAGAGGAGCCACTTTTCCCACTACAAATGAAGACCTGCTTTTCTGGCCATCACTACCTGGGACCAGTTTGACTGTGCACTAGTGACACTGCCCACAACCAAGCACAGCTCAAATGGCAACAGGAATTTAAGTCGCAATTCAGCCAAAAAAATGTGCATGTGCTCACCCTAGGGACTGCTCATGTCTGTACAGCAAGCACACACTTACGCTCTCCTCACTGATGTATTTCTGTAGGGAAATGTGGAATATAATTGCTCAGTGGGCAGTTTACCATTTCTGCCGAAGTAAACATTTCCAGCTTTCCAGAAGACCAAGATCTTTAACAGTTGCCAGCTGTCAAACTCTGTGTTTTATATCTCATCTAACACATGACAGTTGTAGTAGCACGGTGTCCCCTGGCACTGTGTACAGGCATTATTTCTGTGCTGGTTTGGGGAAGAAAAAAAAAGGGGGGGGGGGGGGACAACACTCTTTGGATTCAACATATTTTGCTGGGATCTTCTGGGATTCTTTTTGAAGGTCCCCTGCAAATTCTGGCTCATCTTATATGATTAGACAACGGTACCGTCATTTGGTCTAATAAAGCCTTTCCATAACTCATGTTTAAGTCATAACTAGAGGAAGACATGCTCACAGGCATGGCCATCTCTCGTATTTTAATCCATAGTCAACAGGCATAAGATGGGGTTGACTCCCCCTAAAAGAGGAGGACACACTGATGCCCACAGGCAAGCCATTTATTCAGCCTCCTGCCTCCCCAGCACCAGAATCAGACTTAGGTAACACCAGACACTGAATTCAGCTCTCCTTGTACTCAGCTTTCACAGTACAATTAAAGAAGCTGAACTGCCCTATTCCTGCCTTTTTGTCATGCATGGCTCTAGATTATCTCTCCACTTGGGCTACTCAAGAATTGCAAGGCACTGCATTGTCTAAGAGGAACAACCTTGCAAGCTCCAACCACACCGCTTGTTCGCTGGAATTTGCTGAATTTAAATTTATGACCCTCATGCAATAATTAAAATAAGTGGGTATAAGTCTAGCATGCTGAGAAGAGGCAGCAAAACAGCTGTTAGTTATAAACCAGAAAAAAAAAATGAAAAAAAAAAAGATGAAAAAGATGCTTTATAAGCCTCATCAGAAACATTCTTCACTCTCTCATATAGACAGGGATAAAATTTACACATTAGGCATTCCCTATTGTGATTTAATCCCTGCCCCACGCAACACATGTTTGATCTTGAAACTTCAAGCTTTAATAGTTTGTGGGTTCAAGCACTGTATGAAAGAAGCAGCAGAGAACCAAAACTCTCTGTACGCCATTCCCGTAACAACACGTGGCTTGTCAAACTCACATCAGTGCTGAAAGCCAACCCACAAACCTTCCCCACTTCTCCCAGCCTCGCAGAGCTTTCTCATAGCAAGCAAATAAGCCACTGCCTCAGCCATTAGCAAAGAGTTCCCAAATTAATGTTGCTAACTCAAGTGTTTCTCAGCTGGACGAGGAGCCTGAAGTCCTCATGGGATGCTGCCGGCAAGATCCTGCAGAATGGGCAAAGGCAGCATCGGGATTTTGTGATGCACCAGGGGGATGGAGCACCACAGCAGCTCCATCACACCACAGCAAGGCTGCACCCGTTAAAAAACAGCTAGAAATCAGGATTATCTGGAGCAGTCGTGATTAATAGCAGTGTGAATTTGGACGGGATATTAAAGCTGGTGCCTCAGGGCTGAAGTACATCTCTAACTGTTAAAAACCAGACTGAGAAAAAAAATGACACGGGAGGAAAATTATCTCCTACTTCCACTACAGATCCCTGAAGGAGGTTTCTCTGCATCATGGCTTGCAATCAGATGAAAATCTGGGTGCAAGGCTCAGAGAAAGCTGGCTACTTTATGTCCACTTTCATAATCATAGCCCCATGCTGTCACAGGCTGTGAAAACTCAGGTCTGCAAAAAAAAAATGATGTTGGAGAAATAGGGATGTTGGAGAAATCCATGCTGATCACCCCCTCCCCAGCATCTATTAAACAGTGATGGCAAGAAATCAGGTGTCAGGGCAGAGAGTCCGCACATGAGCCAACTTCACTTTATACAAACATCTCACTTGTGACCTTTTGTATTATAGCAACAGCATTTCCTGCACAAGCTTAACATAAACTGCTAAACACCGCATGTTATTTATTCATCACATAACTGAAGAAAAATGTGCATCTTTTACCTTGAATACTTCCATTGGAAGAGGAAAATTTGCTGCATCAGTAAGGGATTTTTCCAGAGAGCATTTCCACTCAGATACAGTCTTCAGAGAATAGATATCTAAAGCAATGATAACAACAAAAACAAACAAACAAACAAAAAAACACAAGACCAAGAGGTGACTGTTTGGGAATCAAACGTTTTTGAAAGACTTCAGTTCCCGTGCCATAAAAATGGATAGTCCAAGTGAAATGAGCAGTGTGTATATCCCAAGCTGTACAGTGTGGATAAATTGAACGCAAAAGCAACTAGCAGGGGCACATTTGAGGAAGACTGTGTTTTATATCCTGGAGTAAAACCCAGGAAAATACACGTCCCTTATTTTCTGTTGTGGAAACAAGAACCATGCTGTCTCATTACTTGAAAATAACAAAAAACTCCTTTGATTTGCAATTCTCAAAATACCTGATGTTTTCCAATTTGAGGACCCTCAGGTTTTCAGCCAATATTAGTTATACTTGAACAAAACCAGAAATATCTTTAACAATGCTTCTGTTCATTGGAAAGGTCATCTTTTTAGTGCCTTTTTTTTTTTTTTTGAGGGGGAGGAACATTTCAGCTAGATCTCTACACAGACGCATTTCTTGGTGCCACACTGAAAGCTGAGTATCGCACCAACTCAAAGACATACGCTTTTGAATTCTAATCATTACACTTTTAGGCAGCGTCTTTGTGCAGATTCACATTGCCTTCAGTGAGTTTCCTTAAATAGGTTTAATATTATTAAATCATTGTATTAGCAAGCCCTTTATGGTTCGGTGCAGTGAAATGCCTATGAATCATCAAAGGAAACAATGTAGGAAACAATACTATGATGAAGAACATTATATTGGATTTACTTCTGCCATAGAAAACAAATTGTTATCCCGCACATAACAAGTTATTGCAGCACATTCATATCAAGGTCTTAAAGAGACAAGATAGGTAGACAGATTGCAACAATTATTAAAATGGAAATGAACATTTACTTATTAATAACTTGAACCTTGATACAGAGTGAATAGGGTGAAGCTTTGCTTTTGTCAGTTTGGCTTCACACACAGCACAGTTCAATTTGGTCCAATTTGCATATAAATTCTGTACATCTAGTAACCATATATATTTGCTGGCTAGCAAAGATTTACTGTTGTATCTTACAATTCTGAAGGAGGAAATAAAAGATATATATATATATATATAAAGGAACTGGCAAGCACTGTTTCCACCTAGCACTGACAGTACAAGAGAATTTTATGCTCTGATCTCAATAGATTTAAGACCTTATCAAAACAGGATTTGCAGAATCACTCACTGGAAGTGGATGTATTTATACTTCCACTATATCAAACCTTGCTACTTCAGACAGATGTCAAGGATATGCATATGAATTTAAACACGCCTAAAGGGAAATTTTAACCTTTCGTGGCTGTACTTTAAATTTCTCAACTGTTTGGTTGTTAATGGGAATATACTTTTCAAGTCTTTGTTTACAGCACATGCAGCCATCACAAGTATTAAGAAATGTGCTCTTTTTATCTCATTATTCATTACTTTATAGTCTGTTGCACCAGTTCTCCCTTACTTGTAGCAGACTTGATTGGGCTGACATGCTGGGAGGGAAATGACCCACCTTGTTTCTCCCTTTTTAGCTTAAATGATGCCAAGCAGGGAAATATTAAGTCACGATTTTGCCTCAACCTGTAGCTTCAAACAACAAAAAGTCCAAGTTCTGGAAAACCCAGCTGGATGCTCACCAGACAGAGCAAGCTGATAACAGAACTTCGTCTTTCACCATGGGGGCAGTGAAGCACGGGAGAGAAGAAAGCGGCATTTTGGAGCAACTCTCTCATGCGCAACCGTCAGAGAAAACAAGCAGCAACTTTGGTGTCAACAAGCTTTGAAAGATTAAGACAACCTCAATTGTTTCAATAACCAGCAAGCAGCATCATGTGCACATTTCATTAGACAATGGCAGTTAGCTTATGCTGGCAAGTTTATGGACACTAAATCGCACGGTTAAAGGAGCATAAAGCATTTTGTTTAAGTGATAGTGTTGCAGGTAATTGAGCAGAGTGTACTGTGTCAATTTGTATTTAGGTTAACAAGGAGAGAGCAATTAAAATGACTGCCAATTTGTCTTTAAATAGGAAGCAACACAAAATGAGACGATCTCTTCCTGCATAAACAGTTCAGGCAAGACCATCGGTGGCTCTGTGTCAAGTGGTCTCTGCCAATTTGAGCTAGCAAGGAGGCTTGTCTTGGATTCAGATGTACATCTGAAGGAAAAAATATGGTAGGATCTCTTTGCCACAGTCAGAAAGGGCTTTCAGGACATATAGAGCCACTGAGAGTTCCCATTATGGGGGATGAAACAAGGATGCTATTTCCTAAGGACTCTCTTGCACATTCTTGTACAGCAAGTGGGTACTAGGATATGGATGGCCTCAGAAAAGAGACCTGTCCATCCAGAATGGTGTAGACATTTGGATCTATATTTCTTTTATAGAAGAAGGCCCTTCATCTTGAAGGACTGGCCTCAGACTGCTGCGCAAAATGAAACTCAACTTGTCAGGCACTAGAGGTGGATCAACACAGCGAAACCACAGCCCAGACAGATCGGGAAATAAAGCTAACGATGCATACACAGCATCCAAGTCAGGGGTGGGTAAAGCACTGTAACAACCTGCAGAGCTGATCTGCAGCTGAACATCCTCACTTGATAGCAACTGAGCACACAGCCTGATTTGGGAGGAGTCGCATGCCCTCAGCTTCTCTTCGTAGGAGATGCATAATGGATTTATACAGAGTCCAAGGCTGCTCCAGTTACCCATAAAGCAGACATCTCAACTGGCTTCAGAGGTTCAAAAGTTAGACAATGAGCTTTGTGCTTATTCCTGTTGATCTTGTGAGTGGCAACATAGGCTTATGAAGATGTCATTTCTTCTGATCTGTGATAGGCCTGTCTTAGGCACACCCTTTCTCTCCACTGATCATAAAGAAAGCAATAGCTCACACTGAAGCATCATTTCAAGGCCTACATGATGGCAAGCAAATCTAGTAAGCAAGGATAAGTTGAAATCCCAAAATATTAACCACAGATTATTTTCGTAAGAAGTTCCACAATGGTGATGCCAAAGGTCCTTCTAGTTGGAACCCAGTTTACTACAGAAGTCAGGAAAGAGGTAAGCAGACAGGGACATGTCCCTGGCACACTCTCCTGGTCTGGCATCCTTATGAAATCACATCCTGTGACAAGACTGTGGTTTAGTAGCTTCATTCCTGAGTTTCTTCAGTGTTTTCTGCTGCCCAGCACCTTATCCTGACAATTCACTACTGCTCACCTGTCTGCTTGTCTCACCACAACTGTCGCATGACAAGCTTTAGTCATTTGTTACGCTTTATGAACACATTGATGTTATGTGGACATCAAATGGCCAATATTGTCCACTATGTCCGAAATGGAACAGCCAGTATTCCTGCCTCCACAGCACCATTAGATTCCCGTTTCTGACTGGTTACTCCCGAGTACAGAGCCTGATAACTGGGTAGCCCAGAAGGGCAGGGGTGGGTCAAAAAAGATCCTTGGGGGAAGTCTTCAGGGGAACAGGACTCATAAAAAAATGGAAAGGTTTAAACCCAAAGGATCTCGTCACAGCAAATGCCAGTGAAACACCCCCTAGATATGTAATTACCTATTTAAGTCAATGGAAGGCAGGAAGAAGATTTTGACTGTTGAATTCATTAATAATAATGATCACTAAAAGGTGAATGGCTAGAGAAATGCCAAGGAGAGGAAAAAGATGCTAGATGAAGACATGAAATACATTTAAAAAGCAGTTAAATCAAGGAGAGGGAAGAGAAAACATAAACAATTTCATCAAATAAAGAGACCAATAACAGGTTTAGAGATAACACAACTGGGAAGACAGAAAAAAAGGGAAATACGTAGAGAGGTAAACACAAGTGCATAAAAGGAAGAGTAAAAGGAGAATGGAATAGACAAAGAGGAAACACATATAGTTGAGGCTATTTCTGTATTGATTCACCAAACCTACACAGGCTAAGAGGGTTCAGAGACAATCAATGAAAAGGTGTTTCTCTGTAACACAAATTCTCTGTGAAATAACAGAGTGAGTGATATTCATGCTTTCCAACATTCACATCTGATTTAGAAGTGATGGGGACCACTGGTTCCCACCTATCTTTGAAGAAAAACACACGCGCTTCCAAAAAGCATTCAGGACCCCAAATTAGACCCAAGACCCATAGAAATTTGTAAGCAGCACAATTGCACGTATCAGGGTAATCACTCTGAATCAGGTGCAGTGGAGAAAAGCCACATCAGAAATATCTGTCCAAAGGAGAGCTACCTTTCTTCCATCATTAGATACCCATGGGAAAACTTTGCCTAAGGCAAAAGCAGAACAAAGCACAGACCTGGCCGATTTGCCCAACAACACAGGAAAACATGGAGGTCTGCTGTGCCAAAAGCTATGCATTAACGAAGAAAGCACTTCATCTCTCAAGGGAAATGGTGATCCTGGGGAGTCCAATTTAGAGGTGCAGACAGCTAGCAAATGTGGGCCATGCTCCACAAGACACAGCAAGCAGCTTTGGGGCCCCAGGTATAAGCCATAGCCCTATGAAAAATACACAGGCTGCACATTTTGTGCCCCAAAGCAGACCACACATGCAGCAGGCTAGACTGCCATGTTTATCCAGACCACTAACTCCACAAGAACTCTCGTCAACTGTCTTAACTTGACCAACTCAAGCTACACCAACTCAATCACATGCCCTGAGTAGAGAGAAACCCAATTGCCCGGAAGCTTTCACAAAGTTTTTACCAATAATATTAGTGTGGTGCAGAAAATCCACCATTCCAGTCTTCCCCCACCATAATGGGGTACAACCTGGATGGAATCACATATCCATACCCAGCTCCAGACTGTGCCAGTGAACGCCTCTGCAAGAATTTCTCCAGGAGGCCACAAACAGCCCTGAGCCCCTGTTGTGCTGTGGTCCCAAGGCCTTAACAGACTTGCTAAACCTTATACATCCTTGGTTTTTCCCTACACCCAGAGCCTTGCACTCCTTGCCCCACCAGTTTGATCCTGCTTCCCTTGCTGAACCCAGTCCCAGTATTTCAAATCTGATTCCAGCTGACCCCAAGGCCTACTTTTGGCCAGCCTCCTGGCCTAGCCTGCATGTGCCTGACTATGTCCCTTGAACCTGCCCTTGGATTTGTGACTTCCGACTCCACACTCGCTTAACTGCAATCTCTATCTCCCTTCTTCCAAGCTGCTTTGGACTAAACTCAGCTCTAAAGAACTTCTTCTCCAAGTTGCAATCTCCTGATATTCAGTCTGGTCCAACACATTGGCAAAGACTTTGCTCCCTTGGAGAAAATTCAAAACCTGTGGTCTTGTAAACATTAAACACTTGTAAACACTTACTCAAAGGAGTAATTCCTTACTTTCTAGCAATACACACCCCATAACCCCTTGATAGGCAGATTAACATAGACAGTCAGACAAACCCAGCCCCATTCCACTGCACTTTCTGATTATACACACTGCACTTTCTGGTTATACACAAGGCAGGTCTCACTTGGCAGCTGTACAGCCATGTTACAGCAGAATATGAAAGACCTACTTTAAAGGGACCATAAAGATCTCAAAGCATTTTCTCCAGCCCCAGGAAATTCCATGGAGATCCACTGCTACCCAAGAGAAATGTGTATGACCATAGAAAGAACGATTGGCAAGAAGTCTTTGGGTGAAGGGAAAGCAAATGCTGAGAGATGTCATCTAGAACTTGATTTGGCGAGCAGAAGACTTCTTCTAGGAGTTGGATCCAATGGTCCTTGTGGGTCCCTTCCAACTCAGCATATTCTGACTCTGTGATTCCCAGCATCCTCCACTAGGATGGCCAGGAAGACCTGGCCACCAAAACACCACTGAAACGAGGTGCACAAGCAGGCACAACCTTGGACCATCCCTATAAGCTCTGCCTCTTGGTGCACAAAGCTGCTCTTAATGCACACTGATTCCTTTCAGGAGTGAGCTACACTAAACTGAGTTTATTAAATACATTTAATACAGTGTACCTGACCCACTTTAAACCCAAATCAGATGTCTCTCATATGTAATTTGTATTCCAGTTAAAAACTACCGTCAAAGCAACACGAATGCTGGAGAAAAAGAAATGGGTTGAACAAGTATTTCAAAGCATCAGTGAATACCTCAAAAGAAGACAGCATTTTGATAAGGCTTTTTACCTGCAGGTGGGTCCATTCTGTATTTATTCTCTTGACACCAACCGACTGGTCGAAGTCTGCAATCCAAGTAAAACAACCACTGGTCATAGGATTCAGTCTCCTCCAATCCCACATAGCGAAGGCGTAATCTTCCTCCAACATTTTCAACCACACTAACTATCCAGTACTGAAAGGGATTCTGGGAATCCTGCAGCTCTATTAAGGAATCAACTGTAATGAGGTCTACAGGGTTTTTTCCTCGCAGAGGCTGTTTGAATAGAAGCAAAACTCCTTATTTTAAACTTTATTTGAAGACTTCTCAAGGAAACAGATGACAGCAGAAGATTATTTTTGTTTTTCACACCATCATCCAAGCGATCAGCAAACAGTCTGTTCTTCTTCTATTTTACCCAATGTCTTCCAAGTGCAAATTCAGAAGTAAAACAGAAAACAACAGTTGTGCTAATTTCTCAACTGACATCATCAACAACAACAAAAAAAGAATAATAAAAGGTGGAACAGCTCATAAGGCACATCCACTTAGGATGCTCCTGAACAACTCAAAGCCCAGTTATACTGGAGGATTTCAAACCAAATTCTCATTGTTGCAGCTGGTAAGAACCAGTCACAGGATTGGGAACCGGTGTTTACCTAAAAGGCAACTACTTTGGGCATGACACTGAAATTGCCTTCTGTACGTTGATCTTTCCCACCAAAAAAATTTATCTTGCTCCTACTGGCATGTAGAGCAAATTATTCCCACTGTGATGGACGCAGGAGTGTATCGTGGTTACTCCAAAGCTCATCAAAGCCAATTGCAGTTTCCCACCACATTAATTGGCCTTGGGATCACAGCCCAGCCACATAGGATTTCATGGGTCAAGCCAATGAATGAGGTCATTTGCTCACACACAGTATTTCCTGTGATTCCAGTCTTGCAACCGTTTACACATGTGCTTAATGTTACACCTGCAAAGCTGCCAAGCACAGCCATTAAAAAACTGTGAGACGTTTTCCAGAACAATACCTTTGGGGCTCACTGATTTGTGATTGTGAGCATCTCTGTGTTGTCAAGCTTTTCACCACTAATGTATGCGTTAGAGCTCTTTTTTCCTTTATTTCTTTCTTTTTTCTTCTTTTTTCTTTTTTTTTATTTTTTTTTAATGCAAGTTCTAATTTTTATTCGATTTCTTACTTCTAGGGTTTTAAGAACAGCACTAAAAACCACTCCAAGAGTTGGAAGTATTGCTCCTCAAAGGAGATGCTAATCACAGGCACAATATATGAAAAAATGGGGCAATCTTTTTACTTCTGTATGCATTTGTCCCACTTCTACTTAATTAAACAGTATATACTTTGACAGTTGTTTTTTTAAATATTAATTCTGTAAATCAGAGTCAGCCCAAAACAGTACCTTATAGGGGTGGCTAGAAGAAAAGGAGGAGAAAGCCTTATTTTTTCAAAAAGCACTCTCATTGAATTTTTAAAACATTCAAAAGTTTGAAATGCAACCAAATTTGACTACATCTCTCTTAAGCCAAAATGCAAGCAACAGAACAAGAATTTGGTTAGAAAAAAAAACAAAATTAACTAAAACTTTATCACATGTACAGTTTTAACCAGACCTGAGATTAATAGATATTTCTCAAATAATATATCTACATTATAAGCAAATCCTCTACTCTATAAGCTACAGGCTCCTACACAATCTCTTCAAATATTATTTCATAGCAAAATGCAGTCTCAAAAAATAATAGTATAATAGAAATCAACTTTAATGTTATTTTTTTTCTCTTCAACTGCTTCATTGCAATAAAACATGCTTTAATATCAAACAATGGTGTAATGATTTAGCTTATTATTATAAATCCTGGCCACTAAAAAGCATCTATTGCTTCTCTGATTTGCGTGCTAGATTCTAAGCCAGTGGGTTGTCACTTACCCCTGAGAACACAATGGCTAAGATTAATAATTGGTTTGCTTGAACTATTAACATTTACCACAATGCAAGAACTCTAAATGCATAGCTAGCATGTTAAAAAAAAAAAGTATCACTGCATATTGATTTAACAGTACAAGAACAATCTGCAGCACTCACAAACAGCAAATCTGTCGACAGGGGGTTACATACATTGCACGACACAGACAGCACCAAGTGTGTATATTGCATAAAACACCAGAAAAGGGTTAGAAACTGTTTTAAGCCAAAGCACTGTTTTCCCTCTCTGCATTTCTGCCTTGGGCTGCCTACTTTCCCTACAGAACAGGAACGGAGTGGTTTGCAGTGACATTGTCCCATATGCCAGGGATGGGTGCAGGCTACCACTGACTTTTCATATATGCTGCCTGGGAATGGTCCAGAAACAGGGATGCAGCAGCCCTCAGGATGTGCATTATTTTGGGTTTTCAAGGGCTGTCAGGCTCACAGATTGGGAAGAGGGGGGGTGGGGCGAAATCCCCAACAATACACTATTAATTCTCCCTTGCACATGGTTTGTACTGCATGGAAGTAGGATGCAGCTGTGGCTTGTGGCAGTGACCAGGGACAAAATGATTTAAAATGGTGCCTGGAAGCACCCTTCCTTTCAAAAAGCCAACATGAGTGCTTACACAAAGCTAAACCACTTGTTTGCTTTCACTCTCAGACTAAACACTGAGGGGCAGAGAGAATCATCCCCTGCAGGACGGGCTGTCTGCTCTCCAAATGCCCACACAGCATCCAAACAAGAGCAAGGCATGTCCCAGTGGAGAAGGTGCCTCACTCCCAGTTTCAAGCTGAAGCTATGAGATTTTTGTCAAGTATCTCAAGGCAAGCTGAAGCTCCCTGCAAATGCCTCAGACAGGCTGGGCTCCTGGCCATCTGGGTGCACCCACAAGAACAGTCCCTTCTTCTCTCCTGGCTACCTATGACCGAGGTCACCTCACCCGACTTCCCTGCTAAATCTGACTGCTGCTTTTAGATCACAGAATCACAGAATCATCTAGGTATGGATGGAATGTCCTTGAAGGAGCTATTTCCATACACCTATAATCCTGGCAGTGCTCCCCATCAACATCCTAACCCCCCCTCTCCAACCTCTGTCCTGGCCTGGAAGTTCAGGTCATCAGTTTGGTGGAGGTGACAGGGCACTGAAGTCCTCCTTCCTACACACCCCTTCAACATTCTCCTTCACCACCCAGACTTTTACGAGTACCCATATTTCTAAAACCAACCCTCCAGCCTGAAGGCCAATAAACTACCCCAAGACTCAGTCGGAAGCAGAGCCAGCAGAATCAAGGCAATGTCACCCCTGACTTTTGGCCAGCACAGGAAGAGGCCCACTGCCAGCACACAGACGCTGCAAGCACACAGCCCTACACGTGGTGAGCACAAACACAGCTGCAGCATGCACATCGCGAGACGGAATCAGATAGAAACTGCAATCTAATACATACGCCTTCCAGTAAATTTGCAGGTGCAGTCCTGGAGCCGGTCAAATCGTGTATAAGAAACTCCGTCCAGTCCACGTATTTCTCTTTGATTGCTGCAGAGGGTGAGGGAAGAAAAGAAATGCTCAGCACCGCAGGCTGCAATGGATTTCCCACGTGTATTTTAGAGAGAGCTCCCCAGGGCTTATCAGCTCTGAAGTTTCAGGTATGATTGCAATCCAGACCAGGAAAAAAGCTGATTCATTGCCCAATTGCTTGGGCAACACACACACGCATGTGGTCACATCTCCAAAATAAGGGAAGGGGTTGCTCCGCCACAGCCAGTGACATGATTTACAACAGCGTGGCTTATCATCTCCATCTTTCCCATTCAAAATTGGCCACTGCTTGGGTAACCACTCGTTTGCTGCTTACCAGGTAGGCTCAGATATGATTTATAACGTCTCTTTGCATCTTTACTAATGACCACAGACAAAAAAAGTTGTGCTAACTTTTAAGTTTCTTCAAAGGTCAACAGAAACTATAGGCACTTTAGCAGAAAACTCAGCCCTGAGATTATCCTATGTCAGCTACTGAGTCAATACATTTGCAAGAAGACTTGACAATTTATCAGGAATTTTTATTTGTTAACTGTGAATTTTTATTTCATTTTTAAAAAATTGAGACATTTTTGAACTATACGCTGTATGTCTGTGTTACTTTTGGGATCTGTGTCAACACAGTTTCTTAAGATTTAAACTAAAATGTATAAATGCTGCCTCTGGGATTCAAATTTTGGTTCAATTCTTGTTCAAATTAGTGCAAGTTGGACACCAAAAGTATTTTCAGCAAATCTCAACTCCGGAGATTCAGAGGCCTCTTTGAATTCACTGTGCACCTGCAGTTGGAAACCCAGAAGCCAAACTTTAATTCCACCTGTCTGTAAATGGGAATCAGGTGATGTCGCAAACATTTATCTCCCCCAAAAATCTTACTTACACGTTAGACAACCAACAGTGATAGTTATGCTGTTAATCATACCAACACCTTCAGAAGGGAAAAATCACAAGCATTTGAAAATTAAACCATTTCTTCCGAACAAACTGGACACATGGTTTAAAGATTATTAATCCATAGGAGAGTCCAGGAAGGGCTGTAAGTAACCAGCACAGGTCCTAAATAATGACGTTACAGCAACCCTTCTGTTTCGCTCAGAAGAAGCCAAATCCTTTGCTTCACACTTTAGGGAAATACAATGTTAGTCAACCAAGACTGAAGCACTTCATGCTTTCTGAGAAGGTGTAGTTGCAGTATTTAGAGCAGGAGGGCTTCAGATTAGAAACACGACCAGCAGACGCAGCGAACTGTGGGCACAAATCTTGCCACTATTACCTGCAGACAAGGAGGCCAAACCTGAGCCTTCTATAAATGCATTAAGTGGCCTGCTGCCGAACAATGAATAAAGAAGCACAAATTGGTTTGGATCTCTTCAAGACAAGCACCTTTCAAGCCATAGCCACACAATTCCTGATAAAACAGCATAGCAGGGCCTTAAGGCAAAAATGAACTTGGTACCATGAGTTAATATTGCTCTATACAATCCCCGCTGTTCATCCTCACTGCATGAAGTGAACAGCAGCAAGGAAGGACCAAAGCTGGAATACATAGAGTTATTTTTCCCAGGCCTCCCAGTTGCTTGTAGAAATGGGTAAAAGGCAGCAAGGACCTGTAACAGCTCTGTTTGATGGGAAGGGCTACAAGGGCCTCGGGATGGTTTCAGAGGAGGAGAGAAAAGTTGCCTGTAGATGTCATGACGGAACTTTTTACGTGGGTTTGTCTCCCATGCCAATGATACTGCTTCAGCTCTTCTTTTTAAAAGGAAAATAAACACGTACCTGGTGTCAAATGGATACGAGAAACCGGAGACCCCACCTGAAGCATGGGTAGGAGTAGAAGTGTTTCAAACAACTCCACTCCACAGGAAGCCCCAGTATTCCATCAAAAATTGTTCCCTTAGACCCATCTCCTGTTGAGCAGCTCAGCCCAGGGTAGCTCATTCTCTTCTACTGACTATTTCAAAGAAAAAAAGCAATTTACTCTCTTCTTTGAAGACATGCAACTCATTTCCTTTGCTTACAGGCATGTACCTGGTAGGGGCTGGGATAAGGAGACATGTCTCTCCTCTTGTCCAAAGACAGAAGGTAGATGACAGCCTGTACGTGAACCTGAAGCCCAGGAAGGGTAAGATGGACAGGTTAAAATGGAAGGATGGAGAAATGGGTTCAGGCTCCTGCAACTCCATGAGTTGGCCACACCAAGTACATGCTGTCAGGGGTTTATGGGTGCTACACAGCCCACAGCAAGGGATAGCTTTTATTCCCTCTGTGCTACAGATGGATACACAGGCTGAACAGAGGTTTGGTATCAAGCTGATGAAATGCTCTGTATTTGTGCACCCAGCACAGGGGTGTTCATCACAGGTACTCGAAGCTTCAGTGCCTAGCAAATATTCATTGCCTTTGGGGGAGAAAAAAAAGTCAATCCCAAGCTGCCTGGCAGTAAATATTCCAAACCAGCAGCTATTTCCTTCAACAAGCTCAGTCAAGAGAGCCTGAAATTAGCAGGAGCTTCAACTCAAGAAATCAAAGCCCAGCAGAATTCAGAACTGGCAATACTCACACTGACCTCTGCATGTCATCTCCTACAAATCTCACCTCCCTTTCCAGACCCTGGGACCATTGGTTTTGTCTGATAATTACATGATATTGGCACAAAACTGGGAAAAACACGTTCATGCTTGGGCTTACTTCCAGTTTGGGCACTTGGCACATTTGGACTTTGGCCCAAACACAATTTATACCCTAAATACCTTATGCAATCCATACAGATGGCCATGGAAAAAGGTAGAATCTATGCTCAGCAGACTTTACATTAGATCCCATTTCTGAGTTGTGCTCCTTCCCCAAAAGTCAGTTCTCCCAGTGTCACTCAAACCATATGTTCAGTTTATAGATCTAAACAACACTGCAAGAGCACATAAATTTATTTAAAATCAGCAAACTTGCTGGTCTCAAGCTTCTATAAAATAACACTTAAGGTAGCCTGGAACTGCTCTAAGTCTTAGGCAGCACCAATTTTGCATGATTTCCAGGAGATTTACCACCTTTGAATTATTTAAGATGAAGGAATAGCCTGAGAAGAAATGGTTTATACAAGGTGCTTTCTCTCTCAACACTCCTGTTGCATACACCTCATCAGTTCCTGTCCACCTACACTAAGATAATAAACAAGCTTAATTCTGGCATCAGTGAGAAGATAGTAATTGCTGTAATGAATGAGACTGGAGCCCTTCTAATCCAGACTTCTGCCTCTTGCTGCAAACAACGCTGGGTGCATCGGAGAAGGGTGCAAACTGAACTTCATGTTGGCTCATACCCACAAAGTTGTCAGCCAATTTTTTAATGCCAGAGCTCCGTTACTAAGGAATGACAAATGTGATAAAAAGAACACGGTTCAAACTTTCAAAACTGGCAGGAGAAAAGAAAAATAGTCAGGATTTTCAAAGTTGACAACAGATTTCATAAGCCTCCATTTCCAGATGCCCAATTTCAGATGTCTTAACGGTGCCGGATTCACAGATCTCACTGTCTGTCAGTCAGCCCCCTCTTCAAAGCCTCTCAAAAAAATACTTTGTTCTGCCTAAACGACTTGAACCTCAAAGCTTTCGGACACCTAAATAAAACGGGGCCTCTGTCAACATTTAAATCTGGATTACAGGCTTCCAAAGTCCAAAAGTGACAAGCTGATCTTTGCTTTCAGACTGAACAACCTCAGCTGAAAAAACATTCTGCTCCCAGTTTGTAAGCGGTTTCAGAATCGTCCTCCCCAAACAAATCCAGCATGTTTTGCTTCATTTTAATCTTCTTTTGCAGTGCAGATAAAGGGACTCTGGAAACCTCTGTGAGAGAACAGATTGCACTGGAAGTTTTAGGAACAGGGATTTGCACTTTTTTTCCATGCCTGTAAAGCATGATCAGGATTCTCAGTACTGCAGTGCAAATAATTACAGTGCAAATATTAATTTTCAGCAGTAATGAAGTGAATCTGAATCATCACAAGATCTGCAAAAAGCCTTTGAGGACCAAGCAAAATGTTAAACAAGAATATTTGAACAAAGGAAAATCCGCTGGGTAAACAAGAATAGCTGGCAGTGTAGTGCATGGGTGCCCACGCATCCGTCCTGAGCATCTATCAGGAAATGCTGGTGCTTCTCTGGTGTATCTGACCCAGCACCTATGAACCGAAGCACTGATTTTAGATCACTAATTCACATTTTGGCTTATTAGCTGGAGGAAGAATACACAACTGAACCTCTCCTATTGCAGATGTGCTGTAATAATTGTTTTTAGAGCCCATCTGCAGCAGGCTGGCCACTTGGTGGGACAGGAAGGTGGAGAGAACATAAGACCCTGTTCACAGGGACCTAAACTCCTGTAGTACTGCTATTTTCAAAACAATTTTTCCTTCCTTAGATAACTACAGTGAGTCAGGAGCTGCGTTCATAGGGTTCAGATACCTGTGTCTTCTCTCCCTTTCAATGGCTCCATCATGACCTCTGTGGGACTGTCACCCATACCACAACAGGGCTCCAAGCACACCCAATGACAAGAAAACATTTGAGATATCCTAATTACATTGGGACTACTTTGAAAATGACCCTGGGGGCCAAACACCATCAAATGTATCACAGGAAAATGATTCAAAAGAAGCAGAGATGTGGTAGCAGAAAAAGACTCAGTGCCCGCACTGATGCAAAGGCCCCAGTGTGAGCTGAACTGAACGATTAGCCACTAAATAATCCAGAGAGGAGCCAGGCATTAGCAGTGCTCTCAGCACAGGAAAAGTGATCTTCTGAAAATGCCAGCACCTCCTAACAACTCTTCTTTCCTTGTTCAGCAGGCAACACCACAACTTGTTGGGAGCCACAGCTTGTGTACGCAGATGTGCTGATTTCCTTTGGATCGGGTTCCCTCCACCCTGGAGCCAGCACTGGTGGTGGTTTTCACACCTCAGCACCTCCAAGGCCAAAGGCTTTAAGGCATCTTCCTGCCATAAAAATGCTGCAAACCACCTGCCTTGGAGCAAGGCACCCAAAACTGAAGCCAGGTCCGCACACTGCTGGGCCATGGTGTACCCACAGCAGTTACAGGCAGCCAGTAGCTCTGCTTCAGATTCCATTCCCAAAGGATTAAATGCACAGAGAGTAAGATCCAGTTGGATCTAGACCACTACAAAAGGACCTGAGGAAGACCCCTGATTTCTTACAGCTGTTCCCAGTTCACAAGAAGCAGTTAGTTGCATGGGTGCACCAATCCCCAGACTCAGCCAGTGTCCAGCACTGGGCTGGTTGAGGCCAAGACAAGGCTTTGCCTCTTCCTAACCGACCTCCATCAAGTTATCCACACCTGCAAAAGTAAAAACCAAGTATCTCTGCTCTGCTGCAGTCCCTGTAGCATGTTACCATGGAGAAAAATGCAAAGCCCTCTTGCCTTTCTCAGTGAAAAATACTTACTTCAGAGAGCAGTTTCTAGTTTGGCTGGTATTACAGCAGATTTTTAAATTAGAAAGAAAATGGACCCTTCCACGTTAAGACTCTATTTATTGCCTCAGAATTGATGGTATGGGCTATAAAACTGAGCTCCTCTTTCATGGGGCTGAACTCGATCAAAAACAGGTTGCACCCAATATCCCTCAGATAGTAATAATTATTCCCACTTCTTTCTCTATTTGATTCATCCTGCCCCAAAGCTCTGCTTGTACGTCCTTTCCTCTCCTTCCCCCCTTTCAGCTCCCTGCCATTTTCTCACTTCTACTCATTTATCTCTTTTTCCTGATGACTCTGGGTTGCCAGAACCACAGGGGCATCTGAGGACCCGGCGCTGCTGCAACCTGGGTCAATGGCTGATGTGCCAAAGACCTTCAGCATCACTTACTGTGCACCCGATTTCCCGTTTTTCACTGTTAACAGCTCAAAAGTGGCCCTTTCCCCCTGCATTGTGCATGCTGACTACAAAAGCCATGCAAAGAGAGGTCAAAAAAGTGCAGAGAGCTGCAAACCCTGCATCACCGCACTCCCTGTAATCATGCTAATCACATGCCTGAGAACCAAGGCGGCTGCTTCGTTCCCGGTGCTGCCACCCTCTGCTCCTGCAACCTTATAATCTCTGTGCCCTGCTTCAGCCAGAGTGTATAATGGGTTCAGATTTATCTGCCTCTCTAGAGAAATAAGAGATTAAAAGAACATTTACAGTCCCGTGAAAGCACTGAGTCATAGGCGCTCCATTCAATGAGTATGAGATCCTATTATCACATTACCAACTCTAGGGATTTTATCTAGTCTTTAGCAGTTGCTGTTTCTCTTAAAGCCATTTCTCCTAAGGTCATAGGATCATATGAAAATCCTCATTTTCTTCCATTTTTTTTTTTCCTTCAAGAACAGTGTACTGCAAACTTCAGGAAAAAGCCTTGTAATCTAAAGGACAGTGAAGACAATGGAAAGAACATGCACTTTTTTTTTTCCTTCTCGGGACATTTTTCTCCCCCACATGCCACTCCCTCAATTGGCATGAGCAAGACTCAGGAATTTGAAGTTTGAGGCATTCAGTAAAGGGAACAAACTGCTGCACAAATACCTCATTGGGTTATAGCACCTAGATAAGCTACTCCTCCGAAACACCTTTACGCATCCCATGGATATTCTTACCCTTCTCATCTCCAAGGAAGGCATAAGAAGCACAGAGGCAGAATAGGCCAAAACTATACTTCCACCAACAAGGGATCTTTGAACATAAATTACTTCAAAATAATTTGTGGCATTCGACCACACACCTGCACCTTGACCAGTCTTGCAAACACAGTGGCCAGTCAGGGGCAGAGGATCCATGCCACTGGGCAAGAAGCTTGAATAAGGGACAGCTTTTGACAGTCTTTGGCATCGATGATACTATATATTAAAGAACAAGATAACGACCTATGCCCATCCTTCTCCATATCTTCTGAGCACACGTCGGGTAGGCATGCGGACAACCTAACACCAGCCCATCCAAGAGGACCTGTGTTTCTGCCACCAGTAACGTGGCACAAGACAAGTAATAACATCAAATTATGCTAATTTTTGTCCTTACTTTAAAAAAAAAATGCTGTTCGTAATTTATTTTTTTTAATTACCCAGGATCACAAGCAGCCTGCCAACATCTCCACTGGAGAATCCCCACTGGTCCCCATTAACCTCTAAACATCCGAGTTTCAATTTTTTTCATACCTGAAGCAAGGAGCAGAGTCTTAAATAGCTTTATAAAATGGCTTTAAATCTTTGGAATAAATCTGTTAAGCAACAACTCTCTCACTGTGGTAACTATTATTATTAAAAATTTAATTCCTTCCTGGGATTGGAATGAACAAAACTGGTTAACAAAAGGAACTATAACTGGACAGGACCTGGGAAATTCTTATCACTCCATTACAAAACAAGCTAAAACACCATCACTTCATGAAAAGGAATAATAAATTTCTCAAATAAGTATTTCAGGATGCTCAAAAGTTTATAGACAAATAATATTAAGACATGCAGGTTTTGAAAAGGTAAATAGCATACTGCAAAAATACAGAAATGTATCATCTGATACTTTTTAAACTGTCATACATTTGATGCAGTATTTATATGTTATAAAGGTCTAAACATATAAATATATGTTGGAACTAAGTTACAAAGGTCTAAATGATAGAGTCGAAATGAGATGTCTTCATATCAAAACAACGTAGAATGCTGAAACAATTTGTTTAGACTTCACCCATCAAAACAATTTGTCAAAACTGACATGTTCCTGCAAAATATTTCCATTTTGATAAAAGATCATTTTGACAGAAAATGGTTGAAGCTAAACATTTTCAGTCAGCTTGCTGAACTATACAGCCTTGTGAACCAGACTGGAGGTGGAAATGGGATGGGGATGTGGGTGCTGCCCCTGCTCAAGGATCCCCCGTGCCCCTAAGCAAAAGGCTCAGGCTGTGTCTGCACTGTTTCTGAACCATCCCCAAGTCCTTCAGGGAAGGGAACAACCTCTGCTGTGGACCCTACAAAGCCTAGCACAAGATCCCCTATTAGACATTTCCAAAATAAAATAAAATAAAATTTAAAAAGCTACTTAGTGGCATTTTCCATGAAAAATTACTGTTTATTTTTTGTTCTTTCATGGGCTCCCTGAAAAAAGCCAAATGTGGCTGGAGACACCTTCAAACAACTTTCTTATTTAAAACTTCAAACAATCTTCTGTTCTCACACCAGCAGAGTTCTGTGGTTTGAATCAGATCACAAAATGAAAATATAGTGCCAAGACAAAAAAAAAAAAACATGCATCAAAAGCTGTTGATCTCATTTCCTAATGATGCAGCCATACATTTCATGGGATATAAACCTCAGAGCTCAGACATCACCTTCTATATACCTACCTGCCTTAAAAATGGAAAGCCTTCAAAGAAAATATTATATAGGGGATTTTCATGGAAAATGGAAATTATAAATGACTTTCTATCAAAGAATACACCCATGTTCAAAATATATTCCTGGAGTTAGCAGTACGTCGTGGTGCCATTTGATGCATTTATAACAGGCTAATGTATGAAAGGGTGATAACTGTAATGGAATGAGCTGCTCTTGTACACTGTTGGAGGATGTTGGTTTAAGCTATGGATTGATCTACTTGCTCTTACAGCTGTTAATTATCTAATTACTTTCTATAAATAAAACTTTGAAAATGTGTAAACATCAAATTAATCTTCTTTGTTTAGACCTCATGAGCTACTTCATATAATAATAATTTTTAGCTGTCTTCAAAATCCTTGGCATGCTCCATTTTTCAGGCTACTCCAAACAACCCAACGCCATTTCTAAAAAACCACCCATGCGGCACTTTTTATGATTTTGATCCAAGAAAGGGCCAATGCACAGATTTTAATCCTTGTATACCCAATTCTACATGCACCCTTTGATTAGAAAAAGTGAAGAGAAGTAAAGATGAAAAAAGGCATGAACACTTTCGGTGCTTTATGTTCTCACCATAAAAAATTCCCTTATTGTGCAATTATACTGAATTTCAGTATACTGCAACTGTTATTCTTCCTTTTGCCATTCAAGGTGTCCAGAAATGATCCACGTACACTCTTAGCTAAAACAAGTAAAATCACATGGAAAAAAATGTCTCATTGTCCACATTAGACTTTACTTCTTAACATCCTTTTAGTTCTTCACAGACACACTATTCCCCTCGGGCTTCTCTAGTCCTTAATTAACTGTTACTTTTTTAACAATAAAAAAGCAGCAGGTGGTTTGGGAGTTGCTTTTCATTTCTTGCAGCTTGCTTTGGTCTGTGCTTTGTGTCCAATAGGTGCAAGAAGAAAAGGATGTGGATGCTGTGGGAGAAAACTGTGTGTGCGTGCAGCAAGGGTGAGTGGATGCTACTACATTAAAGGTGTTTTTTTTGGTGTTGTTTTTTTTTTGAATGATGCCAAGGTCTTTCAGTAATTAACTCACTGCAGCTCCAAGGAAGGGGCTGCTCAGCATGTTGAACTTCACCCAGCACAAAGCAGCTGGCAGGAGGGTCACCACCAGCGACCACTGAGGCATTTCCACACAGTACGTTCAGCTGCCTTAGCTGCAAACACGTTATGGAAACAAGCACATTCTTCTTCAGAGCCCACTGCTACGGCTTTCTGCTTACAAGTTAAATTGTCCAAGATCAGAAGAGAAATTTGCCTAATAAATCCCAACAGCACGGTGACCCCTGTGCCATTAGCCCGTGCAGCCTGCCTTGATTGACTGAGTACAATGGTCTCAGCTCCACATCCTGCATGCAAGCTGCAGTAAATGATTTACTCATAAGTACTGTGATTAATTACTCCCCTTCAGTTAAAGTCAATATCCTCCTTGCAATGGATTGCTTAAAATAAAAAATAAATAAATAAATAAATAAGTAAGGAGAAGTGTGTTGATAATGAGAAGCAGCTCTGCTCTATCTAGGTGGCATTGTATATCAATTGCAATCAGATTAAGTAGATAAAGAACAGAAGTAAATTTAGCAGCTCTATTTGCACTCGTCGCAGCCCTTCCCTTCATGTCAGCAGCACTGTGCAGCCAAGGACCACTGAGACACAGCACTGCTCTGCCATGGGAAAATAGGAACTGGGGAAGAGGAAGAGCCAGAGACAGCAAGAGGAGAGGGAAACTCATCTCTTCCCATCCTCCAGCCTTGCAGGAATGCAACAAGTTAATTCACATGGTCCTCAATGTACCTAAAAGTCACCTATGGCCATCCAGTCTCCATAGGGTGGTATTCATGGGGCAGTCAACTTTCTAGAGCATTTGCCATGAGTAACCCATTTTTTTAAGTGCTTTTATATTAATTTCACCTGGAACACAATTTTGAAAGCTTGTTATCTAGGTTAGGTACCAAACAAGAGGAAAAAGCTTCATTACAGTGCCACAAATTGGGGAAAGCAGCTGCCTGGCAATTTACTTGGGAACATAAAAGCTTCTCCAGACATGAACATTTTTACTTGGGCCAGTTATCTGTGCTCTTGCATCTGCAGGCACAAATGAAGGCTGATTATTCTGATTTTGCTATAGCATCCAACATGGTAAAAGAGGGATGGTTTATTTTCGGCTACCTATGTAAAAAATTAAATAAATAAATAATAAAAAACCTGCTGTATAACTACAAAGGTGAAGAAACCCCTTCACTCAAAGCTAGTAGTTTCTACTTCTCCAAATTTTCTTAGCTTTTCCCTTATCTAAACAGAGATTGTACATTTTTATGCATAGCAATAACACTGCTCTCTGCCCAATTCACTTCCAGGTTCAAGGTAACTAAATTTCATTGGTATCAACAACAATATTAGAAGTTAAGCCAGAATGGCTCACTTGAATGGTCTCACTCGCGTACACACACAGATAGAGCTGCTGAAGGTATTTTTGAAAGCCAGGCAAAGCCCAGCATTTGAAAACTCTGAACAAACCATATAACCATGGGGGTTCCTGCATCATTAGTATCAGTGTCCATTAGGGTGACAGCTCACTGTGAAAATAAGCATCCAAACTCCATGATTCTCTCTACTTAACCCCAAGCTTCCACGCACGTTCCTTGATTACTTTTTCCTCCACTCGCATTAAGTGCTATGCTCAACGCACAGAAGAGATGTATCACGTGAGATGAGAGCTCAAACTCACAATCTTCAGACCCAGGAGTCTTAATGAACGCCTTGTCAAATCAAGAGTTTGGGAGCATTCAGGGAGGTGGGGAACCTGGTATTTTGATTGTGATTTTGAAATCCATTCTTATCCCATTAAAAAAAAAAATCAATTTGTATCCTTATAAAAAAAATAATAACAATAATTATAAGAGCTCTGTTTTCCAGCCAAAACCAGCACCTTAAGAAGGTGTTCAGAAGTGGCCCAGGCCACAGACCTCAGAGGGAGATGGCAGGAGATGGGTTATGTGTGTACCTACATGAGATGCAGGTAAGTGCACCAAATACCCAGCACAAGATCACACTTAGTAGGCAGATTCTCAGATTTTTTATTTTTTTTTCAAGCTGTAACCCCTCTGGGTAAAAACAGAGATGGCATTTGGTCATCATTACACAGACACGTGCTGTTTCAGGTAGATACAGATACACGGACACTTTGTAAAATCTGTTTTAAAAAGTTTAAGCAGCCTCTGGGGAGGACATGCATGCCCGTTGCTGGCCCATCAACACCCTGATAAAGCCAACAAACAGCACTTCATATGCTTCCTGTGCATTAGTTCCAGACGAGAAATAAAGAAAGTGAAGAAATGCACATCCACAAAGCAAAATGCAGCAATTCTGGGATCAGTCCATATCCAAGCTAGCTCCAGAACCAACAGAAATATAGCCATCAGCTTGCTTCACACCCAGAATTAGCACCTCTGCACAGCACCAGGCACGCATTGAGCCATGCTAGTAGTTGTTATGGGTTAGCACGGGCGTCTCTCACATAGTGCTGCATTGCACCAGTTCTCTCTGATGCTCGAAAGTGGAGCTGGTGGAGGAAAGGAGGTCTGGAGCCACTTGATCCTGGCCCAGATGCCAAACTCTGTCCCCTTGGCTCTCCTTTTCAAGTGGTCACATGAGGCACTTTTATGTCCTGTACCTTTGGGATCTCAAACACCAGCCCCAAAGGGGTTCTGCACCATTACAACATCTAAAAGTCACGGGCCACTCTGCAAGATGTCATTGCAATATAAATACTGTGCCCAAGGCTCTGACCTCACACCTTCATGCTCTGTCCAATTATCTCACACACTAAGTGCCTTTTCTCACTTCCAAATCCCATAGCCACTTTCTGAAGGCTATTCTTTGGAGACGTCTCTGTAAAATGCAACAAATTTACAGCAGCACAATGTTCTTACATAAAGAACAAACCAGTTCACTGCACAATTACCTCTTTTTCTCTGGTAGTGCCAACAGTCTACAGCAAATATCCACTGTTAATGAAGGTATCAAAACACAGAAGCACATACAGAGAGAGACCTGATGTCTAAGAAATCCATTCTGCTTTTTTTTTTTTTTTCATTTCCCACCTGCTACAGAAAGATGAGAATTAGTGGAGATGATGCTTGCAGTTTGTTATATGCATTGCATTGTTTAAAACACAACAGAAGAGTAATTTAGACGTCTCTTTTTTCAGCTTTGGTGGGAAACATCAATAAAAAAATGAGGTTGCAAGTTTTGTTTCCTGGTTACAGCACTAGACTACGAAGAGACTGACTATTTTTTCTTCTCTATTAGCAAATTCATGGGATATGCATGAGTCCAAGAAAACAGACAAAAGCACATTTTTGACTTTCAGTTTTTCTGCCTTTAAACAGATACTACAAGACTAGATTTGCCTCACCCATATCTAAAATTGCCTTATCCATATCTAAAATTTAAGCATCTCGTCTCACATTACCTGAAATTTTCAGGTGCTGGGGCTATGTGCAGGTGAAACATTCCTGCCTGGATGGCCACAGAGTGGCAGTCCTCAAAATGAGCCTTCTCATGAAGACACAAGTAGTGATTTGAAAGCTAAAAGCAAGTGATTCCAAGTGATATGCAAGGGGAAACGGCCTGAATTTGCACCAGGGGAGGTTTAGATTGGATACGAGGAAAAATTTCGTTATTGAAAGGGTTGTGCAGTATTGGAACAGGCTGCCCAGGGAAGTGGTTGGGTCACCATCCCTGGAGGTCTTCAAGAAACATGTAGATGTAAAACTTAGTAGCATGGTTTAGTGGTAGACTCCAGTACTACGTTAAAGGTTGGATTAGTTTATTTTTGAGGTCTTTTCCAACCTGAATGATTCTCTGATTCTAAGCAAGCCATTGCTGTTTTTACCTGGACCCCCAACCCAAGGCATGGAAACATCTCAGAGAGAACAGGCAGAGAGACATCTTCGTGGAAAATATTGGCTGGACTCAGGCAGGAGGCCAGTGCCATGGTGTTTGAGTTGGTGAGGAGCAGTGCTACAAGGTACAAACAGCAAACCAGGATACACTAGATCAAATTTAAGGATTTGCTTACAGTTCTCTCCAACAATCTCACCGCTCATGGTCAGAGCATGGGCCGCAACTGAAATCCAACCTTCCCCACAACCCAAGAGTTAGCCAGTACTTTCCCAAATTACCAAAGAAATAGCTGACAAACCTCATTCACCATGATTTCACCTTCTGACACCCTATGAGGTATAAACATGTGTTAAAAAAAATTGAATTTAGCATTTGCAGCTCATTCTGAAATTAATTGGAATTGTATTGCCTGCTTCTAATGATCAAATCCTATTTAATCACTTTGGAGCCTCTCAGCTGCGTGACGTAAGCACCACAAATCAGACCCTGGAGGTCCTTATGAACATTCATCCTTCCTGAAACTAATGGTATGGTCTGAGCACAGCCAGGCCCTGTGAGGTGCTTAACATCCTATGCACAAGATGTAAATTCATAATCATCATTGCAACACCAAAGAAATACTCCATCAAGACTCATTTTGTGCTTGCTAAACATGTGTTTTCCTCACCCGAAACTAGAAAAGGGCTTGAACTGTAAATCCCAGGATCAAAAAAAATCCCTAACTTTAAAGAGTTTAGATCTGAATTGGAGATCAACATAGAGTATTTCACAAGGTATTACCTGAAATGCAATTAACTGCATGTTGCAGGATTTGAAATGGAAGCAGCTTCTCTACAATGTTCCAAACCTCTTTGAGTTTTAGCACTTTAGCAACTCCATCATTATGGGATGCAAAGACTGGATGTGACAGTGCTCTGATGAACCCAAGTGCCTTCCCCAGTACACCAAAGACTCCTAAATCTCAGTGCAGAGCTGTGGCTCACTAAACTCATTTGTGAGCTCTTAATCTCATCTTCAGTATACAAAGCTTCATCAGAGTATTTTTGCCTTCTTTGTTCCTGAACAAATATTGTAGGTGCTTTACGGGGTAAAAGGGCTTCTAAACAGAGCCACCTGCTGATGTCAAGGCTGACAAGTTCAAGGTCAACAGCGAACAGCTCAAAGCAAAACAAGTCTCTATGTAAGAGCCATTTTCACTGCCCAAATGCCCAGGGCACGGATCTGTCACGCTGCCAGGAATTGCTTGGTCACCTTGCCAGGGCTGCAAAGCATGGGAGAATTGCAGGATTTTCTTCTTGCCTCTTCAGGCTCCAGGTTCATCACAGCAGAGCCTCTTCATTAAAACTCATACAGTACATAGCAGAATGTTTCCCTGGGTTTGGCAAAGTTTTCTCTGGATACACCTTCTGTATTAACTCCAGCAGGTTGGGAAGCAGCTGCATTTTTATGTCACAGGCATAAAAAGCTGAACTTCCCACATTTTTTTTATCCATTCTCAACAGTGACAGTGTGGGAAAAAGTGTTGTTTTTCACTACAAACACAGGAGGTGGATGCTCTGCCTTGCATCAACAAAATACCAGTCAAGAAGTGTTGTAGCACATCCTTAAGCCAATTTGGTTGTTGTGTTTTTTTTCTTTTTTCCTATTGTGATCAAAATCAAACAGGAATGAAAACACACAAACGCATAAAATAACTGGGAATTCAAAAAGAAAAAGCTTTTCAATTTTATGCAACAGGGTCAGATTTGTCCCAGACACATAAAATAACTGGGAATTCATATAAAAAGCTTTCCAATGTCATGCAACAGGGCCAAAATTGAGCCAGAATTTGTATTCTGAGTTGGAGGAACTGCTTTTTAATTCTCACCAGGAAAATGCTTTATAGGACCATCACTTCATCTCTGCACTGCCTAACAGCTACCTGCACGGGCTCCAGGAGCATATGGTCTGCTTCGGGAAGCGAGCCCCTTCCGTCATGACTAGGAGCCCGCATTACCATGTGTAATGAGAGAAAAATCAAGAGCAAGTCACAGCTGGCTCGGGATCACGCTGCCGCTTGCATCTGCTCCTAGCAGCCTCCCAGGCTTGCTAAATGCATGCTCCTCATGAGCGACCTTGGAGGTGCCGCTAGCCTAGCGTAGGAAGGGATGCTCTGCTGAAGACATAACACTGGACACATTGGTTTGTCCTTGCCCTAAACAAGCCCAGAAAATCCCCCGAAGTCCACTCAGCTACAACAGACATAATTTAATCTTCAACCTGATCAAAAAAGGGTTCACTGAAGGAATGTGTATGCTGACTGCTGTGTGCTCCAGATCAGGTCCCTTGTGCTATTTACCCTTCCCAGCTACTACAGAAAGTCACCTCCTTCCCTGATAAAAAGGCCAAAAACTGTGCCATGCTTACACTATAAATGATTGCTTGGTTGTGGTTTTTTGTCTGCTTGTTTGCTTATTTTTAAGTCTCCACAGATGTCTCCACTTGCAATTAAGGTCTGTTGATGATTACATCGCCACATTAACTACCTAAGCTTAGTCTTCCAGTTGAGGTGGCATTTTCACTCCAAAATTCCTCTGGGGGAAGTTATGGGAGACTGGAGAAGGGAAATTAAAAGCAATTACCAAGAATAGCCATTTAGACTCTCTCAATTATTATTTTTAAAGAACACTTTATAAAATCCCATTTATCTGGACATTAATTAGGTTGACCATGCCAAAGAAGAGTGCTTTGTTAAGCACTGTTATGCTTTCAGGGTCAATTTTTGCACTTTTCTATGGTTTCAGGGCTTCTAGCTCAACAGCTTCAGAGCTCACATACCAGGATGTGTGTGACACGGGGAGAACAACCCAAAAAAGACACTGCTGGATGTTCCAGGTGTGGAAATCTACACAGTCATGAGCGAGGCACACACCTCAGGGACCCCTGCTTGAATAAGGACGTTTCAATCTCTTCAATGACAACTCAACACATCTACAAAAAGAGCTGTTTGGCAGTGAACAGATTCTCAGCCATTCTACATTTTCTTCTGTATTCATATGGTTTGCAGCAAATAGTGGGGTGACGTCAAACAGTGGCTCAACATGAAAGCCCAGTACTTCTAAAACCGACTGTCTCCTCAACCAAACTTTTATTTAGGAGCCCCATTGGGACCTTAATTGTAAAATAATTTACATGCTTCCATCCCTTGAAACTTAAGTGTCTTGGGGGGAGGATTTTGCTGTTTTGTGCAATGGATCGAATGGTTGTTATTTTTGCAACAATCAACGGGATATTTTAGCTGACATGGCCTCAAAAGTATCTTCCAAAAATCCACCCCATTTTACTTGTTGCTAAAATAAAAAAGGCCACTCAGGAGATCTCTGCTCACAGAGAAGCCTGATGTCTGCTCACAACCTTTTCCTCCAATATATTTCCTTGGAAATACAGTTTCTCATTCAGAGTCATGCTGCAATTACTCTTTTCCCCCTGTATCTTTGTTCCTCCAGCACAACTCACACTAAATGTCAGGTGCAGAACCAATGGTTTAGTCACAGCAGCGGCTGCAGCGTTATCCCACAGACTGTGACCAGAATTGTGAGCAGCAGAAGGCAAAGCCACAGGATCCAACTACTTATCTCAAGCCCTCTGAGCATCCTGAATGGCGCTCGAGTCCCATCCAAACATGCTTTCCGTGCAGGAAGTCGGGAGCCACAGCAGAATTTGGTGCTGTCAACACTTCCAGATAGATCAGTCAGCTATTGAAATATTCAGTCAACCATCAGCCAACTGCCTCAGTGCTGCTGCAGGAAGCCATCAGTCTTAGCAAAAGGTGCAACTAGATAATCTAGATCTAATCATGATCTAGATAAACACAATCTAACAATTTCCCTAAATAATATTAAAAATAAAAATAATAGTATAGGTCTACATGGGTTTGGACAATCAGAGCTTCCTCCAAAGTTTCTAACACAACCCCTTTTTTGCCATGACCCAGAGTTTGGCACACGCTTCATGGGAATCTACTCCATCCAACCCCAAGGGAAAAATTCCAGTTCTTGATGCTGCCCACTAAAAAAAATTGATTCCAGATCAGTGGATGTGAACAACAACAATAACAAAAAGCATTTTCTTGTGGGAAAAGAATCTGAGAAGTGTCCCGTTACATGCACCTGCATTAGACTACACAAAAAACCCCAGCACCCCACATGAAGGTGCATGACAGTGTCCAAGTCTGAGCAAATCCGCAACTGACTGAGCAGCTATGTCCACAGATGTCTTCTCAAAGTCAGCTCTACTCTTCTGAGCACCCTTGCTTTTGCCTCCCTACTGTGCCTTGCTTGCTCTTTATTTGCATGGGCCAGCTGTGAAAGAATCGATTATCTGCTGCGCTGCTCTTTTCAAGGAAAAAACAGCTCTCTATGGATCTTATTTTATTTTTTAAAGTATTTCAAAGACGTGGAGCACAGTGCTAATATATAACCTTCTCTCCTCCTGGCCACTTGTTGTAACAGTCACCCAATAAAGCAGCAGCACCAGCATGCCTGAGACCCAGCTTCGCCAATAGCCTGAGCTGGAAAAGCATTTCAATCTCTGCATAAATCTGTGCAGCAATAAACCCAATGCAGACGCATGCAAGCCTTGCTGCCCACATGGAGCCAGTCTCCAGAGCATGCACGGCTAAATCTGGATCTTCAAGCAGCAAACTGGATGATAAAGGCTCCCAATACCCAAACGATGCCTACCTGCTTGCATTCAGAAATAAGTACCGTGCTCAAGCGACCTCCCTGCTGGAAAATGAAAACTTCACCAGGGGGACCTCTAACCCTGACAACCACAGTTGTGGAGGACGGCTGATTCCTCAAGCTGTAGGACAGGGAGAAAGTCAGACTGTGCTCTCTGCCTTGAAAACCCAGACACACACCACAGTGGCGGGATGAAAGGAATCATTCTTTGATATTCAAACACCTTCCCAACAGGAAAACAGGTTACAGGAGAAAACAAGCAGATCCAAGTACAGTGCTGTGTACAGAAAGGAACTAATATCAAGCTTGACTGAAAAAGTTGATTAAATTAGTTTAATTTGAAAGCCCAAACAAACCCTGAAGGAGGTTCTTTGTTTATTGCTTTTTACCAGCAGCGTGTGTTACTGAAGACGCACCATGTGGGCATGAAATATTTATTCATTAAATCTTTCATAAAGCTCCACACTATCAGTTTCACTCGGGATATATTTATAACTTGTCGAAGTTCAAGAAAAACACTGCTTTTCTTCCCCCCACCCACCCCCCCCCAATCCATCCCCCTCCAGACTGTTTATGAAAGGATCAGGCTTTCAGTTTTCATTGCAGTAAGCACACCCCTCAGCTCCACTGTTGCTTGTACACAAGGCACTGCTTCTTGAATTGTAACAGGGTAGCGGCAGTTAAAATAATTCAGTCTTCCCTGTGCCACCCAAAAGGGACCGCTACAGGCGGCAAACCACCCTACTGATTTATTGCACCCACATTAAGAGAAGGAAATAGAAGTCAGGTCAGCTAAGAGACACATGCTCAGAAATTCCCCTTCCAGGAGATGCGTGCACAGTTTTAGATGCAAGGAGGGGTGAAGCAGGGGTGAAGCTTGCCCAGTTCAGCATCAGGCAGGTGACAGGTTGATCAGGAAATTGCTGAGGAAGGACACAAAGCTGTGTAGGGATTGCCTGACAAACTCACTCACTAGTCAGGCAGAAAGCACCTGCAAAAAACACCATTTATTTTGCATTAAGCATGAGGACACTGCAAAGAAGGATATTCCCCTTTTCTCTCTCCCAGACCCTTACTGTCCTGGGACAGAAAGTCCACCTAAACAAGAGAAGAGGAGTCAGAAAGTGCATTCATTTCAGCATCAGTGTGTCTGAGTCATTTGTTATCAAATCTCACTCCATCAGTGGATCCCCTCCTCGAACCCTTCCTCGGCTGCCAGCCAACCTGCAGATTAAACCCATGCTCCGAGTTGGGCTAATAACACACAAGGACAAACAGTGCCATAGTATCCTCAATGTTAGCGGTAAAGCGATGTAATATCATTTTACTGTAGTTTTACCAACTGTACATCTCAGTGCAGCACAGGAATGAGAATAGGCTACATTTAGAAATCCAAATAAGAGTGCCTTACATTCATAAGTGTGCAAAAATCCAGGATTTGCATTAGGACTGTGCAGGGATAATTGCATTAATAAAACTCACCTCTAAGAAATTGCACTGATACTTAGCCTCGGTGTAGGCCAGGCCTATTTTTCCCATAAAATCCTAAACAATAAAAAAGCACCCCAAAATGGATGCAGAGCAGGCACTTTGGGTACACTGCAGGGTCCTGTGCAGGTCTAGTGGCCACTGCATGCATCCCTGCCTTGTTGGACCATGAGCTGCCTGGTCAGGCCTGCTCCCATTTCCCTTACTCCATTTGTTTGTGAGAATAAATAAATATAAATGCAACATAAGCACACCTCGTTGTCCCTGGAAACTAGGCCTGCTGGAAGTGTTTCTGCTGAAACAGCTTCTTGCTGGAAAATTAGGTTTTGATTAAAGTGTGTTCTTTTCTTGCCTTTAATAACCAGAGCCTCCTTCATGTACCATCTTTGTCTTTTTTTATTTTTGCTGGAAACCTAAACCACCTCCTGTGCCTTGGGTTTTCAAGTGCCTGATCCTCAGCAGGGCCTGGATTCCCCAAGCACAACAGCATCTCATGGGGCATGGAGGAGAATTCATCGCAGATTGCCGTCACAAGGAGAGGCCTAGTGGCCTAGACTCCTGAGGCCTAGAGTCTAGCCAAGGCAAAAGGGCAAGGAGGGACCAACTCCCACGTACAAACCCCGTAAGGCACTGCTGCAGTTCAGAACAACATTTGGGGCATTTAAGCCCAGAAACAGCTGTTCTGATATTTTGGGAGGAGGGGGAAACAGTGACTTCTTCCAAAGGAAAATATTGAGGAGAAGAAAGCAAAGGCTTTTTGTAAAGGAAGAAAACCCACCTCTTCTAAGTCAGTTTGACCAAAAACTCAATAGAGAAGTAAAAACAGTGACCTCAGTTGATGGGGTTTCACCCTAGGAGAAACATTCCTCTCTGCAGAGAGCCTGACAGCACCCCACCTACACACACCTAAACCACAGGGGCACTGCAGAGCCAAGGCTGGGAGCCTCACAGGAGGTGTCTTCCCTTAGGACCACCTTCACCACACTCCCCAAAAACTTGAAACAAAATAATATATGCTTAATCAAATAGTTATTTTTCCCCCTCAATAGCCTGCATCACCACAGCCCAAAGCTAAGGCCAGAGCAGCACACACCTCATTTCCCACTCAGTGTTTCTTTGTCCAAGTCTCACAGCAGAAATACCAGGGTAAATCATTTACTCCCAAGCTCACCTTACAAACCAGCCTGCACTTAATCCCTATAAGGTTCTCTGCAACTCTGCCTCTAGACCTGAAAAATCATATTAAAAGGAAAATCAAATAATAATAAAAAGGTTGACTCCAAATAATCAAATAATAATATATTAAAAAAAAAAAAAAGTTGACTCCAGCCCAGTAGATCTGGAGATGCTCAGAAACCCTACATTTAATGAAATCAACAACTCAAATGTTTTGCAGGGCCTGTCCCACTGACCATGGTGTGCCACATTTGCACAGTAGCTCAATGATTACTTACGTTCCCAAAAGACACACGGGGGCCTATTACACTTGGTTTACCCCAGAACAGCCTCATTTGGCAATATGAAGTGTCTCGAAAGTAACTAAAGCCAACACCACGTGTAAAAGATTTGCAGCTCCACACAGTAGCAAAAAGACTATTTTTGAGATCAAGACAACATCATCCTGACACCGCACGAGAAATGGGCTAACTCTTGAATTTTCACACCCCAGACTGAGCCATCTGACTCTTGTCAAGGAAGGGAAGAAAAAACTCCCGTGGGTGCTGTAATGAAAATATTTTCTTCTCAGGAGCCAGAATGCAAGGGGCTGCGTGGGGCCAGCGGGGAGATGCCGAGCCAGGATGCGCTCCAGTGCTCTCCAGCTGCTGCAAGCTCCCAAGAGACAACGGAGGCAACTGACACCCTCCCACTAGGGTAAATTTCAGCCCAAACACCCGAAGCTCTTCAGCCAAGGCTAGCATTATATTTACCTCCCTTTCTCTCCTCCCTTCTGCCATCATTAAGAGAGCAAAGAAAAAAAAATGCTATTTTTTTACATGGTCGTTAAGTATGATCTGCTAAATGTTCTATGCCAATGCATAAAGCTGCCTACTATGCTAATAGAATATTTAATTGACATTTATTTGCTGACTAGTTATTTATGCTAACGTCACCCCTGCATAATTAATACTCTGCTAAAGTTGACTTGAAAAGCACATAAAACACTGCACTAGGAGTCATTTGCAGTGTTTAAAAGAAAGAAATCCTGCAATCTATTTGCATTAGGTTAGTCTAAATTTGGTTTTGATGGAATAAGAGGATAAAGATTAAGCAAGATTTTTTTAAAATCTATATACTACTTTAGAAATATCCAGTCTTTCACAGTACAACCTGCCAAAGAAGATTTCCGAGTTTCATTTCACTTGGCTCGAGGGCCCGGTTCTTAGCAGATGTAAAACAGCATAAGCCCAGTGAATGCCTACTGATTTTCTCCAGCCTCGAGCTCTTAGGAAGTAATATTTCAGGTGAGCCTTCAGTGAAAGAGGTAAAGCAGAGCCAGATCTGCTCTCAATTATACCAGTTGAAAAGCAAACTCATCTCAGATAAGTCAGAGGAGGCGAGCCAACTCCTCAGAAAGATAAAGGAAGTCCGCCCTGCCCATCTGATCCCTCTACTTGCACTATAATCACTGAGCTGCAGGCATAGTCTAAGTTTTATTTCCTCTGGGATGAGATTACCAGGGGAAAGTTGGCTTTAATTTAAAAAAACATCCATGATCGCCTTTTCTGAGAACAGCTCTGAAGGCCTGAACCTATTTGCAGAAATGTTACCTCTGTCACCCTGAAGAACCCTGTGGACAAGCTTTCTGAACACAAGTGATGTCCAAGAATGGGGTTGAAAGGCAAGTGACAGGGCCACATCTCCACCACCACCCACCAGCCTCAGCAGTGTCCCCAAGAAAAGCCTTCGGTGCCCGTAGGGCTTCTTGAATGAAACCATATCTACCCTCTGAACACAAACTGACTACTCAAAGCTTGTTCTTCTCTCTTTTCCTACCTCACCATCTCCCCTTGCTCTTCTTCCCATGCCCTGTGCCCCATTTTGTCTCAATTTCATTATTTTCCATTGTATCCCAAACCTGGTGTCTGTTCTAACCATTACATCCATCGATTATTTCACTTGAACTCTAACAAAATGGGAAAACTGGCTCAGACTTAATTTATTTCTTTAATCTATGTATTCATCTAGCCCACATGTTGCACACAAATGTACTGTGCAATACCACAGATCATCTTCTGACTGTGCAGAAGCCAGTGAGGCCTCGTGCCATGAGTACTACCATGGCCAAACAGATCCACTTCTCCCCTTGCTCACGCCAAAGATCTCAAAGAGCAAGGTTTAGCTCTTTGATAGACTCGGATAATGACTAAAAAAAAGAAATGACTATTAAGATTCTCATTTGAAACCTGGAATCTGTAATTAGACCTCTCTATCAGTCCACAGCAGGACTGAGGTAGACTACATGTCACAGTGAGAAATGTCAACCTAAATGGGAATACAGTTGTCTTTAGAAGGCAACCCAGTTTTGTGTGTCACAAAAGTTTTATCTAATTTTTAATCTATACCCTGCCCACAATCCAACCCAGCACTTGAAATCTGAGTGACATTCTCCTCCTTTCACCTCAATCTAACATAAAAGTTAACCTGACCTGAGCAACGTACAAACACCTACTTCAGAGAGTGACCAAATGGTGGTATTTACCTTCACAGAGGGCAGGCAAAATGCTTCATGTTCAGCAATTCCTGGCATATTTTGCCTGGTGGAGCTCAGCACCATGCAAGAAGGATTCATTACATCCCAGGATCAGGCCTTTGAGTTTTAATTCTCCTTATATTGGTGTAATAGAGAAGTAGAGTCTGCTTTCCTACACAGTACAATCGATCGTTGTGATCTCCAACTCCATGGCTAGATGAGGTTTTCCCATCTGCACCAGTTCATTGTAAAACCAGCATATAGACCTGGTTCTCTCCCTGTTGTATTCCTTTACATCTCCAGCCTCCTCTGCCTCCTGGTTTACACTGCGAGCAGACCGGAGATCACCATGCGGATCCACACTCCGAAATGCCCCATTTGAATTTCCATCTGTCAATAACGCTAAAGCAAAACCACTGCAGCAATTACATGTGTATACAATAATCTTGTCATCCAGTGTTTTTAGTGCATCCCAGAACGCATTAAGATAGTGCAAGGAGAGATTCGGCTCTGTTGGCTCAGCTGTAAACCTGCAATCTGTACAAAAACACCCAAGTGTCAATCAAAAGACGTTCCTGCTCTCTGCGTGTTTCACAATGCATAATTTAGCTACTACGCTTGTCAGGTTCTCCACACTGCTCTTCTACCCGATGGTAAATGTGTTCATGAACCCAACTGTCATCAACAAAGGAAAACAGCACATGGAAATAACAGGCTAAAGGAGGCGAGAGACCTCTTCCTTTCTCTGTTAAGGGAATTACGAGTAAGGGAAAGTTTACATAGACTTAAATTTTTAATGCTCAGCGAGTAAGAGATCCCAAGGGATGAAGGATATGAAACAACAACCGCATCAGCTCTGTACTGAGGAGGAGGACGGAGCTTGGTAAAACACACGAAGCAATGAAGGAGCTGTCTCTGCTTCCATGCAGGCCAGTATAATGGGGCAATTTTAACTAAGCAATGGAAGGTGTACTTTACATCCCGCATCTACGGTGCAGAAGCCAAATCTCACCCTGCCACCACACTCCTGCAACTGTCAACAAACTCTGAAGAACGTCACTCTTCCTCGAATGAATTATAGTTACTGAAGGGACCTCCCAGAAAGGATGAAAAATTCAGACTCAACTACATCAGGCAGTACCTACCCCACTGGTCTACCCCATGGTTAATATGAAATAAAAAAGAAATCTCTGTCCCAGGACGTGACTTTAGAGCTGATCAGTGCCAAAGCTACAGACCATAAGGACAGCTTCACACTTGCCTCAGCTAGTTCATGAATAAACATCCAATTCATTCAAATGAGTTCTATATTAACTAATTTAAATAATTTTCATTTTGCTTTGAATGGTAAACAGATCTATTCTGCCAGGATAGTTGAGTTTGCAATTCAAATTACACACCGATTTGTAATGAGAAAAATATAATTAATGGCAAAGCTTGAAGTAACTACAATTTTACTCCTTTGATTTCCTGCAGGGAAGGGGGATGGAGGGTGAAGCTTGCAGGCACATGCACACTCACACCGTCCTTTGATATGCCAATACATTTTATTACAAACTGAAGCATCTGGGCCTCAGTCCTATTTTAGTGCATTATACCATAATGTCAGGGGAGGACATAACATGACTTGACATTATCCTTGCAGGCACCATGATGCAAAACTAACGTCACCCAATAAATAATAATGTAACAGTGTGTAAATTAAATGACTTCCTTCTATCAGGATCATAAACAATAATTATTTGGCAGCTGCCCCTTAAAAGCTCTGTATGTGCTGAACATTAAATCAAGCTCTATTGATTTGGTAAACTGAATCAGCCCATTTTTTTTCCATCTCTCTTCCATCTATTGAAATTCTCCACCCTATCACTTGTACCAGTGTTGTCTGGCATCACATTTACAAGATTTGCACTGATCAGTCCTATCTGGTTCCTAAGCAGAAACAAAGCAGTGTACCACTGATAGTATTTTGCCCGCTAAGCAACTCCTTCTTGGCAGATATGCCTTTGGCTCCTGATTAAAAACAAATTGTAACAACAGGTAACTGGCCCTGCCCATTCTGTTTGCATGGTCTTGCCAACAAATACCCTCATTGTGATCGATATGTGCAGAACTGGGCCCCTAGAAAACAAGGCCACGCAATTCAGAGCTGGCTTTTATTTCTTCAAAAGGTTTGACAACAAAGTGGTGTGCAATGCTAAAATGGCAGAAAACCTCTGCGGAGTTTATTGGGAATGACAGTTTCTTTTGTATCAATGCAAGTTCTCATCCTGCAGGTTTCACCAGATAAAACTCTCAGGACTGTAGTGTAGTTCAGCTCATTAAGATACAGTCATTGATCAGCAAAACAATTAAGCACAGGACAAACTTCAGACATCTGCATAGAATGAAGTCCAGTACTCAAAAGCTACTTTCCAAAGCAGGTCAGAGCTCAGGTCTCCCTACAGCGGACGAGATGCACTCCTGAAAACACACCCTCCACCTTGTAGTGTCCCCACGGGAGCTACAGTCTTTTCAAAGCCCACCCTTGACCACAGGCCAAGCCCCATAAGCAAACACCCAGAGGAGCTCTGTGATTTATGAACGCATTTAGGACCTCCCTCTTTTCCAACTGAGAGAAGTCCTGAAGGCTCAGATGTTCCGGGATGTTTTAGATGTCTCATTTCAAAATACAACTCAAGCTCTTAAATGCTTACATCTTATGGTGAGGGAAAAACAAAACAAAACAAACAACAAACCAGAAAACACACACCCAAAAAGCAGGAAAGTTTCCCAGATTTAATACTCTGGCCTACAGTTACATCACCTGGACATAGGAGAAAGGAGCCATGACGCACTCCACATTTGCAGTCACTCAAGCAAAACGGTTTACATGAAGTAGCCACAACCCAAAGAGCAGACTCTAACATTTCCATGAAAAGCAGTATGCCTCCAGTTACGAAACAACCATTATTTACTATTACAGCAGTCGATAAAATCTTTTACCCCTTGACCATGGCATTTTGAGATTTAGTTTATGGCATTGTACACCCTTCTGGTAACATTGATTATAATCCACATAATAAAAGGCAGTTTAAGACACTAATAAAATTAAAAAATTAACCCCTCTTACATCATTTGACTTATTCCTAAGCCAACAGATTTCTCCGACATATTTAACGTTTTTTGTTGCTGTTGCTGTTGTTTTTTAAACAATCAATTTTCTGTTTATTCAAAAGGCAGTCAGATCCAAACAAAAAGATAACAGTTTAGCTCAGAGTTCAGCATATGCAAGGCAGGAATGAGCCTGTTTCTGCTCTAATCCATAGACTACAGCTCACTTCCAGAGGAATTGAAGCAACAGCTACACCAGAAGTCAGGCATGACACACAAATGGCACATATACTTTTTCAACGGTCGTGTGAACAGCAAGTAGAAGAATGACTTCAGCAGACAGAATTCTTAAACGAGACTTTTCTCAAACACATTCACAAGCCAGAGGCTAAACATTCATCTCTTCTTCCCCTAGCCCAGAATAAACTGGATGTACAGAGGGAATACATATGAGCAACAGTGACAAGAATGCCTCTGCTTGGAGCTACGCAGTGGTAAGAATACACAGCTGTTTTGTTGCTGTCCACAGCAAAAATGAACAAACAAATAAACCCACCACATTATTTTTCTTAAACATTGAGGATCAAACGTATTATTAAAAAACTGTTCCACATGGGATTTACAGCTCTGGTGTTCAGCTTTTGTGCACCAAAGAGCAGAGAATCAGGACACATCCTCATTTATGATGACCAAATTTTGCTATCTTTATTGATGTATATCTACCATCGGAATTAAAAGCTGCAAGAATCTGGTAATAGAAGGCTTTAAACTTCCAGGGCAAAATATTTGAGTGCACAGCCAACTTCTGATTTTGGTTACACCCAAATATCTTGTTAATTCTAGTTTGTCCTCACCCTGAATTTGGTCCTTCCTTTCTTCAAGTACAGGACAATTTTTGGCTCTCACTTAAAGTCATGGCTTGGCAATTTAGCAATGCATTTCTTTGTTAAGACAACCTCGTCCAGAAGCTTCTTCTGTTCTTACCAGCATGACAAAAACTCCTCACCTGGAGACCGACTGGCAAATTGAATTACCCACTGACCTATGGAGGCATGGCCATGAACTGCCGTACAACAACTTAAGTGGAATTGCATCACCCAACATCAGTTGTTGGTGTTGCATCACTCAACACCACCCCAACACCACCCAACAAGCACCTGGAGCACTTGTTCCACATTGACTGGAAGTCTGGAGACTAACCATCAGCACAGCTCTAGCAAAACACACAGAACTCACCATCCGGAGGCATCAGGACCTTATTATTCTGCGTACACCAGCCAACGGGGTGAAGGTCTGCTGTCATTACGTCACACCAGAAATCCGCCCTGCGGTCATCTCCATAGCCGCAGTAACGAAGCAGCAAGAGCTGTCCACATGTTGTAATGATCGTAGCCACCCAGTACGTGTCCGGATTGCTCTTGTTGGCCACTTCTAATTTCATCCCTGGTTGGAAACTGCTTTGAAGGCTGATTTCAACCTTACAGAATGAGAAAGGCATGGTGTTACTTTTCCTTCTTTGCAGGAAGACTCCCTGTCTGTCTAAGCAAGCCAACATTGCCACTAAAGAGCAGATCTGGGACTAGGACATCAGTTGATTGGGCTCCTTAATACAACCACCTCCTTCCCAGTCTGGGCAGGATCACACCTACTTCACTAGTACATACCACATCATGAAAGGTCCCATGTACTCCAAAGGGGCCCACCAGCAGTGGCAACCTCAGGTGCACCACATTTAGGAGAGGGCTGGTAGCTGTCTTAGCATGATCAATCTTTCTAATGCCTGGGAAAAAGGTGGGTAACCCTAGTGAGGTTCCATTTCCCACCCCACAGCTCTGTCAGGCAAATCACACGATGCATGTACGGTAGAACAGGCAGGCACTGAGCACCTCTGGGAGTTAGGTCCAGCTACAATAATTAGTCATGTAACAACACTGAGGCACCTCTTGAGGTATGACAAGCATCAAGGGCTGAATGCTGCGCCAAGCAGACTAAGGAGAGCATTTCCACTAAAACCATCCCCAGCAGCTCAAAGCACAACCAATTCACTCTCCCAGCACCCTGGTAAAGAAGGTAGGATCCATGGCTGAAAGAAGCAAAGGGCTTGGCGTCACCGTCCTGCCATCTGATGGAGAGGTCAGTTCCATTCATCTCAGCAGTGACAGGTCACAAGTAACTTGCCCACGGATACTGGAGGCGCCAGTGCATCTCTTCTAGGACCCTGCAGGGACTGCTATGGGCACATCGCAATCAATCTTCCAAGGACCAGTGGGGTGTCTCGAGCTGCTGTTGGTACAGAAGAGGTAGATGCCGGTCCACTGTTTGCAATGCCAGCTTTGTCTTCAGAAGTCCACCCAAAATGGAGCCTGTGACTCCCTATGAGATGCTTAAGGACGGCTTCTTAAAGGTTTCTAAGTACATTATCTCCTACTGAAACCAGAGAGATTTTTAAATCTGGTTTAAGCCTGTCTCTGATTTAGTTCTCATTTACATGACAGGTTAAAATGCCTCTTCTGCTCACAGAGATAAATGTATTACAGTTTACATAGCCACCTGCAGACTCATACTTCAGGTTGCCAAGCTGCAGAAAAAAAATAAAAGAGCTCCTCTGGAATATCTAGCACTGCCTCACTCACCCCACTCCAGTTTACGACACAAGTGGTGGCCAGCCAAAGCCATACATTATTTGCGGGTTATAACACTCCACATGCCTTTAGTTGTGCAGGCACTTCCATCAGCATCAATGCCTGAGTCAGAACAGCTGAGGTTGCAAGGGACCTCTGGAGATCATCTAAGATTGAGGAAAATGTGTGACATTTACTAGTTTAGTCATAAGACAGGATCTTAGCTCTTGTGATGTCAAGGGTCCTCAAGAATAATCCAGGATACATGGGCATTTGTGGTTTCTCTCCTTGCTCTCACCATGATTAAGGACCAAAGCAGTATTCTAGAGGTAAGAGACTTTGTGACACAAACTGGGGATGAAACAGACAGATAACCTAGTTTCTCTGAGGGCCTTCTAGTCCCTAGCCAACCCAATTTTTTGGAGGACGAAGTTCCAGACTGTGAAGCATAGATGCTAAGGACAATTCTCAGAGCTAACTTGTATCACATCAACAGTCCCAGGTGTGGGACTCCACAATCAGCAGGATGAGACAAGCATCTCCACACACCTAAAGAAATCCATAAGGTCTTCACGAAGCACAGAACTTCCACCTGGATGCAGTATTTGAGTCAGAGCCCAGAGCAGAATGGTGGGACAAGATGTTCTTTCCTGACAGCTACTGGACCAAAGATAAACTACAACAAAACTTCACCATCATCCTGTAATTCTCCTGTACAGAAAATTATGGTCCTTCATCCTGCAATACTCTACTGCTGTTAAAATGGAAACAAAATAGGTAATGGAGGATTATATGATTTTTTTTTTTCAGATGTTGATAGGAGAGAGAGAGGCTTTTCATCACTGCTGCTCCTTACTTCTTCAAAACAAATCAAGAAGGCACCTGAAGACAAAGATAACTTAATGACATGAAGGCAGTCATCAAAATGGAGACTAATCCTAAAGTAGCAACAGATTCTTCAGGGAACTTCCTTCTCACTGCAGCACAACTACACAGTTCTCAAAAAATGTCTCTGCCAGCAACCAGACTCAGTTTAAGGCAACTGAGAGCATCACAGCTTAAATGCCCTCTCTTCCTGCTTAAGATGCCCACATCCTCCAGAGCATTCATGCACGCCTTTGACTATGATGAAGAACCTGTGCATCGGTTTCAGTTCTGTCCACATCCTTGCATAAAGGCAGGCTATGAACAGCACGTGGGTGGGCTGAACAGAAGAGCTTAGACAACTGGTTGCAGATGGAGAAATTGGTCCCATACAATGAGATCTTTGACTGCGATGGGCTCTGCTTGAAGACTCCTTCTTCAAAGCATGCTCCAATCTTCTCCAGCAGTCAAAATTTCAGAGATTTTGGATACTACTTCTGCTAATATGGACCAGAGGCACAGACCATGCTGTAACTACCAGGGCATATTCAGGATTCCTTTATGTCTGCACAAGCCACATGCACCCAGGAGGGTTATCTACCCAAGCGTTTGGTTCCCACACTCCTGAGGCAGCATCTCCTGAAAGGAGGCTGTAAGATGGCTATTCTATTCTATTCTATGGCTTCCTATGGGCCATGCTGGATTCTAGTGCTAGGTGACCCTGCTAGTCAGTAAATCATGCATTGATAGGACACCTTCAGAGAAATAAAGCACTCTTGTGAGGTCATTCTCTATGAGTTGGGATGGATAGAAATAAATTAAAAAGGAAAAGGAGAAAGAGAGGAATGGAAAAAAAGCTGAGTACATTATAAACATTATAAAAACATGAATATTATTGAGCAACATAAACCTTCATCAATGACCAATCTGAACCCAGGGCAGATGACACAGTGCCCTGAGTTGTGACTCAGGCAGGCAGTGCAGGCAAACTGATGTCACCAAACACCAGTTGGATGGCCAGGAGCTGCACAGACACCTTGTTCCCATGCAGGCTGTCACATCCTCAGAGGGCCAAATCCAGCCCCAAATGGTCAGATCCCACTTCAGTTGGCCAGGAATCCCCCGAAAACCAGAAGAGGGAACATGCTCAATGCTCGTGAGGCGCAGTCGAAGCACGTACGTGTTTGAAGGAGGTGTGGGGAGCAGCGCTGGCTCCTGTTTCTTCCAGGAACTCATCCCAGTTGAAGTCTGCATCCTCAATGCTGGAGCCCTCATCTGCTCAAAAGAAAAAAAAAAGAAGAAAAGAAAAAATAGAAAGGAAAGCAGCCTAAAACACAGCCAAAGAAGGCAAAAGTTATGTCAAAGAGTTCAGGGTGAGAGTAGCAACCGATATAAACATCAACACAAGGGAACACAGAAAGCTTGTTTAAAGATCTGTGCTTAGCCGGTTTGACTGGCTCTGACTACACTTCCAGCAGATTTGGGGACTTCAGCAGCCACCACTGTGAGACCAGAAGTCACTCTGCTTTCATGGCAGCAGCGGAACAACCTCACCATATTGCAACAAGGACTTGTGCCTTTGCCACAAGGGAACTGGCTGCCTGTCCACTATCTCTAGGGTGTAATGGCCCAGCCTTGGGATCCCCTGGACTGTTAATTACAGCAGCATCCTGGTGACAAAGTTAGGAGTTGCTTCCATTGGCTGAGCAGCCCGCAGAGCAAACACCCCAACCCTTGGGGCTGTGGAGCCCCAGTTTCGGTGCTGCCACCCTATCTGTCCCTGCTCAGCCTCCCTCTGTCCCAATACATCAGCCAAGATCCCCATGGGACCATTCACCCAGGGCTACAGCTGCTTTCCCCCTAAACCTCCTGCACCACTCAAAAAACTGCTCCCTGCATTTCTCCTTGTCCCATTTCAGATTTGGGGTTCTGTATCATTCCTCCCTCATCCAGACCATTGCCCCACACATGATCCTTCCCCATGGCAGAGGAGCTGACTTTACTGCTCTTTCTTTTTGTACATCCACCCCGAGCAGAGCAGAGCCGAGGCCTCAAACTATCACCAAAACACACGCAGCAATAATTAAAAATAAATCTTCCTTCACTTACAGAAAATCAGCCAAATCTGATTGTTTTCATTTTGTTCCCAGGCAATCTCACAAAGCCAGTTTCGTCCCCAGAGCAAAAATATTTACAGTCTAGCAATGAGCCCTTCGCAATAAGCATTTATCAGGCAAACTCTGCGAGACCCTTACCTGCCCAAACATTCATCAGCATGGTCATGATGTAATTAAAGTGACTCATGACAAACTGAATTAAGAAACCTCCCCAGACAGTTTTATGAAGAAAACAGCAGGATTAATTTATTGCAATTATTGCTACAGGTCTCCAGTTTTCAGGACTAGAAAATTATATTGTGCAATAGGAATCTCTCTTCATTAAAAGGGGACGAAATAGGTTTTATTTGCTGCCCATGGAGCCAGACATATATATGCAAGGGGAAAAAAATGTATCGGAGGAGGGGTTTTGAGTCAGAGCTGGCAGAGAGTAAAAGATTTGTCTGGGAGTTCAAAGAGGAGTGCTGAGCCATCATCACCCTTGAACACTGCACTCTGCTGCATCAAGCCTAAGGTCTGAGTCCTTACTGCAAACTCAATTAACCTGCTTAAGTATGGAGATGTAAATCAACATTTACTCCCATGATAAGGTGGCTACCAGATGACTTTTCAACTCAGCTGGACAAGAAATAGCCCAGCCCCATGGTAACAATCTGAAAGCAGACAAATTCAATGTAGAATAAGGGATGGGCTTTGTTTCGTGTAGTGCAATCATTCCAAAAACCTCCAGGCATAGAAACTGGCCCTATTTGAGATACTGGACCCAAAATGAGGGGTCTGTTCATTCTTGGCTGAAACACAAGTCACAGCTTAGCCATGAGGTAGGAGCTTGGTACAAAAATTGCTAAGACTTTCTCTCATCTACACCACGCAGGCAGGCAACTTTGATGATCAGGGAAATCCTTCAGCCTTAACATCTGCAACCCTGTGGAGTTAATGTTTTAGAGGAGAGCCAGGTTCAAAGATTTCAAAGGCTAAGACTCTACAAAAAAGTGAGTCCATGAGTAGATGGTTAGCAGATATGCTTATCCAAAGCCTTAAAAGTACTTCTATGTTTAAGCAGCTTTCTACCCTGAGCACCGCCAATCCCAGTCCCACTAAAAGCCAGTAACATTTGATGTGAAAAAGCAAAGGCAAAAAGCTAAAGCACATCTAAAAGCACATCCCCTCTGCCTGGTTGCTCCCTGCTTTTGCATCCGTCTGAGCCTGTGCTGCTAGGATGGGCTGCTCAACAACTGCAAGGACATCTCCTGAGGACATCTCCAGCTCAGCCCAGGGCTCGCTCTCCTGCTCAGATATTTCTTGTTCAAAGCATGAGACATTTCTCCCAGCCCATGATGCTCTCTGTATGTTCTCAGTTTTCATTCCTTCTTTTTGCTCTAACTTTCTGGATGAATCCATGCAAGTTTCTTCTTATCTCCATCCTTCCTAAATATTCTTATGGAAGGAGTAATTACCACAGAGCAGGATTTTCAAGCAGTTCAGTATATACATCTTCAGCCCATGCAGGGAGCAATGTCTCCAGGGCGACAAAATCTTCTCCAGAATTTGGCAACAGTAAGTTAATTATGTTAGCGTTACAGATGCTAGTTATGGATGCAACAAGTCCTTTAAAATCTTATCACCCATGACCTACTCTGCCACGTGCCAACACAGAGCATCACTCACCCCGCTGCTCCCGCAGCCTCACCAGCAGGTTCATTCACATGCAGTCCAACAAAACTCACAACAGCATCTGTTTTCAAAATCAGCCAGATCTCTTTCTAAACCCAAATAGAGAGGCTCAGGCCCTGGCAGTACGAGTGCTCTTCCCCCAGCGATGAGAGCTGTAGACTTCCCTCTCCGTCAATCCATTTCTCTCCGACACATCTCCAGTCTGACGCCTCTACAGTGTTTTATCTGCAGACTTTATCATGAAATTACTTTTACAAGGTCTGTAAAAATAATGTCAGAGAATTCATTCATCACGGCATCAGTGTTTTATATTCCCTCATTTTACCACACAAGATTGTGAAGGGACTGGAAGCTTCCTTTTTTATTATTTTATTTGTTTAATAGATTCTGTTCCCTTGTAGAAATCTGGCAGGGGATAGTTCAGAGCAGACACAGCATGGCCCTGGGGTCAGAGCAGTCCAAGGGACATGGCGTTACACCCCTTTACCCCATCCACGTGTGTATTAATGGGACTGTACACAAGTCTCCTCATCCATCACAACACCCCTACCGATGAGGAGCACAGGACAGCCTTCACCAGCCTCTCTCAAGTATCTGGAGATCCCCAATTAAAAGGCAGACACAGAAAGGCAAAGTCCTTCCTAACACGTGATGACAAAGATGCCCACTCGAGAAGAGATTATCCAAAGCTATTATTTGTTTGTCCCTTCCCAAGTCACACACTCCAACCACAAAAGTCTCGGCTCTGCTGCAGAGATCCCCACAAGATGACAAATTTGGCATTAGGCCTATTTTACATATCAGCTCCCTTTCCAATTACTGGTGCTTAGGCCCAGTGCTCTTTTTTAATGAGAGAGTCAAGGCTGGCTAGCCTACAACACAGTGATGTATAAACAAGCCTAGGACGGCAAATAAAATCAACCAGTCATTATCTCTGAGCCTCTCAATGGTTTTAAAGTGCTCTGCAGTCCTCCATGCGTTGACACGATAAAAATGCAACTATTCCAGCTGTTATCAGCCTCCCAGGACGTCTGGCTACAGGAAATAAAGGGAATAAAAGACTCCAAACTTGTGGCTCCAGAAGCACAGATTTTTCCCAGGCTCACTTGAAGGAGAACAATTTTGGAAATTTAAAGGGTTTGTGGCAAATTGTTAAGATATTTTATTTACAGGCACATAGATGCATTTGTGACTTTGGTCACTCACAAAGAACTGAAGGGCAAAATAACTTAGCAATTAACACACCAGTTGAGGGCTTGGGGCCGGGGGGAAATCCTGATCAACAACAAACCTCCTGCATGGCCTTGGGAGAATCACCAAGATCCATATCCTCAAAGACATCCAGGTACCATGGGCCAGTTCCTGTCATTCCAAAACTAACGTCTACAGCTGGCCAACTGCATCTCACCCTAGGGGATCCCACCTCTCTCCCCCGGATATAAATGGATCTGGTGGTGACAAAAAGCTGCCGTGTCTGTTCTGGAAATGTCTGAATTAGGGGACATCCATCACACCTCGAGACGGGGATCCATCTCACACGGGCAACCAGAATCTAGATGTTCCCTTCTGCTCCAGCCAGGGTTACTTTTATTTATCCTCGCTGGGGAAAAAGCAGGCAGCTCAACCTGGTGACTCAACCCAAAGGCGACCCAGCACTGATGTTAAAACAGGATGAATTGCTTTCTGGAGCTACATCTCTCTCTTCACTGGTGATGACTATATTTTTTATTTATTTTGTTAAGTGTCTTAAGGCATCTCAGCTCCAGATTCAGCTGTTCAACTCTAGGTGACGCTCAGCAGCCATCTCTACGCGTCACCCTAGGAGCGGGGGGGCTCTTTCTCTTTCATGTCTATAGGAGAACCCAAGGCAATACTTACGTTCTTACCTGAAGTAACATTAAGTGTCCTGTTTCTTTCAGATGGGATGAATCTTAACACACTCCCCCAAATTTCTGGGGTGCTAAGGGAGAAACAGTGAGAAGTGGACCAAAGGCAGAGCTTTGGAGCTTGAATTGAGCACAGAGCTACCAACAAAGCACAAGACAGCACCACCTGAGAGAACAGATGCAAAAGGCACTGAAGGCAAAGCATGTGGAGTTTGAAAGCTTTCACCCCACCACTGCTACCACTGCTTTTGAGGAGCATTGGATCAATTATTCACCACTGGTGAGGGCACCTATTTTCATGGAAGCAGACTTTAGGCAGTCCTTTGAGAGGCTCACCTGCAAACACAGATTTTCAACTACTATTACATCTCAGGATCCTTTTGTCAGGAATCACTCTTACAGAAATGCAAACGATTTCTGGAAAAGCATTCAAGCATATGAGTGACAATGCAAGCACCACAATACAAAAACAAACCGTTTTGCACAGATTAACTGACTGATGGCTCAGTGTTGCACTCCACAAGTACATCAGCTGTGCTCTCCTGTGCCAAGGCAGAACAAGGGTGAAGTTACAGGTTATAACTGAGCCAAACTAGCAACATAGTGCTACCGGGAGAGGTTCCACTCCCACCAGCATGTGCTCTGGCCCTCCTTTTTCCTTCCTTTCAACTCACAAAATTGGCAGGAAATTACCCACTTTATTTTTTCTGAATTAGCTTTCTGCTGGTTTAGTGAGCCAGGTTGCAATGGGCAGCAGAGGTGGTACATGAGACGGCAAGAAGAGAGGCCTTCCATTTTGGCATCAAGAAGAAAATAGGCTGGCTCTAGCCAATGTGCAACTTCATCATAAGACACAGTCTCCTCCCATTAAGGCTAGATATGGGAAGTTAAAGCACCTAATTCCAGAAGAAATAACCAGAAGCTCGTACCTACTCTCCTGCATCTACCGTGATGATGCCCGAATTTAACCCAGTGAATCCCCACCTCTAGCTGCCTGTCCCAGAGCATTACAGAGCATCCAGTCATACCCATGAGCTCAAAGACAATGAGCAACCAGCTTTCTGATGGTTGGGATGACATTTGTGATGCCCTCTCACCTGAAGCACTCAAAAAAGTCTGATGAAAATGAGGATAAGGGTCAGAAGAAAGAAGACATACTGTAATTTCTGAACATTAATATCCTTTCTTTAACCACAAAATCAAAAAAAAAGGGCGGGGGGAGGGACAGGAAAAACATAATACAGTGTCCTGGGAAAGGCTTTCTACTGTTTTTTATTTAAAATTGGAGCAGCTACTATGTACTGTAGAAAAAATCCAGTAGAAGAAAAGCTGAAATTTCCCAACCCATCAGTCAGGGATCCACTTTAGCACTCCGCAATATGGGACACACAGTCTTGTCCAACCCACAAGGCTCAAAAAAGGCCATCAAGCCATACAACCACCTCTAATGATCCCCTGATAACATGACTGCCCTCACCCCTACCGCTGGTCAGTGACCATGTAGGTAACCCCTGATGGTGAAGGAGAGCTCACCTGAATCAAACTGCTCCTGGTCGCCATTGGCTGGGCTCTGATCCTTCTCTGGGGAGAGATGCTGGGTCTCTTGCATGGTGGCGATGAAGGACGCCCTTGTGTCCATGGTTCAGAGGAAGAGTCCTTCCCTTCCTAATTCATCCTGCAGCAGGGAGTTCCTAGAGCACAAACTAAATAAAAAAGAAACAATGGGTGATTTGTTCTACCTACACCAACCCTCAGCCTTTCCTAAGGAGTTTCAAGTTATTCTGTGTTGATCGTAACCCTTCAATCCTGCTTCCTCATCCAAGGTGAAGCTATTTTTGGATGAGGAGCCACAGCAGAGGACACTTCCCTTTAGTGGCAATAATAAATGCAATAATAGAGATGACAGTGTGGTAATAAGCAACATCCACAGTATTGAACACAAAGGATTCACCTCCCAAAATTCAGTCCAGCTCCTTGTGTTGCCAACTGAGAGATAAGGACATGCCCATAATGTGGCACAATCCTTGCCCAAAAAGGCACCCAAGCAAGGCCAGCTCAGCTCAGCCCTCCTCCAACAAGTCGAGCCCTCGGCTTCTAACTTTTTGATGGCTAACACTGATTGAGCTATATCTCATTTCATAAACACTTAAATTTCTGAAGGGGGAGATTTACAGAAAAGAAGCAGAAGAAACAATGAAGGGACAATACTTGGGAGAGACTGGAAAAAACTCTAGAAAGTAAAGTTCAACATGCTTAATGCAGACACCAGAATGAAATAGTGCTAGCCACAACTGTTTTTTAATGAAGGCTGATCTAAGGGAACTGCAACAGTTAGTACCACCCAAGGTAGCAAATATTAACTCAGGTTTAGTTTGGGTCATGTTGGCAGAAGGGATTCTTCTTGAAGAAATGAACATAGTAAAAATCTAACAGAATAAAAACACAAAGAGATGAAAAATGATATGAGAAAGGAAATACAGACTGACTAGATCTTGAATCAGATACCAGACTAAATGAGAACTGTATTTCCAGCAAGAGCAAGCCACCAGACAAGCAATACCCAGAGATACACCTTTAGGAGCAGATAAAAAAAAGAACTCCAAAGTGAGCTTTTCAGTAAAACTCACCGAGATGGTGATGAATTACAAAGTGTCAAAGGAGGGCTGAAAAAGAGAAACCAAGAGTGTGGGTTATGGGCACAGAGGGAACCAGCTATTCACACAGATATGCTAAAGTGAAGACAGATGGTAAGGAAGGTGTGTGTCCAGAATATAGGGTGTGGAGGACGGGTCCTGCTTATTAGTGGATGCCTCCGATACCTGCATGAAAGCGAGGACTATGCTGGCAGCACCAACACCGAATGTCTGCAAGAAGCATGACTAAAAGTAAGAAAACAGTTTACTGCCAGAGGCCAGGCAAAGCAGGAGGTAATAAGAGTGTAAAAATATTATGGGATTTTTTCCAACTTTTACTGCTCAGGAAGCATATTCAGGAAGACCAGATACGGTGGTTATAAAATAGAGCAAGACTGGTTTGTTGTAGATTTTTCATTCCCAGTTTTTAAGGCTGTTCCAGTGAAAAATGTGAGGGGAAAAATGACATGTATGAGCAGTTAGAGCAGGAACTGACAAAAATGAGGAGCACGTGAAGTGTAAGTGTAACACCCATTAACTGCCGGCTGAGTGATCACAACGGCATTGTCGTGAGTACAGTTAAACCATGCTAAAGCCATGCGTGCTTCACAAAGCATCACTGATAGATGCAGATTACCAAGGAAGATGGTTTGGGCAAAGTTAGATTTCCATCAGTGATTTGTGTGCCTCACCCTAAAGGAACCTACTAATGAAAAAAAAATAAAAAAGGAGATTGTAAACCTATTCAGTGCAATATATTTGCTGGTCTCTTTGCAAAGTGCTTAGTATACTTGGAGCATACCATAAATAATAATGATCACTTCCCCATTGTGATGGCCACTACAGCATTTTATCTTTATTCTTTGTTGACATGAGACTTGTTAAATGAATTAAGTGTTTTATATACTATGAGTATTTTGAGTGCAGCTATCCTCAGAACATATATATCACTCATCCCCAGTGTATATTAACTTTCAATTAACCATGAAACAAGAAGCAATCAGTCTACTGAAAGTCAAAAATCACTTCTCCTTCAGTAGAGAATACTTCTGTAAATATCATTAATAATAAATTGTTTAAGTATCAGGATTTTACATCAAGCTTGTTAAATATGAGAGGAGGGGAACTGTCAGCAGAAGCTAAACCTTGGGCGGATTAAGCAGTTTTCATTTTTGCCTAGGACCAGACAGTGATGGAAAGTAATCTGGGTCTATTAGAAAAAAATAGTAATAATAAAATAAAATAAAGGACAGAGAGAGACGAATCTAAACACAACAGATCAATCATCTTAAACAGAACTCTGGGGTACCAGTACAAATACCCAGAAGAAAGATAAGCTGTTTGATAGCATAGTTAAACCTTGTAACATTCCCATGATGCTGACAGGGCAAAGTTAGGACCTTACAGAAAGCTGAAGGCGTCCATTCAGACAATGACAGTCTTTGCTGTTTCTTATGCAGTCAAGCCCCAAATCTGCCAGAAGACCCATGAGAAGGGACTATTCCTCTGCGTCCGGGAATTTCCCCATCAGAAGTGGGAAATGGATGGGAAAAGAGCAGGAACCTGCCCGAGTGGCTGCAGCATGGCTGGGATCGATCCTCAGCAGCCACGTCTAAGCCTCATTAAAAGGGGGCGATGCAGAATCTCAGCCAAATTCAGCAATGTCATCGACATTTTTGTTGGTCTAATTCTACTGTAACATATTTTTTCTTTAAGTGATGGACAGCTCTCTGGTTTTGAGGTGTCTCATCGAGAGTATTCACATTCCAAGAAAACTGGATCTGCCAGAGGCTATGGTTTATCTTCTTATTTTGGGAATAAATGGTTCATAGTTCATGGTAGGAGAGCGCTTGAGTATCCTCCCAACACCATACAACAAGACCAAACTCCTGTGCAAACACAAGCTCCAAGATAGCTCTGAGCCTGAGTTGATATAACTAACTAGCAAAGAAAGCTGACATAGGGTATTAATTTTTCTCTTCTTATTAATTGCTGCTAATTAACACTTCAAACGGAGTCCCCAGCCACACTGTAACAGCAGCATGCTGACCTGCCTGCCACCACCAAACAAGCACCGCATGCTGCCCTTCGCTGATTTCCGTCCATCCAAAGAAACGTGTTGTCTCAAATTAAGGACCACAAGTAAACCAGGGGATGGGAAACTACAGCAAAAGATGCTCAAGGTGACACTGCATCAGGCAGGAACAGAAGGAAAGGGATTACAAAATGCAACTGAAAGAGGGAGGGGGTAAAAAAGCCCCTGGTTTCAGATCCCTTGTTCATTGTGTTTGCACAGTGGTGGTTCAAACCGATCGGATGCTTCCCCCACGCAGCTCCCATTCCCCTGGTATTTAATTCACATCCAGACTTTTAATTCACAGGTAGGAAAAGCCAGCCAATATAAAAAAGAATCTCTTTTATTTGCTTCTTCCCACGGCTGTCAGTCTTAGCCGCATCATTATCTCAAACATGCTGCCTTGTCATCTCTATCAATATTGGCTCTTTGAATAAGTGCTGGCGTTGGCTTTCTCACACCATTTTACATTTCTTGTCCCCTGTGCACTCCAACCTGTTTTTCCTTCCTTTGGAACAAGCTTCTGTAGGGAGAGGTACACACACACACACACACACAAACCCAGCACCCTTGGGTTCTCCCTTGGAGTTACTCCTAAAAAACTCACCTTTCCCCTCCAACACATTCTTGGTTAATAGGGCCTGACATAAAAAAGGTAGGCTGCTGGAACAGAGGATGCAAAAGAGATCCTACATCCTTGAAACTTCCTATCTGGATAATTTATGTCCATCACTTTATGCCAACGTACTGCTGAATCCTGAACGGAGGAGAAGCACCAACCCCACTGCTTTCCAAAGGATCTGGCCCCTGCCCCAGTATTCAGTAACATTCAGTGACTTGGAGGTCCCACCTCTCAGTGAGGGTGATGAGCATCGCAGCCTTGCTGCACCTGCTGTGGGGCTGGAGTCAGGGCTGCCAGCGTGGCCCCATGTCCTTGGCAAAGAGCCCCTAACGGGGATATGCTTGGGGGGGTCCCTGGGCTCGCTGCATTTCCAGAGCTCGACCCTAGATATGCTGGTGGGATTTCTTTTACCTAGACCCTCCTTTACAGCTAGCTGAGAGAAACCTGCACAGGGCAACTTGCGGGGCTGAAGCGAGACAACCTAAGCTTGCATCACACCACCAGCCCTGGGGAGGGTCCCTGTGCTGGCACAGCACCTGCTGAGATTTTAGATATCCACCAGCAAACTCAAGGAGCCAAACAGCACTAGTTCTGCACTCAGAGTGAACTCAGCCCTGCGGGATTAGGTCTAGGATGCAGGCAGATAAACCACCTCAAGATTGATCTTGAATCAGGCTCTCCCCCCCTTCTTCGGTGACCATGAAGGCACCTTGTGACCCATGGGACACAGTATGAGACCAGTCATCACCTAATGGTCAGGGCAAACAGGAACCAAGTCAATCCCTGGCCCACCCTAAAGCATTCTCCTCCACAGCATCCCCTTTTGCCTCTTTGGGACTCACCCTTCATTGGGTTTCTGACCCAATATTGAGCTCCTTTCCCTGCTTGCCTGGAGATACACGTGTCCCAGTGGATCCCAGCCCCAGTAAATGCTGGGCTCAGTCTCCCCAGTAGCCACACTGCAAATCTCAATACACAACCTCTACGTTTTACAGCTCAGGTCAAGTCAGCAACGCTTTCTGCCAGGTCTAAAAGTCTGGATGTGCAGTCTTTGCCTTAAACAACGCAGGTGACCTTTTTCAAAGCTCAGAGACCACCTCCAAAAACACGCAGGCATCCCAGGGCGATCAATGCGGTCTCCAGCTTCCCCCAAAAGCCAGCTCACAGGCAATGCTGCAAATCTCCCGTTTCATTTAACACAACGATGCCCCCGACTAAAGCCGTGCCTGAGAAGAAAGCCTGCTCCTCCAGGCAGAGGTCCCTAAATAAAACCATACTTCATGCAGGATTGCTAGTGGCAGCCTGCCACAATATTTACACCCCCCAAGCATCTGCACAATGCGAACGGAGGCTCGTTCAGAAGGGCTATTGAACACACCAAGGAGCAGCTTTCACCTCTCAGAGAAAGAGCCTGTCTCTCTTCTCAGACAAAGTACCAGTTGGAAACCTTTTGAGGATCACTTCTTCCAAATTCCTGTCCTTTCATTTATTTATTTATTTATCCGAGCGCTCCCCTCGCCCAGTGTTTTCATTTATATCAAGTGACAATTTCTCCTTCACGTTGAATACCCCGCAGGATTTGATTAGGGGCACATCACCGCTTCAAACAGCGCTGTGTTGGTGTAGATATACTCTAAGGTGGAAGAAACAAATTTCACCTAATCCAGCGAACCAAAAATGTTCAAAAAATACAAATATGTAACAAACCACTGACCAGAGGAAGAGAATAATCTGCTTTCCATGTTCTTGGTGAATAGAACAGGAAGGTTTGGGTTTAAACTACAGGAGGAGGCATTTGATTTGGGCACAGGAAAGAAAATCACTAATAATGAATTTGGTGAGGAAGTGGAATAGACTGTGGGAAGGGCACTGAGGCTCCCTTTTTGGAGGTGTGCGGATGCTGATCTGTCCAGATAAAGGTCCTGCTACAGCTACTCCTGCTCTAAGGTTAAAGATGGTCTGCACAAGCCCTGGAGGTCCCTCCAGCCCTCCTGCCCCAGCCACTCAATAGGGCTGATCTTTCTGCCCTGTCAAGCAGGGTTTTTTATTGCACCTGTATCATTTGGACACTAGCACGGAAAATAAGACAACTAACCCTGGAGGGAAAACATGCAAAAATGGGAAAACAGAAGAATCATCGGAGTGGGGAGGGTCCAGATTTGGCATCCTGAAAGGGAAGAAGGATGGGAATCAAGCTCTCTGCAAACACGTGGTCAAAAAGGGATTATGCGAGGTGGTGACAGGCCTCTGTAACTGAGCAGGTCCTTGCACTGCTCTCTCCTTGCCCTGGTGCCAAATGCCTCACACTTTGAGGCTGACGGAGAAAGACCTGTTTCACTAGGCCATTTTCTCCTCCTCTCCACCCAGCATACCACGAAGTCCAAGATACGCATGGAGATAAATAGCAGCGAGGTAAGATGACAGAAAGTAAAATAAACCTAATTAGAGCAACTAACTTGTTTACAGTGAAAAGCCCTGCAGTATTAGGGAAAAAAAAAAAAAAGACAGATGAGAGGCAAGCACACAGATGTCTGGCTGAGGTACTCATCCCACTCTTAGCTGCCCTGTGCATAAATGCAGCCTAAGGACTCAGAGATAGACTTAAAGCAAAAACCTGCCATGGACTTCAGTAAGAACTAGATCAAACCTCTAAAATTAAAAGCACTTTTTCCTTAAATTTCCCTTCTTCCACCTGAGCTGGAAGGTTTATAACCAAGCACAGCATCACTGCCACACCTGTACCCCTGCCTGCTAACCCCGGACATCCCCTCCTCAAGCATCCCATAGGCCATGCATGCAGGGCATGAACCTGCATGCTCAGCGCCCACACCAGACACCTGGGGGGTGCTCATGGCAGGATCTGGCCTGAAACCAATTTCCTGCTCTGCCCCGAACAGCAAGACAAGCCAAGCGGGCACCTCTCCCCTGTGCTGCGCTTGAATTATTTATGCTCATCCCAAGCAGCTGTGAAATCCCCTCCTGCCACAGCATGGCTATTTTACATCCTCTTTGCAGAGAGCTAAATGTCAGCAGAAGGTGCCAGGACAGGGAGAGGGAAGTCGCCACGTGCTAACCTTTCCCATTCCAGGTTGCTCCATCACCTGCTAGGTGGCTGTCACCTTCTCCATGATTCAACAGGCAGTCCCCGTGACTCAGCCCCACTTTGGTGTGTGCTTCCACACACGTTCAGCACTCACCAAACACCAGCTGCTTTGGGAACGTGGCATATTTAAGATTAAGCATCTTTTAAAGTGCTCGGCTGAATCAGGGCCATGGAGCAGACTCAGCTGACATCCCCAACACTGCCCTTTACAAAGGCAAAAAAAAAAAAAAAAAACATGCAGGGAAGAAGCAGAGCAGCAACATCAACCATCTGCAGTGCCCCTTCTTCTGCCACCCCTGTGTCGGAAACAAGGAAGCCTTTTAGAGGGGTAACGAACACGCACAGCTGCTTATCATCCCAAAACATCTCATCTAGCACCAGCCACATGGACCAAAAAATAAGAAAAAAAATCACTCAGACCCCCACAAAGGGACCAATCAGCCAAGTCACCAGAGGGAAACACAAAACACTGTTTTCACGGACTTCATTTAGAGTCCAATTCAGAAGCCTCTCACCAGCCAGAACTCCCATTGCCTGGGGAAATGAGTGCTGCCTTTTACATCACGGTGCCTTGCAGCAGTCAGAGCCACTCTCCAAATAAATAAATAAATAAATAAATATACACAAACTAGGAAAAAAAAAAAAAAGGAAACATCTGCCATCTGATTCCAACGCTTTTTAGGAAAAATGACATTTTAGGTTCCTGGCACTGTTTGGTTCATTTACACAGCGCAGCTGATCAGCACTTGGGCTTAGTCCTGTGTGTATTTACATCCCTCTCAGTGCTTTACATCCAGATGAGCTCCATGAAGTGGGAAGATCTGCAAAACCAAATTGCAGCCCTCATGGACATCTCCTGCCACCCCTTCCCTTCCCCCGGGACAAGTAAAGAGCAGACAGCAGCCCCTGCCAAGGTCTATCCAGGACCAAACTCCACAAGACATTTTAATTCAGAGGTCTGCAAGTCACATTTAGGGGGCTAATTCCACCCCTTTGCTCCAAGACAAGACCGACTGGATTCCCTTTCATCCCACATGTGGCCTCTGAGAGATGCCACAGCGAACACGTGAGCTGCCCCAGGTCATCCAGAATGAATGCCCCACAGAGCAGAGCATCCCGATGTGTGGCCTCACACCCTCCCAATAACTTATATTCAAACTGGAGCTCAGAACTTTGCCCAAGCAATCAGGGCTCCCTTGCACAAGCCACCTGGTGATGTTTGGAGCATTAATCACGAAAGCAAGAATCACGAGCACAAGGAAAAAATAGCCTAGATTCCGCACATACCTTTTTTTAAGCTTCACACCTACTCAGAAATGATCTTTCGGTCAGCTGTCAAGATCTGCCTGGTTCGGGGGATTTTATGGCTTTTTATTACTATTTAATTTTAGAACAAACGTTTCTGATTCATGAAAGTGGAGTAACTGTGATCACACTTTCCAAACCAGCCCTCTCAAGAACGCTTTGTTTAGGCCTTGCAAAAAGGCTGATCTCAAAATAAACTTTTTCAGGAGCTGTTAAATGTCAGTGACAAAGCCTTTTGCTCATACTTCTGCATTCCCCCTGCTCTGCAACCCAAACACTTCTACTCACCATGGGAGTGCCACCTAAGACACAGAAAACAAAGCTAATATAAATCTTCTGACTGAAAACCCAAAGGGTGGATTTGACTGGCTTCATCAGAGATGACTATTGTAAAAAGATCGACAGATAGTTTGAAACGATGAGACTTAAATGTTGGCAAGGTACCACCGGACACTCTAAAATAACTGCTCCTGAGGACTGGAGCATCACAGGGATAGAACAAATTCAGCAAGCAGCATCACTGTTACCAACAGCATCTCATTTTCTGCACCGGGGGCCCGGCTGCACCAGTCGATCCATGGCACGTGTCAATACACAGTAATAAAGGACCTGGGACGCTTCTATCACCTTCAGGTCATCTGAAAAGTGGCCACCCCGTTAATTTTTCCCTGGGCACCTTCAGAAACGTGCCTCTGGCTCCTCCTTCTCTATGCTTCATCTCCGCAGCCTGATTCTTGGAGCTTCCACAACTTTCATGACTTTGTCACTCGGACATGAGCAGGGAGTAGCCACCTTCCTCAGCCACCATCCCTGGTACCACCACACCCCCCCATCCTACAACAATGTGAATTTAGCCAGCAAAAAGTCCTTGAAGAAACAACACAGCACCTTCTTTCTCATGGCCTGTCCCACAAGGTATTTTCCACATCCCTTTGGAGGCCCATATTGTGGCCACATCCCTGCAAAAAGGCCTGGAAAAGCAACTTGAAATACATACATGTATTTATTTTATTTATTTTATTTATTTTATTTATTTTATTTAAGGGGTCAGCCCACCCTGCACAGCACAAGCCATGGGGGAAAAAAGCATTACTAGACTAAAGAGCTGACAGTTGCAGTATTTATTCTATTTCTGGCAACACCGTCATAAAGTTTTAATAAATGTTTCATTAAAACATCAGCTGTCTGTCCAGCCAGTCAATTATCACTCATAATCACAGCCACACAACTATATACTGCCTTCTACAGATGTTCTTACAGCTGTGCCACACACTCTCCACCTCTGCAGCATCCTGAAAACATCTGTTGAATATCTGTAAATGTTTTCTCAATATATAAATGAAATGATACCAGCTGCCTACTATCCTGTTATGCTCTGCACCCCAAAAAATCAGTAAAAGGTATTATTTCCTTTTTGTTTGCAATGCGCTAGTTGCCCAGCATCTCTTTGCTCTATCTATTTAAATGGCTTTTACATTTTCACTTAGTAACAGATTACACCGAGCCTCCATCTTATCAGAGGAGTTATTAGGATCTAATCCTTTATAAACACTGAAGTTATTAGACTTGTGAGACTATTTTCTTCCTTTCCATAAATAATTTGCTGGGAAAAAAGGGAAAAAAGGAAAAAAAAACAGGCCACTTGTGTCCTTGTTCCCTTGGGCTACGATCCCAAACCCTGAGAGCAAACCTGCCTCACCCACTCCCCCCAACTCCTGCAGAGCCCACCAGCAAATAATCCCCTTGCCCCCCAGCAAAGGAAATCAGAAGTGCTTGTGCAGGATCCCCTCTCTTTGGGGGAAATAGGAGCAAAGATTTGGGGGAGCAAAGCTGTCCTATAAACACAGCCCCTGTGGGTGATGGGGTGTTCCCTGCCCTGGAGGGTGGGGGGGTTGCACCCCATCTTGGGTGGGGGGCTGGCTGCAGAGCCTGAAGTGGGCAGCACTGGTGCGAAGCGAGGTGTTCCCATCAGAAAGCACAGTTTGCAAGTGCCATTTTAGGCTGCTTTTTCTACTTTTAAGCAGATTCCTTTAATGAAAAAAATAAAAGGGGGGGGGCAATAGCCCAAGTAGAGAGGGATCTGCAGAGACCCGTGCACCCCCTCTGTGCCCCCATCCACAGCAGGAACCCCACCAGAGTTGCTTTTCTGCTCAGCCTCCAGCTCCTTCTGCTACAACATCTCCCGCCTCAGTGTCCGGGGGCACAAACTGCCTCCAAAAGCCCCTCTGCCAAGGGGCAGGGCACGTGGGGAGGGGGAGATGCAGAGCAGGGATGGGGGAGATTTTTCCCCGTTTTGCAATGGCTCCATCCCTTCCCACCCCACAGAAGATACCACAGGCTGACACCACTCCACTCCACTTGGATTTTGCAAGCTCAGTCCCACCGCTGTTTGCCCCCCAAGCAGCTCTGCTTATAATTAATGCTATTTTCTGATAACAGGTCAGAATCCTTCCCCCTCCCTCGTCCCCACTGTCCCCACCCCTGCGACATGAGTGTGCTGGCTCCCTGAGTGGCAAAACTTGGTCCTGACTGGGAACGGAGACTGGACAGAGGGGAAAAATGGGGTGGGAAGATGGAAGAGAGCCCCGCTGGAAGGCAAAACCTCAGCGAGCATGCTGCGATGGGCAAACAGCACCTCCAACCCCTCCTGCTAACTAAAAGCATGGTGGGTTTCTGGAGAGCATCTCCAAGAGGCTCAGGGAAATCTTCCCCCCAGGATCCTCCCTGGCTTCTCCATCCCCGCGATGCTGGAGCTTCCCATCACTTCCCAGGGCTGTAAAATACGGATGGCCCCACGCTAACACCCTGCAACCACGGTGAAACGATCCCCGGGCAGCAGCACCAGAGCACTCCCGGCACTGGAACAAGGAAGTTTCTCCTGCCTCAGAGCCAGCCTCGCTCCTCCACTCTCCCGAAAAATGCATTTGCAGACGGCAGCAGGGGAGAGCACAAACAACTCCCTGCAAACTCCTCGCAAACTCTCATTTGCTTGCTTTGCAAAAGCTGCGAGTCGCCTCCGCCGTCGTGGGCTTTTTAGGGTCTCTCCGCACAAGAGATGCTCGTTGCGGCACGCACTGGTAAAGCCACTTGTTTGGCAGCCCCGACTTCCATGCACGGCAATTTCTGAGCATTTTTGTTAAACAACAGAGGGGGGGCGAAAAAATAAAAGCACATCCCCGGTTGACTGCGTCGAGCGGGGAAGGCTTGACAGCTCCAACAGGACATCTCATCCCACGACATGTCTACTGTTAATGCAAAATAAATCATCGCCGCGTCTCTCGGCATTTTTTTTTAGCTCTCTCTCGTGGCACGCCTGCGATTTTGGCATTCAAAGGCAAATCGGACGGGCTGCGAAGTCTGCGTGCCCCTTCTCATGGTTCCTTCCGAGCACACACAAATCCCCTGTACTTTTCCCACCAGCGAGTCCTGCAGGGGGGGGGACCCCGAGGACCGATCCCATCCCCACCTCTCTGCGTTTAATTCACCGGCGCACCTCTCCGAGCAACAAAAGAGAGTTGAGCCAACGTGTGACACCTTGGCTTCCCTCTTTTTCTCCCCTCAAAATGTTTATTTTCAGTTTTAAAGACACCTTAACCCGCCATGTTGAACTGACAAGCTTTATAAATATTCATTTACCGCAGTTCGGGAGCGCTACAGGGGAAAATATGTAGAGATCAGGGCTGCACGTTTTGGCACAGCTGATTGCTTTCTTTTCTTTTCTTTTTCTTCCCCGCTATTTGCGGCGGCTTTTTTTTTTTTTTTCACCCTTGCAGATTCGGAAGAAAAAAAAAAAAAAACACACCCAAAATAACTCTTTCCGAGACACGCAGCAATTTGAAAGGGGGGGTTGCATGCGAAGGATGCCCCCGAAGGATGTCAGGGAAGACCCCAAAAAGATAGATTACTTTAAAGAGAGGGAAAAAAAAAAAAAAAAAAAAAAAGGAAGGAAGAAAAAGAGAGGGAGAAATGAGGGCATGCAGAGTATGCCAGGAAAAGAACCCGCTGACAGCCGGCGGGGAATTGCGGCCGCAGTGCCCGGGGAGGGTGCGCGGGGAGCGGCAGCCGCAAAGCCGAGCGCAGGTACCGGCTCCAGCCGGGGCTGTGCCCCAGCAGCCCCGCAAGCCTCCCGCAAACACTTCCCAACAACTCCACCTCTCCACACAACACACCCACGGCCACCTTCCATCCCTCGGCTTTCCTTTAATATAAGAAAAAAAAAAAAAAAAATCCACCCGACTCTCTCCACCCAAGCGCTGCGAAAAAAAAAAAAAAAAAAAAAAAAGATTAAAAAATAAAAAAATTAATAAATAAAGAGAAATGCCAGCAAGGAGAGTCCCGGGAGGTGCTGCTGGATGCGGTGCCTTACCTGAGGAAGTTTGAGGGGGTTAAAATTTTTCTTTTTTTTTTTTCTTTTTTTTTTTTTCCGCGCCTCAGCAGCGGGAGCCCGCGGTGCGCGGCGCTGCGCGGAGCCGTCCCTGCGCCCGCACCCGCGGCAGCTTCATTCCAATATGGCATCCGCGCAGTGCGCATGCCTGCCGCTCTTTTTAGGGCTTTTTTTTTTTTTTTTTTTTTTTATTTAGCAGCCAACTCCTTCAGTGACCTTTTTCAGCAGCTTCAAAAAAAAAAAAAAAAAAAAAAAGAAGAAAAGAAAATCCCCCGCATCTCTCCCCCCCCCACCCTTGCACCAGCCGGCATCACCGGGGAGCGGCGCAGGGAAGCGCGCAGCGGGGTCTCGCCTTGCGCGCAATTTTTGTCCCATAAAATGCCCCAAAGCCAGCAGTGCTGCTAGCCGAGTGGGACGTCTCCCTCGGATTTTTCCCTCCCCACCGCTCCCCGCAAGCTTTTATCTCGGGTTCTTGCCCGATTTTGGGTCGCAAAGAAACTTCCAGGGAGGATGGGAAAACAGGGAAAAAATGCACCGCACTTGCCCGGGCTTTCCCCTGCCCCTCTATTACCTGTTAACTCCCTGTTGCAAAATAAAATAAAATAAAAATGAAAACAAAGCAGGCGAGGCACAAGGCAAGATGCAAAATCAGCCGGGGCGCTCCCCTCCCAGCGCGCAGGCACACACACAACTTTCTGGCTGTCGTTTGCGCGTTGGGCTTTTCTTTTTTTTTTTTTCCTTTTTTTTTCTTTTTTCCTTTTTTTTTTTTTTTTTTCCTTGTAGTGGCTGCAGGGGATTCGCGACAGAATGAACGTCGCCGTGCGGGTGTGCTTGTGCGGGGGTGTCTGCACGTTCAGCCACACTGCGGGATTTTTCTGATTTATTTTTTTTATTTCTCTTTCGAGCTCCTGAAATCGGCCCCGACGCAGGTCTGGAAACCGCCCCATGCCCCCCGCCCTGACTGCTCCAGCTCCCCGGAGGGGCACAAGTGTTCCCGGGGGCAATGAGGGCAATAAAAGCCACCTTTGAAGCCATTTTGAGGGGGGGGATGCCCCGACTCAGCCAGCTCCACGGCTTTCCCTACCCGACTTTGCTCAGCAGCGGGGCGGTGAGGGGAATTTGCAGGGATTCCTCTGCCTGCCTTGCAGCCCTGCCCAGAGGCTCACAATGCTCCTTGCTGGGGATTTTTGGATTTTTTTCATATCCCTTCTCCTTGCAGCATCCCTGATAGGGCTGAGGATGCAGCCAGATGCCTTTGGAGCATCCTCCAGGACCAGGTCTGGTGCAGCACACAAGTATTCAACAGGTCCACAGGGGAGCAGAGGGAAGGGGCTTCCTCGCCACAGGGCTTTGCCCTTTCCACCCATGAAATTCACCCCAAACACCAGTGTGTTTGCCCCCACGCCCAGGCTATAAAGTTGAGATCTCACACCACAGGCTCAGACACAATCTCTGTCTCAGTTGACTTTTTCTGGTCACTTCTGAGTGAGGAGTGCAGTAGAGAAGAAGAAAGGTGTGCTTTTTTATTATTATTTATTTTTTCTTTTTTCTTCCCCTGGGATATATTCATGGAGGAGATACTGAATACTGGAGAAAAGAGCAAATTCTGCAGACCGTGCATTTCTTCCCCACAAACCACCTTCTTGCCATTCGTGGTCCGTCTCCAAACAGCCATGGAGAACGATTCAGCCCCTCTGGTTCTAGCAGAGTTGCTGTAAAACACATAAATCAGGCAGTTCATATTTTTTCTGGCTTACAGGTTGGATGGGATTTCAAAACAGCAAGGGAACACTGTCCAAACTTCAAAATAAGACCCAAAATCTAAAAGATGCCAGGAAAGTGGCTGACATTTTCAGCAGGGAGACATTTCAGATTTTCATTGTACTTTTGAAAGGAAAATTCTCTGCAAACACGATGTCTATGTTCTTGCTCCTTTTCACCCTCCCCAAATTAGGTCACACCGAGGCTCCCCTCACTATAACACATCCATGGGTGCCACTGCCAAGCTCTGACACTACCACCATCCGACCTAGGGATGCAGAAACAGCTCTCACGTCATTTCAGATGTTTCTTCAGCTTCTTTCCATTACCACCAGCTGCCTTTGTGCTCTGTTCCCGTTCACACTTAAGGGCTCTTTGCTTTGGTTCCACTGACCTGGACTTCTTCTCTCTTGGCCCTCTCATATTTCTATTTACAGGCTATTTCTGAAGAGCTGAGAGCGTGTTTGGCCATGTTCATAGAGATGTAGAAGAAAGCATTATCCTTGTCCGAAGAATTTATCATCTAAATTAACTCTATGGAAGGTGTCCAAAAAGGTGGATTAAATAAATAAATAAATAAAAATCAAGGCTGAGGAAGGAAATCCCTCCAGATTTTTTTCTAAATGGCTGCTACCGTAAGACTTTCAGATATGAATGAAAAGGTGCAGATTTATAGCAGGCCTGATCTGAACATGACTGTATCAGCTCCTGTTGGCAGCAAAGACTTTGGATCTTGTTCAGAGCTGAGAATACAAATTGGTTTAGTGGACATAAATTGCAGCAATATCTGAGCAATTTCATTTTAGTACTACCTTTCAGAGAGTATCCTTGGGAAAAAGAAAACACTCTGAGAAATGCTGAATTGTCCCAGCTGAGTATCCCAAGATATAAAATGGATTTAATCCATCGGTGAAAAACCACACTGAGGTTAGCACAGGTTTTAGTCTCAGTGGCCCTGTGTTCCCAGGGATATGTCTCCAACTACCACATTACACTAATTTTGCTGCTGATGATGCTGTTGAGTGTCAGACCTGTTGTCAGCCACCTAACACCAACACTTGTATTTGGAGTACGGAATAGAAATTTCCCAACTGATATTTTTTGGTTGTTTTTAAGAAAAACACTTTTATGCAAATAGCACTGACAAAAGATGAAATTGACCTGAGCACTAACTACCCAAGTTATGATGATCATCCATCTGCCTTGCTTATGATATTCATCTCCAAAGGATGTTCACACCCTCAATTTTTCACAGCTGAACAAGAGGAACATGTGCAAACCAGTGAAATTCAAAGTCCAATTACTTTAGATAAGGTACTAGTGGTTTCTGACCTCCAGGATAGAGGAGATGTGGGGATATAAAAAGCACCCCCTACACAAAGAGAAGCAATAATATGCACATACAAACCAAAAGGGGCATTAACATTCCCAACTTCTCTCTTTTCTCCAGGCATGGGAAGATAAATGTCCTGAGGGAGAACATTCAGTAGGATTTATGGATGGGTGTGCACCTTGACATCCTTTTTTGGCCCCAACTTAGCCAGGAGCCTCACAGACTCAGAATGTCCCACAGGCTTAACACGGTGCTGAGATGATCCTGTGCAACGTGCTCTAGGTGATCCTGCTCATCAGGGGAGTTGGACTGGATGATCTTCAGAGGTCCCTTCCAACCCCAACCATTCTGCGATTCTCTGTTTGCATACAGTATAGAGACTTCTCATAAACCTTAATAAATGGCATTAGTCATGCAGGTGGTGCAAATAGTGGAGCTTGATACCACGTAAAATGGTAAAACTCTCCTGGAAGCTGGCACGGGGATGCTCTAAGCCTAGTTTCACAGTGCCATCTTCTGGAGAAGAACATCAAATTTACAAAGCGTTTTGCAGACACTTTTTCTCTCCCGATTTACCGTTGAGCGTAGGGTGCTTTGAAGGCAGGTGTTTAAGGCATGATCTAAAGGGGAGATTAGCATAAGTGAAGTTAATCCAAAATTTAAACTCTCTCTTTATGATCCGTAGTAAAAGTCCTGCTTGTTAAACACTGCGAGCAGCAGTGAGATTACTGGTTTGGGATTTGTGAAACATTCCCTTTGGAAAGGGAAGGAACCTGGTTAGCATCTCCCACCACTTCAAACCCTTTCATTTACAGCACCAGCCCTGCGTGGTGGTTGCAGAGGTAAAAAGCTGTACCCCTTCTCCTGCAGCAACTCAAGGGAAACTGGTTTTAACATTATCTGGAAAATCTGAGCCAGTGCATCATGTCTGCAGCCCAAGAATGCTAAGAAAGTGTGCTGAACAGCAGCTCTTCCGCCTTAGTAGTAAATGAAAAGGAAGTATGTGTTATATCCAATAAATCACAGCGCTGAGGTTCAATACCAGGGCTCATAGCTGTGAGTCTTATTGATCATGCTTGCACTACAGAAGAGATCCACTCCCATGGCAAGAACTTGCTCATTTGTACCATTTATTAACAGCTTCCTTGTTTATTCTGATTATTTACATGCCTTTCCCCAGCAGGAAAACACCTCCTGGTGTGCTTAGCCTCTAAGAGCTGGGATTGGGAAGGGAGGCTGGGGAAACTGAGGCCAAATTCTCTGACTGACAAGCAGGAGCAGGAGCTCATGTCTTATAAACAAAGCTGAATTCTGCCTCACATCTGCATTTCTCATCATTGCTGGAGTGTCCCAGTGGAAGAACAGAGCTTCTGCTGCAAGCTGAGTGCCTTCTGTATCACAGCACACAAAATACTGAGTTGTCCTAGCTCTCTGTACACTCTTCTTGCACAATGGACCCAAAAACCAGCACGGGCACTGCCACAGTTTTGGTACTGAATCAGAATTATGAGATGGTTATTTGCAGGCTGAAATGTCCTGGCACATTCCCATAAAAGCCCAACAGCCTGTCCACAACATGCTTCATGCTGAAGTTTCTCCAACAAACATCCCCCTTTAACAATTTCCAATGAGCTGGACAAAACCTGGAAGAAAGGATGCAACATGCACGAAGTACCAGCAAAAATTACTCTCAGGTTCAACAAAAACTCATCCTGCAACTGTGCACTTGGCCTTCTCCTCCATCTTTCCAGCCCCCATTCACTGCCACCCCCAAAAATAACAGCAAAGAATTAAAGGGGCATATAAGTAATGTTTTTGACCTACAAAAATAAGATGAAAATGATACATTTAGAAGCATCTCTCTGAAGCTGACTGTGAAGCAGGCACGTGGATGGCTTTTACTGTTTTAATGGCCCCTTCTGTATTAAGGAGAAAGATTAAGAATAAAATGCCACTAATTGCACATAAAGGCCTCGGTTTCCACAGTAGTGTAAATGTACATTGCATTCAGCTTAATCTCCATCTGCCCCTTAGAGCATAATTGATTTTTTATTTTAATTTGAAGGAGCTGACACTTCTATTTCTTCACTGCCAGGTTGCTAAACGCATTTAATAAGAATGCATATGAGTGCAGGAGTCTGCAATATGCCATTAAAGGTAATAGGTAACATATTTAAGGTCATAATGAGCTCGGGACTAAGTATCTCAGTCCAGGGATCAGGAGGGAAGGTATATAAATACTTTCCTTACTAGGATTCTGTCAAGCAAGACGTGGCTGCAGGTTAATAAATAAAGAAGGAATTTCTTGTGAAAGCTTTCAGAAAGGGAACTTTTTCTCACAAAGGGGATTTTCTGGTCTCATTTGAGACCACATTGTTTTGGCAATTCATGTCCTACCTACTGCCAACTCTAGACTCTGATACCAGACCCTGGCTCACCTCTGACAAGAGATGGTTTCCGTGCCTCAGTACAGGAACAGCTTCTGACATCCATGCTAGCCATACTTTACAGTATTTTCAGCTGAATTGTGAAGTATCCAATTTTCGTGCCACTTTCCTGTTGCTCTTGTATCAGCTGTGCACCATAAATATGAATTATGTCCCAGATTTTCTTTTGGATTGAACCAACAAGTTCTCTGTGAGATGAACCCTGGGCATATTCAGGGGTTACTTGAGGGATTTCCCTTTGTAGGCAGTATGATCCACGCTAAATTTGCCTCCTTCTGTCCTACCCAGTCCTCCAATACTATCCCAGCAAGCCTCAAAACCTCAAGTACCCTTAGGACACTCTGCCAGGATCCCATGGGAGGGATGCGACACAAAAGTGCCACTCCATTGGACTGCATTTTCGGGCATTTTGCCCTAAAAATTAACTCTGATCTTAGGGCCAGAGAGACGCCATGTGAATCCAGGAGGAGACCATGGCCAAGCACCAATGCAAGTGGGCACAGCTGGTGGCCCTGGAGGAGGCCAACCATGAGCTGGATGGCCACAACTTGGCCTGGAGGCTGGACATCTCCTCTTGCAGCAAACAACGTGAGAAGGGTAAATACAAGAAGATTTCACCAGCACTGGGTGGGTCTTTTGACCACCTTTCATTATAGTTGTGGTGGCGTCACCATCCCTGGGGGTGTTAAAGGAAAGGTTGGACCTGGTACTTAGGGACATGGTTTAGTGGGTGACATTGGTAGTAGGGGGATGGTTGGACCAGATGATATTGGAGGTCTTTTCCAACCTTAATGATTCTATTATTCTATATAAATGCAGTTCTTTAAAGAACATAATAGGTTTTATTACTCTGAAAAGTTTTTTGTCTCGGGGAACATGTCTCTTTACACAGGAGGAAATCATGTTTTTATTTTCCTGGCACAAACAACTTCTGTTTTCACATTCACATCTATAATTTCATGCTGTAAAACAAGAGAAGGTTTTACCCTGACAAATCAGCTTAGTGCTTGTCTCACAGTCCTTTAATTTGCCTCCTTACAAACAAAAGGATATTGCCCTGTCCTGTCAAGTAGAAGTGCCTGCTGAAAAGCATTGGGTTTAAAGTAATGTTTGGGTAAACACATCATGCTCATAGTCTAGTGTTAATTAATTTTGTTACTGTCTATGAAATATCCTATTTCTCCAGAATTCACAAGAGGCAGCTCAATACATTAGCATGAACAAAGAGTGCAAGGCAGGAGCTACGGCAAAGGGGGATGTTGGAGGAGATACTGACAAGACAGGGCCAGGGCAAACATCTTCTGTTTGAAAAGCAAGAAGTTAGAAATGTCAGGGATGAAAGATCATACAACTTCCTAAACTGCTAGGTGTAATGTCACTGTCACATAATTGGGATGTGCTCTTTCCTAGCATTTGAAAGGTTTATTTGGGTGTGTTGCACCTCCCTCCATCATCAGGATGCAGTTTTCACTGACATTGCTCTTGATTCCCATTTGGCTTTACAAGAATTATACCTACAAAGTTTGGTGGTTGGGATATTGCTCCAGATTAGCAAGCTTAAATCCAGGTGCTGCCAATACAGACACCTCTATTTGGGTCAGGAGATGAATTCAAATACCCAAATGGAGATGTCCAGTGCCCCCGTGATTTGTCTTAGGGTGTCCCATTTGGTCTCTGACTACCACATTAAAAGGATTGGGTTTCCAACACATCTTCTGATACATCTGCTAGAAGATTTTTTTGCTTTAGGTGACCAAAGTCTATACCACCAGGTGTCCAAGCTCAATGTCAATGGAGATCCAGCAGCCAGATTATCAGATGGGTCTGGAGAACAAGACAACTGAGAAAAAGCTGGTACCCAAGGTAGGGACGAGCTGAATTGCTCTCTAGACTTGACTGACTGCACTGACCAGCTATCCACCAAGTAAAATGGAAGCTCGGGCGTGCAGACCACATGAAGACACCTGAATTTGAACCTTCAGATTAATCTCACCTCATACATACTTCAATAATGCCATTGAGAGCTTCTAGGGTACCCAAGAAAGCAGCCTAGAACCAGGAATTGGGATTCTGTTCTGGGGAAATGGCAGTATGTAATTGTAATTTATTATGAGCACTATGGAAAATCAGGAAACTGAAGGAGTTGGGGCCTTTGGTCTGACTCCTATGTTCTTATAAGATAATTTGTGCCCAGCCCAGCAATAGGATGGGACTGGTGAGCTAGATACATGGAGACATATCCCAGTCTCATTGATATAACAGCACAGGGAAGAGATGTAGGGAAAGAAATTGCTTTTAATCATGACAATCTTTAAAGTGGACTCAATTTTCAGCACAAACATTAAAAAATAAAATCCACTAGAAATACATCCCGAGTACATATGGGACCCCACCTCGTGGCAGAACAGGCTCCAAAGACATTTGTCCAGCTGTTTCAGAGCACTCTGCTATAGAAAAAAGACAGAAAATGCAGTGATGGGAAGATCTACAAAGTCACTCAAAGGTGTTTGTTCAGCGGTGGTTTAATTTTCAAAAGAGGCAGAGCAAATTCAGATTCAGTGGGAAAGAAGCAACATTTCTTTTGGACTCCTTGGAAAATCCTCACTCAGTGTGCTGAGAAAGATGGCCCTTGTGAGGGCAAACCATGCATTTACAGAACAATTTCCAAAAAGGATTAGCATCAGCACTTGCACGTTTGAGGCACAGAAAGGTGACTTTGCCACGTGACTGGTCACAGCCCAATGATCCATCATTAGACCATTCTGCCACCCCATTTTTCATCTCACCAGGTAGTTTTAATGCTAATCTTCTTAAACGCCTTTTTATAGCTGGTAGCTAGAGGCTAGTCGAGTTTTAAAACCTTTACAGTTGTACAGTCATTTACAGGGCTGCTTTAAGACATGACATATATTATGTATGAAGCTTTAGAACAACCAGCCATATCAGGGCTGATGGAGAACATGAAAGCAATACAGCAATGCTCCTTCCTACAGCACTTTGTTACAGGTGACAAGAGATAGGAGATCCAAACCTGTGTAAAAATGGCAGCAGGAAATTGTATTCCTAAGAGACTCCTAAAGAATTTAATGGCAAATAAGGTTTTTAAAGTTATTAAGAAAGAAAGGGCTCCTTTAATTAAAATGAAACCTGATTCTGTAAAATGCTTAAGGTTATATCCATCTGCCTGGATAAGGATATATTTAGACATCTACATCTGAAATATTAACCCCCTCTGTAACTTATGGGGGAAATCACTGTAGTTACTTGGCTTGGAAAATCATATCAGTGTAAGGTAAATAGCAAATGCTATTTACATATGCTTGAGACCTTTTAGCTCCCACGTTTGTGTATTCACTCCAGTCAAACCCTGACTCCACACAAAGAAACCTGGCTACTGGGAGCAGACCAGTCTGCAAGGCCCTTGGTCTGAACCCTTAAGTGAGAAGGGTCCTAAATCCAACCAAGAGATAAGAAGTCATGGTCCCATGGGAGCAGAGATTTCTCATAGGGCCACAACTCATATGACAAAATTATGCCTGTATGTACAAGTTTTCTGTACTGGATCTACACTGCTTTCAGTCTCTTTGAATTAAGCCCTCAATGACTGTCCATGGGGATTTCTTCTCCCAGAAGACAAACTGGAATCTGCAAAACTACCTTCAATCCACTGTCACTGTAATCCTTCCCAGTGCATAAAGAAGTTCAAACCATTCTCCCTCCTACCCCAAAACAAAGCCAGCAACTCCTGTCTCCTTCCCGGGACATTTTCCAAGGCTGATTGGAAACAGAAAGTCTTTGTTCTCCTGGAGTTCAAACAGCTTTGGTTTTGTGCCAAAGAGGAGCACAGAAGTTGAGGTTCACTCTCAGTGGTTTCAGACTTCTTTCTGAAGAGTTCAAGAGCCAGCTCCTGCGAGTGAAACAGTTTCACATCACTAAAAGCTTCTCATTGACACCCACAGAGCACCTGAGCCAGCTTTTCCAAGAAGTATATTTGTGTTCTCACTCCTTACCATGGCGGTCTACCTCCAGGTAAAGCAACCTTGTCCAAACACATTATAAGAAGTTCATGAGAAAGACGCATGGTCTATTGAAAGCCTGGAGGAAAAGCATTCTCTCCTAGGAGTATTACCACATTAGCGGCACACGGTGGTTATCAAGAGCTAATGTCCCCTTTAAGTGGTATCAAGAGCTGGAGCAATTGAAAGATAATAAGAAGAAAATGAGTAATGAATCAATTTTATTGGGTGCCATTAAACAGACCTCACTGGAAGAATATATGTTGATACTGCCCAAGAAAAGGGGTGAATGGGAACAGACAGCATCAGGGGCAAGCACTCCCACACCTTCTGTAGAAATAAATTATTTTTGAATGATTTTTGCCTTAGCCATAGGCATCTGCTGAAAAAAAAAATATTTTATTGTGCTGTTCAGTATAGGTGCAGCAAGTGGACAACTTACTCTTTGTTTACAGAGAAAAAATAGCAACTCATTGGAGATACAAACCCACTTTGCATCCAGGAAAGCTGACATTTATGTCACTCAGACCTCCCTGTGGGTTTCTGCTCTGCTGTCACACCTCTTCCCTTTTTCATGTCCCACATCCCCCAGCCACCACTCCCTGTTGCACCTCTTCGGCTTGGTAGAGGTTCCCAAATCATTCTTGCGTCAACATTGCACCCTGATGCAGCACACATATCTAGGAACCGTGTGGCTGTTATAATATATTCCCTGCTGAAAACAGAGTAAAATGAGCCTGTATGGACATTTCATCCTACTACAGCAAGATCAGTTCCTGTAAGCTAGCCTGGTTATCTTACCTCCACGCTGAATTGTGGAGATATTTGTGGAACCTATTGTCTTCAGAGAAAATGCTCTCTGATGCAAAGACTCCTGACTAATTAGGACCATTTCACACACAAGTTTACACCCCAAATTCACCACAGCAGCCTTCCCCTCAGATACAAGTAGCTGATATAAGCTGTCTTGATGGTGATTATGGATAAACAGGCACCTCCTGTGCCTTGATCCCAAGGACTTTCAGATATGTCTCACACAGCAGGAATTTCATGCCAGAGGTGTATATGTCATCGCCTGGAAGAGCAGTCTAGACAACAAGCTTAAGCAAGCTGCCCAACTTCTCCTGGCTGATTCTCAGTAAGAGTCCCCCAGTGTCTCTGCATCGCCTTTATGGTGAGTTTTTGTCTTGGGATGGACCCAACTCCACTGTCCCCTTGTTGTAATCATTCGTGGTGTATCTGTGAGTCCAAGATTGCCAAACAGGTGGGTGATGAGAAGAAAAGCCAAACCTATTTCAGTTCCATCATGATGAACAAGTTCTTTTCTTTTTTTTACTGTTTCTTATGTTTCAATATTTTTATCCCTGTTTAATTCTTCATCAAAGCATAATTTATGTCTAATTTCCAGAATTTGAGTCAGTTCTGGATCTCTCTTATATCAGCTCTTCCCTGTGTTAACTTGCAAACATCTGTGATTGCAAACAGATGTCTTCTGGCCTTTGGAAATCCCTGGGCATTCCAGGCTTTGCGTTTCAGTTGTAACATCCAGTAGTGAAGAGGCCAAAGGACAAGAACATATGTTCCACATCAGCTTTAAACTAGCAGGTCTCCTGCGACATCAGCAGCCTTTTACTAGGACAAGGGTGAAAAGACCTACTTAATTATGTAGAAACACCATTTGGGGTGAATCTGAAAATAAAACAAAATAAAACACCAACCAACCGACCAAAAATAAATAAATAAATTCAAGAACAAAACCTTATTGAATGTTATGCAGTAACTGACCAATTTCCCCCCAGCCACAAAGTTTTGGGGCCCCACCTTGAGCTAAGCCAAAAGCTAAGATCTATGGGAACAGATGGCCAAAGTCACTTTGCTTGGGAAGAGTTCTCCTTGCAAAAAACAAGGTTTCCAGCCTGTAGAGCTGCTATTCTGGTGAGATGAATAAAAATAAGTAGGTCAGTTAAAGCTCCATTTTCAACAACATAACTGCACGTGTCACAGGGAGATGGCTGTAAAACATCACCCTTCACTGGTGCAACATTGTCAGAAAAACTTTTGAGGTATAGGCCTGGCCTAAGACATACATATATTGACTGGGGATCTGTAAAGCACTTGGACAAACACGAATTTTCTATCACTTTTTGTTGTGGTTAAAAGAACTATGTTGTGTTATGAAAAGCGTGGTTAGGATTTTCCTCCTCAGGACTTTATGGGAAAAATTGCCTTGCAAATACTACTTGAAAACCTTACAGAAAACCAACAGCATATTTCCGTGGCTGTGCATGTGCATGGTCACTTAATCATGTTTTCTGAATGACCCCTTCAGGCAATGAACCCAGATTTACCTACAGACACCCTTCAGCTTCTAAGATCCATGTGTCACATCAGTCCCTAAACAGAAATAATCTTTGTTTGGCTTCCCCAGGGAGCAAACACCAGAAAATCAATGCCTATTTATCACCAATTGGCAGAGCCCAATTTGCAGAGCTGTTTGCTGGGAAGCTGTGAGTATGGGTACAGAATCGCTTACCCTTTGCGTGGTTGTCCTCAAGCAAAGTGGTCTAGGTAGGACATTAGGAAAGCAATACTACATCTTCCTTGTTCAAAGAGCAAATGAATAAATAAATAAAAAAGAAACTACCCTTAGAACCACTTTCTCACATCGCAAAATAAACATTTCAGTTCCTTCAGGGAAAGGTTTTTCTTTGAGATTTTTTTTCCCCCTTCTTTAACAAAGAAGGGAAAGATGCCGTTTGCCTCAAGGTTATACCCATCCCTTCTGGCCCTGGACAATACAGCTATTCCTGGAAGCCACGTACAGCTCCAGGTACTGTACAACCAAGGCTCCCTCCTAAGCATAGAGGAGGTCACCACCCTTATTCTGAAAGCCTTGCTGTTTCCCACACTGAGAGAGATTGTGGCCATCTAATATTAGGCACCTCATTGTAGCAAGGAATGAAAAGCTGCTGTAGGAACAGGAAGCAGATGAGATACACAGATATACAAGCTGGAGCAACAATACAAGCAGAAGCTACAAAGCAGTTAAAGTCCTGCTTTTCAGAGGCTTATACCTGGCAAAAGGCATCTGGGGAGTCTGCAAGGCTATCAGGCAGCTGCTGGAAGAGGACAGATATGGATTTCTAACCCTCCCAAAAAAAAGAGCAGGGCAAAGACTGTGGTTCCTCTCAACTAGACGTAGCTGTTCAGGAGTGAGTTGTCCAAATCCAGTGGTAGGAGATTGTGCTGTTGGAGAGCAGTTCATCTCACTATTCCAGACAGTGGTGTTAAAAGGAAATGAATTTCCTTTAGAAAATTTTGCTTCCTTCTGTGGGCTCTGGAGGGAGCTCAGACAGTTAGCTGAGACTGATGGACTAACTTCAGGCAGCTGTAGCTGAGTGAGATGAATCCTACCCCACCGGTACTGGGGCTTGGGTGGGAGATGAGTACCTAATGGTTCTGAACATCAAAAAACAGACCAAAGGTGCTGCAGCCTCCTTAGGAGCAACACATGGATGTGCTGAACATATGGCAATCATCCTTTTTTTTGTTATAACTGCCACCACCTTAGCTCTCGCTTTCTTAATTACATTTTTTTTTCAGCTTTGCTTTGTCACCAAATTTTTCAGCAGAATCAACACTTTTTTTATCATGATATATGCTTGGGGATAGTACTCTTTCTGAGGGGATATTGCTCTTTCTTTATCTATTTCTATGCTTCGCATTTAACTTTATCTATATAGATGCTATCTACCTCCCTCCAGGGTTGCCCTTACGTTGTTTCAACTCCCTTAATGAGAATCAGGGGTTGATTTGATTCCATCAATCAATTGCAGCTACCTGAGGATGACGCCTCTAATTTAAGGTAGGGATCCAGGCTCCCTCTGCAGTCAGTGGGGAGAGATGGATGCTTACAGAGGGCAATTTAGCTCACATCTCACCCTGGTTAAATGGTCTGCTTGGTGGGAATGCTCCTTTCTCCCCTTGCAACTCTCAGTTGGTTGTCCACACTCCTACCTTTTATACAGGTAAGGTTAGTTGAAATGGATCTTACTCATAATATTTGTGCATTGTTAATCCAAATGCAGGTGCCCTATTTCCTGAATATTAATTTTTGTCTTGGAACAGTGTCCAGTTTACATCTACAGAGTTTCAGTTTATGTCCTACATGATACCCCAAGCATAGATGCAGCCACCTCCTGCATCTTTCCCAAAAGTAGTATTATTTTTCCTTTTTCCTGTGCTCATTAGGCAGACTTTACCCACACTTTGTTCCATTTTTCAATTCACTTCATACTAATAGAGCATCTTTGGCAAAAGAAAGGACACAGCTCAGGCTGATGCTTGCTTTCACGCCACCTGTAGTCCTTAAGGCTGCCCCCTGAGAGCTCCATGGTTTGTGGACTGTAGGATTTCTCTGCAGCATTTCCACCTCCCTTGCTTCCTCACCTCCTCGGTAGCATTAGGTTTTTTGTCTTAAGATACTGCTACACTAGTTTCCAGGCAAAACCATTGTCTTCCCTGGCTATTTTCTGCAGCCTAGCAAATCATGATCATTTTTCCTAACTATAAATTCAGATATTTTTACAAGCTCCTTCTGAGAATGACTGCATTTTTTTTGTGTGCCCATTCTCCTATATCCTCTTGTGTGCCCATTCTTCTTTATGGTTGGCCTCAAGTGAGGGATTGCATGAACTCTCTGAAACTACACCTTTACATCAGAAAACACCATTTCTTCACACTTTTCCCAAACCTTATCCCTGGTTTGGTATTCACTGAAGCATGTGACATCTTTCCTAAATGTCAGTCCTTGCAGGAATGCAAAACCCTGCAGCACAGTTTGATATTCAGCCCCAGCATCTGAAAGAGCCACTTCCATTTAAAGTCTTGAGAAGCAACATCAAATGCAAAGCCTGGTGTGAGCACTACGGTTCCTGTAACAGAGCTGCAGGTCTGGAGTGGGTACTGCATTTACCTACAACCAGCTCCAAAAAATAAATAAATAAATAAAAATCAAGGAAATACAGGAGTTTGTAGGGTCCATCACAAAGATGCTTTCCCTGGGGTAAATAACAATTTTTGCTTCTATTTCTGCTCACCACGTAATGTGTTTCCAACACAATCTCAGTCAGGGTTCCAAGTTTGGGTATGGGGGTATCATTAATAAAATGTAGGCAGTGCTGTGACCTGGCTCTGCTCCCCGGGGCAAATCCCTCAATCTTCTAAGTGATCATCCTGACTGCTACTTTCAGGGCTTTGCCAGCCTATACTCCTAACACTTTGACTTCTCACTGGTCTCCCTGCCAGGCGGTGAAGGCTCTGAGACCAACCTCACCTCCATCAGCAGTTCACAGGATACAGAGGGTCTCCCCAGGGGCAGGGGGTGAGGAATTGCCACCAAAGAGGCCTCACAGTGACCAGAGGAAGTCCAAGTGAGTAGCATAGATGGCACAAGGATTAGCTTGGACTAGATTCCACTTCTAGTCACCATTCAGGTCACCATGACTGTCTTGACTGTTCCTGTAAAGCAGTGCTCAGAAGTAAAAGCAGCTCTAGCTTTAACCAAGACAGTGCTTTTTTATTATTATTATTTGTCTTTTTTTCTTCTTTTTTTTCCTTTTTTTTTTTTTTTCCAATTTATACAGACAACAAACTATGGGCACAGAATAGCATGGCAGCACAGCGCAGAAATATCCAAGGTGCTCTTTAGGTACATCTCAGTAACAGTAGCAGTGACAAGCCAGGCAGGGGGTCAACAGGTAGGTTTTCCGTGATCCGTATTGTATATCCATATATAATAAAAGAAATCAGAGCTTTAAAATCTAATCTACAAAACTTTGGGAAGTATTTCAGGCAGTTATGGAAAGCAAAAGCAGGGCTGTAGGATGGGATGCATTTGTACAAATATCTGTAGTGGCTGCTGTCCTGCCCTGTCCCTTCAAACGTTTTCTCTTGCTAAAGATGGAAATGCAGCAAAAAGCACTGACTGCTCTGCAACACAGCTTCTCTGGGCAGCTGCCATGCATTTCTCAAAGCTTTGCATCCGCACACACTGCAGGCTTTGGGAATCAGAGAAAGGATTAGAGCATGGCTTGCGAGCTGTGCTTACCCAGCTGAGCACTGGGGTTCCCTTTAAACAGCTTAGAGCAGAGTTTGTGTATCTTTATGCTTTAGTAGTTCTGCACGAAGAGCAGGCGTATGTTGGCTGTTGTGGCACGGGTCCACTGTTTGGGTACTAAAATGTGAGAGCACATCTCCGAAAAATTGACTCATTCAGCTGAGACTGCTTTGTAGCAGAGCTCATCTGAGGATGCGATTCACAGATCTGATCTAACGCCAGCTGGAGCCGGTAAAAACATTCCTCCTGAATTCAGAAAATGTGGGTCTAACCTAAACAACCTCGTCACTGCATCCACTGCTTGGGAAAACCACTGGGTCTCATAATGGATGAAGAATACTAACAGTGGAGTGCGTATTTTAGAGCCAGATTATGGTTACCACCAGATTTCAGGTTACCTGTCACAGAATAAATGAGCAATTCCCTCCTTGGTATTTTCCTTTTGTTTCTTGCTTAAACAGAGGAAGTCAGTAAGCAGGGATTAAACCCAAATACCCAATTAAGACATCAGCACGTGGTCCTCCAGGAGAACTGTCTCAGGCTAACCCCTTCTTCTGTCTTCTGCAACATTTGCTTCCTACAGTGCAAAACCAACGTTTGTTGGTTGGGTAATGGACTGGGCTGGGACACACACTGGGCATTAAGATCCTGAGAAGTTTAACACAAGCCTCATTGCTTTTGTTCCTCCCACCCATTTCATTTCCAGCGTGATCATTACTCCTTGTGCTTCTCTTACATCTACCAAGAACTTGGCTGTCTGCACAAGTGAGTTTTATCCTGAAGAAAGGGAGTGCATGTTTCTCATCAGACACCAGGTAGGAAAGTAACAAATAACAGTTCAAAGACAGTTCATGTTTGGTTTGGTTTTGTGTTTGTTTGTTTTTGGTTATTATTATTATTATTATTATTGTTGTTGTTGTTGTTGTTGTAATTATTATTATTATTATTTGGTTGGTTGGTTTGGTTTCTGGTTTTTTTTGTTTTTTTTTTTTGTTTTGTTTTGTTTTGTTTTTTTAGCAATCCCTGGGAAGAAACACAGTAAGTTAGCACAGGAGCACATTTCAATGAGGTTTCCAGGCTGAAGTCAGGCTTCTTCCTGAATTACAAGAAAGCTTATTTGCTGCAGTACCCATTGCATCATTTTCATGACCACCCTGCTTCCTGCACACTCAGCTGCTTTTATGGAAAAAAAAACAAAACACTCCCACACTAATCCAAAGGGTGAAACTTAGCCAAAGGATTCAGTCCTCTTCTGAAAGCTTTTCTGTACCTGTGCGCTTGCACCACGCTTCATTATGCCCCTAACCACTACTTCTGCAGCTGAGATTGCACCGTAGAAGTGAAACGGAGTCCTCTGGCAGGTTATTAGCTTAAAGTTAGGTAGAATTTGCTGCTTTAGAAATATCCCATGAGAGGTAGCTGAGGTCTCTTCTCAGGATGACAGTCTGCAGCTTGAACTGAAATAATATCACTACCGTAGCTGTAAAAAATGCATTAAAGGAAGTCGAAACTGTCTTAGCGATAACATTTATAAAACATCAAGGGTGGCTCGTGAAGGAACCTGTGGTTTTCAAGTGCTAATTGAAGAAAGGCTTGGGAGCAGTGAATATTCGCCAGGTCTTGGCAAATTAGCATTTTATTTCAAGGCTCTTGATGAGCAATACAACTCAGGGGAAAATAATCAAGGTCTTCTCTGGTTCATGCTACATGAATTTTGTGAATATTTAGCATTTCGTCAGTTGGGTAGGTCCCCGTTTCCTAAGTGATCTTTCCTCATAAATTGTTACCCAGAAAGTCAGATTCCAGCAAAAGATCTGAAAGGCCTCATCCATACCCACTTCTGTGGCCCTCTTTCCCCTGGGGAGATCTCAGACCTGTCAGAGAGACAGAAGAGCTGCAAAGAACAAAACCGTAACTGATTTTTTTTCCTTACGTTTATTTTTTTTTTTTCTGAGCAGGAGTCTGATCCTGCCAAGTGAAGGGTGTGAGACACATGGACAGACAAGTGATGTGATGCTTTCCCCCAGCAGCTTACAGCACCTCCTAACCATCCTTGCTCCTGGAAAAGGCTTCCTGATGTGAACCTAAATCCACTCTGTCGCAATTCAGACCTAGGGCATCCTGCCCAGGCCGTAAATTCTAGTCTCCTCTCAAGCTTGAAGGAACTTGGATCTGGCCATCCCATTCTTACACAAGATGGATCTAAGCCATCAATCCGCACGTGGTGTGCTCCCAAAGCTCAGCCCTGCGCCAGGCAGCACAAAGAGCAGACTGAAATTGTACTGCAACTTTTCTTTTTCTGTTTGGGAAGGAAGTTTCATCTTCAAGGAATAAATTTATCAGAAAAGCAGATTTTGAGCCTTCAGATCACTTCTATTCTTATCTAAATAGCCACAAACCTGGGGATCATCTTACCTCTATAAGCACTTAGAGGTGCAGACATCTGATGTGATGACTGTCCTGCATGTACTTGCACAGCATCCACAGGGAAGCTCTGATCTCAGGTGGGATTTCTAGGCATTACAGAGTCACAAATAATAATAAAATATCCTATCAAAATGGACCTCCTCAGGAAATCTAGAGCTGACCCTGGGTGTGCTTAGATGGGTGCATGTACTCCAGTTAGGCAATCCTTGCTGGGCTGTCTCCTCTCACTTGTTAGGGTATGGGTATAGGTATAGGATACCTCCATTTCAGTGGCAGTCAATCTGAGATATCCCAGCCTCTTGCCCCAGCTCTGCGGTTCACCACCCTCATCAGTTGTGCCAGATTAAGCTTCTTAGGAGTTTCCCTATACACAGCAGAGTGATCTGACTTAAAGGTGCACAACATCATCTTGGCAATTACTTGCAGGGCTCCCAATACAATGTACAAATGCCATAGTAAAGCCATTAAAACTAGGCTTTCAGTCCACTCTCCTGATTATCATGATTAATCATTAAATCATTCTCCCATCAGGCTGGAGCCCTACAAACAGTGGGTGAACGGGCGGGTCCAGGAAGGATTCTGCACTCCAGGGCACCGGTAGGGTTGAAAGGGGATTTCTCAGCGGCTGAGCTCTTGGCAGGACTCAGGAGCAAGGTCTGGCCTCCAATTGCTTGCACTGGTGAAGATGAGATGCCCTGCCATCACTGAAGTCTGCAGCCAGAGATAAAGTAGGAACACTGTAGGGATGCAGGGTGGTGTAGGATTGTCATCCCTGTAGGGATGTAGGGCAATGTAGGACACAGAGAGGGTCCACCCTGATGTAGGACATCATTTCTGTAGGGACGGTAGTACCTGGAGGTCCCTCTGCAATGGTGTAGGACCTTCCATGTTTGCCTTCTAGCTCAGAAGAAGGGATGGCCATGCCGTGGGAGTGCTCAAAAGGACAGATTTGCCCCAGAACAGCCGAGGGCACGCAAACGCACTACACAAACAATATCACAGGCCCTGTAAGGTGTGAAGCTGTTCCCGTTCACTCCATGCTAGACATTGAACCTCTCATAATAACACAGCTAAAGCACTTATTGAATACACAGAAGAATTATCTTGACAGTGACTCCTTGGAGTATCCTGCAATACTAAGTCCTGCTGGATTTTAAAATTGGTGTTGGCCATCTTCTTATGAATATAAGCTAAAACTGACTGTTAAATGTTCCAGACCCTGTATAAAAAGAAGTAATTCAGCAAGAATAGGGTCTATTTACTCTTTAATCAGCAGGGATCATTGCCTGCTGGCAGCATGAATGAAGTCTGTTTCAAGTATCAGTTAAAGAAAGCTTTCACAAGGGACCCTGTTTCAGAAGCAGTTTCTCCACCAGATGAGAAATAAAATCAAATAAATAATTTACGTCAGTGTCATCCCAAAGAGGGCAGTTTTCTGTGACCTCCTCCAGCTTGCAGCAGAAACTGTCTGCAGACATTCCTCATCCCTGCCATCACACTGGGGACCTCAGGGAGACAAAACACCTGAGTCCTTATGGGGCAAGTGAGTTGAAGAAACCAATGTCGTGGTGTTGTAAAAATCAGCATTTCTGTTCATTTTTTAACACTTTTTAATAATTTTTTTTCTGACACTTGGGGCTGTTGCTGAGCTGCTGGTGGACAGAGTGAACCAACCAACCACCACCAACAGCCCAACACCTTAATCTAGCTCAACACCACGGACTTATTTTATGCATTTTCAGATCTGACCAGCCCCAAACACTTGCACCAATCCATGCTGCTAAGTGCTCCTCTTGCTGATGCTGCTTAACACTGATGTGGGTGCTGAGCCCACCGGCAGGCCCACGTAGGGTAGGACTGGTATGGAAAATGCCCTGATGTCCTCGGTCGAGGTTGGGTTTCAATGATTAATGAGATGCCCTTCCCTGTGCTCTTGGGGTTATGGGGCCCCACCGCTGCAACTCAAGTGAACAAGCATGCTGCCTTTGAGCCCCAAATTAACACCTGGTTCTCTCAGTCATTGTCTTCTCAGCCAGAAGAGATGCAAAGATAACTCATAGAAGTGCTGTCCTTTTGAGAAACAAACAGGTAGACATGGAAAACAACCCTTTATAATAATTCCTCTACACGAAGTAGTTTTGTAGAAGCTGTTCCCCAATGATGCCTATTGCTCCTGCAGGCTTTTCTGGGGAAAGAAAATGAAATAAAAAAATAAAATAAAATAAAATAATCCCATTTTCTTTCACATTCCCACTCTCTCAAATGCTTGCCATTTTTCTCACCTTCCTCCCCACTCCAGCGTGCACACCTCTTTGTGTGATAACAAAACTGGGCTGAAGACTGGAGACAATGGAGCAACCGTCCCAAATTTTCCATGAAACACTCCCAATGACCTCTCAGAACAGGGTGTGCTTTCCCTGCAACACCTTTTTTTTACCGATTTACACTTTTTCTGCTGGCCATTTACACCCCCACTCCTCCCCCCATCCTCTTCCCACCCAGGGATGCCCCATTCTCCCTCCCCATCACTTGCTGCATTTCATTCTGTTGACTTCAGAACATCCCTCCAATGTCATGAAATTATTTCTAATTCTCACCCTAACCTCCAAAAATGTTTGCATATTCCCCTAGTTTGATAGCTTTGCTCGTCACCTAGGGGTGACATTTCCCTTACCTAACTTGAGATACCTACCTGAGAGCCCTTGCACCTCTCCCAGTGCAGCAGCAAATGGCTTTCCGAGCATTTATGGGGGTTTGCAGGGAGGTGCTGCTCCTGCCTCCCGCAGAGCTCGAGGCAGCCAGATATTCCCAGCTGATTTACGAGAGTCACCAGGGCAGCAAGAAAAGCCTTCCTCGAGTCAAGGCATGGCCAGGCTTCTGCCCCCTGCTATCCAGCAGCCCGGCTGACCCCTCGGAGCAGAAAATGAAACTGGCTCGACGTGATTTATTCTTTTCAAATCCACGCTAGCTGTTTTTTATTACCCCTAGGTGCTCATCCTCTAGGTGCTTATAAATTGGTAGTCTGATAATTTTCAATAATATGTCCTGTGTATGTATATATATATATATATATAGTATATATATATAACTTGAATAAAGGTGGCCGGGCTCCAGTCCCCAGGGACATGCACAATGCTTGCCCTTCTCCAGTCCTCTGACACCCCCTTGCCACATCCCCTCTCCTAATCCCAAAAAAGCCACCTCCTTCCCTGCCCACTTAGTTCCTCCTGCACCCGTTTCTTCAGGCCCTTGGATACCTCATATTTGCCTCATCTCATCTTTTAACCTATTCTCGCCCTGTTCTCTCTCTTCTCCCCTTGTTTTGAATTAATTTTACTTGCCATCTGGGCTTGGCTAATCCTTTTTTATAGAGTGAAATTTTCTGTGGTTTCCATTATTTGATTTTCCACTCTGAGAATTCACAGATTTCCCCCATCCTTCATTTTCTTCTGGCTTTCATGCGTGTACAGAATTGCCAGGACTGCTTTTTGCATCCCTGGTTACACAAAACTATTTTGGTGTCTTGGCTTTTTTGATTTTAAGTTTACACCCATGCTCTAATATTTAAATTAAGTTTTATTGGGTCTTTGTTTTCTTTCTATTACTCCTTTTTAATTTCTAGTTCTTAGGGAATTTCTGGCACAGCTGCTTACATGGTTTCCTTTTTCTTACGTGGTTTCCTTTTCCTTAACTTTGCTATTTTGGCAAGTGGCATCAATAATTCTCATCTGTATTTCTGTAAGCTCACAAAGACAGATGGAAGAAAATCAGCATCAAGTGACCAATGCCCCGTGAGCCTCTCCAGACTTTTATCCAACCAAGGCTAAGGGTAAAGGAAGGATCACAGCCCTTCTCCTCTCTATCGGTGAGATTGCCTGGAAAGCCCTGCCACTACCCAGCTTTCAAGGGCCTTACCCTGGGCAGATAAGGGAACACATTTTCTCTCTGAACTCATCCAAAGTGTCTGCCTGGAAAACAGCTTTGCATCAACAGTGAGGATAAAATCCACTCCCACCAGGGAAATGACAGCCGCCTTTGCCATTATCAGTGCCCTGCCTGCTAAGCAAGTTTGGGAGAAAGAAAAAATAAAAAAAGTTTTAGCACTGTGATGCTGGTTCACAAGGCTTTGCGAACGATGGCTGAGCGCCCATCAGCTGTCTGCACCATCGGCAGAGAGGGATGGAAATACCCAGAGAGTGATTTGTGGCTGAAATCCCACTTAGGCGAATTCCCAAAGGCGAAATTTCTCAAGGAAAACAACAAATTGAGATGTGGAACTTAAAGGCACCAACCCACTGATATGGGGTTAGCAGCCGCGGTTTTTGGAGAAGGGCTGGGGGTAACCAGCACCCAAAGCCTCTGTGCCTCTGCAAAGAGATGGAAATCCCTGTGGAAAAAAAGCAGGGAGACAGCTGCAGGGCATCTTAGATGCCAAAATAATACAACAGAAATTTAGGAGCCTGAGCGCACAGACTCTACGTCTGGTACAGCTGAGCTTTATTATTTTTTTTTTTCATGGGTTCAGAAAATCAAAATATTTTGAAGTGCAAATCATGTTTTTGCTAAGCCAAGGCTGTGGTTTCACGGTGGAGTGTGGAGAAGCCGCTCAGGGACAGCTGCCTCCTTCTTCAAGGAAGGGAGGGGAAGGGGCGAAATTGGGTTTTTTCTCTTTATTGCCCTTTTTATAGCCTGCATGTTTTCACACATGCGAGGTACTGGGCTCTCTTGTAAATGTACCTGCACTCAGAAATAAGGTTTTGGACAACTTTCCATTGCTGAATGTGGCAGCAAGGAGAAATCAGCAGGAACAGGGAGGATGCACAATGGGTGGGACAGCCTTGGGAAGACTTTGCCCTTGTGCAACCCGCTGGTGCATCCCACATACCATCTTTGATGGATAATGTGAAGGTTATTCAAAGAAAATGAAGTTTTAAGAAATACCAATCTAGTTTAAATGCTTTTTTTTTGTCTTGTCCGTGTTCTCCAACAGCTGTGCTGTACTTGGGCAAATAGAGTCTGAGGCAATTCCCAGGTGAAAAATTATCATCCAGGATCCAATTCTTGAAAATGCTTCTTTAACAGCAGCCTAGGAAATTTAAGAAAATGTAAAATGTTAGATCCTAAATAAATCTCTGTTGAGATACATACTTGCTTAATAGATGCTACCAGGGTGTTCAGCTGGCTTTATGTAAGAATATCAGCTTTAATATTTGATGTAGAATTTAATATAGAGGCAACTGATTGCAATACACAAACAGGTTTACCAACCCAGGGGAACAAACCTTTTAATGAAGCTACCGATTACTACACATATGAAATCAGCTGAAAATGACTTAGCAAGATCAAACTTCCAGCTTGCTGATTGAACTCGTGATTAAACTGTGATTAGAGCTGGTGACTTGAGCATCTGTCAGCCCACAATTCGCTTCTCCCTTGAAAAAAGGAGGGACTGTTTCTGGTTGGTATGTTGATGTGTTGGCTCAGCTGTGGGACACTTCCCATGATTTTCTTTTTTCACTTTTGTAACGTTTATCGTTGCTTTTAAGGCCATTGCTCGGAGTCATGCAATATGATGAGATTTGCAGCCCGCTCAGTTTTGTAACGAGATGCAAGCTCCTACGTCTCTAAGTCAGGGAGGAAAACTCAGGCACGGGACCTCAGTGCTCCTTAAAGAGGGCCACAAAGATACTGAAAAGACAGAAAAAAGTGAAAGCAGCACTCTGGGGGCAGCTGTAAAGGGGGCCAGGAGCTGCGTCAGGTGGAGCAGCAGAAAACACAGGTTTGAGGGTGCTGTTTGAGATCCAGACCCCATCAGCAGTCCCTGCAGTGTCTCAGATCATCCAGGAGCCCCATCCTCCCTCCCCAGCTCGCCGCCCCAAACCCAGCCAGGATCCTTCCCATCCCAGCACCCAAAATCCCACCAGGACACCCAGCCTGGGACCCAGAACCCCACTGGGTCTCCTACCCACCCTCCCCAGCGCAACACCCCAAACCCCACTGGGATCCCCCTCACCACCAGCCTGGCACCCCAAACTCTTCAGGAATCCTCCCTACCCTTCCCATTCCAGCACCCTAAACCCCATTGGGACCTGCCTCAGCCTGGCACCCCAATCCCAAGTGGGACCCCAACCCCCCCTCCCCATCCTAATCCCCAAATCCCACCAGGACCCCCAAACCCCCTCCTCCACCTCAACAACCCAAACCCACCGGGACCCCCACCCTCCTTCCCCATCCCAACGCCCCAAGCCCACCAGGATCCCAACCCTCCCTTCCCATCCCAACACCCTACACCTACCAGGACCCCAACCCCTCCCCTACACCAACACCCCAAACCCCACCAGGACCCCAACCCCCACCCCTCCCCAACCCCACTGGGACCCCAATCCCTCTCCCCCCATTCCAACACCCCAAAGCCCCCGGCATCCCAACCCTCCCTCCCTTCTAATCCCAACCCTCCAAACCCCACCAGAACCCCTCCCACCCCCCCATCCCAACATCCCAACCCCTCCAGGGCCCCCCAAACCCCACCGGGACACCCCCACCCCATCCCAACACCCCAAACCCACCGGGACCCCAACCCACACCCCATTCCAATGCCCCAAACCCCACTGGGACCCCCCACACACATCCCAACACCCCAAATCCCACCAGAACCCCAGCCCTCCCTCCCAATTCCAACCCCTCCAAAGCCCACCGGGACCCCTCCATCCCAACACCCCAAATACTACCGAGACCCCACACACATCCCAACCCCCCCCCCCAGGATCCCAAACCCCTCCAGGACCCCAAACACCCCCAGGCCCCCCCCACGTCCCCATCCCACCGCCCCGCCCCCGGGTGTGCCCTCAGCAGCCGGGACCGGGGCGGGGACGGGAGCGGCGGCGGCGGCTCCGCTTTGTAGGCAGCGGGACCGCTCCGCTTCCACTCCGGTTCCGCTTCGCTCCCGCTCCGCTCCCCCCCCCGGCCATGGCCGCGCCCCGGCCAGCTCACGGCTGCGGCAGCGGTGCGCTGCTGGGGCGCTTCGGTGTGCTGCTGCAGGCACTGTTGGCCCTCTGCGCCTTCAGCACCCTCATGTGTGAGTCCCCCATCGCCCCCCGAGCCGGGCACCCTGCCCCGGGGTGCTGGGGATGGTGGGGGTGCTGGGGGTGCAGGGGGTGCTGGGGGTGCAGGGGGTGCGGGGGTGCAGGGGGTGCGGGGGTGCAGGGGGTGCTGGGATGGGGTGGTGGGGGTGTTGCTAAATTGCCTTTGCTCGGTGCTGCTGGGGGGGGGCTCTTTATTTATAAGGTGTTTATAGGGGTTTTTATTTATAGGGTGTAGAGGGTTCGCATGCAAACCGTAGGGTTTGGAGCAGAGGGGGTGCAGTGATTTGTGGTGGTTGGGGTGCTGAGTGCTTGCTGTTAAAGCTGGCGTGTGAAGCCTTAATCTGAGCAATGTTAATCTTAATCTTGATCAAGCACCATGGGCTTTCAGCGCTAGTATGGAAAGATGGGCTCGGTTTGAGCTCAGCTGCTTAGAAAAGTTTAACGAAGGGTGAAAAGTTGTGCTGTAAGAGGACAGTTTGCTGGGAGGACTGAGAAAAATAGGCAGAGTCAGGTATGGTGCTGCTGGATGAGAACACTGCTTCCCCTGATGGGGTTCTGGTGGTGTTTTGTTTAATTTTCTCAGCCTGGGAAGTGTTAGGGCTGGGGAAGGATTTTATTTTTTTTTGGTGTTACTGTGAGGGGCTGGTAACAGAGAAGCCCTGGGGAGGGCTGGGGGCACTGAAAGACCTGTGAAAATTTACTCTCCGCACTACAGCTGCATCTTGCTCCAAGCTCTGAGTCGCTTTTCTTTTGGGTTAAGTGATTTAACACAAGCTGAGTAACGTGCCAGAACTCGATCTGTTTTCCTTGTTTAAAGACCTGGGGTGACAGAGAAAGAAAGCTTTGAGTTTGGTTAAGTAGCTGCAGATTTTGAGGCTCGCTCATCTCCTCTTCTACTGTCTGGAAACCCCTTCCAGAGGCTGCTGCAAGTGCCAGGCTGCCACTGAAGCTGCAACAGGTTCTTCCTGTGATAGTTGATGGCTTTTTCCAGCAGAAGTAGCCAAACTTTAGGGCTTCACTCCCTGTGTTTGCCAAAGAACAGCCTGACTTGGTGTTTCTGTTCCTATATGTGTGATGTGTATGTATTGGCCTGTAAATCCCATGGGGTGTCCTGTGAAATGAAGGGCATTAATTGCATCAAAATGCTCCTGTGGATGAAAGTTTTGGAGCACAGCCACTGCTGGCAAATTGTCAGCCCCAGGGTTTGTTGCTCTCCTCCTTGGTGCAAGGGCTAATAGGTCTTTAATCATTAGCATCCTCTTGGCTAATTAGGAGAAACTAGCCAGCTGGGCAACTGCTTCATCCAGGTGTGGGGACAGAGCCATCACTGGAGCTTAAATTCGAATGCATAAAGTTTCCAAATTGTGTAATAACTGCTCAGAGAACACAGAAACATCTAGAGGAATTAGGATTAATGATAGCACGATGCTAAGCGAGATTTTGCAGGTGCTTATCTGTGGGTTGTGCTCACAAGGGTACGTGTACAGAATACGTAGGGTCACACGTACAGTCTGCAACAGGATGGATAAGTTTATATGTTGTTATTAGAGCTTGTGGCCTTGATTTTTCTGTCTCCTGGGGCTGTGGGAGGATTACCTCCTGCCAGGCTGGTAGGAGAGCCTGGCTGCACACTGAGCTGGAAGTCAGTCCTGTGGGACTACCTGAAGTGATGCTGTGTCAAGTGCACATCTAGACAGCGAAGCACAGGCGGAATGCGAGCCTGGAAGAGAATATTTAAGCACGTGGATCTGTCACCTGTAATGTGAAGTGGGGTTAGGACAGCTCGCTGGGTTCCCTCAGGCCACTTTTGCCTGCTGCGAAGGCTATGAAAGGTTAATTTAGAGAAAAGGACCTTCAGCAGCAGAGGGAATAACTTGTTTCACTGTACAAGGAAGAGTGGGATGTGCGCTCCCCTCAACGTGGTGTATGTGAAACAGGTCCTTTATGGGGTGTAACTGTGACCCACAGGTAGAGGATGCCCAGCTTTATCTTAATGTGGTTATATTAAGCTCACCCCCATCACCATGAGCAGCAGTGAGGACAGTCCCTTTCAGCTTATGAATATTTTCTTGCTTTTCCGAGCCCTGTCTTCTAATGTAGTCGAGTCAAATTGCACTGTGGTCCTGGGCTTGCTCTGGGTGCAACTCAGCCCCACTTGGCAATCAAATAAAAATTTGGGTTATAAACCTTCCCACCTGCCCGCTGTGGTTTTGGAGGCACTTGGGCTTGCTGAGGACTCTTGCTCTGAGCATTTGAAGGAAGAGGCAGCGCAGCCTTGCAGCTGTGGGTATTGCAGTCCAGCTCCCCTGTACAAGAGCCCTCATGTAGGGAGGTCACGATGTGTGGATAATTGAGCAATCCCAGCTGAAGCAGTTCTTCACACTGCATTGATCACCACTTGCTGAGTGGAGAAAGCAAGCTGCAGGAGCTGGGTGTGATTTGGGGGTTGAGACCCTGCAGTTGCTGCTACTGAAGTTTAAAACTTCATTTTCTTTTTCCTTTTTTTTTAAGGAAGGGGCTGTAAACTAGCAAAAGTTGCCCAGATTTGTCACTTGGTCAGCAAAATCCCTTTGAAATGGGTGGAGATCTTGCACAAAATCCTAGCCATAGCGTTTTTTGTAGATTAACAAGGGCACAGCAGAATCAGATTTGGGGAGTTAAAGGATTTTTTTTGTCCCTTGGGAATGGAAAAAAGCTTTCCTTGGAGCGAACAAATTTGTTTCTACCCCACCGCAAACAATGTGAAGGACATCTAAGAACAACTATTCTTCTTCCAGTTTCCTCCCTGCCTGAGGCTGTTGAGGCTCTGAGCTCCTGGAGGAGGTTTATTGGTATTTGTGCTGCAGGTGTCAAAATAAGCTTATGGAGAGGGCTGGTCGCACCGGGCAGGGAGAGCTGTGCTGCTCTGAGCTCTGTAACCTTCTGCAAGTAGAAAAAACAAACAAACAAAAAACAAACTGATTTTCTGCTTGGCTTCTGTAAATGGCTTAAGCGTGCATAATGTGACAGCAGTGTCCCTTTAGCTCCTCTGGCACAGAGCTGCAGGATGCTCCTCCAGCACTCCTTGCCTTAATTTTCTGAAGACCTTGTCCCCAGACGCTGGTCCCCAGGCAGGGTTCAGTGATGGAGATGTGCTGTTAGCAGCTAGGATGAGTGTTTTTATTGTTCTGGTCCAAGTAGCTTGTCCTGAGTCAGCTCCACAGGACAGGAGCTTGCCAGACTGTAAAAAAAGCAGTGGTTTCCACTTGTGGGGAATTCCTCTTGCTGTATTTTTTGTCTTTGCCTGACCCATGTGGACTTACCAGCATCCAGTCCCAGTGCATCTTTCTCCAGGATGATGGGAAGTGTGGTTAGTAGAAAACGAGAAACAGTCTCCCAGTGCATGGATGTGTCTGAACATCCTTGTATTGAGGGTTGGTGGGAACAACAGCACTCAGATAAATCCTGCCCATGCAAAGATCAGGCTGGTTGCTGTGTGTGCTTTGGGCTGCTGTGTTTCCATGCTTCCTGTGTGGTGCTCCAGCTCTTACACAGCAAGAATCTCTCACGAGCGAGTGGAAGCATGTGGGGAAAGAGAAACTGACTGATAAATCACTGCATCTGTGCAGACTTCTGAAATAAGTTTGCCCAGGACATGGGAGCGCTGCAGGCTTACCGTGCCCAAGGCAGTCTCCACTGACTCTGCTTCCTCTAACATAAATGCTGACTCTTTGGTTATTTATACCTTAACCATAACTCTTTGGTTATTTATACCTACGTTGGGACTTCACCATGACAGATGCTTTTCCCTCTCGGGGAAACAGCTAACCTTTGTGGTTTTGTTGTCTTGGGAGGTGTGAAGCACAGGGCTGTGCTGTCTCCAGGGGTCAGTTTGCATGTAGGTTAAGCAAAAAGCTGCGTGTGGCAGGACTCTTATGATGTTTTCTGCTTCAGTACATCTGAAAACCTTCTGAGCTTGGAAACCCATGTTGCACTTTGTAAGCTGGAAGGTCCATGTGGTATTTGATGTGCTTTGTTACACCAAAACACAGCTTTCCACAAAGCTCTTGAATTTTGGTTGGTTTGGAGGTTTTTTACAGCTTAAGAGATTCTATGAAATAATAGGCTTAAGATATAAAGCATTCCCCTTTTTAAAACCTATTTTTTGAGGGATTAACATGAAATCTGATGATGCTTTGTGTGGAGAGTCACTGCTGCCTCCCTTAGGGCAGAGTTAAATAAAACACTGTTTGAGCTGGAGTCCAGCCCCAATCCGTGTCTGCTGTGAGACTTAATGTGTCATCAAATAACAGACCTTGTTCTTGACATGTATTGTATGGCTTGTGGTTTCCAACCACTGTAATGATGGCCATAAAAATCCATGCAGAAATAAGACACAGGAGTGATGCACCCATTGCATAAGGTAGGAAAAACTGAGACCCATCCTGAAGCACTGCATGGCTTTCACCTGTGCACTTCGTGCACCCAGATAGCTGGATGCTCCAGCTGAGGATCTCAGTATGTCTCTTCAAGGTGGATGATGGGGAGGTGTTGCTGTTCTGTGAGTTCCAGAGCTTCTGCACTGGGCTTGGGGGTGACTCTGGATTGGGATGGGGAATAGGAAGGGATGGTCTGAACTTCATCAGCAACCACAGGGGAGAGGGAAGAGGAGTAGCTGTTAGGTAGGGTCTTAGGGAATGAAGATGCCTAGTTCTTTTGGTGTTGATGTTTGTTTGTTTGTTTCCAAAAGAAATAAGTGATTACTTTCCTTAAGGACCACCGACATCAGCCTGGGAGTTCTAGTACATGGCACTGTGCAAGACTTCCAGGGTCTGTGTTGCTTGAGCAGGGTTTTCTGAGGACCTAAATCTCCTATCAATACGTGTTCGTCTCGCAACATGGAGCACTCTATGCCAGAAGAAACTTTCTCTAGAGGATGCTGAAGAGTAGCCAAGCAATAGCCAGATGTGCCATCTTATTTCCCAATTGCCTCACGTCCTGCAGAACCAGAGATAAAGCAGAGCATATCCTTCATTGTTACTCCTTCCTTGAGTAAAGCATCACCTCAGCCAGTTTTGGTACAGGTGTGCGCATTCCTGAAGCATTGGTACAAGGATCTTTGGGAAAGAATGACATATATATATATGTGTTTGACTATATATAATATAGGAATGACCATATATATACTGCAAACTAGAGAATATATGTCAATAGCATCTGCCTCCTCAAACCACAGAGATCATCCCTTGCTGCTCTGTGAAGTGATGCTGGGTATGTGTTTTGATCCTTTCCAGCTCAGGCACGCGCTTATCTTGCCAGCAGCATGTTGGCTGCTATCTGCAAGCAGGGGTTGCTGCTTCCTCCCATTGTGTCCCGGGTCAAGCTGTCTGGGTAGCTGTGAGCTCAGGCTAAGAATAGTGCAGCCCCCAGGGCTTTGGTCTCCATATCCTGCATGTTGGCTTCTTCCTGTCTGGGGCTTGGAAAAAGCCTGGGAAAGGGTGTGTCCTTCAAATAGGTTGAAACGTGTTATTGGGGACCCTACTGCCTATAAGTAAAGCAGAGGCTGGGCAGACGGATACCTTCTGTTTCCTGCCTGGTACAGGAGCTGTAAAAGCCAGAAATAAGGCAGCGTGGTGCTGTCTCAAAGATGGGCTTCCTGGCTTTATGGCAGGGGACTTAGCTAGTCATTTGCTTTAAAGCAAGTAACAGCATACCCAATTCTGTGTATTGCAGCCTGGGTTTAGGTGGGCTATTCCCAATATAAGTACTCTAAGTGCTTTTAATATCACATTTGTTTTAAATATTCGTCCTCTGGGGCCTGTTGCTGAGCTCCGTGGGGTCAGGCTTGGTCTCTGGTAAATCAAATCCTGGAGGATTTGAGGCTTAGAGTCATAGAAAGGATATGTCAGCTCCCCTCTTGAATCCTTTGGTTGATTTCAGGACAACTTCCCAAGGAGGTGATCTGACCCTCAGCCAAGCACACCTAAGCTTCTCCCTTTGATCTTGTAGAGAACTCATTTAGGGGTCTGTCTTGATGACAGGGGTCTGTCAGCTGCTACTGAATCTAATGCTGCCTAAATTAGACCCTATTTCCAAGAGGGGGCCACAGGCACACATCTTCTGCAGAGTACATGTGGTTGATGGGGGACGCAGGGAGGCTGCTGCACATGGGAGTGCTCCCATGCAGGTGACAAACAGCACGAGAATCAGGTGATAGATGCTGTGATTGTCTTAACTGATTGTTTATAATTGGGGATTAATTAAAAGGAGTAGGCTGCAGAACAGCACTGCTGCAATCTCATAACTTCAAGGAATTTTATAGGTCTAGGGCAGGCAAAGCTGTTCCCTTTGCACTGCATCAAGAAAACACCCTAATAAATGTCTACCTTCTATTGCTCTGCAAAAAATTAAAATAAAATAAAAAGGAGCTGGTTCTAGTTGAGCTCTTACCTTCTTGCTTTCTGAGTCCTTACAGATCCATAATGAAATACTTTTCTCGTAAATGTACTTTTTACATCTTTTAGGTCCTTATTCAGATGTCCAACCTCATCCTAGCCTGGTGGTCCTCAGGGAACTTCAAGTGTCTATGATCTTTATTGTCCTTGACTTGAAGAGGAGGGATCTGGGAGTATTTTGTTTCCTGCTCTGCCCTTTCTCAGCAGTGGACAGGGTATTTCTCATTGCTCATCTTCCTTCCCTTTGCTTAACTTCATGGTATTTGGTCTGCAAAAACTGGAGCCAAGTAGGGGGAGAGTAACCCAAAGGGCATCAACTCAAGAAGGCAGGAGTCCCCTCAGTTGTGATCCTATCTCTTGAGTGGGATAGGTTTGGGTCCTCTGCTCCTAGAAGAGTCAGGAGCAGCTTTTTCCTACCTTCCCAGCCTTTTCCTGAGATGTTTTGGACCACACAACAAGGCTAAATGTCACTCAGTGCCTCACCTCCGTGCTGCAGCACAGCTCGGGACCGTGGAGCAGCCTGTGTGCTTGCGACTGGGCTGGGACTTTGTGAGGCTTCCTCTTGTTTTTGAAGACTGCCTTTGAAGCCTTTCCGAAGGAAACGCATTCCTACAGTGTAAACTATTTCATTGCTGACATCCACACGCTTTATTGTTAATTGAGATTTAATTGGAATAGTCGGGGATGAGATTGAAATAGGTGCAGTGCAGAGTTAGCTCCTGCAGGAGGAACCTAGTAGACAAGCAGTATCCATTTCCTACTTAACTTTTTTTTTTTCCCCCATGGTGCTTGGTGTAGCACCCTGCTCTGCTACAGGGACCCTCAGCTGTGGACGTGGGGAGTTCAGCTTTATTTCACCCAGCATCTCCTATCAACCTGTGGAGTCTGCAACAGAAATATGCCCAACTCCCCCGATAGGGAGGAGTAAAACAGCTTCCCATTGTGCTAAAAGAAACAGCTTAACAGGGCATTGACCTTGGCTGGGAATCACCTTAAACATGCCACAAACAGCTGGACTTCAGAAAGCTGGTAGAAATGTTTTTTCAAGCTTCCACTTGAATCAAACCCTGCAGCAATTATTTCCAACTTGTATTCACCTTTATGTTCATTTCTTCTTTTAGACCTCAAAGACTGGTTTGAAAGCTCGCTTGTATTTTCAGTGGTGTCTTTCCCTTAGATTTGCCTCCAAAATCTGCCTACAGGTTCATGTGAATGGTACTTGTTACGTATGATACTTCAGCTGGTTTTCTGCTTAGTGATGTGGAAAGCACTAAGTTCAGGAGTACCTTGTGTGCATAGAACATGCTTGGAAAGATTCCTAAAGAAGTATCAAACATATGGAGCCATGGAGGGAAAACGCATGCCAGCAAGCTGTGCCCTGGTAGCCTGGGGTGTAGTGCAAACTGCTGCCCTAATTGGTAATTGGGCTTACAGGTATCTGGCAGTCGGGGAGGATCGCAGTTATGAAGATAAAGCATTCTTCATCTCTTCGCTCTGAGTGAAGAATTTCTTCCTAATACCTTGTCTAAATCTACCTTTTTTTTTTTTTTTTTTTTGGTTCAAGGACCTTTCCCCTTGTCCTATCACTTCCTGAGAAAGTACCTCTCCAGCTTTTTAATACCTAATACCTGTAGGTATTAAAAGGCTGCTATTAAGGTCTCGCCTGAGCCTTCTCTTCTCCAGACTGAACAACACCAGCTCTCTCAGCCTGTGTCAGTAGGAGAGGTGCTCCAACCCTCTGTCTTCTAGTGTAGACCCACAACATTTTAGTATCGTTTTTAGTCTGGTTGGATGGGGATCCTCTCCCTTTTGTCTTGTGCAGCTGTCTGCACTAAACTATTTTTAATTCGTTATAGGTGCTAAAATTCAAATCGCCTACTTCTTGTTTGCACGTTGCACCCATGAGCACACACAAAAAAAAAAAAAAGCTCAGTCCACCATTAAGATTTCTCTGAGCCATGGTAGGTAAATGCTTCCTACAGCTGATGGAAGAGCTGAGCTGCCCCCAGTGAGTGGAGATGTGCTTAGAGATGAGTAAAGGAGGCTTTAGCCCTTCCCCAAGCTGAGCTTTTGCAGCTGCCCTGGCTGGGCTGTCTGTAAGGCTTGGGGGAGAGGAGGAACACGGTGCAGTCTGTTGCTCCAGAGCACAAAAGCTGTGCTTCTTCAGAGGGCTTTGTCAGCTACTTGAGGTTTTGGAGACCTGGAGCCATTTCTATGGGGGGTTAACATCACCCCCTAACCTCTGGGTCACAGCCACTGAGCTACTTTGCTGCCAGTTTAAGCTCTAGTGGTCTTGGCTGGCTTTCTGGTTTAATTCAGAGACAGCCTGCTGCAGCTCTGCATGGTAAATGCCCTTTTAAGCGGTTAATTATTTCTCGATAATACTAGCTTTTATCTTTTAATACAACAGTTTTACTGTCTCTGATAATTACAGAGTCTCGGATAACTCTCTTAAATCTAACGAGGCATGACAAGCCATGTTGAACAAGGCACTACACCATTAACTTCTTACCTCTTACTTGTCATCTCATCGCGCTGAATTACTGAATTCCCAGCCTGAGTGGCTGTGGGTGCATAACATGTCATTTCTCATTAAGCCACCACTGGAAAATCATCCTTGGTGCTCCCGTGGATGGGGCAGTGGTCAGCTGGCTGGCTTGGTGGCCTGCAGGCCCCTTCTACAGCTTCCCGGGCACAGCATGCTGCCACCAAGAGCTGAGCAAGTTTGTTGGGCTTGGTTTCAATCCTTGTGGCTGCTCAGCTTGGTTAGTCCACGCGTCTTTTATTTGTGCGTGGGTGAAATGCACGTGGCTCTTCTGTTGGGTGGATGTTCCTAGACAAAGTCCTGGGGCTGGGAGGGTGGTCTTTCATGTGTTACCTCCTCACCTTGCCAGTAAGAGAGGTATGAAGCTGTACCTCTGAAACATGAAGGCTCCAAGCAGGGGAGGTCCTGCTCTTTTCACCAGGCAGGGGTTTCCCAGGGAAAAGTGCCCAGGCTGTCCCTTCGGGTGCGTGGTTGGGCTGCAGCTGCCAGACCGAGTGCTCAATACAGCTAGACTCAACCAAAAGCATCAGTTAATTACCATCTAGACGTACAATAGCAAAGAGCTATTTATTTGGAAATTAGCTGTATCTAGTTAATGTGGTAGGTTTTCTTCCCAGCCTTTACTGAGCTCATTGCTGACTGCGCTTTGAGAGGTGGGTTTGCCTTCTGTCTGTGCACCCCATATGAGCTGTGCTGTCAAAGCTGTGCATTTCCTCACTGAGAAGGGGGAGAAAATGTCTCAGGTTATAACCTGAAACATTTATACTCCCCTGTTTGTGTTTTTTTTTTTTTTTTTCTTTATGGGATGCCCATGGCACAAGTTACCGTGGTGTACCTGGCTTGGATCATTTCCTGGCTCTGAAAGGGCAGTTTTTACTTGGACACAAGCTGTTCACTTCAACCACTTGTTGATCTTTCAATTAATGAGACCTCAGTGGAGTACAGTCTGGAGTCACGAAGCAGGATATCAAATTGTGCTTAAAACTGTGTTGCCTTTACCAGCAGTGTTAGTGATCTAAAACGGACTAGAGGAGTAGCTTGTGCAATTCTTATCCCATGGGGAGCAAGGAAACTCATGCTTACAAAAATTCATCACTTTCCCCACTGAAGAGTGGATGCAGATGTGTGGCAGTGATGCCTTGTCTTTCATCTGTTGCACTTTAGGGCCCTGTTTTTGTACCCTCAAATCACCTTGGGAAGTGTCCTGTTGTGCCAAGAACTGTCATCAGTAAGGAGATCTCTTTGCTGGGTGTAAACTTGAAGGCAGCACTGCTTATGCATAGCTGGGGGGGGATGAGGAAGGAATAACTACAACCAGTGGGATGGTGCGTGTCTGTTCTGGTGTTTGGTTGGCTTTAAAAGTCACAGAGTAGGCTACGAGGCTCCAAAAATGAAGAGGTGGTGAGGATGAAACAGATTAGTTGATGGTCTGGTATTCTGTAGCCTGCTTACTCTTAGGGTATTCATTGCAATGATCTGCCCAGCACTGGGAATATCTGGAAGGTGTAGAAGGATTAGTAATTAATGCTCGCAATATATGCCCTTGGGATAGCTTCTCTAAGAGGGGTTAGATATAGTGTGTTGATTTATACTCATGTGTCCTGCAGCATCACTAGATGGCACCACCAAGCAGCTGCTCAGCTTATGTCCTGGGATGGATGGGCAGGAGTCAAGGATGAGCTACTGTTTGTTTCCACTTCCCTTCAAAAAACAGTCACAGCTTATTATTTTTAAATTCTGAATCCTGTTCAAGCTGGCAACGCATCTAGGAACTGATCATGGCAATTTAAATTGAGGTCTGAGGTCTACATCCTCTGCATCTACCTGGGGTTTGGAGGCAGCAGCTGTAACTGTAGTGCCTCCAGGTGCAGCTTCAAGCAGCCTTACCACAAACAAGATGACGATACTAAATGCCCTTTTATTAATTAGGGAGGAGGGTAATAAAGTGAGAAAACCTCTTCCAGAGCATTGATGTCTTAGTTTTTAGGGGAGAAAAGAGTTGGCCTGATAGCTGATAGGTACTTCCCTAAAATGGGCTACTAGTTGGAGTGACAGCAAAACAGTCAAAAGTGACTTCTACATGTGGTATAGCACTGGGTACTTTTCCATCCGCAGCTCCTGTTTGGATGTGTAAAGCTTGGATGAACCCAGGGAGAACATCAAATCTCTGGGACAAGCAAACCCTTTGAGATGCTCTGCAATGTTCATACCACTGTGAGCAAAACTGTAAAAAAAAAAAAAAAAAAAAAAAAAAAGGTAAAAACCCCACTTTGTGCTACCTGCAGGTAGTAACAGGAAGGAGCTCTGAGCAGTGTGATACCTGTAGAGGAGACAGACCTGAAAGGCTGCAAGGAGCAAACTCATCTATACCCAGAGGGACTTCATTAAAGGATTCAAGTATCTTTTCCAGGGCGTGTGGCAGTACTAAAACCACATCTCCAATCTGTACCCAGTGACCTACAAAATGTTGCGTGATAAAAACAGTGTTTTATTAGTGTCTCTAGCTAGCTGGCACGAGCTTGGAGCCATACAAGCTTGTAGGGCTCTGTGGCTTGGAGCTGGCACCTTCATGCTGTGTGTGCATGAAGCCCCTATTGCCTGCCTTCTGGTCCTTGTAGCTGCAAGGAGGAGATGGCTTTATTGCACTTCTTTGTTTGTAACTTAACGTGACTCAAAAGCTTGATGGACTATTGAGCAATATTCAGTGTCACTACTGTAACTTTAGTTAGCCTGGAAGGGTTACCAAGGCTGGTAGGTAGGGATGAACCCTCCCTAGCTTTCCTCAGGCCCCTGCCCATAGTATGAAAGCCTTGCTGAAGGAAGCAAGTAACACATGGCTACCTCCGAAACTCCTCTGCTGCTCATCCTTCTGCCCTATGGGTGCGTTGCTTGTGCTTGATTTGCAGTCAGGTCCTGAGGGATACCACCTATACCTCCAAATAAATTTTTTTGGCTGCTTTCTGCCTTGAAGTTTGGCACAGACTGCATGCAGAATCTGTTCAGCTCTGCTGGTTAACGTAACCCCTCTTATTTTCTTTGCAGTAAAACGATTTAAGGAACCAAAAGAAGAGAGGCGTCCCTGGAGGATATGGTGAGGCTTTTAATTTGAAGCTTACAAAGACCGTGTACCTGTAACACTAATTTTTCTGCTACTAGCAGTCTTCTAGGCTCTGTGACTAATTGGGATGCATTGGAAAGGATGGGACCTGAGCATGATGTCAGTAGCACAGAATAAGGGGTAGATACTGTCCTGTTTTCATCTGGGATAGTTAGTTTTCTTCCTAGCAGCTGGTATTGTGCTGTGTGTTAGGTTTAGGATGAGAATAATGCTGATAACACACTGGTGTTTTTAGTTGTTGCAGAGCAGTGCTTACACAGAGCCAAGGGCTCTCCTGTTTCTCATGCTGTCCTGCCAGCGAGGGGCTGGGGGTGCACCAGGAGCTGTAGGGGGGACACAGCCAGGACAGCTGGCCCAGGCTGGCTAGAGGGATATCCCATACCATAAAGTATCCTGCTGAACAATAAAACTGGGGGGGATTAGTGGGGTGGGGGAGCTGCTGCTGCTCAGAGTCTGGCTGGGCGTTGGTCAGCAGGTAGTGAGCAATTGCACTGTGCATCACTTGGTTTTGTATGTTCTTCTAATATTATTTTCCCTTTTCTGTCTTATTAAACTGTCTTTATCTCAACCCACAAATTTAAATTTTTCCCCTTTGTTTTCTCTTAATTTTTTCCCTCTCTCCCATCTCAGTGCAGGGAGGGAGTGAGCGACCAACTGCGTGGTGCTTAGCTCGGTTAAAAAATACCAGCAACATCCTATCTGGAACTTAGTTTTTTAAATAAAATGCCCTGCTGCCCCTTCTCAAGGAAACCTCCCTAAAGCAGCTGGAAAATAAAATAGAAATAAAATCCCCTAGAAATAAAATTCCCGCCCTACCTCCTCCGGGAAAGCCTGGATTTTGCTGCAGGTGACTGAACCAGGAGGTCGTGTCTTCTCCAACCTGCTGCACGTGGGCTGTCGGATGGATCACGACGGACAGATCTTACTGCCTTTTTTCCTTCTCTCCAGGTTTTATGATACCTCCAAGCAAGCAATAGGTGCCCTCTTCATTCACTTTGCCAATATTTTTCTGTCTGATCTCACTGAAGAGGACCCCTGCTCTCTGTAAGTACGCAAGGTGCTTCTGTTCACGTCCTACATCCCAATGGAGGGAGCAGGCCTGCAGGAAAAAGTTATATATATTGGAAACTGAATCATTTAAGTACTAGGTGGGGATAAACTGCTACACTGATTTTTCAGAGCCTGGGATATCCTCTGTCTTTGCAGTCTCCTGGTCTGATGGAGATGGAGCAGCAAGATGGTATTTTTCTGCTGATTAAAAGCACCATGAAATACCCTTTAAAAAAAAAAAAAAAAGCTGCAGTAAGTGATGCAGTGGTGCCCTGTGCACTTGCAACTGTTAAGTGCCATTTGTTTGCATCCCAGGCTTTTCTGGTCTCAGAGCAGTGCCAACTATGCTTTTGCTAACCCTGTAGTTGAAGGCCTTTATCTGATGTAAGGACTTTTTTTTTTTTTTGGAACTTCAGCTGTACCTACTGCATTTATTCATGTAGTCCTGTTTTGGGGCTTTCTAAACCAGGATTTGAATTTAACAGAGTTGTCACCTGTATTCCAGATCAGCCAACTTGCAGCTACATTTCTAGCATCAGAATTAACTTTATCTTGTTCTGCATAACTCCTCTGAGCTTCAATATGCTGCTTAAAACCTCCTGGCACATCTCCTTTGTTTGTACTAGTGCTGCACCTTGATATGTTTCTTTAAACAGCCACAAGCCGGGACTAAATATAACATCAAAAATGATTCATGATTGCTTTTAAGTGGGCAGTGTTTTAAAATAAGCCCTTCTGTGCTTATGCCGTGCCCTTCAGTTTTTCCTAATGTGTGCTTGGCACTTCCCTGGTCTGCCTGATTTGTGATCCTGAACCAGGCAGCTTAAAACTCTGCAGCCCTGAGGCTGGGCTTTGAGGCTCTTATGCTGTGTGTCCTGCCCAGTATAAACTGGGAGTTGTATTGGGACTGCTCTGATTTTGGCAGCTGAAAACTATAATAAACTAGTTCTGAACATTTTGGTATAGAAAATCTTAATGCCACGTTTTTGAAGGGGATATCAAAAGCAGGTTGTTCTTTTCAGTGCCTTTATTCAGAGGCAACATCAGGGAAATATTCATTCCTGTAGCTCTGTGCTTGGTGGTTTTCTTCGCACTGTAGAAGTCTGGCCTGACCTGGCAGAAAAAAAATTCCAATAACAGAAAACTGGCCAGAAAACATGAGTCTGACTGAGATTTTTCTCTGGAATCTGTAAAAATACCCAGCCCTGGATTAGAGCTTGGACTCTGCAATCCCCAGAAGGTCCCTCCAGGTCTCCAGCCTCTTGCTCTCTCTCCTGTGAGCCTTAATCCTCCAAAGCTGCAGAGCAAAGCCCTCAGCCCCAAATCTCCTGGTGGTGTGAAACCCTGAACTAGAGGCTTTCAGGGACTCTAGGATGCCTGCTGTGGAGCCAGGACTGGTCACCTCTTCCAGAAATCTTCTGCCTCTTGCTCTGCATCCCTGCTCATAGGAGCCCCTTGTAAAGTAAAAATGACTTTTTGCCTTTTCTGCCATGCAGTTTGCAGAGCATCTGTGGTGTCCAAAAAGCCTATTTTCTTTTTTTTTTTTTGTATGAAACTGCAAGAATATTTGCTTCTTTTTCCATGAAATTTTGGGTTTCATCCAAATAAGAACAAACAACGCTGTGAAGGTCGAAACTTTTTTTGGGAGGGGTGGGGGTGATTCTTTACTTCTCGGGCTAGCCTTAGTTTTTACTTCGTTATTAATACTGTGTGAATAAATGAACAGTGCTAGAGGAATGGTGAAGCCTCTTCCTTCCTCTGTGGAGCAGGCTCTTAAACTTGTAAGGCAATAGGAAAATCCAATAAAATAGGAAAGGGGATTTTTTTATATAAAATAAAAATGTATTTTATAATATTAACATATATTAATATTATATTTTACACAACACGTTAATATTATATAATGATTGCAATACAAATGTATTAAATATGATTAATCTATTACTATCAACATGATATTAATATAAAATATATTTTATAACATTTTTATTTTACTTTGTTTATTTTATATAAATTTTTTCCATTAAAATAGGAAAATAGGGATTTTAAAATCTTGGTTGTTGATGGATTCCTATATTGAAATAAAAGATTTTTGAATATACTTCTATATAGCCTTAAGAACACAGCTGAGGCCTGAATTTTGCAGCTTTACCAAGTGGCCTTTTCCTCTGCTCTCAGCTACCTCATTAATTTCATCCTTGATGCCACGCTGGGGATGCTGCTGATCTGGCTGGGCGTGAAGGTTGTCTCCTGGATCGTGCAGCACCAGAAGTACACGTACCTGGTCTTCGGGGAATACGGTAGGGGTCAACAGCCCTGCACAGAGCTGGCTTGTTTCCTCTCTTCTGTGAATGGGGAGGGGGAAAAAAAAAAAGGGCAATTTAGGGAGAAAATGTGGGAGCAACCTGCTTTTGTTACCTCTCCTCCTGGGCTCTAGCAGCCTGTTGTAGCTAACAGCATGCTGCGTGCTGGGACAGCTCTAGGTTGTAGGAACTCTGCTGTGATAAGTGTTCTTGGGCAGAGCAGGTTGGTGGTGAGAGGCTGAACGTGTCCTTGGGGGTTTCATATACCCTAGGATACGTGCGTGATAAATTAAGGTGTTTGGATGTGGTGTGTTTTTTTTCTGTAGGGCTCTCTTTGTGTTTTGTGGTGTGTTTTTTTTTTTTTCCTGTTTCTCCTAAACCCTTAAAAGTATGCCAAAGTTTTGGCAGCCTCTCTGCTTCAATCCCTGTCCTGAGGGAGAAAAAAACAGTTCAAAACCAAACCTTTCTCAGGCAGCCCCACTAGAGGGTAGCACTTCTCTTCAGAAAGAGGAGAGCGGCTCTGAGGAGAGCAGTGCTCCTCTATGCTGTAGTAAAGGGAGGAAGGACCCCGGGGCTATTTTTACATTATAATTAATGTAAAGATGAGTTCTTTACATTATATCTAATATAAAGACGAGTCCATCTTTAGACTTGGAAAACACACCCTATTCATACCAATAGCTTTTCCACCCTTAAGACCTTAATCATTGTCTGATTGGAGGGTGGTCCCACTCCTTTGTATTTTTAGTAGCTTGTGAGATTTGCATGGAAGTGAGATGAGTGCAGGGACCCCATTGACTTGTAGCTTTAGCTTAGGCTCATGTTCAGTGTGTAAGAGGGGAGTGCTGTGCCTGTGTAAATGAGTTTCAGAACAAGATGAAGGGGATGTCTGGGTTTGTGACACAGCAGGAGCAGCTGCAGGCAGGACAGGCTCTGGTCCTACCCGAGAGTGGCTTTAAAGGCTCCGGTGGTCTCCAGAATGGCTTCACCCCGAGCAAGCTGAGCATCCTGACAGCATCAGTGAGAGTTATTTGTGGGGGACGTGGGGAAGGCAGCCCCTGTGAAAGAGCTGAGGAGCCAAGCACAGCAAAACAAAATCATTCAGGGGAGACAGCAGAGGAATACAGACGTTCTTGGATCAGGGACTGGCATTTTTTTCCCCCTTTTTGAGCACTGAGGACTCAAAGCCCAACCACGGTCACTCCAGAGCACAGCCTCACACGCCACGTCTGCAGCTGAACAGAAGCAAGGAAATGTTAATGTGCACTGATAGCTCGCCTTCACCTCACGGAGCAGTAACAAACTTACGTGGAGCTGGAGCTCCCCCCTCGAGGAGGCTGGCTTCGACTACAGAAACAGCTCGCTCCGATGAGGAGAGAGGAAATCTTGCTTTCATTAACAAAAATTAGTTTCTGCTGTTGCTTGACTTGAGCTCCTGAATGGGGGATTAAATATCTCATCTGCCCAGCACTGCTTTTGGTGCAGGTCTCTGGCCAGAATGAACATGATGGAAAAAAAAAGACGTGCCATTGGACTCCCACCTAACACCATCCTGCTGCAGGGCTCGGGAAGCAAAGCTCTGCTATCCTCATCTCGAGTGTTAAGTAACTTCCAGGCTGGTCTGAAAATGCTGGCAAACTTTGTACAGTCTGATACAGGCTCCAGAAATATGATTCATTTTCTGGACTAATTGCTGTACCAGACTTACATTGCTTTCCTCAGTTATCCTGAAAACCTCTCTTGCAGTCCTGTAAAGGAAGAAGGACAGAAATACCAGGAAAACACCAAATCTGTGCTGCAGACACTGCCATTGCTCCAGCTATCAGGAGGGAACAGTTGCGTCTTCCTCCTGTATAGCCAGTACCCATCCACCTGCATGGTCTTCAAGCAAAAATCATTTGCAACTGCTTCTTTTTGGACGCTTCAGCTTTTGGCTGCATCCCTGCAACCTGTACAAATGCCTGCAGTTATGCTCTGAGGCTCCATCAGTCCTGCTCTGAGGTTGTTTTCCTTGTCTGCTTGGCCCCACGTGGTTTTCCCTGTGTGACAGCAATTGCAGGATTAATAATATAATTATTAATTATATTATTAATAATATTAATAAATAATGGAGAAACAAAGGGGAGGGAAGGGGAAATCCCCTAAACCTGGGTTGTTCTTTCAAGCCACCAGCTGTCCAGCACTGACTGTTTAAAAATTCATATTTCCAAAAAAAAGGGAGACACCCATTCTGAGATCAGCCTCTTCTTGTGCTGAAGTTTTCAGCCAAAGACAGCTCCAGCCAGGAATGACCTGGTTTTAGCCGGCAGAGAGTTAAAGACTTTATACTGCTGTTCCTGCAGCTTTACCTGGCTGCCCTTGATTGCCTTTTGGGCTGCCTTTTAGCATAGGAAGCCACCTTAGAAAAGGCTGCTGTGTCTTCTGAAGTTGCTTGGCTCCAAAGAGTGGAGATATTCAGTCTTCACCTCGGTTAGAGCAGACTTTGGAAAAGGGTGGTTGCTCCACAGGTGCTCAGTGCACCACGGCTTCAGCAGGGCAGCAGCAAACCACGTCTGGAGGTGCTCTTCCTGTGGGGATCCCTGCAGGGAGGAGAGCAAAGCAGCCTAAGCTGCAGATGTATCAACTCACCAGTATCTAAAATAATACTTGAAGGTAAACAAATGCTATGAATTCACATTAATGCATGGCTTCTGCAATGTGCAAGCCAAACACTGAAGAGGAGCATTAAGAAATGATGGGGGAAAAGTGGGTGTCCTTGCTGGAAGAAGCCTCCAGGGAGACGGGTTTGTGTAGGGCTGTGGTCACCGACTTGTCTGAGCTTTGTTCATTTTCTGTCTGGAAATGGAAAGGCATGTTGCTTGGAGGCCTATAAAGTCTGTTTAGTGGCCTGTTGAACTCTGTTGGTCAAATTTAGTTATAGGAGAGCGTGCTCAGTGCCAGCTGCTGAGTTTAACTGAGGACCTGTGTAGGCTGCTTTTGGCCCTGCTGTGATATTGTACAAAATTTCCATAACAAATATTCCCACGTCCCGAAGCAGCCAAGGGAGCTGGCTGCTAATGCTTGAGGAAATACTGCTGAAAATAGCTTTAACCTGAGGGGATGTTTTGTCCTTAGCGTGCTTGGTCTTTCCACCCCTAGGACCAGGGGGAAAGAGTAAGGAAGGAGCTGGGGATTATCCTCAAATGGTTGAGTGCATGGCCAGGTCCCTTGCATTAAGCAGCTGTGCAAACTTTTGGACCCTCCAGGATGTGGTCCATGGGGAACACGAATGCTTACCCCATTGTAACAGCAATATCTCCAAGGACTAAAGACCCAAAATAATGGTGACACTGCAAATTGGGGCTGAGTGGGATGCCCACTGGCTGCTCTGACACCAACTTGTCTTGCCCAGAGCTGGTGCAAGCATTTGTTGCACTCAGTCTCTGAAAACCTGGTCTGGCCCTCCAAGTGAACGCTCATGTGCAAGTCAAGAATCTGACTGCTGTTTCTTATCCTGCTCTGTACTTAGCATTGATAATTACATTCCTTTTGTTTTGGAGTTGCCATTTAAGTATCTTTCTATGAAGAATTTCTATTGACTTTCTCTATCTCCATCTCACCCAACATGACTTTCAGTACTTTCAGATATTAACTTTTACTCACTTTTTCACTTTCCCTCTCCTCTGGCTCTGGTTAAACTTTTTCCTACCTGCTCGGTGCATGCATAGTCCCCAAAAGACCATAAATAAAGCTGTCTGGCAATAGCATGTGGGCTCTGACAGCTTGGAACGTTAGACAGCCTGGATTTAAACTAGTCCCATTGAGTGGTAACAATTGAAATGCCTCAAGCAGTGCTGCTTTTTCTCAAACACAGGCACAAGCAGAACATGAGATGTGTTTGTGAGGCTGCTGCAGGCACCGGTGATTCTAGGTGTGCACCCGGGAGCTATTGCTGGTGGTGGGGTAGGGTGGTAGTGCTGCTGGAGGAGGTTGGTTGACACAGTGTGTGCATCCTTTGGGATTAAAGGCTAAGGGAGATGCTTATTTCTGCCACGATGGGAGCTGGCTGTAAGGAGGATTGAACAAAATGCTCATCCAGCAAAAAGGAGAGGTTAGTGGTAGAGTCTGTGCGGAGAGCTGAGGTAGTGAGTTCCCTTCCCACTGGAACTGGGGGGCAAAAATCCGCCCTTGCTCCAGGGGATGGATCAAAGGGAGCACGATACCTGGCATCTAGCAGATGAGATGCAGAGGCTGCAGAGATCCCTTACACCTGTTCCCCTCTCCTTTGCATAGAAAGGGAAGCTTTGTTCACAGCGAAGAGGGGGGTGGTTTTTTTTGTTCTAGCCTCTAGGGCGCAGATCGGGTCTTGGTGGCTGTCTGTCTTGTAGGGCAGGAACAACCTTGTAGGCACTCACCTGAATTTTTCTGATGGAAATGCACGATGTAAGGAGAATCCTCTCCCATCCATGGGCTAAGACACTTCTGGACAACGTTTGGTCCATTAAAGACATTAAGTTGTTTCTAAGGATGCCTCTGACCCTCTGGCTGTAGGAAGCCAAACCTCAATGAGGTGCTGGGGCCAGCTCAAGTTCTCTAGCCTCTTTTTTTGACTGGAGAGAAGGAGATATGGCCAGTCTGTCTTCTGGGCTCGTCTGGGGACCACACTGAAGGCTACGTCTTTTTTCATGAGATACTAGGAGATAGAGGTGTGTGTGTTACTGGCACAAGTTGGTGAGAAGTTAGACTTGGGTGACTTTGCTGAGGTAAGGAGCAGCCAGATGACCTCCTTGATGAAGAGAAAACAAACCCCTGTATTTATAGCCAAAGTCATCCCGGTGGCCCTGTAGGTCATGCTGCTGTTTCACTTTGCATCTTTGTGCTCAATTACTTTAGTAGTGATCAGCCTGCTGTCCTTGGGAGGCCAAGATGCTGGAAGAAATGCCTGCAGACACCCTCTGATCTTCCTGCCAGGGAGTGGAAATAAAGCAGTCTAATTTTGTGCCTCTGGATGGATTCCTGTGCAGAAACATCTCTTCCTGTAGTCTGAAAAAGCTCAATCTGAGGCAGAAAAGACAGTAAGACAGTAACGGTTGCAAGACAGTAGCAACTTTAGGCTTATGGTGATGGAGCCACAGCTGGCCTCTACATGGGTCTGCAAGTCTCTTTGCACATCCTTGCACTGTTTTACCCTGGCCACTTAATTGCTAATTAAACATTCAGGTGATAGAGGAAGGACCAAGAGTGAGAAGTCTGAATGTTTGATGCCCCGTATTGGGGTGGAGGCACGATTGACCAGGTGTGGTGGGGAGTAAGGAGCACAGATTCACCCCATTTGGTAGCACAGGCCCTGTCCCATTTACACATGCACCCACTTAACTGGTGAAGCTGGCCTAACTGGGGCAGGCCTGTGGCTTTGGATATGGTGGGCTTCCATAATACAAAGGCTACATGGGAGGGGAGAAAAAAGGAAAAAAAAAAAAAAAAAAAAAAAAAACACTTTAGAAAACAGGCTTTTTCAAAATCCTGTTTAAAAGTCATGGAGGGAAAAGTGCACTTTTTTTTTTTTTTCAAACTGATGGTGAGGGGAAACTGGCTTGGGTGAGGAGGTATTAACCTTAGGTGTGAGTGGGTCCATGCCCTGGCTGGGTTAGGAAGCAGGTTGTTTCCCTTGGTGTCCGAATCTCAGCCTGCATCACCAAAACCTGTCTGTGGAGATGATTTGCTCAGGGCGTCAGGGCTGTCTGGTATGCAAAACCAAGTGGTTTGTGATAACGAACGGTGGTGCCCCCTCACCAAAAGGCTTTGAGAGGGTGGGTATTTGGGATACCTCAGACTCCCTGCTGCTTTTCAGGCAGGCACCAGTGGTACGGTGTAAGTGCTGCTGTGATCGTGGTGCAGAAGAGCTGCCTAGCAAGGGGTGCTGTGGCCCCTGTCCCCGCTTCCCCAGGGGGGACCGAGCACCGCAGCTGACAACACAGAGCGAAAGGGAAAGAGTCCAAGTGCAGGAAGGAGGTATCGGATGTGTTTGTTTTCCTGGTTCGTTTGTACTCAGAGCTTTGATGGATGATGGTAACCTGGGGGCTTGTGGCAGGGTGGGTTGGTCTTGGGGTCCCTGGCAAAAAAAAACGCTATGTCCAACCTATGCCAGAGATGAGAGGGCACCAGAGGCTGTGAGTGCTTGAGGAGCAGCCTTTAATTGCAGAGTAACAATAAGTGCTCCTCTCTCCCCCACAGACCACCCAGAAAGCCACTGCCTGCCAGGCAGTGCAGCCGTGTGCTTTCTGAAGTCCCAGGGGCTCTGCTGGTTGCCCTTGCACATAACCTCCCTGGCTCTCCCCTCTCTGAGCGGTTGCCTGCTGGTCTGGCTCGCTGCTGGCTGGCCTCATGGCTCAGCAGCTTCCTGCAGCCACAGCTTCCACCTCCGTCCTCTCCTCTCTTCTCCTCCGCTTCCTTCTCAGTCGTGGTTTGGGTATTTAAAAAGTTGGGACGTGAGGAGATCGCTCAGAGGTCTCTGGCATGGAGACGCCATCTGGATGCCTCTGCTTCTTTGCAAATATTTTGTTGCATTGCTAACAAATGACAGAAAAAGGCCAAACACACACTCAAACCTGTGTGGCTCTCCCTGGGAAGCAGATTCTCCCAGCATTTGGTCAGACACCAGCTCTTCCTAAATCCTGGCATGTGCTGCTGGTCTCTGCAACCAGAGGTATGGGCAGTGGTTTGGACAAATATGCTCTTGCAAGCTGCTTGTGTGGGCTTCCCTTGGTGTGTCACAGCAGCACCGTGCTGAGAAAAGCAGGGCACAGCTCCCAGTCTGCTCCCATCCGAGATCAGATCGAGTGCCCACCTCCTGCGGCGGGTTGGGTTCTCTTGCACGGATGCAATTCCAAATTCTGGCCCCATTCCTCTGGAAACAAATGTTGCCAGGGATTATCTTTGAATTTGAGTGGTAAGAGGAAATGCTGCATCTTTCCCAAGCCAGATACTGTGGCTCAGTTTTGCAGACCCAAGGTATTCTGGTGACATAGGAAGGAGATAACCCGCTGGCAGGGTACTTACAGAGGGCTGAAGCAAGCACATGTAACAGATACGGTACCATTATCATTGCTAACAATACAAATATGCTTTTAATTATTACTTGGTAAGTACTCCATTGGAAGCATTCATATTTAATTAGCATTGATTCTTTTTTAGTGGATAGCTGTAAAAACCAGGAGCGATGGAGCCTCTGTCTCTTGCTTAGTGTCGCATAACCAGCCACTCACTCCATCAGCAAAAAAAAAAAAAATCCTTCTGTTTAGGGCTGAAAGCTTATGCTTCTTCTGTTGAAACTGGTGATGGGGAAACTCTTGGGCTGTTGCTGGAAACTGAGCGGGTAAGACTGTAGGCGATAAATTTGATTTATTTTTTGACAGAGGAGTGTGCAGGGTACTGACTGACCCTCGTATAGAAGAGCATCAGACTGGCAGTGCGTTTTTCAAGGGATTGCCTTTGGGACGAGCTTTAATTCAAAGGTTTATCTTTGGGACGAGCTTTAATTCAAAGGTTTATCAGTCTAAAATTCGTGTCAAAATGGGCCAGGGTTTTGAGCTATGCCTATGAAGCTCTTGCCTACTGGAAGGGGGCAGAAAAAACTGGGGGGAAAAATCTGTCTTTGCAGACTTCTCTTGGTTTGTCAAGGTGAAGAGAAATGCAGTCTCTGGTATCCTGGAACCAAACTACTGATGCCACAAAGCAGTGCTTGCTTGTAAGGATCTGTTTGAGCAAGGTGTTTTTGAGATTCTGAGCTTTCAAGCTTCCTCAAGCAAGGGTTTTAGTGGTCTGTGCTTGAAGGACAGGGAGTACTTGACACCTTGTACACGTAGGGCTTCCTCCCCTCGTCCTTGTGCCCATTCAGCTCAGAATAACTCATCACCACGGGCTGGGCACCTGCAATGCCCATCGGTGGCTGAAAGAAAGGGAAAACATCTCCAAGACTCCGTGCAACCTTCCCCAAGCAGAAGAGATTGGATCATCTCTTACAAACACCATTTGAGGTTATAATCTCCTTAAAGTTGCTAGGAATAGCTCCCTGATTAGGCACTTGTGATGCTGCTGTGCTGTGGCCCTGGAGAGCCCAGGTTTGGCTGCCAGATGTGTGGTTTTTGAGTGAGTGAGTGCTGGGGTTGCTGAAGGAACAAGAGGGATTTGGGGGCTTCAGGCTGTGCCCCTCTGCATTAGCAGGACGCTCCTGCCTGCCTTGTAGGATACTTATAGGACTTGTGCTCCAGCAGAGCAGTTCCTCTAGGGAGGACAGGCGATGCAGGGGGAGGTGTAAGGCAAGGAGATGGTGTTTTTCCTGCTCTTGGTGGATTGCAGGGGCAGGCTGGGGAATGGAGAGAGCACAGCAGGATGTGGATGGTTATGGGTAGTGTTAGCATCTCAGAGGTAAGTGGGGCTTTTTAAAGTTGCTGAAATTCCGTTATTACTTGCTTGCCCTTCAAACGAACCAGGCTCTGCTTTAATTAATATCTTCATTTCAGAATCAATTCTCAAATGAGTGGAAAACGTGGTTTCTAGAGCGATGACTCTCTTGCTTATAGCCAAGTTCAGTTCAAAAGCACAACTGCAGTACGAGATTGCTGCCCTGATACAGGGAGCCTGCACAAATGGAACTGGGGAGCACCTTTGTCTTTCTGCTCTTATTTCTCTATATCAACTTGCAAAATGAGCTGCAACTAGTAAAGGATGCACCTTTGCAAGCCTACTAAAGTTTCTTCAATACAAGTTAGATCTGATTTTTTTAAATGATAAACTAGAAAGCTTTGAGCTTAGATCTTGGCATGTTTTGATCTTCAGTGGAGTAACGATCTCTGGATCCAGCAGGGACAACAAAACCTCTTACCCCAGGTGTGTGGCCATACAGCTGTGGAATCTCTCCATTATTATAACTTTTTCTTTGCGGGTGAGCATTTGTCTCACTGCAGAATTTGCAATATGGGAACCCTTTCCTCATCCCTCTGATCAACTCGGGTGTCAGATACGAGGCAATTTCTCTGCAAGGCTGTCTCCTCCTGTCCTATGTCAGATGCAATGTCCTGTTTTCCCAGGTGACCCTCCACAAGCTGCTGCCTGGATTGGCCAGTGTATCCTCTACTTGCTGATAATGGTTTTTGAGAAGACTGCAATCAGCCTTGTTCTGCTTATCCCTGGTTGGACAAAGGTAAGCTCCCCAGTGTATTTTTTCTAGCTGCAGCTGCTGTGGCTTGTTTCTTGTCAGCTTTGCATTGTTAATGGTTCACATCATGGTAGGTCTTTAATCCTTATGACTTGTTGACAGCTCTGTGATAATTAGCTATTACTTAAGTTAGGGGAAACATGATTTTCATAACAGCTTGGCTTCTGGTACGTTCTCCTGCTAGTCAAAAATTAGTGGAATAAGGCTTTTCTTTAGCTTTCTCTTCCATCCTTGGAAATCCTTCCAAATAGGCTGGGCTGGCAACTGAGCTACTACAGTTCTGCCAGGGGATTTCCACATTATCTTGTCAAATCAGTTTGTTGTTTGTGATCTCTTGTCTAAACTAGTGGGACTCTTAGTTCCTTCCAAATTCACCTCTGTCAAAGCAGTATCCCATCCTTCAACCCCTGCTTCTGTATGGTTGCTCATGGTAACTCTGCTGGTCATCAGCCTTTAGGATCTAGTATGTGACTGTGTGTGAACGTGTTCAGCAGCACACAACTAGCTCCAGAGATGCTGTTGGGTTCCTGTCCACATACCTCGTGCGTGGCTGGTGTCCCTACTTTGTAACTAGGCTCAGGGAGCCAAGGACAGTCCCACCAGTTGTTGCCATGGGTAGTTAAACTGAAAGATCAGCAGTATTCATTTCTTGCTCTGTACAGAATCAAATGCTTCTAAATCCCCCGGTTTTTTTCCTATTTTTTTTTTCTCTGCAGCTTCAGCAGATCCTCCTGAGTTACATCCCAAATCCCCAGCTGGAGCTCGTCCTGGTCATGCTTGTTGTGCCTTTTATAGTCAATGTAAGTGGTGCCTCCATGAACACTGGGTAGGGTGGTTTGGAAATCGTGGTCCCTTCTCAAGGGGAGAGTGTACAGGAGCTGGCTTGGGGCAGCCTTAAGTAATTGAAGTGAATAGGACAAGACGGATGGGAGCAGAAGCAAAAATACTTCCTGCCACAAGCACAAATCTGTCGCTACTGCCCTACCATGGGCTCTGTTCCTAATTCCCACTCTCTTGTCCAAGCTTCTCGGTGGCTGATTTTTTACTTTTTTGGGGAAAGCTGAGGCTCATCAGCTGACAACTGCACCTCAGCAGCAAGTTGCAGGTGCAGGGATGCCCAAAGCCCATTAAGTGACTGTAGGATGGCTTATAGTCAGTGGTGACTTTTGGCAACCTGCTGTGCTTTCAGTTGGAGGTAAAAGGGGGAAGAAAAATGCCAGTGGGTATGGGTAGAGGGGTGGAAAGAAAATGAAGATAATTCCATGCACCTGAAGAGCAAAAAGCTGTCCTCTTGCTGTGATCTGTTGACAAAAAGGCTGTCCTTGATCAAGGGAGCTTTTTTGAATTGTACTGTAGCCAGGGAAGGAAAAAACAACTTGATATCCTTTGTTGTACATGCCAAGTGAAGAATCCCTACAAACAGAGCACAGGGCTTCAAAAATCTCAAACACGTCTTATTTGTACTCAAGCCTTAAAAAAAAAAAAAAAAAAAAAAAAAATTAAAAAAGTTCCTTTTATATTTAACAAGGCTATTAAAGAGTGGCCAAAAAAACTCTCTTCCCCAGAAACAGAGGCTGGAATCCAACTAAAGTAGCAATCTGGTTGTCCTGGGAGCTCATCGGTCTTCTGAAGTTCATGACAGTTTCAGACAGATCTCTCTGCAAGTGTACTAGATATGAGAGCAACAGATTGACCATGTGCTGTATAGATGTTGTTGTAATGCAATATGAGTACAAAGTGATGCTAAAACAAAGGACTTGAATGCTCTGATAGGTGTTGGGTGTTGTCAGGAGTAGATTTCCTGCTGGAAATGCTCTTTGTCCAACTGAGTGATGTAAAGTTGTGATGTCACCTTCACATAAATTAGCAAACATATAAAAACATCACATCAACAGAAGTGCTGAAGCTTTTGTAGTAGGTATAGTGATGGGAGTGAGGAACTGAAGTTCAGAATTTAAAGTTGGCTGTAAAACAACTTGTCCTACATGCGCTGTTTGGCTAGATTATGTTACTGTGTTGAAAGGTGTTCGGGTTACCCAAAACGATTGATATTCTCAAAACTAGCTTGGCAAAAGCTCAGGCTTTTCCTAGTTCCCCTAGTTCTGGGGAATATTTGAGCTGCAGCTCAGTTCCTACCAAGATGGGAAATGAGAACAAGATGCTAGCATTGAGTTCACCCCTGGATGAGGAGAGACTTGAACTTCTTGTGACTCTTAAAATGGATGGAGCATTGGCAGAGTTGAATTTACCTGTACTTCTCCTCCCAACCCCATGGTTGAGCTTCATTATTCAAAAGCAAACTGGTTCTCATAGAAATAACCTCATTCTCAAAGTGGTGCAGACAGAGCAGGTGAACCTTGGGTGGAGGTTGGTTCAAAGGTACTTCTAGCAGAAACTTGGCCTACCACTGCCTGTTTTCACTGGGTTTCCAGCAAACAGGGAATTGACAATTTATATGAGGAATGAACCTTGGGAATTTGCTTCATCCAACCTCCACAGACACCTAATGCTGGATTAATTTGTATATCAGCGCAGATTGCTGGGAACTGGAGATCTGGAGAATATGAAGGAGAAGAAAGAAAAAGCTTTGATTGTCTGACTTTGTATTTTGGCCTCCGTAGTCTAATTTATGCAACTCCTTCCTCCCCAAGGCCATTATGTTCTGGGTTGTGGACAGCTTGATCATGAGGAAATACTACAAGCAGAAAGACAGCCTGGACATCAATGGATCCATAGAAACCCCTCGGGCGAGGAGGACTGAGGAATCTCAGGTAAGACCAAAGACGTCCAAAGACCAGGAAGAGCTGGCTTGGAGTGGCAGGCTGAAGCTGGTGGGCACCCCCATGCTGTCATTCAACTTTGCCATCGTTAATTGTGGTCAATCTTGGCTTAGAAGAGCTTGCGTTCCTCCTAGTTTCCTCCTGGTTTTTTTGTAATTATTCAGACTGATAAAGGTCTTGTAGCCGTAGAAAACTGTTTGGTGTAGTCTGAGCTTGACCTTAAAGTTAAGGAGAGCAAGGGATGGGTGGAAGTGGAACACTCCAAGACCAGCAGGCGTTATTCTCATTATTAATGACACACGGCTTGCCAGGCAGGTAGTCTGTGCTTCCCATCAGATTCTGGGCAACGACCACAACCCGAGTCTCTGGGTTGAATTCCCTTCCTTCCCCTGGCTCCTGGCCCTGATTTCAGAGTGCACGCTGTATGACTCCCGGTATCTGCAGCTCGCTGGCAAGACCTGCTAAGATAAAATAGCTTCTGGCAGTTGCAGGCTTGCTCCTGGAGTAGCTTCTGCTGAGGAATTTAGGACGAACAGAAATAGCTCTTGCTCTGAGCTCTCTTTTACACTCCGCTCTTGTGCTACTGAATGGGATGGCTGATTACTGGCAACGTTGCAATGCATGTAGAGGTAGTTGTGTTTGAGGGTGTGCTGGATGGTCCACCCAGCAGCGGTGGCTTTGAAGGCTCAAAGGTGCAGCAGGGAGCTGGCTGCTGCTGCTGCTGGGGATCCAGCATCAGAGGAATCCTTCCTGCAGGAAGGACAGGCAGATGCAAGCAGCTGGTGAGACAAGTGAGTCATTCCTCCTGGCCTGGCCTCCAGATAAACAGTTGTAGCTTGACAAGGTTACCGAAAACATGTGAGCAGCGTGTCCCAGGGAGTTTCCTGAGCCGTGTGCATGGCTGGGGCATCCTTGAGAAATCTGTATTGATCTGGGGAGGGAAGAGAGCTGAGCAGTGCTAGTACGTCTAGATAGGAGTCCTCAGTTTCAATGCACAGCTACCTAGGAGCTCCTACCTTGTCCAGAGAAACTCTGCTGGTGGTGTTCAGGGCCAGGCTGCATGGGCTTTGGGCAACCTGGCCTAGTGGGAGGTGTCCTACCCATGACAGGGGGGTGGAAGTGGGTGCCTTTAAGGTCCCTTCCAACCCAAACCACTCTATGCTAAAGGTGGATTAAATCTGGGCACAAACTTCTCCCTGGTTATGGCACAATCCTGGCTTCTTGGTGGTGGTTGGTGTTCAGGAGTGGTGCTTCCATGGAAAAGCTAGGTTGGAGGTTGGCTCAAAGTTGGTGGTGAAGATCTGCCTCATTTACTGGGTATGCTGGTGTGTTCCTGGAGATTTAAGATCAGTTAAAACTACCCCAGCTCAGAAGCAAGGGCAAGGAGGTGGCATCTCCAGTTGAGACTCCAGCTTCCTTTCCAACCCATTGTGACCTAAACATGGATCATCTAGTCTCATAGGTGTCACGGAAACCTTCAGGCTGGTGCTGCTGTGGATACGCAGATGGTGTTGGAGTTGCTGGATCTATGTGGGAATGGAGTTGGCCCCTCTGCCTTGCTCTGCTGGAGGGGACAAGGGTTTTGTGGCCTCTAGCTCAGCTTTTGGATAATCTAAAGGGAAGATGCTAATCTCTGATGCTTGCTAAGGCTCATCCGATAGCTTGACATAGGTTATTTCAAGTGATGGAAATGGGGCTCCCACAATCTAAAGGGAAGATGCTAATCTCTGATGCTTGCTAAGGCTCATCCGATAGCTTGACATAGGTTATTTCAAGTGATGGAAATGGGGCTCCCACAGGGTGACTCTTGCTGTTGAAGGCGTCTCCCAAGTTCCAAGTATTTGACTCCTTTTCTCAGACAAATTTTTGCTGAGACCTTCAATGTGCAAGCCAGCTGTCAATCCCCAAAGTCTGATCACCACAGGAGCTATCAGGGTGACAGGCATCCCATCAGAGATGTCTGCAAGGTCTGCCTCATTATGCTCCTATGCTCCTGTGCCTCTGGTCCAGCACTACTAAAAATAGTTTGGGCAGGGAAGGATGCTAAAAAAAAAAAAAAAAATAAAAAATAAAAAATAAAAACAACAAACAAATGACCTGCTCTTCCAATTCTGCTTCTTGGCATTTGGCCTTGAGGTGTAGCTGTAGGCTCCTGCTTTGTCATCGCTTTCAGGCTGTGAGTTAAAGATCATGTTGGCTGGCTAGTGCTACAGCTGGGTTGTCTGGTATTTAGGCTCCAAACCAGAAAACGAGGGTTTGCTGGGCTCCTTGCTGCTAATAACCTGTTCAAGTGGGGGAATTCCTTCCCTCCTGCCTGGCTACAGGGGAGAGGGATCTGGGAAGCCTCTCTGAGCAGGGCAGGGCTGACTGAGGCTGATGTCCTGTGGTTTATCAGGGTTCATCAGGGTTGTCTAACAGCAGGCGCCAACAGCTCCCCATCATGCTGCCGCCTTGAATTTCAGCCCTCTGCCTATCTCACCACTAGTGTCATTATTTTCACTAGAACTTGCAGTTCCTGTTTGGAGAAGGAGGGGGGGATGGGGAGTTAACCTGTTAAAAACCTGCACTCAGCATTTACCATAGGGATTGCATGAAAAGTCAGTTTTGCCCTCAGTTTGGTAGACCAGCTGGGTAGCAAGAAGAGACTTGGCAATCCACAAATGTTCATGCAATCCTTTTTTGCCTTCTGGTGGGATGGAGAGACGTCTCAGGAGTACTGGTTTGAATCTGATGCTATTCAGGCTGGGGAAATGCATTCAGCTACATGGATTTATTTCTGCTTTGCATGTGTCCTGCCCTTGACCCGAATCTCTTTTCCCTTGCCCTTGTGAGTGCCGATAAACTTTAGATCTAATCAGTGGTTTCTTTGTTTTCTACACTCAGGAAAACAAGTCGGTTTTTATAATGCTTTATTTGATCTTTTTGGACTTGTTTTTGTTTTGGTTTTCCCCAGGGAGGTGGGTGAGTTTCTGCTCTTTTTTTTTTGAAAGCTTACGTTTCTAGAGATGAGCATTAAAGCAAAATTTGTTCTAATAGCCGTGGTACTTCTAGGAGCCATCAGAGTGAAACTGGAGGCTGGTTTAAGGCTGGGAGGAAAGCTGGTACGCTGCATGGGACCTGCCTTTTGGTCGTCGTGGAGTTCAACACCAATCCTAATCACCTCCATAGGAACTGTAGCTTTTGGCAGTGTGCTAGACAGGAGCACACCTCTACATACCCCTAGAGCTTGCTTTAAATATTGAAAAATATTCCAAGAATGTGTTTGACTTGCTTGTTGGCTAATTGAGCTGATGTTTAAATAGCTCAAGCTCAGGGTGAGCTCGGGTGCCTGTTCATTAGGAGAAGTTAAATGAAGATGGGTGCCTCGGGAAGGAGACTGTCCCACTTGCACATGGCAGCTCATCTGAGCTCAGATGTAGGAGGAAGGTGAGATGGTTCCTGCCTCTGCACCAGGCTGGTGGAGTTCTAGGCAAACAAATTTCTATTGGTTGCAGGGAAATGGCCCCCAGGCTTCTATGTTTTCCAGCCTATGCCACAGTTCTTACTCTAATTTCTTTGCTGCTTAGAAGACTTCGTTGTCTGAAGGGTCTGCTTGGAAGGGTCCCAAACCAGTAGTCAGCCTCTCCTCCTGGACAGGAGGGGTTGGCAGAACATGTGGCCAGCCCCACTCCTGCAGCATGACCTGGGTTGTTTTGCAAGCTGCTGTCCTTGTGTGGGGAGGAACATGTGAAGTACTTGAGGACTGCCGGGTGAGACAGCAGCACCTTGTTTTGGGACTGCAAAGCTGTGGTCTGTTCCCAGTTGTGCCTCTGGCCTGGATGCATCTGAGAGGGAAGTGCCTTGGCCGAGCTGTGCTGAAAGCTCCCAAATTGTTCTGTTCAAAAAGCCATATCTGAGGGTGTGGGCCGTGACTGTCGCAGGGATGAGGTGTCTTCTCACGATGAAGCTCCCCAGGCAATTGCGGAAAGCTTACCGGAGGACTGCTGGCTCAAGCAGCCTTGTATGAGCCATACGGGGGGCAGGTAGCAGCCTGAACGGGTCGGGATCCCAAAGCTCAGTCAACCACAGCTGACGTAGCAGGCACTGTCAGAGGGTTTGAGCTTGTAGCTGAAAGCCACTGAAATTAAAAGTGCGTCAAACCCCAAAGACAGCCTGTTGCGGCCTGTGGGAGTTCAGTGATTTATAATGCTGCGTGTGACTAACTGCCCGTTTTTTCAGGTCCAGCAGCATCACAATATTTAAATGTTAAACAGAGGAAATCTTCACTGGGAAGAGCTGGAAAGTTTCCAGTGATGTCTTGAACACAACGAAAAAATCTGTGTAGACCCAATTTGGGGGTGGATAGAGGGGAACAAGAGATCTTAATCTCATCTACTGCAGTCCTAAATATCTGACATGCTGCTGTGAGGATAACCAGATCAGATGGAGGGGCTGGAGTGTGTGTGAGGATAGGGAGGAAGTCTTCCCCTGCGGCCCTTTGGCCTCTTTGAAGTCGCTGATTGATTGCAGTTTGTTTTTCCTGTTTAGTTGCTGTGGTGACTGGTGCTGCCTAAATGAACAAGTGGAGGGCGTGTTAATTCACAACTGGGCCTGGAGATGACCATCAATAGGACTAAATCCCCATGTTCCTGCTTTTTTTCCCCCAAAGGATGCTGGGCTCTGGCACTAGCTGAGCTGTCAGTGTGCTCTGCATGGCTGGAAGCCCCTGAGATGTCCTTCAGTTGAGGTGGAGGGGTGCCATGGGATGGGAACGGGGGCTTCATAGTGCATTGGTTCCTGCTGTGGAGCAGGGTCAGATGGGGCTGAGGCTTGGCTGGGAGATCTATGCTGCCTCACTGCATTTTTTTTTGGCAGGGGAAGTGTGGTAGCTGACCCTTTTCCCCCACATAGGCCATGAACTAATGATTCTGTTTGGGTTCTGTGATGGGGCAAGTGGAAGAGAGGGGAAAGGGCTTCTGGCATTGCTCAGAAATAAAACTGAAGGCCCTTGACTGCGCTGCGAGGCCTCTGTAGAGTCAGGTGCTGAGGTGCCAAGGACCTGGCCAGGCTTGTGGTGTGGGTGGCCAGTGTTGACCAGAAATCCTATGGCTTGGCTCCCAGGTACTGCTGTTGTGACACGCCCTAGCAGAAGGGTTGATGGAACATTAAGTGTGCTTAGGGCCAGCTGCTGTTGGGGCTGAAGGACAGTAGGGCTTCCCTTGCTCAAAGCTAGGTTTCTGTAGTAGGAAGAAGGGGTAGGATGGGGTTGAGCAAACAACCTGTCAAGCTGTAGATACTGTCCATGCAGACAGCTCGTCCTGAGGTGTCCGTGCCCTGTTCTGGCTCCTGCAGTTCAGATTGAGCTAGGAGATGCTGGGCTAGGTGGAAATAAGATGGTGCCAGGCCAGGACAGCATCTTCGAGCTTGCTGGCCGTGGCTGAAACGATGTGTAGCTCTGCCTGCTGTTCTGGCTGAGCTCTGGAGATCACAAGCAGCTGGGTGCTTGGGGAAACATCTCTCTTTGGTGCAGATGTCTGCGAGATGCGGCCTAGTTTTTGTGCATCTCCTCTGAGGCTGCTGAATGTGAATGTCAGTGTGTGAGTCCTGCCCCGTGGTCAGAGATTTTAGCTGCCTGCCCTGCTCTTGAGGGGAATATCGGGGCTCCGGAGCAATAGTGTCTGTACCCACATGGGCCTGGCTGTCACTGTAGTGATCAAGGTGACAGTGAGACCTCTCTCCTCAGCCAGGGAGGGTTAAATCTTGCAGCAGACCCCTCCATGGGTGCTTGACCCCTTCCCAAGCTGCTGCTTGGGGATGTTTGCTACACTATTAAGAGCATAAGAAGCTCCAGTTGTGTCTGCTTGAGGACTTGGAATCCATGAGCATCTGTCTGTTCTCCCTTCCAGGTGCTGCTCTCTCCAGACATGGATTTTGAGCAGTCTGAAAGCGACCAGGACACTTCGGGGCTCCAGGGAATGAACCAGAAGATGAAGCAGCCCAGCTATCAGGTGGTCATCTGACAGCACCGGGATGAGGTGGAGGAAGGGGAGCAGCACTGTGATCCTTGAGCTGGCCAAGGAAGGGCATGGTGGGGAATGCAAGTTGATCCCTGTGGATCTATGGAGATCCGGTTGCCTGCCTCATGTAGACCCATCCTTCTGCAGTGGTCTCTTTGGGATGGTGTCTGTGTATCTTGTTTGGGCTTGAGCAGAATCTGCTTTAGCTGCCTGACCTTAACCTCAACACATGCAGGCATGTTGAGGTTAGGGGTATGGATGTGTACTTCCTCTGGCTGGCCAGCTGGGTATAACTGTCAGGACTGGAGACTGAAATCAAAAGGCTGTCTGTTTTTTAATAGAAAAAGAATCTGTCCTGTACTGTCTGAACTCTGACACTTTTATATTCACACATGCTCAAAAGAACTGTTTTGCAATATGTATTTAAATGTCTTGAATTGGGAAGACTCTCAGTGGATCCGATGCTTTTTTTTACTGTTTTATAAGGAATGCAATAAATGTTTGACCTAAAACTGCTTCAGATATGAAGTATCTTCATTATGCTTAATATTTTTGTGAAACCATAACCCTGTAAAGGGAAAGAAGTGGGATCTATTGAGGTCTAACTGATGTGTTCCTTACAGGGCAAACTGTCCCCCACAGCAGGGCTGTCCTAGAAAATCTACAGAAAGAGATGAACCAGTGTTGACTTTCTGTAGATGGGTTGTATGAGCCACTTCAGTGCAAAACCTGATGCTGCCGCATCAGCCTGTGCTGGATTCAGCCTGGAGCAGTCATCTGGGATTGATCGCAGTTGCTACCTTATAGGTGTATGTTTGCTGGGAAACAGGAGTCGACTCCTTTCTTTTTACCTAGCTCAAAATACATAAAATCTCTGCAGGATCTGATCTGAAAGCCAAATCAGAAGAGTCCCCTGAAAGCCCCATTAACCTGCCCTCACTTTATAGGTGTAACAGAACGGCCTCAGGTGAGACTGCTGATGATAATCCATGGGTCATCTCATCATCTCAGATCCTGGCACCTCTTGCTCCAAGTGTGATGAGCAGGACTTTGCCCTTGCTCTCTTGTCAACAGGCTGTATTAGTCTATAAACAGCAAAAACGCCAAAACATTCTGTAGCTCTCCTGGGGACGGACCCGAGCAGCTGCTTAATGCACTCCCAGGCTGGGTGCAGATACAGCTGGACTGACTGTGCAGAGTCCAACCAGTGAATAGTTCCTTAGAGCAAGATCTGATCCAGGATCCACTGTACTAACAGGTAGACGCAGGTAAGCTATAGGCAGGCCTTGCATGCTGCAAAACTGTCCCTGGAAGTGTTGGGCAGGAGTTCTGTTTATTTTTTGTCTTCCCTCCCTTTAGTTTTCATAGGAGAACCCTGAGAACCCTATTCCTAAAACACTATTCCTTAATCAGGTGTATAGATAAAGGGTTTGGCTTTTCTCACTTAGAGCTCTAGTCCTTTAAAAGTTAAACTGAGAGGATGTGAAGTTTTGTGGGTGGTTGTTTTTTCCCAACTTCAAAGTAGTTTGGAAGTGTTACATGCAAATCAAAGTCTTGCATGCCCCTTAGTGAACTTGACATGCTTGGCTACGCTCACAGCTGTGCAGCCTTATAATGTATTTCTGGAAGAGCCTTTTTGTTTCTTCCTTACTTAACAGTCAAAATCCTACTTGTGCCGGCATACCAAAAGGCTCTTAGAACAAATGGGGCACAGCTCTCTGAACAGATCATTTATGTTGCTTCATGAAATCACTCACAATGCAACTTCTGCTTGTCTGGCAGAGTCCTGTGCTGGTAAGGGCTGGAGCAACTGTTGTGCTCTTTAAGGTCTTGAGTAAAAATAATTAAAAATTGCTTCCCTATTAGCAGCTTGTCTCTGTTTCGAGGTGAACTGGTATTTCAGTTTTTGTTCTTGCTATAGGGCTGCTTAGTGCAATGCTGCAGAGTATGAAGAATGCAAATTCAGCCTCAGCAAAGCCCTTGCCCTAAAATGAGAGATGAGTGATGTGATCTTGGTCCGGGAATAAATGTTGCTCAGCTTTTGGTTGATGCTCACAATATACCATAGCCTGGCAAGTATCTCCTTTCCACTGCTGTTTCAGCAACCCTAAAGTTTGGAATCCTGCTCTCTTCTATGAAATGTTAGCACAACAGAAGAAATTGCATGCTCCAAAGTGATGCTCAGCCTTAATTCCTGAGCTATCTGAGCAGCTTGCAACCTTTATCCATATCGCTGCACAACCAAGTACTTACTGACACTCTTGGAGCTGAGAATAGATGTGTGCAGTTGGCACAATGTGCTTCATCGGATGCCTCTGTGGTCTCACAAAGGGGCATGAAGACCAAACCAGGACAAATCCTCCTCCTGAGGGAGGAAAAGTGTTGTGATACCGTCTTTATAGATTGGGGAAGCCAAAATGTTCAGTCTATGACCTACCTTTGCCCTTAGTGCTCTTGGGATAGCAGGAGGATGACCTGTTACCTTCTGAGGGGTTCTTTCAGCCATCTGGTAATGTAAGCTTATCCAGCAGCATAAAGCATACCTATCCTTAGCTTCAAAGCTTGTTTCATCTTTGCCAAATGAAAGCTTCACTGCAGCATTCACTGTAAAATATTTATTGTGAAATGGATAACTGGAGCCTTAAGGAGAACTTGAGTATACTGCTCCAGGTGCTTCACGGGGCTGGGAAGTTGGACTCGGTCATTGTTCTTTTCAGACCCTGGAAGAAATGTGTTCTTGGCTGGGGAAGAGGACCAACGATGCACCTGAAGCATTAGCAATACATATGTGTATATATACATACCTATATACAGGAGAGAGGAGAGCCTAACTAAATCACTCCCCCTAGCAATACACTTGAACAGCAAAATGTGGGAGGAGAGTGAAAATTTCAAAGAAAGCTTTTTGCAGTAACAACTGTATGAAGACACCTGCTGAACCTAGCACTGTCTAGAAGTTCACTGCCACTACCTTGTTCACCCCGTGCTGTTGAAATGGGATGGGATTTGGGAATGGACTGGGTGATCTTCCCACCTTCCTCTTGGGTGGAGAAGTCAACCTCACAGACACTATTTCTCATTCTATTCCTGATCCACGTGCACACTGCTAAGCCTTGGTCTCTTCAGTTCTTGCATGTTCAGGACTGCCAAAGGTCTCTCCTCCAATTTTCCCTTGCAGGAGGGCTGTTTTCCAAACCAGCTAGGCTCAAGGCAGTAAGTAGTTTTGTCTCCATGTTTTCTTCCAATGCATGAGCCCCAGCACAAGTTTTACAGTGGTTGAGCTTTCCAGAAGGACCTTCCACAGCACAATTAAGTCTAGCTGGTTGCTTTTGGCTGTTTCCCTCTCCCTACAACACATGGTGTGAATGAGCAACTGTGCTCTCTACCTGCTCTGCTGTCACGGCGCTAGGAGTGCTAACTCAATGTTCAAGCAACTGGAAAACAACCCCGCCCAAACCACCACCACCAGCTGGAGCTCCGACAGCAACAGTATGATTTAATTTTTAAATATGCAAAAATCAGTCAAGATTGAACCTATTTCTGTAGATCTCTGGCAACTCATTTTTCTCTTAACGCACGGATATCATTTAGCTGCTGGGCATGCTTCCATTCCCCACACACCCGCTTTCCTTTCAGTCCTGGAAAAGGCAGAGTATATATGAGTTCAGTTTGGCCTTGCCATGTAAACGTCTTTGGGGCTGCCGAAGTCGTCTTTGGCCAAGTTCTCTACTAAGCAAACTCCCCTGTGGCTGATGTATAGCATTATTCAGTGGTGCCTCATTTTAAAATAGACCACAGCCTCGCTGTTTGGGTTTGGAGGTTTCCTTGCAGAGCAGCACCACCTGCAGTGGGGGTGGCTGGCAGACCCTTCCCTAACTTCCTGCTGCCAAATTCCTGCTCTGTACATTCCTGCAGTGTAAGGAAGGAGAAGCTGCCAGGGTAACTGGGATGAAAAATTTTTGAAAATGTGGAGTAAATAAATACTTCCTCCCTGATTAGAAAAGCAGCTAGAAATTTCTAGTCTAAATTCAAGATTTAGACAGTGCTTTATAGGGTCATAAGCTTTGAGGGTGCAGATTTATCTTATTTTAGCAAATCTAAATCCCCATGAAGCAGAAGTGATGGTCTGCTCAAGGAGGTGGGAGGTCTGTTGGAAGCTCACGATGGAATTTTGTTTCTCACAGAGGGAGTAAAGAATCAGGATGAAATCACTAAACGTACGATGTCATTTAAATGGTATGCTTGATGGAATGGGAGCTAGCACCACTCCTATTGCTGCTGAGGACCACAGGTGCTTTCGAAGCAGGCAGCCTGTACTCTGGGACAGCAATAAACCACACGAGGGTTTTCACCACTGTATTAAGTAGTAGTGGTACAGAGAACATCACGCTCAGTGGCAAATCCAGACCCCATCCCAGCAGCCATGAAAGCAATACCCTGTTGTGGCCTGTTGATTTAAGGTTTTAATCTCTGTTACCTTTTTGATGCTAACAGCTCTCTGCAGATGGATACCCGCCCGTCTCCCCTCTCTCGCTCTTCCCTCCCCAGAAACCATGGCTGGAGCATGTGCTCCAAGTCACTTTGCAAACTTTTATCACCTAAGGTTAGATAGGCACTGTGCTGCATGATTCATGCCTTTCACTGGGTGACTCACCAGCCCCTGGGGGTATTGCACAGATCCCTGCATGGGTTTATTTTAAGGCCAGCAGCTCTCCGCACTGTTAGATTTGACAGCTAGCCCCTTTCTCCCTCCCGTCCCATGGGACAGTGGTCCCACCGTGTCCTCAACCCTTCCCCCCATCCTTGTCTTCAGAAATTTGATGAACCCTGTTCATCTAGCATGAAAGAGAGACAGTTGATTTCCAAGGGGAAAAAGCCTTGGTTTCTTTGGCACCAAAAAGTAAAGAAATATTCATAAGTTGCTTATCTCTAGAGGCTTCAGAAGGGACCCACTGTCACACATGCTGCTGCAATGCATTGCTATGATCAGTCCTAAAGGCTGTTAATCATCCCAGAGCTGGTCCCAGTGTCGAAAGGATGAGAAGCCAAATAGTCTTTATAACTCCCATCGATCAGTTTGTCTGCATTGTTTTTGGCAAACCAGCAGTCAACTTCCTGCTGGCCATTGTAGATCCTCCTCTGCTTCCACACAACAGGAACAAGCCGTCCCTTCACTTTCAGGGTATTTGTAGGGTTTGGTTTTAATGCTTCAGTTTGGTTCTGACCAACCTGCTGATGACTTGTGTTTAGAGATTCCTGAAGAAGTTTAACTTCATGGTTCAAGAACTGACCTGAAAGACAAGAGAAAATACACTGTTTGAGTGGTCGTTTTGTGTCTGTACTTATAAGTAATTGTTTAACAGGCTGTGTTTTGAGGGTTCTTAGAGTATGGGGTTGTGAAGGGCTTCTCAGCAATAGCAGGATGAGTCCAGGTCCTTAAATTCTTTTATAAATCTAACAGAGACAGAAATTAGAATAAAACCCTGTTTCTCTTCCAGTGGTTAAGATACATTGGTTGAGATAGAGCTTCTTGAGCAGTACATTCCCTTCTGTGGGCCATGGTTACTAGAGGATAACAGCCCATACAAAGCCCATCAGCAAGTGGAAAGTTGATCTAGGCCTGCAGCTCCCAGTTCTTTAGCTTCTTGGGGGCAAGGTCTTTTACGCCAAACCTAAGGGTAGGTTTAGAGGTTTGCACATGCAAGGGGCCTGATTCCAAAACTCCACTCCTGAAGGATCATCTTCTGCTTAACCTGGGAGTATCTGAGTGTCATGGAAACCATGACTTCAGCCTTAGAGTTCGGCACCTGTAGATGTCCATGAACATCACTACTTCTCATCTGAAAGAGGCCAACCATTTAGATATTCTCTGAGCCTACCTAAAGCCTAGTTGCTCTCAAAATGTGGGCATGGCTCATCTTTCACTTCAAAAGTTTGAAAGAAAGGGGCAACAAGAAATACTAATGTTTCTTGATCTCAACCAGGCTCAAGTGTAAACAGCTCAGTGATGCACAGACAGACCCTCTGTACATATGAAAGTGCAGAACTTGAAGGCTGAAAGCCGGCAATTTCTGGCAATGCACTAGCTTTGTGACTAGACTTCTCTTTCAGGATCTGCAAGACCTCAGTTGACTCTCCTCTCTGTTTAGAGAGAGTCAGACCCAACTCTGTTATGTTCCTGAGAGCACATTAGCAGCTGGGTTATTCTGATTTAGGATTATCACGAGAGAATATCTTATTGGTGCTGTATTAGGGGTTCTTGTGAATTACTTGGTTTCTCTCTCTGTATTATTCATCTCTGAGAGCTTCTAATGTGCACATTCAAATGACAACTGCATTAAACAATCATAAAAAGAGTGGATTTGAGAAAAACAGGCAGAGGCATATCAGGGATAGTGGAAGATAGTTCATACAGAGGAAGATGGGAGAGGAGTTGGAGATATGGGTAACAGAACTCATTTATGAGTGGAAGTAAAAGTTTCATCTGGGAACTTAATTTCCACCTACCTTTCTCATTACCTCCTATCTCTGTCCTTTAAAACTGTTTGGAAGAATCATTTTTCTCTGGTTTACAGCTCTCTACCTGAGAACCTGTTACTTACCCAGTAACCCGTGGGAGTCAGAAGAGAGGCCTTTACTGTTGGAGATATAGAACCCCAGGTGATCCTTCTGATATGGGGCTGGCTTCTTGTAGTGGTGGATGAGGATGACAAAGCTGATTGTGTCTCGTATCGTCACAGTGATGTTGGAGTTGGCAGAGACGGACACTTCAAGGCTGCTGCTCCGCACAACAGCACTCCGGTCGCAAGACAGAATAAGCCTTTCCCCATCATCCAGGATGATCCTGGTGGGTGTGATCTCTAGGTAAGATCTCTGTGGCTTATTGCTGAGGATAGTGATGGTGTTGAAGTAAGTCCGATGTTTCTTGTGGCCATTGGGTGGTGCAGGAGCCCCAATTAATTGCCCATTCACCGTTACACCTTACAGGAAAAGAATCAGTAAGCGAAAGCTGGAACCAAGAACAGGTCTCTTGTCTTGAAGACACAAGCATTGTAACCAAGGATATGCAGATTCACTACCTTATGTTCAACTTATTTCACCTACCAGCATTCAAAACAGGTTGGCCAATGTGTTATAAATTGATTAACTTATACAGAGCACCTAAATTTATCCAAGCTAAGAAATACTGGCTTGCTCTGGAGACAGGTACCCAGTCTCGTTAGTCCCAACCATGTGTTTACAGTGTCACAAGACAGGATCAGTTGTTTCTAAGCTCCATCCAACCTTTGGACTACCTATCATCAATACAATGACATGGGCTTATTGACCTACATAAGATAAATATTTACCTTTCTGACTGCTGTAACGCTACCTGCCATGGTATCATTTACCTAGACTACTTAATTGTTGAGGCATAAGCTCAGACCTGGACAAACACATCAGATCCTGGAGAACTACGACAAGCTGCTGGTGGGCCTGCTCTTTCTCAAATCACCAACTGGCACAGAGACTGAATGTCTTCCAGGAAGAAGGCCTGGATGTATCTGAATGCTGCCGTGTCAGAGGATCTCATGGCAGTAGACATTTGAGGTTTGATGTCCTTCACTACCCGACTCTTAAGATGAGATCTAACCTGGGAAATCACAGAGTAACTGCTACTACCTTAGCCAGAACATTAAAGACCAAGCAGGACCCATAAAGGGAATAGCCTGACCTACAACAGTGTGATGTGCTAAACCTCCTCAGGCGACAGTGTAAGAAATTCAGGTTCTTCTTGTGTCACTGCAGAGGAGGACCCAGAACCTGCTGAAGGGTCCCTGAACTACATTGGGTTATTTCCAGCTTCAACAGTGCTGCCCTTCCAGCTTCCCTCAGTTTTGACCCAAAAGAAATACTTTTGAGTGGTCCAAGATGCAGACCTCATTGAGTCAACTGAAGCCTAGATGTCCACAGCAAGATTAACAATCATTTTAATTACTTTTGTGACTTCCTGTCCCTAAGACAGTGTCTCACTTCCCACAGGTCTCTACACAGCTACTAGACAGCAACAATAAAGGAGGAAGCTTGTGGCTAACCCAAGTTAGACCCAAGACATCAACACTTAGGTGCAATATCTCCATCTCCCATCATCCCTGAGGGAATCTGTCATTTCTGTCTTCATAGACTCATCTTGTTAGTTCTACAGAGCCTGCTTTCCTCAAGTTCATCCTGCATTTGAACCACAGGATGACTCAAGCAGTAGCACATAATCTGTGAAAGAAATTTAAGGGTAACACTGCCAGGAGATGGATTTAATTTACTGAGGCAGGCATGAATGCAAAAAGATGGAGGCTAGGCCACTGCCACATGGAATAGAATTCTTGCGCCTTTACTGTGGGGATTGTTTATCTCCTTTGTAAAACAAGTCTGTGCATTGTCTCTGGTTTTGACACCCCTGCCTCCCACCATTTCCCTGCTCAGGACATAATCTGCTTATTAGCTGCCCTGCTGAGAATTCCAGGTCGGATCAGACCACAGTTTGGGCCTCTGGAGATCAGAGTGACTTGCGCAAAGCAGATCCTGAATTATGTGGGTTTTCTTAAGGTTGCCATGACTTGGTAATCAGTTTGGTAGTCTCTTCACTGAAACAGCCTCAGTGCTCGGTTAGCCTGTACTTCTCTCTGTCCTGAAGCAATTGCTGCTGTAAGTAGAGAGTGAAGTTCTGATATCCAAGCAATCTTGGCGAGTCCATGCTGTTAAATCTTTCATTTGCACGTTGTGACCTTGTAACTAGGGGGTTGATGAAGCTGCACTGTCAAACAAATACACTGCCTCTGCACCAAATGAATCCCCTGTATAATCTCTCAGAATGGTGGTGGCTGCATGGCTCATGTAAACACTGCATTCTGATTATCCAAAATGCCTGTGCCTGTTTACGCAGCTGTGCTTGCTACATCATTGGTCAAGTACAGCCCCCAGACCATACTGGATTCTCATCATCAGGAACTGAACTCTCCAATCTAGCTGGACTGAAAGGGTTCAATATGGTCCTCATACACTTGAGTGGATCTTGGCAGTTTTGCATGGAACTGCCGCTCCCTTCATTATGGTCAATGAAGACCTGAACTGGGAAAAGTTTGGGTATATAAAAGCCAGAAACCATATTTCCTTACGGATATGGTCTAATCACTTTACACTCACTTCTGTAGTTGAGTCATGTATGTAACAGTGGCCAGGCCTCCTTGCTTTTAGGCTTGCTGTGAACTTACCAGTACATCATGGCAGAGTGGAGGTGAGTGCAGAGTTTACCTCCCCTTCTAATCCAGGTGATTAGAGCTGGAAAATTGGTGTACATGAATTTTCCATTGACTGGCCTGAAAAGCACTTTTTTTTTCTAATTTCCTCTGGTTCCTCGCCTATGAAGCACCTTGGTGTTATTGCTACAGAGCTGGCCTTGCACTTCAGCTTTCCTCCACAAGCAACTACTTTGTTTAGCTGCTCACCAGATTCCTTATGATCAGAGACGAGTCGAAGAATGTCTCCAGGTTCTCCATCGATATTGAAGCAGACAGAGAACTTGCTGGAGGGAAAATCAATGACAAAGTGAGGGTCTCCATCCGCTGAGAAATCATGGAAAGGAAACAAATGTGAGATATACACAAAACTCCAGACTCTAAGAATCTAACAAAATTGTTTTTCAAAGTGTGTTTTTCCCTGTTTTTTTTTTTTTTTCCCTAAGGCCTCCTGGTTTATTGTTTTTAGACAGTTGGATGGAATTTGCCAGGAAACACCAAGTTTTGCTTTGTTTTTCACAAAGATTGTTTTATTTTGTTTTGGTTTTCTCACAGAAGACGATGGGCTTTTAATGAAAATTGAAACTCAAAGTAGCCTAGGAGAAAGTGAGGGTATTTTCTTCCTGAAATACCATTTCATATGGGAGTTGTCATGCAAGTTATATTCCCATTTTCCATACTCCATTTGTAGGCAGCACCCCCCAGCATATATAAATATATCCTCTAACCAAAAATTGCTACATGGGCACACCTCCCACTGAACCTTCCTGGACCTCAATATCAGATTGGAGCAGGCAATGACAGATTTTAAACAATCCCATGACCTTAATTTTTCAACAGTCCTTGAAAAACCATCAAGTACCAGATAGGTATGATAATAACACAAGCCAAAACCCTACTTTGTAAAGTAAATGTGACCTTAACCAGTGCGGTTCAAGGCTAAATTACTGATCTGGGCTTATTCTTTATTCATTTAATTATGAAAAGAATGTTACATAGAGCTATAGAAGCAACAGGAAAATAGTAAAACACTACAGAATTGTCTCTTCTTTTCTTCTTCAACAATATTTTTATGTTTCAACAACATTACTTTATAAAAATCAAACATTTTTTGACCAGTTCTAGTAAAGAGATAACACGCTTCCTGTTCACTAATCTACGTTATTTTCAAACACAATGATCAAATACTGTAGATCAACTACCTGGCTGTGTTTCCCCACACTTATCCTCATTCCTGATCCCTTTAGTATTTTGTTTTTGTTTTCATTTGCCTCCCTACTCTGCAGGCTAGTAAATAAAATTTTGGCTGATCTATTAGGATGCTTACACCACAGTGGCATGCAATTTAAATTTTTTTAATCAACTGCAAATATCTTGGATTATAAAAAGCATGAAAACAGGTACTGACCTGAAGTTTTGGAGATTTTAATTCTTTGCTTATCTTGTTGCCTGCGTATACCTAGGAGTAGGGAGAGGAGGTTGTTACTGAGCAGCAGAAAGAGTCATAGTGTACTAATGCTCCCAAAATACTATTCAGAGAGATTGTTGCACATACTCCTGCAGCTATTGTAAGCTTCCCTTAAAACACTAAATTTTCTTTTGTAGTTTCTAAAGTACAAGCTTCCAGGGGGTGAGTTAGGTGCCTAAAAGGTCTTGCTCAAGGTCACCCAGCCCACAATTAACAAAATCAATATGAAAATCCCAGTTTTCTGTTTACCACCCTACAATTCATTGGCTTGATCATCCCTGTTACCAAGTCAGCTGTGAGAGATTATTTAATGTGAAAATATTTCTTACCAGCACATGGTTATTTTTTCCTCGTACCTGGTGGTGCCTTGTGTCCCTGCAAGCTCTGCAGCTTTTCACCAATGCCATCAGTAGAAGGTCTGATAAGCTCCTCTGCAGGTGGTTCTGAATGGAGCCCAGCCTCTCTCATCTTCAGAAAGGTGAAAGGAGTTACAAAATTGTAAGTCAGGGCCATTGACTTTGCTTTCTCCATCAAATATTCTTTCTCCTGATTGTCATCACTCTTCAGCCGGGAGTTAAGCAATTCCTTGATGGTGAGGTAACTCCATGCCCTCTCAATGTAATTTTGATCACCTTTGCCATCTTCCAGGCCAGGGACAGCTCTGATGTCATTCTTGCTTGGCAGGTCAATAGCCACATCTGTTTTGAGGAGGATGTACTTCTTGGAGTTGCTAGCAGTCACCTCCACGTGGAGGCTATCTGAGGTACGGTTGATGAGTTTGCCAGCTATTATAATTTCAGAGCCATTGAAGTAGTTAGGGAAGAAGTTCTGAGTGACTTGCTCCACATTGTCTTCAGGGTAATCAACACGGATGTCAGAGAGGAGGGGTGTTCCTATCTCGTCATAGAATCTAAAATAAAGACACATTACACACTGCAAGTATTATTCATACAAGTATATGCACACATTCTTGGCCAAGGATAAGTCAGACTATCTAACACACCTCCAAGGATGTTCAGGAACAGTTAGAGCTACCAGGCCCCAAATTTACCTACTGTGTCCAGTGTAACTGGTCTCCAAGAGACAATGGAGTCTGTACCCTTGGAGGTTTTCAAAACTTGAGTGGAAAAGGCCTTAAGAAACCTCACCTAAATTTGAAGGTAGCTTCTCTCTGAGCAGGAGGCTGGATTACATGACCTCTACAGGTGCGTTTCAGCCAAAGTTATTCTCTGCCCCATTCTAGTTTTTGGTGTTTCTTAGGCATCTAAACAGAGTCTCTTAGGTATGTTCAGAAGCATCCCAGCATGGTCTGGCTGTTACCTAGCTTCCACTAGAATTTAAGAGCTCTGCAAGGAGATATTTCTGGCCCCTCACATTTACATAAGAGGGTCTGTCCATTAAAAATAAGTTCTTGGCCTCTCAGGCTCAAAGAAAGCACTGTGGTTATTTCAAAATGTACACAGAAAACATGCCACTACCAATTGTTTTCTAGTGGTATTATGTGTGGTATTCCATAGCCAGAAACAGTAAGTCAAGATATTAGGTCCCAAAAAGCTGGAGAGTATCTGAACCAAAACTTCTGTATTGCTGGAAAAAGCCCTAGCTACTACAGCTTGGGATGGTCAGTGTGGGACAGGCAGGAATACAGTTTTCTGTTGGGCAAAGGAAAATAAAAATCAAGAGTACTTCAAAGGAATGTAGGAATCCTAACCACTAAGTGCAGGAGGCATGGAGGAAGAGAAATCAGTGCTACCTTATCGCTGATTTTCTGTTGGAGCATGCAATGCCTTCTGTGGAACCAGAGTTTAATTCTATAATTCTTTGTTAACGGGACCCTACACTAAGAATACACTATTACTGAAAATACATCATATTGGACAGGCCAGAAAGCTTTTACAAGGGGTCAAGGTCTAAGTTTACAGCACTGTGTTTTCCCTGAAGCAATGTGCTTTGATGGAACTTTCCAGGCTGCTCCACAAATGCTAAATTTCCCATTTAAATGTCATCCTCCTCATCTCTTGGCAAAACATTTGAGTCTAATTTGGTAAATAAACAAGGAAGTGGCCTCAGCTCTTTTTTAGCTCAATCTGCATTTATTTTTCACATCTGCTTATACAGATTGTTGGAAGGCTGGAGTTGCACTTTTTATTTTATTCTCTCTATCAAAAAAAAAACAAAGCCTGAATTGGTTGGCTTTCTTTGAAAATCTCTCTCGAGCACTTAGCATCTTCAATGCAGAGACCTCAACACATTTTAAAACATGAGTGAATTCAACCTGATAACTTTCTATGGAATAGCTCCTGGAGTATACAAGTGGTGGAGTGAAGGATGCAACCTGTCTGATAGCATAGTTCAAGCATTTGTGTGAAAATACAATCCACTAACCACAGAAGTCAGAAATTATATTGGTATACACATAGATTTTCCCTCCACCAGTGATTTGAATTGACCTCCAGCAAGTTATTGTGCTTTTCCTTATAAATTTGGCACCAGATACCAAATGGGTTTGCCATCACTGACCTTGATAAACAGTGAGCGGCTTATCAGATAGAGGTGTTTGAAAAAAACTACTTGCTGTGCTGGGTTTCTGTGGCCCAATCAGTCAGCACATCCTTCATGTGTCAGGGAATGCCACTTGCTATCCAAAATGCGTGTTCTGAGAAGCAAATGACATGGGTGGAGTGGTAGATGGATCTACAAAATGTGGTTTAAAAGGAAGACACTCATGTCCTAGCATAACCACCACAGAAAGAACAGCTCTAGTGGAAGGCACATAGCTGCATTGCTGCAAGTAAATTAGGCACTATCCAGGCAAAATTAAAGTTCCCTGCTCAATGACTGTCTCTTTTTGGTTTCTGAGATTCAAAACAATAAGGGGCAAAAGCCAAACACTTTTACTTGGAATACTGATACACTGCCTGATGTTTTAGACAGAGCTATCACAGAAGAGAAACATAACCTCCAGTCCCACTAATGATGAGGATTACAGGAAAGCTGTTTGGGTCACAGAGAAAAATAAGGGAACAGAATGACTACATGCTGTTTATGTTGTCAATTTAAACTGATCAATACATCTTTTCCTTCCTCCATTCACCTGAGGAGAGTTTGCACTTGTCTTCTACCTCCCAAGGTTTACACACCCAAAAAAGTATTCTGAGTAAGCAGAACAAATGCTCCATTCTGTGGGCTGGGAAGCTCCAGTGCCCCTCAGAGTGCCTGCTAGAAAGGAAACAATTTATAAGAAGTACACAAACTTCCTGCAAGAAACTTTAAATCTCAGTTTTGAAGTATATCCTTTCAACCTCAGATAAGCCTCAGACAAATTTCTGTGTCTTGCCATGTCCCCTTAGAGGATTTTCCCTCTAAACGCCCACAAGACCTGATGAAGATGCAAGGACAGACAAAGCAGAACAAACCCTTTCAGGTGGCTGGCTGCATCCTCATCCTCCTGGAAATGCCTTGTCATGCCACAGTTCTCCAGTGCCATCCTCTCCAGCAGCCTGTAGTCCACATCATTTCCAATGCCAATGGTGAATAGGCAGAACTTATCACGGATGGCATCCTTGGTGTTGCTGAGGATTTTGGATGACTGTGTTTCCCCAACAGTGGGCCTCCCATCAGTGAGGAAGATGATCAGAGAGACGCTTCTGGCATCGATGTCGTTCTGAGCAATGTAATCATTTAGCAGCTTTGCACCAGTCTGGAGTGCACTGTTAATATTAGTTCCTGGGAAAGCACCAAAAGGATTAGCTCATTTCCCCTTCTAAGGGTGGTGCAAATAATTTTCCTAAGCTCCCTTGAGTAGAATGACAGCAACTCTGTACATTATGATGGTCCTTTTCTCTGTTTGAGGTTGCAATATCCCTTTTACTCAAATCAGCTCTTACTCAGCACCAGTTTGGAATAACTTTTTATATTCTGATGATTTAAAATATGAATTGCAGTTGATTCTGTGAAATTTCTCTATACTTGAATGTTTCAATATACAACAATCAATCAGCCATGGTAAGCAGAGTCACAGTACATACTATGTCCTACCGGTACATACAAAAACAGTTAAGGTTAATTACTGGACTCTCAGAGATGGTATCTTAACTGGGAAAACAAGTTCTACCCAATTTGTCTGAAGGGCACAAGATTTGAAGAGAGAGAAAAGCCTTTCAAGTGGGAAAACAAGTGGTTGGTATTGCTCTTCAAACCTGAGTGGCTAACAAAGTTTTAAAGAGATGAGAAATGGCTTTACTGGATGAGGAGTGTGTTTTCACAATACAATTCCCTAGCAAAGAATGCAACTGCCTGAAGTGGAGAGAGAAGGAGAAAACAGAAAATAAATGAGGGAATACAGGTACACTAGAAGAATATGCATGGAAAGGATTCAAGTCTACTGCATGTTCAGAAAAAAAAAAAAAAAAAAGAAACCTGGAAGAGGAGTATGGGTGTCACCTGGCCCCAGGTATTTCTTGTGCTAGTCAAAGCAAAGAGGGATTGGTTGTGGAACATTTACAAGATCAGTATGTCTGGATTAAAAACAGCTCTCAGAAAAAAAAGCAGATGAAATGGAGTAAGAAACACACACAACAGACTCCTGCGTGTCCAGAAGGGGAGCTCTAGAGAGTTTAATAGCAAATATGTGCTATTAGGTCTGACCATGCATCATGAACTTAGAAACTTAGTTTGCACAACTCTAGTGTCTGTACCAAGACAAAGAACAGGAAAGAGCATAAAACGTCTGAAAAGTCCTCAGAATCCAGACTGTGTTTCTGCAAAATGACTGAACCAAAATCCTGCACCTAAATGTCTTAATATTCTCACAGTCCCCACCCAGGTCCAAAACTTCAGAAACAATTGTTTCCCCAGAAACAAATGAAAAACCATCTAGTGTGGCAGATGGTGTCATTTCAAAGCCAGCCACGTCACAGAGCCATAGAGCACTGAACAATGCCTTCTGCAACATGCACAGATATCATGCCACAATATCTCGTTCCCAATTCTTTGGCGTGCAAGTATGACACAGCAGTGCAAGCACAGCACATGCTCTGTGTGTTTGATCTGTGAGCCAAAGTGCATTCACGTTCACAGGAAGATACTCAAGCCACAGCGTATTTATGAGGAAAATGCAGAGTTAGCCAAAACTAAACGACTGCTTGCCTGCGGTGGAGAATCATTTACACCTTCCTGTTGAACCTCAGAGTTAATCATTTCCTTTTGCTTTTGTTCTGTCAGGTCCACAGGCAAACTCAGCTGTCCCTGCACAACTCTCTTTTGGCACTTCAGAAGTCAAAAGCTTTTTACTCTGAATTTTGTCCCACTATTGGCAATTGTTTAACTGGGCAGGTCTCTTGACCACTTCCTAAACTCTCTTCCTTGTAATACAAACAGTGTGGAAAACCATCCTGTTTGCTGTGTTTTTCCATCAGAGCGTTTCCTTTGCTGGGAGTGGTCACTGCTCAGGGGCAACCATAGGAAGACCCTGTCCGACCTTCAGCCAGCTGTGATCCCTTGCACAGAGAAAAATCTGCATAAGTCATTTTGTAGCCTATCTGAGGAGTGTTCAGCCAGGATGGGCACAGCTGCCAAGGTATGCTTGATTACAAACCTTGCTATGTTATTTTTTTACACTAATGTCCAGAGACTCCTAGGAGACTACTGAATCAAACTCAAAATCATGCCTGCACTCTGCCACTGCTCTGGGGGCTCCTCTTCTCCCGTCTTCACTCCTCGCAATAAGGCACAAGCAAAAAGGGATGACAAATTCTTGAATGTTATTATGGCTGCTCCTTAATGCTAGTTAGAAGGAAGAGACAAGAAGGAGACAGCACTAGGTGAGGAATCAGCTCTGACAGAAGGCAACCCAACAGCCCACAGTGGCTAGTCCAGTTATGGGGTTTACAACCCAGGCATAACTACATTCCTGCTTTTACACAGGTTTTCAGCAACTGCAAAAGTACTGACCCGTGTCCTTCACAAGGACGTGTTTTCTTTTTTCCCTGTGTCATAAAGAAATGATGTTGGGAATTTTCCCACTCCCAGGATGTCACTGAATGAATGGGAGAATGGGCCCAATTTGGCTTTAAGAAGAATATCAGATCATATAACCAGATCTGGGGACAGATAGCCATGATGTAAGTTGATACAGGACCCATATCCTTTCACCACTTGACCCTAAGTAGAGATAGCAAAGGGGTCCCTTTCTCCCATGGCTTAAATGCCAATGTTTTTTATTGCTACGTGACACAGGACCACATTCAGCACTGAATGTGTAGTTAATTGGATAGCAAAATTAATACCATTCATATCTCTGGATCCTACCTCCAGTTGGTGACATGTTATGAATGTACTTTTTGGCATCTCTTATATTATTTGGAGTAACTGGCACCAGCCGGTCCTGCTGCCAGACCTTTATTCGGTTGGAAAAGCCAATGATATTGAAGTGGTCTTCAGGCCTTAGGTCCTGGAGAATTGTGAAGAGAGCTTCTTTGGTCTGGAAAGAGAAGAGAAAAGAGACCAGTAGGTGCAACAGTCACTGCTTTAGCAGGCAAGAATTAAGATGCTTACTGATCTTACAAATAATTCTACACTGCCAGTTTGGATCATGAAGGCAGCTGGGATGTTCTTCCCTGTCTCGAGGCCTGATCTCTGTGGAGCCAGATACTATGCAAATACAGAACAAAAGAACAACTCTTGCCCCAAAAGATGTTGCAAAGCCGGGAGAGATGTGTTTGGGCCTAAGTATTAGGATAAAAACTCCTAGTGACTGGGAGAACTGTGCCCTTGACTAAGGAATACTGAATAATGTTAATACCGAAAGCCTCATGGATTTCTTCTAAAGTCCTCTAGATTTGCAGTAAGATGTAAGTGGCACATGGTTAAGAGAGTTATTTAAAAGTTGAAATACCTCTAAATAAGTCAAGGATGCACAAGCCTTGTTCATAATTAGGAAACTGATTGGTACATACGTACTGCAATGAATGGTTCCACCAATTAACAGATGTATGAGCTCATATGTTCAAATGAATACAAAAAAAAAAGAAGCCTTGACTAGTTATTGCTGATTCTACATGCTAGTCAGTTTGATCCCGGGCATATTGTTTTTCCAGCAATGCACCAACATTATATCGCTCTGCTGTTTGCCATCCTATGCAAACACAGGCAACCAGATAAGAGTACTGATCCGAGTAGTATCAAGCCAAGTTCATAACAAGAGAAATTAAGGTGCCTGTGTGATTGGAAAGACAGACCACCAAGGATAAGCCAACAGGAAGAGTACAGATGTGTTCAGTCCTCCCAGTGTGACCAACTTTGATGTAGCATCCATTCAGCTGTGTTTGCATGGAAATAAATTTCAGCTTATTGAGACCAGCTGAGAGAAGATGCCCAGAAGCAGTCCCCATCTGTGCAAAAACATACCCTGTATTTCTATGCAAAACACATGGGAGGAACATGAAGCAATACCTGTAAGCAGAGGGATCAGCAGCTTCTCAGCTCTGCCCCTTCTTGACCATCTCGGAATAATATGGTGGACCCATTGGCACTTAAAGGTTTCTCTCATGCCTATCATGGAAATATATGAAAGCCTTGTCCAGAAGAAATACAAAAGGTAATCAGCAGTGCTGAAAAACAGATGTTTCTAGGCTTGATGTTGCTGTGCAAAGACAGTTTGGAAAGGGTCTCAAAGCCGTGAGATCAAAGCTTAAGCTGTGTCATCAATACCCCTCTGGATTCTGCATGAAAGCTGATGATGCAACTGCAGACAAATCACCCACAACAGTGGAATCTCGCATTGTCCCAGCTGGTGACTTGGCTTCCAGTCTGAGGTCCATCTAAAGTTAAGAGGGAATATTTCCCTTAGCTCCCAGTATTTTGGAGCCAGGTCTGGAGTTCCTCCTTGTCTGCTTCTGCCTTATGTATTACCCATTCTCCCTCTAGGGATTGCAGGATTCATCTTCCATTTGGTTAGGTGGAACTCTGCTTCATGCCTTACCACCATTACCTTACCACATTTCATGCATGTTTTATAGACAGGAAAAATAATGCAGGCACTGGTAGAAGAGGCTCTTTCAAAGAGGAGACTCCCCAAATCTCATTAACCATACTGTAGCTGTGATTATAATTAACATCACTTGACCTTTCCCATTACAAAAACCCTTTTTTCAGTTGCTTGCATTCTGTCAAATTGCACTTTCCTCAGAGGGATTTATTGGGCCCAAGAAAGCTGGTTTTTTCTTTGTTTGTTTGTTTGCTTGCTTGCTTGTTTGTTTTTCTGAGGACAAGGCAATAGGAAAAGTAATCTTGCTTTGGCTTTCTCACGGGGACGCTGCCTCTCACCTTCAACGTGCACAGAAATTCCTTTTGACATTCTTGACTGCATTCAGCCAAAAGAAAATGAAAAGAAAAGGAGAAACGATGCAGAGCAACAGTGAAGTCTGTGTGCAGTGAGCATCCAAGCTACAACTGCTGAACAGGTCAGGAGAAAACTGAAGCAGACTTTCCTAGAAAACTCAGCACTTCTCCACACCCTCACACAGGTTCCAAACGTGGGGTTGGGACCATCTCTCCCTCTCTCTCCTTTTTTCATACTCTCTTTCCTTTTTGTCTTTTATTTTGTCACAGTTGAGTTGTTTCCACGGAGTTTTAGTCAGTTTTTCCCAGGAAAAAGTTCTGTCATATATTAAAGCGGATGCACATGCAACTCAGATTCCAGCATCTCCAACGTGTGCTTGTCTCTGTAACTTCACTAAAATAAACTTTGTGTACTATATATGCAAACATATGTACAAGTGTTTACATACATGGTTTTGCTTCAAAGTGAGCAAAATATGAGGGAGGCCAAATGGTTCATCCCCAGTAAAAATGAAGGGTGGGATTCAATGTTCCCAACTCAATCATCAGAAAGCTGGGCACTTCATCTAATCCTTCTCCAGGCAGGGGGAGATACCTCCAGAGAGTAATTCATCCCATCTGCTTTGGATAGTTTTTAGGACGGGCTGAGTCACTGTCTGGAAGTGCCTGTCTTCTAGCATCGCCTCTGGGAGGCTGAGTAGCTCAGCTAGAGGGAAGGTGGAACTCACCTCAGGACCTAAACCTGTCCAGTCCTGAACACCACAGTGCTTACTGGAGCCAAAAGGAGCTGAACTGGCTCTCCGTCTCTCCCAGTGTGCTCTGAATTGCTTGGCTCATCGCGTTTGTTTCCATCTCTCCTCCCAGCCTGTAAGAAACTCCAGGTTTATCCTAAAGACTGCAGCCCTTGCAGGGTGGCAACACACGCCGTACCCATAAATGGGCTGCAAGAGGGACCTGACATCCCTCTGGAGGACTGGATGAGATTCAGGAGCTGGCAGGCAGATGGAGCTTTAAATAAGGAGAATATCTTGGTAAAAGTGCACCGCCTGAAATCCTTAAATACACTGCTGTGACTGAGTGCTCTGGAAGCCCAGCCCTCTCCTTCGGTCTCCCCGGCCTCCAGGAGAGGATTTAGAGCATTTCGTGTAGGGAGTGCCTGGCAGCAGCTTCGCTCGGGACACGGCAGCAGGTTTCTTGTTCTGGCCTTGTAAGGCCACAGCTGGAACCTCTCCTGGCTCCGAGGAGCCAAGGAGTGGGATTCCCAAGTTGATTGCTGCAATGGGGTCTTTGCACTTCCACTCCCTCTGGCCCCAGTGAGTCATTGCGCTGAAATGCATGCCAAAGACACTCTCCTGTGAGGCAGAAAATTAACCATTTCTTCCCTGGCAAGGGTCAGATCATTCTCCCACTGCTGTGCAGATGATATCGATCTCATTTTGGGGATAAATCTAACCCATTCGCAATGAGAAAGCCCAGTTTAATGTCCAACATTCTTGTGCCAGGTACTTTAAGGTGAAACGCTATTTCCAATGTGTTTGCCTGTGCAGATGCACTTTTGTGTAGAGGATGAAGCAAGGATTAAAGGAGAGGGTGATAGGAATTAGCAATAGAGAACAGCTCAAAAAAGTCACTTTTTGCCAGTTGGGAATGGTTTGTAGTTGTCACAGACAAGTTTTAAATCAGGATTTAAAGGGGATAGCTCAGTGGGGAGATTCTTCTGTTTCCCCCAGATCAGCATGGATGAAACTGAGCTGAGAGGCAGAGACCGAATTGCCATTCCAGTGCATATGAGTTGAGAAATCGTGACTCTGAATGAGCTGTCAGTACAGCTGGAACCTAAGGCTTGAAACAGCCAGGGCTACAAAATTTCACTCTCCAAATCTGGCGAACAAACATCATGATCTAAAGCTGGAGAAAGCCTGGGTGACAGTGTCTGGCTGGGGAGTAATCACAGTTAATGTCTGTGCTTCTGAAATGATGAGAAACTGAATATGGACTCTCACCTCCACAGTGATACCTGGACGTGCAACACAACTGCTGCTCTTCTGGTTCATCCTTGCTAAGGGCCCTGCATCACAGCTGAGATGGCTCAGGGCTGTACAACCACCAGCAACAGCAGGGAAGAGGAGAACTCCCTCAGCTACACACCAGTTAGGCTGCCACTTGTCACCTCTGTATCTGCCCCTTGGGGCTATCTCTGACTTAGCTAAAATGCTGGTGGAACAAAGCATGGAAAGAGGCATGCTCCCATGGGCCAGCTGAGAGCCTTCAGCCCTTTCTTGGGTCAAAGAGCTGCCTCGGAGACATCTGGGATGATGTCAGACCATCTGGGCACCTTTTAGGAGGAATGTGAGCCCCGGTGACATTTCCCCCACAGTCCCTTGGTTGTTTGAGGAGCAGGGTGAGGGCGAAGCCTGGCTACCCTGAACGCTGTGCAGTTCAAAGGGAGACAATGTATGGTTGTTAGATGCCACAGCGTTGCCAGACACTGGCTCTGCTATGAAGCAAGCAGGGAGCTCAAACACCTCATTATCATGCATGTCCCAGGCCCACGTATTTAAATTTTCCATTGCCTAGGAGCGCTTGTAAGTGCTCCATCCCAGGCCCACATCCTCTGTGCGAGCCTCATGCCAGCCCGTAAAAATCAAAAGACTTTCAGTCCACGCTGACTCCAGTGCTGTACAAATAATGGGCCTCTGCAGCACAGCACGAACTCAGCCCCTTTTGGAAACAGCTTCCAGATGCAGAGGGAGCTCTCCCAGCAAGCAGTGCCTCTGAGATCACTTGGCAATCCTTAGTCATACCCTGCACGCCCAAACACAGCTGGCATCTGCCTTCAACAAGGGCAGGACAGCGAGGCATCAGCACCAGCGACAGCCCCTTTCCAGCTTCAGGCAGCACCAGGAAACCGTGTGGGCTTGGGATCAGTGGGTCTAAAGAACATGGCTAGCAGAGAAGAAGGCGTTAGTGACTGAAAGCTGTACCCATCAGCTGGAAGCATTGCATGAGAACGGGCTGCAGGGAGCTGGAAGGGAGGGCATGGGACCATTTGCAACCATACAGTGAAGGAAGCTGAGACTAGAGGACAAAATTTCAGCTGCATGCAGAGTCTTGACAACAGTATCCTGTATTCAGCACAAGAGATCACAACTATATAGCACTGTTAGCTCTGAGGCTCATCTGCCCGCTACTTTGGGAACTGGATGCATCAGAGCCTTTACTTCTTCCTTCCAGATCTCCTGCGATAGTCCGTATTTGACAAGAAAGAAGCTATGGCACAAGACATAAGCTCAAAGGGAATTAGAAACACACAACTCTGGCCAGTAACTTGTCTGAGAGTGCAACAGAGCACAGAAGGGCTCAGAAACCAGATATCCTACAGTGGGAAGGAGAAAAGTACAAGTAAATATGTTGTTTGGCAATACATTCTAAGGAAGCACAAGAAGAAAAATACAGAATTGTCCTCCCCCCCCCATTTCATATCCTCTGTGCTTTGGTTCATATCTTTCCCTTTCCAAACATGAACAGGCAGCTGATGAAGCTCCAGAAGTGGCTTTTCCAAGCCAAAACAGCAATATCTGATCAGTTTGTCAGAGGGACTGATACTGTGAGGTGAGGAAAGGCTGGCATCCGAGAAACACCTGAAATGGCTCTGTTGAGGCCAAAGAAGGTACTGCCATAGACTTGGCTTGGGATCCAGGCTGTGATCCCAGTAGTGGGAGCACCACTGCCATTTTACAGGGAGAAGATAACGTGCAGAAAAAGCACAGGTTTGGGCACTGTCTATCCTGCTGAGGTCTCATGCCACATCTTACCAGGTTTGCTTTCCTCTATGGCCCCATTTCCTTTCTGCCCACATAATGCAGATCATGTGCCAATTGTCAGCAACAAGGACTTTGTACCAAAAATGGGTTTGAACCCAGAAGCATATCCTTAGATTTTTTGCCATCCTCCATGCCCCTCTTAGGAGAGGACAATCTGCCCTTTCTTCCTCTGCAGGGAGTGTCGTGCAGTTCAGGGACTGCAGCTCACCCCCTCCCCATCAATGTATCTTTGTGCTTTCTTCCTGGCAGACACTGATCACGTAACCAAGGAAAACTCCTTCACAATTCTGGACAACAAGCATTTTGTTTTATGCTGACACTGGTCTGTGAAGGGAGGGAGTTTGGATGTAGAGCTCTGGACAATAAAGAACTGTCTCCAGTGCTTGTACCAGCTTCTCACCCCAAAACATCACACAACCCTTGCTAATCGGTTGAACATTGATGACTCCGTGTATGGCCTTAGAAAAAGGTGCACTGCAGTTTCTGTCTGAAAAATAAATTCTCCATCATTTACAGGAAGTGTTTCTATTGCCTATTCTGCCACTGATATCCTGAACAAATCATTTTGTACCACATATGTCCAGTTGTGGGTAATGCAGTTTTCCAGCACCCAACAGCATGATGAGGATAAACACATGAAAAAATGCAAAATGATCTGATTTCTCAGGAACTGGGGTTTCATGTGTGCGGAGTAGCTCCTAAGTCTTTGCAACCTTGCAGCAGTGTTGATGATACAAATAAATACCTGTACAAAGACTGAAGGAGGCAAGCTGTTATCGGTACTATGCATCATTAGTTCAAGCCCTTACCAGCAATGCTGGTTACATTTGGAGCAGCAAACGTTCCTGTAAAAATGGTCAAAAATAAAAGTTCAAAGGCTGCCCCATAGTGCCATACTGACATAACCCCATGGGAAACAACGAGGCTACCCAGGCAGACAGCCAGACTGACACAGCAGCGTATGAAGGCCACATTCTTGTCTTGTGCTTAGCTCATTTTAAGTAGAATCACATCCCATAACACTCCAGTCAGACACTCAAACCCTCCCCTTGTCAGCATGACAAACAATCTCCATGGAGCTAGCAGCAAAGAGGTCAATGCCGAGGGGAAAGTGCCCCATGCCCTCAATACAGAGCTCGATGTCCCTCCCTCTGCCTGTCCTCAGAAGATGGAGCTAGTCGCAGTGCACGAAAACTGTTCCAGGAACTTGGGACTTTCACTCCCTGCCCCCGTCAAAGAGACCAGCTGCAGACATGGTGCTGGGAAGAACTGATACGCCCAAGAAGAGGCTAACCACAGCACGGGCCCTGGATTTCAGCAGCAATTAGCTGCTACCTTACGCAGCAGGTCGTGGGCTGAGACACAGGTCGCTGTTTCTCACGTTGATTAACCTCCATCCTTCATTGTGCAGCCGCTCTCTCACAGTGGGTGACTCAGCAGTCGGCAGCTTGCTGGGTTTGAAGCTTTCTAGTCCCTTCTCAGAACATCCTACCTGTGCACGTAACCCGCTAGGAGCAATGTGTTGCTCCTTTACAGAGAGGATATGCTACCTCTCTGTGGAAAAAAGATCTGAGATATTTCTCCACAGAGAGTTTGCATCATTCCTACTCGGAGAGGAGGCATGTGTTATTTCTCCATGAGAGGGAGTACTGTACTTCCACAGAGACAAGTACCTGTTATCCCTCTGCAGAGATCATCACTCTGTAGCCACCTCCTTTCATAGTCCTTGCATTTTTTCCTTGAACTGTGAAACTTCTTACTTTTAGATGCAACTTCATTAGATGCATTTTCATCTGCAGTGGATGAGGGATGGTGTAATGGTTAGCTATTTGGAGCAAAATCCCAGTACTTTTGCTCAGGGTTAGCACCAGGCAATGCAAAAGCACTAAACAGTAGTTTAAAAAATAAATTTAAAATAGGAAAAAAAGCAAAATTGCCTGTTCTCCCACCTGAGAGTCTGCCACAGGGCCCTCACAGTCCTTCAGCACCTGCTCCCCTTCTTCATTTTCTCCCTTTTCCCCATTTCCTAATGTCCTCAGCATCTCCAGCTCCAGGAGCCCCACTCTGTCCCCTACGTTCTGCACATCTCTGCCTCCATCCCAAGCCATCTCAAATGAACACAGGCAAAATCTTTGCCCAAAACTCTGCAGAGCTGAGAAGAGAGCAGATACTTTGAAGAACATCAGCTCATTACATCAGGGAATAACTATCCAAGCAACAGTTTTCTCCTTATAACACAGATTGTATCACAGACCCTGTTCCTAAGAGACCTCAAATTACATCATGCAGACCCCTGAATCAGAATCTGCCTGTGAACACTGCCTGATGACTGTAGTACTTCTTACTATAGTAACATAACACAGAAGACATCGTTCCTGTAGGCTTTCCAACAAGGTCCCAGGCAGTCGTTCAGAGCCTTGACTGCTCTATGCAGCTAGAGACAGACTGACCCGGTTGGGCAATGCCTGCAGTATGTACCCCCTAACAGGGTGAAGGAGTATTTACTTGGAAATAGCAGTGTTGCAAGCAGTGCTAGACTAATAGCTTGGTTCTTGGCAAAGATTGGATGTCTTTTAGACTTGGGGGATCTTGTACAGCCACAAGCCCAGCCTGTACAAGACTCTGCAAGAAGACAAGCACAGACAAAGAAAATAACCCAACTAAGTTCAAATTCATAATGACAGCATGAACAGAAGCCAGGTCTGGCTCCCAGGTAATTGCTCCAGCAACCGGAAGACACAGTTCTACCTTGGAAAGGACTGCAGAAAACAGATCTATCGTTTTACAGATTTATGTGCATGCCAAGGCCTTGAGGATACTGGGCCTTCAGTCCCAGTCTGAGACTCAGGTATTTTTCTTTAGCTCTGTCACAGCTCTGCTTGTGTCTGGTCATGGACTCCTGATCCCCAGACTGACCTCCCAGCTTTATTTTGCCCCTTTCTTGTTTATATGGACTTGCCTGGTGATCATTGGGCTGTGTTGGTCACTTCAGTGGCATCCGGTTTTGGCCCAAGCCTTTGATGAATTCAACAAATTGATGAATCCCCTTGGAAACCTTGGGGAGAACTCTCACTGTCTTCATGGGGTTTCAGATCAAGCCCCAGCCCTATCTCCATGTCAAACTCTGCACTTGGTTTGCTTCCTATTTACTCTGAACCCAATTCAAAGACTTGCTGTTTACACCTAGGCTGGGGTCTCCTTGGGGAATGCTGTCTCTACTTCTGTTGCCTCAGTGTGGAGCAAATCAGCTGGGGCATGCCAGCCATTAGTCCTAACACCACAAAAAGATGCACCCTGTCCTGAACATCTGAGGGCACCTTGCTCTGAAACTTGCTTTTTAATTTGTGTGACCATGTCATTAATTATAAGTTTTAGAGTTTGGGAAAAGCAGAATATTCTGCTGCATAACAAATACTTGCACCTTTTTTTGGAAGCTGAACAGTCAAGGACTGTACGGACTGACATTCTGTTTAGTGTAGTGATTACTATATTCCATATTCACACCTAAAGAGAAGAGTGAGATGGCAATGTTGTATGCTCCTGAGTAGGAGGCAGCTGCATTGATTTAGTTGGTTGTGGAGACAGAGCAAACAGTTCCTCTGCATTAACTCAGATGGTTGCTTTCCAATGGAAATGGAAAAGCTGACGAATCTTTCCTCTTCACAGTAGCTTTAAAATCACTTAAGGCTGTAATTAGGATTAGCATTTTTTCCAAAATTCCCTGGTGGTTTAAGGTAGTTCTCCTGGACAGCAGCCACTATGTGGACTTGTAGTCAACAGGCCCCCAGCCAGCTCTGCAGCAACCAACAGAAATAAGTAGAATTTGGAGGGAGAACCTCATGTGTCCAGGTGCTTGTCTACTCTCTCACCACCCTGAAACTACTCAGAGAGAGCCTGTGTGTTGAGGCACAGAGGTTTAGGGATACGTGTATATAAGGCCTCCAAAGGGGCTCAGACAGTGTGGGTCATGAATCAGGGGTACCAAAAGTGTCCCTTGGATGGATGCAGGCAAATAAACTGAAGCATTTGCAAACACGCAGCAGGACCCAGCTTCAGTTGAGTTCCTCCTAGCACAATTAACCTCAAAGAAAATTACAGCCTGGCACACTACCATTGACAAGCTGCCAGGCTTGCAGTGTAGCCAACTGATTAACTGGGTGTGTGGGCATTTGCTGCCTGTGGGAAAGGTAAGGTGAAATGAATCTGTGGTTGAAACAACTACATTTTATGATGTCTGCAAAACATCTGCAGATCCACCCTGCTGGGGACACATTCATAGCTTGGAACATGCCTCCTCTGTAACGCTGGAATTGCAGGCTGATAAAGGTCCTTTTTCACCACCCTTTCACCATAACCTGCTTTGTCAGGTTGGAGATAATCATAGTAGTCACAAGGTGGTCAACCTGTAACTGGCCCATCTTTCTCCTAACTGGGGGGACTGCAATACCCCCCACCTCTAAAGTAAAAGGTGCCCATAGAAATCAGCAGGTCAGACTGCTCAAAAGGGCAAATGACTTTGCTTCCCAGTAAACCTTATAGATATAACCTGTTCCCTAGGCTCTTCTGGCTCCTGTTAAAAGCAACTATTTCATACAGAGCTTACTTCCTCTTTGTAAATGAAGGAATAAAGCTCTTGAGGACAGAAAGAGTATTTTCCTTTCCAGAGGGACAGCAATAATGACATGCAGTCTTGAACACGACAGATTTTTTCATTACCATTCTCAATATTTTTCTCTTCCTGAACTTAATCTCCCTACCTGCTAGACGGTGAGTATCACAAAGGCCCAGATCCTCAGTGGAGGTGGACTGCTGTAACATAGATGAACTCATTAGACATTACCAGGTTTCAGAGGCAGTGAAAACCACAGGAGAAACGTGTATATCAGCTGGTCTTCCCCACAAAGCTCATATATACTTCAGTGATATGAGGGGAATGTCTCAAAGGTCTCAATGATTTGATCTAAGTTGATCAACCAGTCCCACTACATGTGTTTGCAAATGGGTCTGGATATCTCATTGCTTCAAGGACTGAGATATCTTAGAAGAATGGCACAAACAGATAAAAATTCATGTAGGAAATAGAAAACCTTCAGAGAGGAAAAGAGGAAATGACTCAGATCATGGAACTGCAGGATGCATGAAATACTGACTCCATTTGAGTCACATCGCCATTAACTCCATGAAAACAGATGGGTGAAGAGTTCAAAATCTCCTTCAGTTGTTATGGAAAAGGCTGCACAGCTGATGTCTCTCATCCTTGCTTTTACAACTCTAAAAACTGCCCTTTGACATAGTTACCAAAGGTGACCTGAAAGAGCACTCTCTAGAAGTGCTGAGTGTATTTTTAGCTGATCTTGCATGTGACTCAGTAGACAAAAATGAGGAAAGGCTGTCCCATGGGAACTCCCAGCTCTCTTCACACTACCGTAGACTACCACAGCTGAGAGAAAAGGAGGCATTTCCCCTGCTCACAGGTATCCTGCCACCAGGGGACGTGTCTGTAATTTAACAAACATCTAAATACCAACAATAGTTGGGTAAAAGGGCCACTGAGCAAACACGGAGAAGAATATTAATCAGTCAGTCCTAGATCTTGGGCTTTCTTTAACTAATCTCCAGTTTGGGTTGTTTTGTGTGTGTTTTCTTTTTCTGTTTTGTTTTCTTTGTTTGTTTGTTCATTTATGATTTAAGCCATTAAATAATTCATAACTCAGTGAAGTTCTGTGTTTTGGAGCAGCTAAAATAAGAGCCAGGTAAGTGCTTAATTCACGTAGCACTCCTCCATAACATACCAGTGGTTCTCCATAAAAAGAGTGTATCTGAGATAACAGGCAAACGTTGAGCACACCCTTGACAAAAGTTCTGGCTAGATGCTTGCTACAGGCTCAAGGGGCATCTACTTCTACCTAATTAGCCTGAAAATTATATATTTTTACTAGTAGGAGCAATGAATTAGGCCTTTAAGGGTTAATCCCTGGCCATGTTGTTTTTAGTAAGTGTATGAAAAAGAAACACTAATACGGTCAGGAGGAGAATAAAAGCTTTCGTAGTACAAGGTTAATCTGCTGACCCAAGGCACTACTTGTGCAGCTCATACCAGCACCAACCCCTTCAGAGTCCTAATCTCCCTGTTTCGGTGCTGTACAAGCAGATTGTCCATTTTCAGCATGCTGGGCTGGGTGCATTTGGGCGCTGTTTATTCTGCAAGGCAAGGCAGACATTTTTCAGCCAAAGGATAACAGAAAGCCAAGAGCCAGGCTCTGTCCACAGGAATTTGCAATGATTCCAAGGCATCTTCATTCAAGACCTACTTCAGCACAGTACTAGGTGCGTTTGTTAACAGCTCTCTATTTGCTACTCCAGTCACTGGGGAAGGTAATTAAGAGCCATAAAAGCCATACTCCATTTTAGCTTACAGTGGAGATAATTGGATTTAATAGGGACCATAGCTTCTAAATGAAGATTTATCATCACCACTGAAACCAGATGGTAAAGATTTTAGCAGCAAGAGAAAGGCTCACCCACAATGTCCTTGATCAAAGGCAGAGAACTGTCAGGAGATGGCCATGGTTTGTGTTTGCGAAGGCCATTTAGGCTAGTGTTGGTGGCCAAGAAATAATAAAATAAAAGTGTGCTTTCAAATAACCACAGTTTCCAGAAATATCACTCCAGGTTCTAGGCAGGCGACCAAGGAGCCTGAGTGGACTAATTAGAGCTCCTTAACTGGCCAAGACAGAAGTCTGAGCCACTGGCCTTCAGTCATTCTAGTAGGGTTATAACATGATGTCATCCATCCAAGCTGAAACTGCCCCATACTGGTGTCTAAGAATTGTAGAATTATTTAGGTTGGAAAAACCTTCAAGATTATAAAGTCCAACTGTCAGCTGGATCTGTCAAGTCTCATCACTAAACTGTGCCCCTTAGTGCCACATCCATACATCTCATAAATACCTCTGGGGATGGTGCCTGCCCTTTCCATGGGCAGCCTGCTTGACTACACCCTCTGTGAAGAAATCTTCCTAATATGCAATCTACACCTCTAAACTTGAGAACACCTTAACCTATGTGGAAAGTGACACTTTCCCCTGTCTTTAGATTGGCCATGATAAGAACACAGAAGGTAAAAATTTGGCCCATTCAACAGCCAGAAGCCAATTAACATCTCTGTATCTCATGACTGTGGAGAAACTCTTTAAGTGGAAGGAAACTACTAACCCTACCCAGGCTTTTCTTTTTTTGCACAGATGCTTAAGATGGAAACTGGGCTTACCTCTCCAGTTCGAATGCAGACCTGAGATATATCTATCAGAACAGAGTTGAAATATTCATTTATCTCTGCTTCTAGTTTGGAGTGATAATATCGCACTGAAAGAGTTATTCCCCCAGAAATGGTGCCCTTTCAAACCAACTAGTTGGATCCTGGACTGGAGCTGGTTTCCATCTATCCAGCTCAGAGAATTAGAACAAAAATGTTCAGATACCAGCCTGAACCCTCCACATCAAAGGCCAGTTTTAAGCATTGGTGATATGGCCTTCAGCTTGATATGTTGGCTCATGTCAGGATCTGTGCCCTAGAAATAAGTCTGAGATTCGTGGTGAAAGAATCAGATTCTCAAACAGTATAAACCGACCTTTCTTTCAAAAGAACCCATTGAGTAGTACATCACTAAGGATTTTGCCAAGGGTTTTGTATTGTGAAGATAGAAGTATCTTCTCTCTGCTAAGCTGGGTACAATGGTCTGCCGAATGCACTTTGCTGGGAATCCTCTCTATTCTGCCTCTCTTCAAACTGACCAGAACAGAACTGCCCAGCACAATCCTATCTGTTCAATTTTGACAGCACTGGCCTTTTATGAAGAGCGATGAAGTCCTCTGCACTTCTTGTTCCCATCCCAGTCCCATTAACATGGTCATTTCTCATTGCAGGTAAATTGTCTTGCCTTGAGGTGTCTTCAGAGCCTCGTTTCACCTCAGACATAGCAAATATTTTGGAGAAGAACCCACCTGGTGAGATGAAGCCTGAAACAAGGTTTTTACAACCATAAAGCCAACCAGCCCATAACACATGCAAGGACCTCACCTGTCTCAGTTTCGTTCCCACCATGGATGCACTGCTGTCAAGGACAAAGACAACGTTCTTTGGTAACGGAGGAAGATCTGTGGGGGCGAAGTAGTGTACGAAGTACCCATTAAGAATCTGTAGAAGAGTAATGAATTTAGGAATGGAAGGAAGATCATGATGCAATGATCCACACATGTCATTATGGGATAATTCATTGGGCACACGTGATCCTGCTTTCAATATCTGTGGCTCTACTCTGGAGGATGAGTTCCCTCTTAATCCCAGGGCCCTGCTTATCCAGAGTGAGGGCCTAGTGGAATTCTCTGCATCTCCTTCCATGGTGGACATTAAGGTTTCCTTCCAAATGCAATAAGGATACAACATAAGTATCCAGGGATCAGAACCACTACATGAAATTGAAAAGCAAATACAAAAAGAAAGCCAATGTAGTATGTACCTGTTTAAGTCCATCTTGTGGCTGCAAGCTTATTGATTTTATTTTGGATAGTTCTTACAAGATGGAGAAGTAGCCTTCACTTGGCAAACATCTGCCAGAACATATGGAGCATGCAAGACAATCGAACCATTTCAGACATAGTTAATAACATAGAAAAAATCAGTCATGTAACATACCTGAATATCCCCAACACTCAGCTCCCGGCTGACATCATATCTAACTATGAAGTCTCCCAAAATGCCATTCCGGGCAATCTTGGTTTGTTCAACAACATTGGGACTGAATGTAACTTTAGCTAAGGTTTTTGTATGTCCAATTACAGTAGAAGGAGGAGGAGAAACATCACCTGTTGAGATAAAACCATAATATTACAAGTTTTTCCTATTTTTTTACAGATGTCTAAGCACAACACACAGCGTAGTACCATGGAGTTAGGTCAACTAGCATAGCTACATACTGAGATTGAAGATTCATTTCACCAACAATAAAATAAGAATTTAGTAACCCCTGCCCTGAATGCTAAACTGAATTCAATACTGCAATATTATCAGTGATAGAAATGTTTATGCAATATTCCTATGTTCATTGCTGCTGGAGGTCACTGAACTCAAAGGGCAGATATTCTCTATATAACTGCTAATCACTTTCTGTGAATAATACACATCAGACATCTAGGTGATATTAATACTTGCCAACTCAAGACATCTAGAATGCAGTTCCTATGCCTGAGCTTCTGCCAGTCAAAGCAGATATGATTCACCTGACTTGTTTAAACATTTCCTCTAGGATGAGATGAATCATACTGCAGATTTCTACAAAATATAAAGAGATCTTGAGATGACTTGTTCAGATATACTATAGACGTGAGGTGGGATTGATCTGGCTGATTACAAGCATCTGTGTAATGTCTACATCTGAACAAGTCACCTTAGTTCTTTGTATGTTCAGCAAAGAGCTATCAGTACAGTCACTGCACTTCAATCTGGCATACTGAGCCAAAACCCAACACTTGCTAGTGCAGTCAAGCAAACTGCATCCCAGAGATGTAACTCACCCCAATGTCCTAGAGTCTCTCCTGAGTCAATGAAGACAGAGTTTTTCAGAGGGCATCTCAAAGAAAGACAATAATTCAGGTCTGAATGTCCCTGAAGGAACCTCTACTTGTCTGGTCAGCTCTGTTCATTTTCTGAAGCTAAGTGATATGAAGATTTCTTGCTGTCTCTTTGTGTGGCCCAAATCCTACCTTACTGTCTTTTGGTGCGTCAGCTGTTTATTCCCTATAAATCCCATGTGGACCCTTACATTAGACCAGCCAAAGTTTCAGAGCTGGCCTTGACCTGACCCAGAGTTAAGGGATAAGTGCTTTTCCATTTGTGCTAACTAGCTGTTGAAAACACTGAAATAGATTCTCAGCTGATGTTCTTCTCAGGTGCGTCAGCTCTTACGGTGACTCCTCTGAGACATGGAAGTACTATTATCTCTGTTTGCATGCTGATTAAAATTGGTGGGAATGAAATGTTTAATTATACTGTGTTGTGGGGGAGTGTGCCTCTGTTCTTTGCCAAAGACAGCCCAAAATGTCTGTGGTATGGCAGGGAAAAGAAAAAATGTGTGAGATTCAGTTCTGTTGTAGGTGTTTGTAGTGCAAGTCCCTACACATCTGATATGATTTTCTAGGCTCTGTTATGCTCAACGGAGATCGGGTCAAGGGTCAGGGGAGATTAGAGTACGATACATCCGGTCATATGTAGGCAATTCTTCTGGATAATTTTAATTATGTCCTAGACTCTGTTAATGATACTGATCACAATGACAAGGTGCAGGCAGTCTTGGAAAACCGCTCTCCAGGAACTCCTATAACACTGTCTGTGTAATGAAGAGTGGCACTTCATGTTTGTAAAGTGCTTGGAGCAGCATTAGAGGAATGCAACGTGACAGCTGTTGGCAACATTGAACACCATCCACCTCACATCTAGATCCCACAGTGATTTACCAAACCGGACACATAAGATTACGTCCATTTAACAAGTGGGAAAATGGAGGCATGAAGCGGTTACCTAACTCTCCTGACCTCCCACAGGTCAAAGTCCATAGAAATGCCAGGAAGAGGGTTCTTGTGGGTTTATAAAATGATTAGCCAAAGCTGTGACATTTGCCCTAAAATGTTATATACAATCTAGACTTATCTAGGCAAAGGAATGAAAGTAAGACTCATGAATCAATAGCACTCTGGTATTTCATTTCCACATTGGTTTGGCTTTACTTTCACAGATGTCCTGTGAGTATGTTTGAATAGATAAGGCACAAGAGCATACTATTGAGGCAGGGAGGGGTTCCCTTTTAGGACCAATTTCTATGCAAAGAAATTGTAGTTGGAAGACCTGGAACGTGAAACAAACTCATCATCAAAATTCTTGATAAAAGGAAGTGCAATGACAGATATTACTCAACTTCAGTAAAGTCAGCAATTGACTCTGCATCATGGCTTCTCTAAGTCAATTCTAATCCATCCATCCTGACAGAAACAGAGCAAGAGGTCCCAACCAATGCATTGAAATTGCTTACAGACACTAGTGTCAAATGTTAAAAGGGGCTTATAAAATGATTACCCAGAGCTTTTTGACATTTACTCTAAAGTCTGTGTACAGTTCAGATTTCCCCAGGCAAAGAAAAGTCATAAATCTGTAGCTCTATAAGATTTTATCTCCATGTTGATTTGGTTTTACTTTTATAGCCACTCTCTGATCTGATGAATCAACAGATGTAATATGTTTCTAATACACAATGCATCAGATTTGCTTGTATTGGCCTTCCTGGATTTTGGGTCTGTCTTCTATCACTTCCAAGGTCCCATTTAACTGACAGTGTGTGGGAAATGCCCAGAATTCATAAAAATGGCTTAACAGTTCATTTATATTTTCTGATTTATTTGAGGGTTTCACATTACTTCTCCTTAACTGCTGAAAAGCAAGCACTGTCGTCAGGATTAGTGAAAGCCAGTCTTACGCTGGAAACAGAAGCTCTCTCTTTTTACTTACTGCACACGTATCTGTGGCTGTAGCCTTTGGACTTCAACGTTTCTCTTCCCTAAGTATGTTGATGGGTTGAGCACGATATGCTGAGCATCACAACAAAATGAGTTACAGTCCCAGCATTTCTATGGACTCTGACTGTCTGAAATTAGCTGAGTAAGGTAGCCACTCCATGTTCCACGTTCTCCTGCCTGTTAAATGAGCATAATCTTACGCATCCAGTTTTGTGAAGCACTGTGGAATCTAGATGGGATCATGTTGATCACATTTCTTTCCTCAAATACTCTTCAAAGCACTGCATAAAGGTGAGAAGTGTCATTCCCTGCAACTCAGACAGGTCTTTAGGAACTCCTAGAGAGGAGATTGCCAAGCTGCTCTGGAAGGCAGGTTATCTAATCCATCTCATGTTACCAGGCTCAATCCCTTCCTACTTGGCTTTGTGACATGGTCTAGAAACATTACAGACCTCCAGAAATGGAAACTCAGTACCTGCCCTTGCCAGTCCTTTCCAGAACTCCACTTTTTCATGGTTAGAATACATTTTCAAAGTCTAATTTACATTTTTCTTTCTGCATTACAAACCTATGACTTTTTGTCTTTTCTATTATTGACATAGAAAGCACAGTATTCGTTTCCTCCTTGGAACAGCCTTTTGTATGTCTGAATACAATTACTGTGTCTTTCCCAGGTTTCTCTTTTAGGCAGCACCTGATACCTGGATCACGATTACTCTCCCCTGTTTACTGGCCCAGTTCTTATCAAACAAGTGACTGAGAGAGGAAAATCTATGAAGTATTGCAGACTATAAAACATGGATGAGCTCCAAAGACCGGAGCTAATCCATGCTCATGCTGAGGTCTTTAATAAGGTCTTTACACAAATTTTCCACCAAATTCATATAAAATAAACAGAGCAGGCAAAAATATTTTTCATGCAAAAATGTAGTCCCCACATGATGAAAAGTTAAACCCAAATTATTTTGGAGGCTGGCAGAGGCAGCAAGAGAGCTCAAATGCCCAGTTCATCTTCTGCTAACAGCTGGTAGCTTCTAGACACCTGTGATAAGATATAAAAACCTCAGACTTATGACTCTGAAGAGAAATAAAATCATTTTCAAGCAGCCTGGTATCTCCCTGCCCAAGTTCATGGCTAGTTCTCACACTGCTGCCCTGGAGGAACAGGATGAGAACAGCCACCCCTGAGGATCCTGGGTTGGACGTCATTCAGAAAATGGCTCCACGCTGGGGTCACCGGAAAAGACCAGGATCACTGGCCTCTACACCTCCTGTTTTAGGCTTTGTATGTGACAGTAGTGGACACCTGCACATATTAAAAAATTATTTTCCAAAACATATGTGTCTATTACCTTCCTGTAGGAAAAAAACAACTCCCAGATGGTGCTGTGTGTGAAGGAGTCACTGGCACAGGAAATGTCCTGGAAAGACCTGTTAGCACCTTGTTTCTGCTCCATTCTCAGAGAGGATGTACACAGGACTTTCCAATAGCAAAGCACAGGGTGACTTTGCATAAATACCTGGAAAATTGTGAAACCAAGTTCACTCTTTGTATCTTGGGCCCTTACAACTAAAACCAGGACAATAGGACTCTTTACTGCTTCTACTCCTACTGCTACAATGCTGCTTTACAAATGGCAAAAAAAGTGTCCTTCACTCTTTCACATCAAGGGGCATCTCCTGTCTGTAAGTCTTTAAGTTTTGCCTCTTCTATTCATCACAGTCTGTATGGATACTAGCAGGTTGGATATAGTCAAAAGTGCAAATCATGAATGAATATTCAACAGAGAACTTTTTTTTTTTTTTGACTGTGTTTCCTGCCTGGTGCATTGGCTCTGCTGACAGCATGTAGAAAACACTACAAATGTAGTAAGATTGGTCTACAAAATATAGATCAGCTCCTCCACTTTTGGCTATCTAAAATATTTGCTCTCATTAGTTTCACTAATAGCATTTATTGCCACAGTGGGTTGGCATTTCAGTTGTGATCATCAATCACTGCTAGCACTCATCATCTGGAGCTAGCGATGGGTGCAGAGCCAAACAGATTTGATTTGCATCTTGATTTTCCTATCCTATACAAGCTCTTCATGACCTGCACTCAGAAAAGAAATGCCATTTCTTATGCAGGTCAGTCACAGTTGAAAGTATCCAAATGACTTAGGAAAGTACATCCCATCCTGAACTCTGATTTGAGGTTGATGGCACTTCGGACATATTACTGAGAATGCCATTAACTTATCACTTGATGTCACAATACAGTTTTCACGCAATAGTTTCAAGGTGATTTATTAATGCTTATCAACATCTCCCATTTTGTCATTAACAGAGTAGACATCTTTGTAACCATAGCAAATTGAGGAAGAGAGTTTTCATGATATATTCAAACTCAAAGCAGTTATTCAGGACTACCTTCCAATATGCAAGCCTCCATCCTTTGTTTGGTCATTTCTTAGGTCATGGCCTCTCATTTGGGGCACCACAGGTAACACAGTATGGCAGCATCTGGTTTGGCATCCTTTGCTGGCCACTTACAAGATGGCTACCATGCCCTCCAGTGAGGTGATCCTGAAGAGTTTTAAGTCACATGAAGTCTGAAAATAGACCAAGCACTGTCTTTTTGCCGGTTTGCAGCCACTCTTCAGTTGTAAGACCTGCAATTCAACGGTCACTTAAATTCACTTAAAAACCCACAGCCTTGTATGGCGGTCTCACTACGTAAGGATCTCCTGGTCTTGGGTCTCTAGGTGTCATATGAGCAAGAAGACTTTGCAGACATTAACAGCTCAGATGTTTTGCTTTCCAGATTTAGCTAAAGAGATTAAAGCAGACTGAAGTACAGCGGATTTCCAAGTGAAAAACTCCTTGCCTTGAACTAGGAGTATTCTTGTGCTTTCCATTTGTGCTCAGGAAGGCAGGAAGTTCCTATTGTCTGCTCCAGCTGTGATTGATCTTGTTGGTCAGAAAAGGTCACACATGAAAAATCCCTCTCTGAAACAACCCGTCCTTCTCTGAGACCCTTTGCCAAGTCTTTTATTTTGCTTCAGATCAGAAGGGAGCTCATCTGAGTGACACTCAGCTGAGTACCAATGAAGCCTTAGTCTGGCAGAGACAAAACCCACTCCTGTCTGCCCACAGTGGACCCAAAAAGCATGTTTGGCACCTCAGCAACTTCTCTAGCAGTGATCTCAGCAGAGCAACCAGATTTCACCAACTGTATAGGCTGATTACAGTTTGTAGCAGCAGTTCTGAATACGAATAAAGCAAGTAAATCTGAGTTTCAGTTGCGTTACCCATTCTGCAATGTCACATCTATTTTATATACATTTTAATGGCTAGGGAGGATTATAGAATTACAGAGCTCGGGCCCATTTTTATATGAGCTGTGTTGAACCTGAAGCACAGTGCCAAGAATGATCAATGCTCACAGATCGCCATTTGGACAGCAAATTACAAGAGTTTTCCCTGTATATCATTTACATACAGGAATTTCCACACTGTACTAGACCAACAGCGTGTCTGCTCTGCTTAGTCTGTCTCCAACATTGATCAATGCCAGATGTTTTGCAGGAAACCACATGCCACAATGCACTATGATACTCCCTGATAGGTGAAAAAGGCTTCCGGTCCCTCCAGATGAGGGACAGAGTACATTTATTACACAGTGGAAGAATGTACAGCAGAGAGACTAACTAGCTAGCTGTATGTGGCCTGACTTGAAGTTAGTCCATCACTGGGGGCCTTGATTTCAGTGTGATTTGGATGAAATCAACGGAACCAGACTGAGCAAGCAGTTTAACTCCATGATCACATGCTTTATAGTCTTCACCTGGCAGGCATGAACAGCTTCACTGATTTACTGGTATTATGGCAGTTAGAGTAACTGAGTCTCACAAGTCTTTACGTCCTGCTTCCAGCTTAGACTCACCTTTTAACCCCATTATTGCTTTTTGTCAACTTGTAGCAATCTTGGTATCCTGTGCTCCTCATTGTTAGTTTACACTAGGAAACTGTTAATCTACACCTGCTGTCTGAACAGTAAGCAAGGATGGTTGGGGTAAGAGTAGACACTTGGACCACACTTTGAGCTTTGGCAAAACATGGTTTTTCCTCTTGGAATTTCCCATGTTCTAAAAAGCAGGATTTCCTATCTGCCTTGGCATGGATGGATGGAAAAAACAATTCATTTAAAATAAACAGTTCCCAGGAGACGTTGAGCCAGGGAAGAAGCTGCTCAAATGCTAAGCACAAGGCCTGAAGGCCCAGTTCAAAGCTTGTAAAGACAATAGAAAAAAATCCTATTGAACTGAATGGGATCAGCCCTATACTCAATAAACTTCAAAGTTCTCGTGTGCTTACACACAGACACCACATAGACACAGTCATCCATAGAAAACAGGACAAATGCCATCAGCCTTTGAAATAGGACTGAATTCCCACCATCAAACCTCACAGGGTTCATAATTCTGAAAACCTTTTCATGTCATAGCTATGCTACCAACTTTATTGAACCTGGAGATTGCCCTGCCAGTGAACGGAACAGATCTCTAAATAGGAATTGCTGATAGCCTGCAGTGCTTAGAGACTTGCTTGTCAGTGAAATGCAGCCACCCATGGGCAGCACGTACCTGCCATACACTGACTGCAGCAAGAGTTAAAAAGGGAAAGTAAAAAATGTGTCCTTCTAAAAAATACAGTCACAGCTGGAATTTGCCAGAATAACTCACACCTAATGAGCTGCTAGCATTTATTTTTCTTGTTATCTTCATGAGATGTGCCCTTTAGTTTCTAATATAGTCTTGAGCCTGGATAATGCGGCTTTAATACAATGTTGGGGCTTTGTTTAATGGCTCATTTGGAGCAGAAGGTAATTGAATGAAACACTAGTCTATGCAGTTATACAAGACTGCTTTGGAGAACTCCCAGTACTGCCAGTCTGGTTCCTAAGAAGTGGTTAGGGCCCCACAGGTAACAAAATCATGGATTATAAAATTTCTCCTTACCTTCAACCTTCCCATTGCCTTTATGTTTGCTGTTTCGAAGGGGAGGCACTTCCAGTGACACTATGCCCGAGTTCTCCAGGATGTTCACCTCCACTCGTAACCTGCCCACCAGCTGCTGGGGACGGATGCTGACCGTATACTCATATTTCCCCAGTCGCCTTTGCAAGAGCTCTTCGTAATGCAATAAGAAGTTGGCTTGCATCTTGCGAGGAATGAAGACAGAAGCTTTGAATGTCTCATAGCCATTCTCCCTGGAAGAAAAGAGGAATATGACAAGCATGTATAGCATAGAGTAGGACCAGAGAAGATTTGCAAGACCCATTGTTATGGTCTTCACTGGGACAGAGTTAATTTTCTTTGTAGAGCCTCATATGATGCTGTGTTTTGAATTTTTGATGAAAATACTGTTGATGACCCTCTGATGTTTTTAGTTATTGCAAAGCACTGCTTACACAGAGCCTAGGACTCTTCTGCTTCTCGTGCTGCCCTGCCAGCGAGGGGGCTGGGGATGCACCAGGAGCTGCGAGGGGACACAGCCAGGACAGCTGGCCCAGGCTGACCAAAGTATCCCGTACTGTATGATGTGATACCAGCAATAAAAGCCAGAATAAAGAAGAAGGAGCGGGGGACATTAGGAGTGATAACTCTACCTCCCAGTGTGCTACAGTGATAAGCTACCAAGCACTAATATGATACCAGGCACTACTACTGTGAAAGGAAAATAAAAAAGTAACCTATGGAAAATGGAAACTTTTAATGCCACACAGGGCTAACCTCAGAACTCACTAATGTGCGGTTTTGGTGATGCCCACAATTTAGTGAGTATTGGAAAGAATTTGAGATTTTGAATTCTCTAGCATATAAGAAGATATGCATTTTTGATGGTAGCCTTTAGGACAGTTCAAATGACCTCTCTGGGTCACTCCAATGGCCTAGGAATAACAGATAGTTATCGCCTACGGAAGAGGATACAACAGGGCAGGAATACAGTGATTTATCTTGCCATTCTTCCAGGTTCTGTCACTGTCTGTATCCTGAGAGAGCATCCTTTTTTAAATGCTCATTATAGATCTCTCCTACCATAAATTTGTCTAGTCACATTTGAACCATTTCCAGTGGTAAGAAACATGATTTATGTGAAAAATATCTTATTTTGGTTGTTTTGAACCTTACATCTGATCATTTCCTTCATTTTTCTGTAGTTTTTCTACAAAAGATGGAAAATAAAGATACTTTATTCTCCTTCCACAGATCACTCATGAGTTCAGATCTGTTAGACTTCTCCCTCCCCACAGTTCATCATTTTTTTCTGGTCCGAGAAGTCATAGTCTATTTAGATGTTCCTGATCGTGTGTTCAGGTTGGAATAGTGCCTCTATCCAAGGTAACTGGGAGTAGAGCAGGATTTTCCAGAGAGGCAAAATCCATTCAATGGTGCATCTCTTTGAGAGGTATTTGGGGTAATTAGCATGCTTGTCAAATTAGAGGGAAAAAATAACTGGTAGTGCTGCTGAAGAAATGCATTCAGGTGAACCTACAGGATTTCAGATCATTAAAGGGATGAGACTTTCTGCCAGTGCATGGCTAAAAGGACTAAACTCAGTCAAGTATTGAGAACAGGGCAAATAAACATGACTACAGTACGGTACTTGGTTGTGGTTTTACTTCTGACTTGAGCTTGACATCCTGGAGCTCCTTGAAAATGAAAATGTTATGTAACAGGGCTGGAAAAGGCCACACACAATTAAATGTGACTTGGAGCATGGGAATGACACCAGACAGTAAGGATAATGTTCTGTTTAGCTCCTTCCTCTTCCTATAAATCCATGCATGGGCAGCCAAAATAAAGACAGGAGGAGAGTATATCACTTCCCAGAACACAGCTGAATGCACAACACTTACCTTGCATTCTGAGGGCCTGGAGGTTTCTTGGTCCTTGCTTTATCATCACTGCTGTTTTTCTTTTCTTTCCCTGTGACCTCCCCATAGTAAGTCTTGTTGCCAATGCTCCTAGAGAGATCAGAGGTGTCAGCATGACTAATTTGCACCTACACAGTGCTGTGCAGCCTGCTGCAGAAAGGTTCATGGACCATGCACATGTGGACAGTTGCTGGTGCAACTCTCCTTGAGTCCACTCAAGTCACTGAGCCAGAAGCTGTCTGGGAAGTGCCTTGGATGGTTATTCTGGCAGAGCACATATTTACACTCCAGGAGTTTACCTCTCATAAATGCCAGTTTAGGAGGTAACCTCCAAAGCATAACGTTGTTAAACAGAAAGCAAAACAATTGCCAAGACTCCCAACCAGCACTGTTCTGTGTCTGATCAGTGATATTCAGAATGACTTCTCTCAAATAGCTGCGTCGCTGACAAAAATGCATCCCACTGGGAATGAGCTACAAAACCGTGGATTACAGAAAGGAAACAGTGCCTAACATACAGCCTGGCTGGGCAATGGCAAAAGACTGTTTTTCCTTCTATTCAAACCAAAGGGAAGTCTGCCTAAAAAAGCTTGTCCCGTCTGCTATAGTCAGGTCCAAAGTTGTGGCAGCAATATCTAACCACAGGAGAGAATCTGATTATGACCGAATTAAACAAATTTTTGAAACCAAGAGCTTAATTTATTCCTGAGTCATTTACGTATGAGTTGGTTGCCCTCTGCTTGCCCTTATCATCCACAGAGTATGACTAGCACCTCCAGCAACAAGTCAACCTGTCTGCTAGTTGGATTTGACACTTGTCTTCCATTGACAACGTGGAGAACCTGGAAAAATAAATAGCTTCTGAGGCACTACAGTCACTTAGAAGATATAAATATGGTGTGACAGTGTTACTGAAACTTTAATTGGAAAGGTTTCTGAAGGCTAGGAGAGATTTTCTGGTCCAAATCTGAAAAAGAGAAGGAAGTTCTTAAAGGGCACTCATATGGGAAATAGAAGAATGTTCTTCAACAAGTAAATTGAGGGCTTGAATCTTAGTATCTGTCCTTCAAGGATTTGCTCTGTGCTGTGGGGTCATGACCAGTCTTGCATGGAGTATACCATGTGTGTGCTTTCTTTTTTTCCAGCTGAAACTATTCAGTGCAAAAAGGCATTGATACAGTCCTACTGCAGACTAGCCAGTTTTTAAAATCTCGGAGACCTGTCTGCAGGATGGAAGAACCATTGTTTATCTAGCTGCCAGCGCTACTTACGTACATGGTAAAGTTGGAGATGAAAGCTGCAGCTGGGATCTGCATCTCAAACACACCTTCTCTTGCCTCAGATCCGCTGTTCACCATTGTGCAGGACACCGTGGTGAAAGCATAGCGAGAAATGACTGTGGCTTTCACAGTGAATTCAGACATCCGAGGCCTGGTTTCCTGTAGATATCAAAAGGTTACCTATTAACAGAAACAGCTAGATAACTCCCCTCTTTGGAATTTCACTGGGTTTAATATTTAATGTGCTCAAGCAAGGAACCCTCCTACAGTGAATATTTGACTCCCTATGAAAACCAGTCAGCAGCAGGCAAAGTTGGGGATTACCCTCAAAATATCAGGTGAGCTGCAAAAGGTAAACTAAAGACATGGCCGTGCCTTTGTTCACGCACATGGGCAAAAGCCACAGTCATTCTCCAGTGCTCAGGAAGGGTCAGGACAGGATAAGTGCCCTGATTATGTGAGTGTTTATGTTGTGAAACACACTGATAAAATCCATCTGTATCCTAAGTCGCACCCTTCAACTCTGGCCATTTGAGACAATGAGGATTAGCCCCTTATGGCCAGGAAGAGAAGTCCAAAATATCTCCCCATAGGGTCCAGAACTGATGTCAGAGAAACCGACTGTGCACAAGAGCAGATGTAAAGACCTCTTGAAAGACTGAGATCACTGTGCGTGGGGCAGCATCTTAAAACTCACACAATCAGATCCCTAAGTTTTGTGAACAGAAAAACTTCTGTCAATGGAGCGGGTTGAGTCCTCCTCTGCTGAGAATCCATTCTGGAGGTCTTAGCCAATGGATGGAAGAGACTTAATAAGAAACACTGACACTGTGACGTGACTAACAAAATATTTTAGGCCTTTTAGGCCACATTGGATTCCTTCCAGCAGAGAAGCAGAGGAGACTGCAATGAATGACACATGATGTAGCAATGGAAGCTGAAAGCCAATTTCTGCTTCTTGGGAATGTGTTTTTGTGCACAAGTCCTGGGTTGGAGCATTTCTGTAATGTGATTTTTGACAGCAATGTCTCCATGGAACTGAATAGATTTCTTCCTGGAAAACTTCAGTATATTTAACTATAAGCAGCCTTTTAAAAATAAACTATTTGTTGCCTTAAACAGTCAAAGACTGTTCGTCAAAAGCAGAAGGGAGCTAAAGAGTAAAAGACATTGCAAATACTCACCAACTTTCCTAAACCAAATACACTGAGAATCTATTCCTACCGAGTGTGATAAAAAACTACAGCCACAAGAGAATTGTGAAGACAAGAACATGCTCTTCAACTGCATTACCAGCCTTTTTTTCCAAACACAAACAATTTTGCCAATTGGTTTAACAAAGGGAGCAATTGTTTGCATGAGAAAGTATGAAGCAGAAACATTTCTGCAGTAGCTGATGGCATCAGAAAAGCAGTAAGCAAGCATCCAACTAACGAAGCTGCTGGGCTAGTGAATTCCAGGCAAATGGAAGAATGAGGATCCACTAGAAAAACACAAATCAACAGACTTAGAAATAAAGCCTCTACACTTTCAAGGCTTGAAAAGCCTCTCAAAAATGTGTCTTGAACCTAATCGTGATAGATATCTTTAACAGCTGGAGAATGTGTGACATGCTCTGTGTTTATGTACACCCTGCTCAGCACAGGCTCAGCTCCCATGGAGCACAGTGGCAAAAATCAGCACTTTTAGAGTGTGATTCATTTCACTAATTGCAGACAGCAAGACAGATCTACACAAGAATACATCTACTAAATGAAGATGTCCACCCTTAGGTCACAAGTCACTTTTACTCAGTTGGTGGTGACTGGGACTGGACTATGCTGTTCTTAGGATCTTAGGACTTACCCTTATACATAAGCAGGAATTTTCAGTTTCATTCTCCTGAAAGTGGAGAGAATGGGGAGTTTTGATCTGGAGCGTTGTAGGCACGTTTCCAGATATAATGAGCTGATCTTTCACTCAGTTTTCTTAACCACTAATTGCCTGTAGCCTAATAAGGATTTATCCTTACAGAGGATTTAACTGCAGAAGTAAAAGAGAGAACCTGAAAATACAGCAAATTCCTTGGTTCTAGATGTCCTGCACCCACTACTATTTTCTGCATTTCATCACAAACAGAGGATATGGATTTGCTCGTTTAGACAAGAACATAAGAATGGTTGTATTGAGTCAAAACAAAAGTAATCCTAACTCCATAGTCTATCACTGGCAGAGATCAATAGAACGTGTTCAGAGAAGAGTGTAAAATCAGACCAATCTTCACTGCTGCCACCCAAGAACAGTCTCTGTTTTCATTAATTTGCAGCTGAAGACCAAGAGTGGTACTCTACACCAAGAGTGGTATTTTTGTGCTTACTAAATCTCAAAGGATTTTTCTATGACTTTATACAGCTGTTTTTTGAATCCATGTAAACTTTAGCACACATAACACCCCGTAGTGAGGACTTCCACAGCTTAATGATATTTCATGAAGAACCACATCCCTTAAGAGGTTTTTTTTGCTGAGTCTATCATCTGCTGATTTCAACTGATCTCTGACACATCTCTCTACCCCTCAAAATAAGATCCAGCTTTAATATCCTCAGGAATGGCAAAAACAAATGGAAAAAAAAGACACACATCATTTCTCCCTTCTCCTGATGGGTAGATGTTGCTGCTGGAGATAGCAAACACTACACAAGGGCATCACATACAACAGAGGATGAAAGAGCTGATTCGTCCTCCTGGCCCTGGAAGGGATCTGCCATTCCTTGTATATAGAAAATATAAACGGTGGGGGAAGAGGCAGTTTCCAAACAGGTTGCTAGGCCGGGCTTGGCGGGCAGCCCAAGTTCCAGTCTGCAACTCTTGTGCGTTCCCTGGAGCTCTTGCACAATCCATCAGTGCTTGATGCTCTGAATTACAGCTGCGCAAATGCCTGTTTGTTTTCTCCACTTTTTCTGAAGGCCTTCAGAAGATGAGACAGCACAAAGGAAAAAAATAATAATAACAAACCATTTGTTTAATATTATTATTGCTGCGATTTATTATGCCTATTAAAAATAAAGCTAGGGAACACCAAGCCAGCAGATTAGCACACTGGTACGGGAAATGTTGGCTGGAGGCTTTTTGAAGGTGTCCTGCTAATTATGATGAAGTGAGAGCTGAACATTTCCTGCCAAACAAATGATTTTACGTTTGTTTACAGTGAATGTTTGGAAAGACAGAAAAGAGCTGAAAATAAATGAAATTCACTCCATGTTTTTACTTCTATCAGTTGTTTTCATCAAAATAAATTGACCGCATGTCAGATTAGAAGTAATAAACTGGTAATATGACTGAGAGTTACTCTCCTTTAGGCTGCTGATTCGTATCTGTCAAAGATCTAAGGGGCCTGAAGATATTAATGTGATGACTGCTCAGTGTGTGAAATGAGTTCCTCCAGTTCTCAGTTGAGAAGCCTCTGTATCTCAAAGAAGCCAGAAAAATAGCTGGCCATGAACATCAATTTCACTGGTTGCCTCTTTAGCTGAAGTTTTGATCTAAGCCATGCAGGTCTCAGTGCAGCAATATAGCCAGACCTCACAAATTTTCTGTACGTCTCATAACTGAAGGCATACATCTTAAAGCTTAGGTTCCCCTACCAAAAAGAGGATGTTGACTTCTCTGTTTTCTTCCTTTCTTAATAAGCTCTGGCCTCTGCATAAACAGAAAATAACAGAGATCTTCAAATTTCAAAATGAACTCTCTCCTTCTCTTGAAATTCAGTGAGATTTCAGCAGGCTCATGCTCATTGCATGGTTGAGGATGATAATATTAGATGTTCTCTCCAAATTTGTGGTCAAGAACATGGATTGGGAAGCTTTAGAATAACTCCTACTTCTTTTATGGATCAAAGCAATGATTTTTTCCCCCTATAATCTCATCCTACCATCATTCACTAACATGTTCACTTCTGAGCACAGGGATGCACACACATACACACTCACAGAGCAAGTGTAATTCTCATGAGGTAAAATAAAGACAGAGTATGATACGTACCAGCCTCTGCAAAAATCTGGTCTGTCTTGGGACACGACGTACAACCTGCAGAAATTAAAGGGAGTTAATGGAGCCTAGTCAGCTTACAGGAAGACTTGTCATTTGTTTAAATCCAGACATGGGCTTGTGTGACTGATCACCCACGGCCAGGTTCAAATGTTCCTCTGGTTAAAACTAAAACCTAAATCTCTTCTTTATTAACAGGGTCATTCATCAAAGCTCGGCAGTGGAATGCGGCTCTCGCAGGCAAGAAGGTTCTGTGTGCTTTGCAAATGCTATTTGTCCAGAGACCCTCTACTTGAAGGCAGGGACATCAGCCCTTAGCCCTGTCTGTGGGTGTGTCTTCAGCCTTGAGCATGTTCTGTTACAGCTTCCTATGGATTATTGCATTATGAGGTCTGCTAAATGGTCTGCAGGGATAATAAGCTGATTTTACTAGAAGAAATTTCCCAGTCCACATCCTCTAGTCTCTGTTAGGAAGGGAAGGACCTTCTGCCTTAGAATCTCAACAGGTTTGTCAAATTAATCAGAACAGATCAAACTACCTGCAGTAGTTTAGATTGCTTGTCAAATGCCACTCTGAGCCCACCTAAACCATCAGGTAAAAGCCAAAGCCTATTCCCCAGTCCAAACTTGGTGATTTTATTATGAAACAAAGTGTTTTTTACCTGTGACAACACGGTCACCCTCATTTTATCACCGTTCACAACAACTCTGACTTCTTTCCTGCACACGGTGTAAGTCTCAACTTAGCAACATGTCCAAATGCAATCCCTCCTCAAAACAGAGAGTACAAGTGTCTTGTCAATCAGGAACAATGAAGGAAGCCAAGTGACTTTTTTAAACGTCGATGAAGCTCCAGAGAACAGAGGAATGCAATGATAATTTTTTACCTGATTTGCCCTTGTTGATTTGCACTCAAAAAAAATATAGCATTCCTTGCCAAAAATATGATTTTATGCCTGTTTATGCAGCAAAGCTCAGAAAAGCACAGGAGAGAAATTAAACAGTCTCCTCTGTCAGAATCCTTTTGATTTTTTCTTCATTATTTTAGCCAACTTATTGTAAAATTAGAACCTAGGAAAAGCAGCTCCCTTAGGAAATTCTCAGTGGAGTGGAGTGGAGTCCTCTGCAGTTTAAATTGCCAAAGAAACTTTCTGTCTGGTTATGTTATCTCAGACAAGTAAAGCACCTCAGGAGCCTGCTGTGAGAGGCTGCAGAGTCTCCAGCACTGTAGGGTCTTCAGAACAAGCCAGACAAATGCCCATGAAGATAATCCTGCTCGGAGCTGTGGCAGGGATAAGATCAGTGTTCCTCAGCACTTTTTTTACTAAAGGATTACATTTTGGAACAAATCCACCTGTCATCCTGTACAGAGCAGTCACAATGGTTTTTAATGACTAATCAATGAAACTGGTAATTTGTCCATTGGTTTTATCTTACCCCATCACACACCAATTTCGCTTGCTTGCTGATTTGCGTAAGAAGGTTTTGTATGACTTGATTCCTTCAAAAAGATACTTTCTAAAGTCTTGAAGATAACCGGTATATATCAGTCAGTAGCTGCGGATCACCAGATAACAGCATTCTGTTAGGACTTCATGACTACTGCCAAAGCACTGTTGCAGGTTTATGATACTGATCAGTCCACCAGAGTATTTTAAACCAACCTGCTTCACTCGCATCATCTAACGGAACAATTTCCAACTTCCCATCAACCTTTAGCTTTAAAGCCTTCCACTTCTAAAGCCCAGTAACTTCTAGTAGTGACCCCATTGCTGCTGCCATTTGATAGCCTTGGCATGGCATACAGAGAATAAGCTAGCCAACTAGTGAGCCAATTAGCAGTGAAGAGGTGTCCAGAAAAACTGCCTCTAGTGCAATGTGAATAACCAGCAACCTTGTCACCTACCTTAGCAGAGTGGTCAACCATTGAATGAGCCACGTAATCCACTGTCCTTGGAAATACCAAAAGCCTGAGTGTGCTGATGTTTGTGCAGGAAGGTCCTCCCAGTTATTACATTTAAACAGAGCCTTACAGGCTCTCCAGAATTGGAGATTTACTATATGAATGTAATTTGTTGATCTAGGGGAAGCACCTGCCTCTGCTTAACGTGGCTTTTGTGTTCAGTGATGACAGAATGATGTCCTCTTCTGGATCCAGCTGTCTCAGGGGACTAGGGCATCACCTCTATCTATACATCACTGTTTTTCTATTGGAAGTTACTGCTGCCGCTGATTTGCCATCAACATAGCTCCTGTGAAATCATGCTCATTTAACTCAAGCAATGTCAGCCAGATTATTTCAACACCGTGAGCCAGTTTCTTGGGCTTCTCAATTGATTTTCCCCATGAGCATATGAACAAATGCTCCCAGATACCGCTCCACTGGCAGAACAGTGGTGCAAATACTGTCTACCACTTGAACAGCTGGGTGTGCAAGACCAGCTGTTGGTTTGTGGCTGAATTCCCCAAAAAGAAATATGTGTTTGCAGTAATTAGGATCAGCAATAGTTACTGAAGTCCTTGCAGTGGAGAGCAAGGAGCACTTTTGGAAAGAGATTCTTCCCATGCCAGCATGGGTGGGATAAGCAACTGAATGACTAAGAAAAGCGTAGATATGTATGAAGAGTCTCAGTATTCCTGCTTATTGTATGCCAGAAGGTGCCAAATACAGGCATCTAACTGATGTTTCAGACACTCTAGGGTATCCCACAGGCATCCAGCAAGGCACAGGTCTTCCACAGATCCAGCATCATATCTGCCAGCCCCACATTGGTGTCCCAGGTACTACAGAGCCTCTTGGATCTGATCAAATTTAGAGAACTGCGGAATGCCCTAAGTGACTTACCCCAAGTCACCCATGATATCCACTACCTGAAAGATGTGAGCACAGATCTGAAGCTCAATCTTTTACACCACAGCCTCCCTCTGAAGTCTCTTTTAACCCCCCCCCCCAAACCACCACCCGAACTTTCTTCCTAACTTGCAAGAAGTTCATTGCCTTTTCAGCCCCATTTCCCCATAAAACCTAAGCAACTTGATGACACAATATAACAGTCCTCACTTGCAGAATACATTTCTTTTCTCCTCAGGTCAAGAAGTATTTTCACAAGCTGCAATTCATGGAGGTTCGTTTAATCCAGCATGAGTTAAATATCAAGTATGGTAAGACTGCGACTGTAGGACAGGGCAGAAAAGTCTTCCTCCAAGCCTGAAATACTCCGAATTACTCAGACTGGCACAAGGCCAGGATACAGCGTTAACTCCCTTGTCCCTGCAGACCACATGGCTTAACACAGCTATAGGGATGCTGGCTTTGAACCCCTACAGGGGCAGTATCACTGCGTCCCTTGGCAGCACAGGGTGGTGCTGGTGCTGTCCTGGCTCAGCACCTCAAACTGCCCGAGCTCTCAGCCACAGGGACAGTAGCAAGGCACACTGCACAGACGGCTGTAATAAATTCAGTTTTAGCAGGCTGCTGTGAGCATTAATACCGAACCCTGAAGAAAGTGACTGCAAACGAGTGACAAATTCAGTGCGTTTTTCTTGCTGTCAGTTGTCTCTCACCGCAGGGGCAGTCCAGGGAGTTTCTTCACCTGACAGCTCTCCACACACACACTGAAAGCTCTCAGGCTGGCTGCTTTCAATTAACCCATGACAATTAACAAGGCACAAGCCACCGAATGCTCCCAAATAATGACCTTCTTAAAACCTACTTGCTCCACGACGCTGTAGTCTGCCATCAGCTTCTCCTCCAGGTACCTCGCCAGCAGCTCTGAGTCCGGCTGCCCTGCTGCAATGGAGAAGCCCCAAAAGAGCCATAACCAAAGGATCATGGCGAGGGGCAACACCGGGCTGGGGCTGCCCTGCAGGTGAGAGGGAAGCCTGTGGCTGCTGCTGCGTGCCTTGCTGCAGGACTGGGCTGCAAGGAGGCTGACAGGAGGCGAGCTGACCCACCCTCTTCTCCTCCTTCCCAGCTTGGGACCGGCCCCTTTTCCACTCAGGGCAGCTGCTGGGTTTCCCTGTCTGCCAGCGGGGTTTCAGTGAATTCCCCTCAGTTTGGGGTACCAAGTATCACCATGCCCCTCTCGCTGCCACCCTGAGCCCCCATGTCGCCTCATAGGTGCACACAGGCAGAGGAAATCAGAGCTGGAGGTCCCTGTGGCATTGCCACCTGTCCTTTTGGTGCCAGCAGCACCCCAGCCGTGTGGCGGCTCTCCATGGGGTGAATGAAGGCTGAGGAGACATTTCCTTCAGCAGCAGTGCCCAGGCACAGGGCCCAAGATGGCTGCTGGCACATGATGCCTGCCTGAGGTGCTGGTACCCAGCTCAAGTGGGAGCTGGAAGAGCTGCTGGGGTGTCTCCCGGTGGGGTCAGACATCACGTCAGGCAGCCCTGAATTTATAAGCCTGGGCTTATGCCACTGTTTGTATAAAAGAGCACCCCCCTGCCACCCATTTAGGGAGCATGATCCAAGCATGTACTGTAAGGTTTACCCAGGAGGGGTACAACCATATGTTTTCACCCCCTCTAAAGGGATTTTTAGGCTCTTTCCACCCCCCCCAGCCTGCTGAAGGGAACAGACAGTGGGGTGCTGAGGGAGGTATGGGTGAAGCACATGGTGAGGGCAGCCCGGAGGTGGGCTGAGCCACGCATCACTGAGCCCGTGGCAGCAGCAACACCTCCTCCTCCTTGGTGCAGAGATCCCAGGTTTGTTTGTGAAAGCAGCCCCAGGGCCCAGGTTCCTGGAGCAGGGCAGGGCTCCCTCCGCACCCTCTCCTTGGCACACCGCCTGCTGCCTCCCCACCAGGCCGCAGGCGTCCCAGGAGCCCTGTCAGCATGGCAGCAGCCTAGCACCTCACTTCAGCACCGCCATGCTCCAGACCCATGCTTTTGTCCCTCTCTCTTATTGTCCTGATTCTCATCTGGGCATAGTTTGGGTGAGCCTCCCACTCCCCCCTTCGTTTACTGGCAGCTGAGCCCTCTCCAACCCCGCCAGCCCCAGGGTGAAGGTGGCTTCTCAGGGCTGGCAGCACCAAGCCTGTTGGGCACGATCCCCACAGCTCGGCTGCCCAAGCTGTTCGCCACAGACATGTCTGTGCCAGCTGGCACTGATGGGGCACATCTCATCTCCAAGCACGTCTCATCCTCAGGTATTCAGGAGCTTGCATCTGCAGAGCTCAGCCTAACCCCAGATCAAACACACTTACTACTACATTTTTTTATGCCGGCGGTAACTTCTCAACTCCAGCAAACTGTGATTTCCTTTTTTTTTCTTTTTTTTCTGGTTTTAGGTGCGGCATGCACAATCGTGTTGAGATTTGAACCACTGTGTTTTCATTTTCCAGTTCTGGGTCATCAGGGACTGAGGCTGTCTTGTTTCAGCTCCAGTCCATGGCAGTGATAGTCCAGTGAGTGGCACAGTACCACAGCCTTGACACCATTCGTATTGCCAGCTTGGAGCTTAAATGTCTCTCCAGCCCTTTTGGAAGGTGTAAACACACCATTGGACCACTGGAGCCCAAAAGTTTCTCCTTCTGGAATTTCTTCTTATGAATGGATACACGTGCACCCATCTGAATGCATACATCCTCTGAGAACATACATCCTGCTCCAAATCCATCATGTGTAATTGAGGAGCAGGAAGGTGCTTGGTCCCCAGTTCAGAAGGAGTAAGGGGAGCTAGAGACAGGCTAAGGGAAAGGGACAGCAGTGTCAAAGCCTTTTGAGATATTTAGCAAACTGATATGCGCGTAACAAAGCAGTGTGTAAATATGCACAGCCCCACTGTGCTCACAGACAGGCTCCTCCTGGCTTTGACAGGAGGAGAGAAGGGATCAAAAGCCTGGCCAGTTCCTTACCTTCTGGGACCAGCCCACGACTGGCAGGTACAAGGGTCTCTGGACTGGTAATTTTCAGCTGGTATGGAGTTATTTCAGTTTCTTCATGCCTTGTCCAGACCAGACATGGAAGAGCTGAGCACAGGAGTGTTGTGACATCCTGTGCCCTCACTGCTGGTATTAGAGATGCTCCTAAGCATCCCCTGTCTGTGTTTCACTGACCGGGGTCCATGGCTGAATAAAAGCCTTGCATGCCTCCAGCATATGCTTATGTCTGGAAACAGGCATTTAAAACAATACATAGAGGATGATTTCCCTACTGTTTTGGAAAACCTAGAAGAAGCAAAGGCAAGTCAAAACTACCCTGCTAACCCCAGTGGTGCCTGAGCAGGAAGGGAAGGTGTTCTCCTGTGTGAAATAACCACTGTGCAGTCAGGAGGCATTTGGAAAAAAAATCTCCAGATGTCACCAGCTATCATTCTTTGCCTCTTGATTGGCGTTCAGCTTATTTCTACAGCCACTCTGCTTCTCCTGTTGCACAGGTGAGGAACAGAGTGCCAGAATAGATTTAAAAAGGATGCCAGTGAAAAGAGATTGTAATATTAGTCAAAGCTGATCCTAGGCACATCTGGTGAAAGGATAAAATTCAGAACAAAGCGAGTTCCTAAAGCAGGCATGGGATAAACAATAGGTATGAGAGAATGAGCTGGGAAAGCACTGCCATTCTGAAGGTGATCAGGGGCAGCTAGTTCTGCTCAGGCTCTCAGCAAGGGCATATAAGGACATAGCACGTAGCTGAATAAGACCAAGTTGTGCTTTATTAACCAAGTTTCATTTTTGGTTAGGTTTGGTGTGTGAACATTAAGCCTGAGGTCCTGATTGTTCACATTATCCCCTCTTCCTCCTCCTTGGAATAGAGTCTCCTGATTTGAGGGAGGGAACACAACAGTCACTGTCCTGAGTATGCTGTGGAGACAGAGATAAGCAATTACTCATGTGTGCCTGTTCACGTTAGGCATGTTTGATGCTGACTTTTGCCAACTTAGCAGGATGAGCAGCTGTTCTTTGGGTGGGAGCTCACCAAATTAAATTGCCTGGCATGCCTCCAGACACTGTGTGCATGAGACACTGGAGAAAGGCATGACCTGGCAGGTGAGCTTCAATGCACATTTCACCTCGGATGGATCATATTATGTCAAGGAATCTCTCTGTGTTGACATACAAGCACATACGCCTTGGTGATGCTCTGTCCTCACATTCTGCATCCCCCCATTTTTCCATGCAAGGTTCACAGGCAGGACCAGTCTTCCTCATTTTCACCATAACCGTTAAATAAACCCTATAGGAAGTTGTTGAATTTACAAAAAACTTTGGCACCTTGTAGCTCAAGAGCAGAGGTTTTACAGGCTCCAAACTGAAGCTGAGGGAAACAGATCAGAGCCACATTTGGTCATAAGGTCTCTGTCATGACTGCATGGATTCATAAGTAAAGATCTCTAGTTGTCTGTTCTTCTAGGCAGATGAATGGGACACCAGACACCCATCTTACACAGATACACCTGCATTAAACGCCCAACTAGAAGTGTCTGAACTAGGAACTAAAACTAAATGAAGTATTAACAAAACACTGAATTTATTGGCAAGCAAAGCCAGCGACTTGATCAAGCAATTGGCAAGAGTCCCAAAGGATTACACAGGCATAGATAACTGTCCAGAGTTAAAATTAAGTATGGTGAAATTTGGCGAATTACGTTAAATATTTTCTTTCAAGCCTTAAGCTAATCAATCTCCTCTGAAACATCCATCTGGGACCTGATGGTCCCCAGTTCTGATACTGTCTGGGAGGTGCCTGTGCTCCTGGCAGGACTTTTGTGGGGTCCCAATGGCTGCTGTTCTCCTATTGCCATTAGCTGTGTGCACCGTGGTCCAGCTGAGCAATTCAGAACTTCAGAAGCTGATATTGCTCTCATCCAGGATGAAAATTTTAAATATGCTAACAAACATAAAGTCTCTGCCAAAGGGTTTCAGTACGGGGAGAGTCCGAGTCTGCTGTGGAACTCACTTGGAAAGGGTCATCTGGGCAGATAGGCAGCTTGCTGGGTGGTTTTGAATGACAATACAAAGAGACAAAAGCTGAAGCAAGAGGAAAATCCATTGTATGTGTCTGCATAGCATTTCCCAGAATGGTTGGTGTGTAGGGGGATGAATGTCAGCAGGCACCCCATGCAGGCACACTATTCTTACCTGGGTCATTGGAAATTTTCAGAGAAGAAATTCAGTTTGGGAGGGGAACCTGACTATCTAATAAGAGACATAAATTGTGAGCATTCCTCCCCATCTGCAAGCCAAGATATCACAATTTAATTGTTCGGAGGAACAGACTGCCCAGCAGTAGCTCCAAGTGCAGAGGAATTCTGGCCATGGTGAGGGCTAGTCATGAAGCAGCCCAATTGACACATACCAGAAAACATCTGCATGAGATCCTGTCCTCCCCATTAAATTCTGGGGAAGTTCACCTCGGGTAAGGGACAGGGATCTTCGTGAGTATCCTTACCTCTTGTTCTTCCCATATATTTTTTGTACATTTGCCTTGAGAAATTTCAACTTTTGGGACTCTTTTGGGCAGTATATTTGAGCAGTTCGTGCCATCTAGTGGTTACACTGTTTTCCCAATGTTGTTATTTTTACCTAAAAAGAAAAAAATAAATAAATTAAGCTCCATTTGGTGGTTATGAGCAGACCAAAATAAAGCATTAGGAAATTCATATGTAAATGCAAATCTGTTCTACAGGACTCCTTCATCTCTTCAGAGCACTAGTGATTTGTTTCCATGTCTGGGTTCCCTGATACCTCCAGAATACCTGCCTTAATCTTTACACTCCTGATGAGAAAGGACTGCTCACTGTCAGTAGGGGCATGTGTGTGGACAGAACTCAGGTTATGGGGAAAATTCAAGCTACAATAGATACCATCAAGACAGAAAAGGCTGGGTGCCCCACACCTGCTGTTCCTGCAGTCCTAGTTAACCCCCACCATAGTCACAGCTCTGACTGCAGTCATGGAGGTGTTCCTAAGCTAACTTTAAGGTAGACAACTTAAATACTGCTAGGACTGCAGGCACACAGCACTGAGCAAAAACCACCAAAGAGTGGGTCCAAGCGATATGGTTAGATTGCTAGGCCCTTGACTATGTGATTTAAACCTGACCTAGATGTTTCACGAATCACTCAGCTGTAAGCCAACCTCCCCTTTGAAGAAGCGTGCCTGGGATCTTAATGCTGAGGATCTCCTCTGCTCAGAAAGCCTGTGAAAGACATAAATGCAAAGCAGCTGCAGGCTGTGTACATGCACCATCTGAGAGCTGAACCAGAGCTTAGGATGAAAGTAATAAATAAGTGCTGTGGGGACCACTGGTGGATGGATCAATGCAGGAACAAGATCTGTGTGCTGTGAAAGTGGTGTACTAGTTGGGTACAGTCTAGAAGTTCCTAAATTTTCTAGCAAATTATGAACTATGTGATCTCCAAGCTCGAGATCCGGGATTGCCTGGAAGATTTTGGGAGAGAGTAAAACAGTATTGGTAATTCAATTCCTCTTCTAGCATAACAGCTGTGAAACACTATATATGAAGCTACTATGTGAGAGGATGAGAATGATCAAAACACCATGGTTCTTTCTGCGATGTATAGCTGAGCTGTGGAACTTCTTGCTGGATGCTACAGATGCAAAATTTTATCCAATCTCTCCAGAGGAAACAATAGGTTTATGGAAAATAAATTAATTGAGGATTGCTAAATAAATGGAAACCCTCTCCTAGTCAGGATGTACCATAGCTGCAAATAGCTGGAGACTGGGAAGGTCTTTGAAAAATACCTGATATGCTTGCACCAGTTCTTATGTTCTCTCCTAACCGCTGTTGGCAACAGGTACACGGCAGCGAGTTGAAAAGTCACAATTCTGCTTGGGTTCCTTGTGAATATCGGACAGTAGTTTCAGGTCTCAGCCTGAGAAGTGATCTGTTGAAAAGATGGAGGAAGAACGTGTGATGTCTGCAGACCGGTGATGCAGAAATCTTTTACTAAAACATCAAAATATAGCATAACATAGGATAAAATGACAGAATATGTTAGATATACCATGCTATGCTATGCTACGCTGTTCCATATTATATTATATAATAGTTTGCTCTTCTGTCTCTGGATTCACATAGTAATTCAATCTTTTCCGTTGGGATTACTCAGATATCTGCAAATTTTTCTTCCCAGAAGAGTGGAAGTGGTACTCCGGCTCATTTTGCCAGAAACCTGCTTCCTCCCTTCTTTCACCCTTTTGCCTCTCTGGCTTACTTTAATCCTATTTGTTCAAGTACCAAAGAAGCAGGGAGGCCTGAACAGTTTCAAAATCGCCCAGGAGCCTTACAGCATGCCTTTGAAAATCATCATCAGATGCTTTCACATGACTAATTTCAAAAAACTAGAGCTATCCCACCACCAGCTATGATCCTTTCCCAGTCGGAGAGGAAAAAGGGTATTTGTGGGGGTCAGGATCCAGCCCAAAGGTCTCTGCCCACCACTGCAAGATGGACGGGTGGGAGGGCCCTTCAAGAAGCACAATATCACTGCCTCCATCGCTCTGCGAACCAGCCTCCACCTCATTTACTATAAACAAACAGGCTGGGAGTGAGTTCTTGCTTTGATCCTTCAAAGTTTTGGGTGCCCCAAGGTCTGTGCCTAGCAGGAAATTAGTCAAACATCAATGGGAACCTACAAAAGCAAGAAGTGAGCCTATCCAAGACGGAGCTGTTATCGAGGGCAGAGGCGAGCAAAGACACTGTTTGGATAACCCTTGCTCGGACACCACAGCTCTGACTTGTGTTGCAAGGCAAATATTTACCTATGGCCTAAACAAAGTCAGCGTTTCAAAACTTTGTTCAAAATACTACATAACCCCAAGCCGTTTCCTTGAACTTGTCTCAGAGAAAGGAAGATCTTGTGTCTGGTACCTATGCAGGCTGTTCTCAGGAGACAAGCAGGAAGAAAATGAAGCACCTGGTCTGCTTAATGGTTTTGTACCTCATTTCTGAAGTAGGAAGCTTTGACCTCGTTATCGACGAAATCCCAGATGTGAGTATTTCCAGGCAGGGCCTAGGTCTGCCTTGCTTGCTGAAGTCCAGATCAGTTGGAGCTGGCTTCAGTGAGGGCGGAATTGGGTCATTGCTTCATCGTTCTGCTTGTGCCCCATGAATTCTCTTCTACTCTGAGCTGTAAATAGAATTATTCTGATAATTGGTTTTCACCTGCCATTTCTAGTGTTGTTTTTTAATATTATTAAAGCCGGGATGTTATAAGCATAACTCCAATTTTCTTTCCATCGGGATTCATATTTTTAACTCAACTTTGCCTTCTTCTGGTGGTTTTAACCTTTAAACATTCAAGTGGGCTTCTATGTTCGGACCCTTTAGTGTGGTTTAGATCCAGTTTCCCTGGAATAAGCAGCAACCCAACACTTATTTTTCTTTGTGGATGGGGTCTCCTGTATGGGCCACGATGAATTTCTGCAAAGTTTCATATGAACTCATTTTTTTGTTAACAGGAATTCAAATATACCATTAAGATCCCATTGACTGTACATTTCTTAGCAGAAAGATAGTTTATAGAAGAGCATGAAATTGTTTAGGATAGATAATATAATAAAAAGAAGTTTAGTTATAGTTTTGACTTGAAAGCTGAGTCCAGATTTAAACCCCTAGACTCCCATGAATTTATATTTGAGTGTCTATACCTATTTCCAAATGAATTGAAAACTCTTTCAAATTCAACTTTCAAGTGTGTATTGCAGTATTTCTATGAAGTCAGCAGGGATCATACAAAGCTTTGTTTTATTTTGCAAGATTAACAACAAGAATTAATGAGAAGGGATATTCTCTTGTTCTTTCTTCTTACAGAACTCTTCATGACACAGTGAGATTTTTATCCTGTGTTTTATGATTCCCATAAATATTCCAGAAAATATTCTAGAAAAATATTGTGGAAAAAAAAAGTTCTGTGCTCCTTTCTAACCATAGATATTGTATCACTTTAATACCAATGTGCTTAAACAATTTAAGTTAATTTTGTGCAAAACTTTGCATGTATGCTATCATTTAAGTTGGAGAGCAACTCATGAACTTAAATTTCTTTATTGCCATAAATTAAACTGCTAAGAAAGTTTAATTAAGGGTTTTGCTGTGGTGTAAAAAACACACTTCTAGTTGAATCAGTGCAGATTTGCACCTGGAAAAGACCTGATGTTCCTTTGCTGTCAGTGGGTCAAACTTAATTCCCAAGTACAAAATCAGAGACCGTTTCTACTGGTGTGAGCATAAATTCTCTAAACTTGCTGTTTTAAGTGAGATCAGTATCTGAAATGTTAAAGTTAACATAGATGGACCCATTCCAATGGTAATCTGCCTCTTGCTTTTTATGGGCATTTCAGTATATTAAATATTACTCATTGTTTCAGAAGAAAAGGTTATAAAATGATAGTAAAGGTCATGACGTTTTAAGAGTGTATAAAGCTAGTTGGCCACAGAAGGAAACTGAATGTATGAATATGCAGCATTTCGATCTGAGGTAGTTTAAACCTTTGCTCTGCATGTGCACCAAGGGGACGTAAATTCCTTTTGGAACTCAGAGTGCTAATCAGCAACAATTCAAGTGATGAATCAAATTGTAAGACAGCAGCAACACCTCTTTCTTTCCCTTTCTTTCTCCTCTAGGAAGTGGAAAACCTGATTGACGTGGAAATCGAGGGATTCCCTCCAGTCTCCAAGACAAGAAATGGCAGGTACCAGGTACAGTACCCTGAAATGCTTCAAGAAAAGGGAAGCAATAATCCCTGGGAGCTCTTCCCAGGCAGCTTGTTCCATTTCAAGGGTTGTGAATGTGCAATCAGGTGGGACCTGCAAGTCCTTATATACATTAAGACCTCCACATATCTTGTTGGGAGAACTGCTGCTACCCTTTCTGTAGTACCTAGCACATGGTCTCGTTTTATATTTGAGCTCCTAAGGTAGGAACATAATACAGATGATAAACAGTGGACATAATTGTCAGATTTTGTGTGTGATATTTGTGGGGTTTTTCCATGAGAAAATGGAAGGCAAGAACTTTTGACATTGGCAACGTATGTTCAAACCTTCCAGTGCTGCAGATAGTCCATTCATTCATATTTAGCTCAGGTCAAAAGAGTGCATTACAGTGTCACATGGGAAATGATCTGGTAGAGTCTGAGACCAGGGAAGAAAATTTCTTTCCAGCATGCTGATGTGTTGCAGATAATTGTACTCTGTCAGCTTCTGGAACAGAAGCATTTAAAACAACATTGCAGGAGTTTTTTTGTGTTTTGCATGGCAGTAATTAACAGAAATAATAACGATATCAGTTATTTAAAGATGCTGACTTTTTTTACACTGAATGAAAACAATGACGGTTGTAGTGGACCTTGACTTCCAACGTAGCTCTAATGTTGCCTTTCTTGAGCTTGCTCAGTATAGTAAAAACAAAAGATCTTCTTGAACAAAGTTGGATTTCCCAGCGTCTTTGAAGTTAAGCCCAGGCAAACATGATTTATCTTTATCCTAAGGCTTTTCTTTTTGAATGAGTGTAAATGTAGTTTATTGACACCTAAAGCTCCCGTTACACTGCCAGAAAGATAGATGATTTTAACATAAATATGAATTAAGCCAGTTCAGATTTGCCAGACCACTACTTAAATATTGTAATGAATATCTAAGCAGAAATCCTCTCTAGCTGCATTTCTTTGGGGCATCATTTCTTTCCAATATATCTATATTAGTGCTGTATATATTATGTTGTCTTTGTCCCCAGCTTTCTGGATACATAGTGATATAGACATATGTATGCAATAATTTGCAATTCTACTAATGTGTTTTTTTTAATGATACCAGTTATTCCTTACATCCATATATTATTTCCCATTCTTTACCTATCAAACGAGTCTTTGCAAACCAGTAGAGTGAAGATCTCAGCTGCAGGATGAATTACCCTTGTGTTAAAAGATTAATAGATTAATAAATGAAATGAACTAGATTAATGAATGAAAAAGAACTAACCAAACCATCTCGAGACTGTAGCTTTTGGCCAACAGTAGATACACAGTTATTTATTGTCTCTCATTAGAGGAAGACTATCTTCCAAATTATTGTTTTAGCAGTACATTTTCCTGCAGTGAGCTCACTAGCCCATTGGCAAGAAAACAGAGGTCCTCTGTAGCCCATACCAATGGGCCATAAAGAGAAAGAACTGGCTTCTAGATACCAGATTAAGTATTTTGTTGAAAAAAAAATAAAATTGTTCCTGAGTAATTCCAAAATCGCTGTGTCTCAGGTATGTGAATGGTCCTTGTGACCACAGAAACAGACCATAAAAACATTCCAACCCTGATGGGCTGAAATGCAGGTAACCTTGTGAACCTCTGTGTGGTGGAGCAGCACCGTTATCTCTGTTTTAGAGATAATGGCGCTTGTGTCTAGACTGCAAGGCAGGATGTTCTGTAGCAGGCCTGGTCCTGATCCCAGCTGTACAGAGCCTCCAACTTGTGAGATCAGACCTAATTTCTTTATTGTTCTGCCTGCCTGGTTTCTTCACTATGAGAACCAGCGCAGGAAGGAAATGAGGAAGGAGTGAGAGGGTGGAATCATAGAATCATGGAATGGTTTGGGTTGGAAAGAACCTTAAAGATCATCTAATTCCAACCCCTCTGCCATAGCCAGGGACACCTACCACTAGACCAAGTTGCTTAAAGCCCCATCCAACCTGTCCTTAAACACTTCCAGGGATGGGGCATCCACAGCCTCTCTGGGAATCAACTTGCTGGAGGCATCCCATAGATAACCTAAAACCCCTGCAATCTCTTTTAATGCATTACCTCTCATAATACACTCCTTCCTTAGACACCATGGCTGCTTCCTCCCCGGACAAGACAGAAGGAGACGGGGTCAGCAGCCCTGGGTAACAGGCAGTTTGAAGTACCTAATATTTAATTTGTGATAGACTGCATAGCAGTTGCAACATTCATGCACAGTGATTTGAACAAAGATCATACTGAGGGCTAAATATCCATAGCCTGCACAGATAACAGGAAAAGATGAGTCTCAGTTCCCTGAAGATAGGGCTCTGAATCTATTAAGACCAGATGCTTAGAGCAGTTCCTGAGGCACTTCTTGTCTCCACCCTAATATGCATTTTACCATACATTAGGTGTTGCACAAGGTATTGTTTCAATGCAGTGTGGTCATCAGCAGATTTGGATGTGGTGTAAAGGAAAATATCAGCCACAAGTCTTCATTTTAGAAATAGCATGAATCTCACGTGCCACAGAAGTCTCTTCAAAAGCCATATTTTCAGTAACCACACCAGCACTAAAACCTGAAGTGTAATTATCTACAGCTTTGTCCTCTTGACCTGTTGGAGTGGCTACACTCTGCAACCTTTGAGATCCCAAGGGGGCTGGTTGGCCCACCCCATGTCTGATCAGTAACAGCAGCTGTGGGAGTCACTACATGTACAAGTGATAAGCTCGTGTCTCCATCACTGCCTCCCCCTTTTCCTCCACCCTCACAAAAACAATCAGGAAGGAAACTTGGGCATCTTGAAAGCTTTATGCGGGTGAGTTGGAAACCCTGAGACCCAGTGAAAAACAGAAAAGTACCGCAATTAAAAATAAAAAATCCCCAATGTACTAAGGTACCACAATTAAAATTAAAAAAAAAATCCCCATTGTACAAATTCAAAATTGAATTTGTTTCATTTGAGGTTTGTTTACTCTTAATTGGTACCCACAGTTGTGATGTTTCCTACTCTAAGGATATGTCTAGGGATAATAGCTGTTCTGTATAGCAGTCTGATTCTTTATCAGATGTGAAGGGTCCGGTTCATTGTACAATGATGTTTGTAGGGTTTCATGACGGACTATGCAAGGATCAACCCATCATGTTTTGCAGAGGGTATCTACAGTGCCATAAACTTTCAGAGCCTGAAATCCCAGTCTGAATGTTTCAGGTGGAACCTGTACAGCTGTGAAATAAAAACCTGAATGTGTTCTCAGTGAGATGGAAATCCTGCAGTCTATCTGTCTGGCTTCAAAGAATCCTTACAATCATCTCATTAAAATGATCTTGCTACGACATGTATCACCTGTTATGCAGCCCTAGATTTTTCTGGTATATAAATTAGCTCCAAACAAAATTACTAAATGCATAGCAAGCCTTATATGCACCATGTGACTAAAGCAGTTATCATAAGCATCTTCCATGGTTTGGGGTCCTTTTAGCTTCAAGTACTAGTTAAAACTAAGATAGGATTGGTCTGTTTTTGTATATTTTCATAGTTTATCCATCAGTATGTGAAGTAGGCTCCTGATCATCATCAGTGAAGCTGAAGGTCTTATTTTTTTTCCTTAATGTATGCATCTAGTAGTGTGTGAGATAGCAGAAGGAGTCCAAACCATCTTATGGGCTGTCAGATAACAAAACCTACAAGAGCCTCATGACCTCTTGGAACCCCAGCTGACAGCAAGGTGGGCACCCACTTCCCTAATCAGTACAGTCAGTGAGGTGTAGGGCAGAATTCATTCAACCAAGTGAAGATATCTGTTTCCAGATGAAGTGAATCACTCCATTGATTCTGAAGAGCTGAAGTTGCGCGATTGTGACAATAAAACCAATGTAGACAGCTGTATTAAGCAATTGCATCTCTCCCTAGAATTAGGTGAGCCAAATCCCATCCCAGGGTTACTCCTATGAGTTTAAGTTTCAGGGAATTAAACAGAATGATTCAAATGGCCGCAAGATGTCACCACCCAAATAGAAATATTCATATGGCAGGAAATAAAAACAACCACTAATGAGCATTGTTTCGGCTTATCTAAGCAATGCATGCAGAACTAACATTGCATATATAAAAGTGTATAAATTGATATAACATCAATTACATAATAGATTTATATATAAATACATATCACATCCAATTCAATAATATAAATAAATAATCTATAATGTAAATAAAAACAAAAAGAGCTAAAAAATTCAGGGTTTTGAGGTTTTCCACTTTTCCCAGAAAGACAAGAGATTTTGTTGTTGATGTTAAAAGCTAGGGTTTCTGCCTATGACTTTTTGCCAGCATGTTTTGTTTTCACAAAGGATTTTTTTATTGTTGAAGGAATACATATGTTCTTAAGAGAATCTTTTCTTTTTCTCTTCATATGATCAAATAAAAGAAGAGAGCTGCCTTTCTGTTTTGACAGCGTCTAAGTCACAGCTGGCAGATCACATGCTCCAAGATCCCATGTATAAATACATAAAATAAGACAAAAAGAATCTGCACACCATGTCTGAGAACTCAAACTGATTCTGATCATTTTGGAAGCAGCTTTTAGATAGTTACCACTGTCCAAAACAGCCACAATCTGTGCTCTTAGCGCTGCTGAAATACATTCTCTGTATTTTTCTTTTGCAGAGAAGCACATCCGACTGGGGGTACGTTGAAGATCTGGTGAGTTTTTCCTTCCTCTGTGGAAAAATATTGAACAAAGTGATTTTGTAGTTAACCGTATTATTTTTTTTTGGAAATCAATCCTTTTGTTTGTTCAGTTCCTTGCTTTTACTCCTGGTTGGGTATTAACCTATTTTCTTTAAACAGCCGACTGTTTGCGTAATGCTGTTTATACAACTGCTCTTGGAGGGAGAAGAGTATGGTAAATATGAAGAAATAAGCAACAAAAGTGATTAGACAAAGGCAGATTTTAATATGCCAGTTTAATACTGTTCTGCCACTGCTATGGTTTAACCATTTACAATACTAGGTCAATATTCAATGCTTCAGGTCTTTTTTATTTAGGACCTTTCTTGAAAATAGAAGCTCCCTCTTCCTCAATATGTGATGTTGAAAATTACTGTGTAACAACCCTTCTATGCTGAATTACACCTACAGTCTTTCCAAGGACTGATTGTATGGTCAGAAGCAAGGAAAGTATTCCAGCTTAACAAATTCCACCTTTCAGATGAAATGTTATAATAAGCTATATTCAAATGAGTTTCCTGCCACTGTCACAGTGGCAATGAAATATGGAAATGTCTTAAAATGGAGTTTGTGATCCATCTGGCTGCCATATTGTAATGAATAGTGGTTGAAAAAAAGACACCGAGACTATAAAGGGAGTTGATACTGCCCTAGAATATATTTTCTATCGGTGTCCCAGATTTATAGAGTCATTTTGTCAATTACAGGTGGAGGACGATGACAAGATAGGTCTTTACAGCTACAAAGTCCAATCCACTATAACCTCACGGTTGGCCAACACTATGATCCAAGCCAAAATGGTGAATAATGCAAAACGGTCCCAGCACATAGTGTTTGATGTACAAGTTCCCAAAGGAGCGTTTATTGACAACTTTACTATGTAAGTAGTGGGCAGATAACAACCTTGTGCTCTAGTAGGTTCGATAATAAGGGAGAACATAGTGGGAGGAAAATATTCATAAAATCAAAATACCTCATTATTTTCCAGCTTTGGTGTAATTTAACCACACTTTCTCAATGCAGAAGGGCTCATGTCATTGTATTATCTGTCTGTCCATCTCTCTGTCCCTGGTAATTGTTGGGCCATTGGCCAATGTCAACAAAATTTGACAAGAGGACAGAAGTCTCAAATAGACTACCTGTCTTGTGCAAATTGGCACCAGATCAAAGCAGAGACCCAAATGAGAGCCCTCACCGAACAGAAAGCAGGTAGCTTGGCTCCATATGCATTCAGAAAGGCAGCAGCCAGCTGTTGCTTGGCAGGCACGTACTGATCCATGTTTCAAAACAGCTAGGACATGAGTAACTACCTGCCCTGTCCAAAAGATGGGGAAGGTGAGAAGGAGGTGGGGGAGAGCAGTTCCTCCTCAGAGTACAATGGCTACATGAAATAAAAAAAGCAGGCAGGGAAAAAGATGCAGACCTACTGGAACACATTAATTTGGGGTTAAGCAAGAGCCTTATTAATTTATTTCCCACCAGCTTATAAAGAGATTAGATTTCACTGATGTTTTTCTAAAGTTGAAAAACAGTCACTGATGGTGAAATTGTTTCTTTTACAAACTGACTGTCTTCTATCTCCTAGGGATGTCAATGGTATAACATTTACCAGCTCGATTCGAGAAAAATCTGAAGCCAGAAGAATGTACTCTCAAGCAAAAGCCAAAGGCAAAGCTGCTGGAATAGTGAGGTATAAGGATTTTGGCATATGGATACTGTACTAAACTTACTCATATGAGGACTGAGCTGGCCTATTCCAAGAGGAAAGAGTTGAAGGAGGACCCTAGGAAGGAAAAAAGGTTGGAGAGGCAGGTTTTGCTTACTTAGAGCAACTCTGATAATTAACTGTCAGGGACTTAACTTGCATTTCTGCTTTCAGCTTGATAAAACATGTTGTGCTAACAGTTCCCTGGTGTAGTCCGCAGTTAGAATTGGATTCACCAAATGCATAACTCTAAACCAAAACACAAAAAAAAGCTCTCTTTCTCCTTGTATTTTCTCAAAATAATGCCACAGCTAACTTTTCAGGAGCAATGCCTTGGATATGGAAAACTTCAAAACTGAAGTGAATGTGCCTCCGGGAACAAGGATCCAGTTTGAACTTCACTATCAGGAAATGATTCGAAGGAAACTGAGCTCCTATGAGCATGTTATCTCCATGAAGCCAGGACGCTTGGCAAAGCACATGGAGGTAAAGTAGAGCTGGTGTGTGTAGGCAGCACCCCACGGGTGAATCCTTCCTGAGAAAGCAGCCAAAGTTCCTGTGAGCCCTACAGCAGGACATTTCTTCTACAGCTCCTTCCTTTTATGTGGTCTTGATGCAAATAGCCTCAAGGTCACTGCACAGGCCAGCATCAGACACTTCAAGACAAGAGCTGTGTAGCCACATGAGTGAAGAGCAAATGTGTCCTGCCTCCTCCTCTCATGATAACATGGTTGGGCATCTCCAGAGTCGTGACCGACTAAACGTCACAACCACATGAGCAAAAAAGATTTGGTCCATATATAGCCTTGTGTAAACTTTCCTTGACTAAAGGAAAACAAACAAGGTTTGCTACTTATTCAGAATAGGGGTTTTTACAATAATCCCAGCTTCATGAGATAGTGTCCTACGATAGCAGATGTTCTCTGAATGACAGTTCCTCCACAGCTGGCTGCCGAAAGATAATTAGTTTTATTCTTACCCTCTTTCTTATACTCATCCAAGAGTGTCCTCCGTCATCTGTCAAGAGGCAGGATTCAGGGCTAGCTGGACATTTCCATCTGGCCGTTCTTATGGTTCTGTATCATAAATGCATTCTTCAGCTTTCCTTGGCTTCAGCACAAGCTGTAAATGAAAGTTTGCTGCTCACATTTCCTTGGTGCAGATTGTGATCTGTTTCAAGTTTTCCAAAGGCCTGAGTTAGTCTTACTGAAAAGGACACCATATCCTGCTTCCTAGTAGACCTCCTAACTATTCATTAACACAAACAGAAAAAGTCCTTATCTCAGGCAATCCAACCAAAAATGAAAATACTCTTTGTCCTGTCAATAGCATATGTAGAGAGGAAGACTCATCACCTAACATTCCTCCTGGCCTCAGTACCCAAAGCAGCACTTAGGCAGAGACATTTCATGCTTTTCTGCTTTCAGCATATCACCCTTGACTCCTGCCCCAGTGCTTGCCACAGGGAGAGAGAGAAGAAGAAAGAATGAACATTTCCAACAAACTCTTCTAATTTTGGACACTTTTTTTTGGTCTTTCTGTCATGATTTGTTTTCAGTATTGCATATCCCCACCCCAAATGAAATTAGCCCTACAGGAGCATTCTCAAGAGGATCCCACCCTTCTTGTGGAGTTTGCCTGTGGAGGGTTTGTGGAATACCCAGTGTGTACAACACTGGCACTGCACTGTACTAAATGTCCTCCCTCGCTGCCTCTAGGTGGATGTCCGCATTATTGAGCCTCAGGGACTTCGCTATGTACATGTTCCCAATTCCCTCGGAGATCATTTTAATGGAATCACCACCATCTCCAAGGGAGAGAAAAAGGTAACAGTCATGGAGTGGAAATAGCATGAAAACTTCAGTTTTCACATTTGTTACTACGCAGTTATGGTATTTTCTCAAACCTGCTACACGTATGGAAAAATATGACAAAAATATAATATTTTCAATATCGCTACCTAGCTGTATGTACAAGATGTTCCAATACCACTGTGAGAGCAATACAGAAAGAGCATGTAGTCTGCCCGTCTTTGCACAAAGCTTTCATTTGTAATTCTGAAAGAGCAGTACACAGGAATTGCTGGATGTGAAAAAGGTAGGTGATGAATATCAAGTGGAATAACCACTCTGGAATAACTCCCTAATCTCAGTTTCAACTGAGAACATCTGCATGGTGAATTATTTTAGGACTGCTCTTTTCCTTGTCATTCTTAGCCTAGCTATCTTCAGCATAGCTGTTGTGTATAGATAAACCTTCCAAGAGTAGAAAAAAATTTCAAGAAACTTCTAGCGATGACTCTGATAGGGTACATCTCTTCTCACTTTTAGATAGAGATCTAACACAAGGTGTGTGACTCAGACCCCAAAATCAGTTTATATCGCTATAACACTATATCAGGCCTTGATCAGGCCTTTCAGGCCTGTTCCTTGATATCCAGGCTCAGCTTCATGTCTCATTCACACACATTCCTAGTTTAGCAAACTAATTCAGAGCTAATGTGAACAGATATCATTGGAGAGAGTTTAATCGTGAATTTGAAGGCAAATAAGTGAATGCTAATTCAGAGTAAAAGCGAACAGTAATTCAGCTGCTTTTATGGCACATTCTTCTCAAGTCTGAAGGCACTGTTTGTTGCCATTATTCATCTTTATTGTCATGGCAATATTCTTAATAGCATATACAAGGGCTTTATAGCAAAATATTGCCAATAGTCCTGAGTATTCATAACATTGAAACAGAGAGGATGTTTCACATGTTCCAAAGACCTTACAGTATAAGGGAGATGCTGCACAAGCACTAACTCTGAGTATGTGGGAAAGTTTGTTTCTGGATACATTTATTATGTCTTCTTAAGAAATTTTATGTTATCTAGTCAAAGCAGAGAAATAATAACATAAAACCTGCAAAACCAGTCGCAGGACTGAAAATAATTTCTACTACTCAATTTACAGACAAATGAAAAGCTCTCATTTCTTCAGAAAAAAAAATAAATGAAAATCAAAATATTTATAAAATTATGAATAGTTTCAACTAAGAAAATGCTAAATAAGACATCATATTACTTACTAGAAATGGTTTGCCTGGCTCTGATAGAAAGATTTGGTGCTGTAGAAATGTGTCACCATGTTTGAGTCACAGTTGCTGCTACTGAATCAGCATGTCCAGGCAAACCTTAGCATAGTTTTTGTTCTGAAGTGACAAAGTCAATTTTTCACTTAAAACAAGTGTGTAAATAAAGAAGGAAGAAAATCTTTAGTAAAATAAGATATTTCATAAATAGCTGAACTCTTCATTTCAATGATCCACCTTTCACACAACATCTGATTAACTGATGATCACATCTCATTTCCAGGCTCATGTTTCTTTCAAGCCAACGATGGCTCAACAACGAAAATGCCCCACGTGCTCTTCCACAGCAGTAGATGGAAATTTTGTGGTGCAGTATGATGTGAACAGAGAAAACACGGGTGGAGAATTAGAAGTAAGTATTGTTTAACCAGGATGGGAGATCTGTGAATACACAAATTGCTGTCATTAGGCAAACTGTGCTAAACATCATCACTGTATTCCTTCTGTAGTTCAGTAGGCAGAAATGAAGCTGTGCTGGTATGTTCAGGGAGAACAAGCATGAGAGAGAGCTCTGTATCCAATTGAAAGAACAGAGAGTTTTTAAGTGAACAGAATGGATTTACTTAATTTATGACTAAGGCGTGGACCTACGTATAGTCAGGAGCAGGTTTCTGTCTTGTCCACAAGCCAATGTCTTTCATTACTAGATGTTGAATTAGAAGACAGTCATTGGAAGTTGCACCAATATATTATAAGGAGACAGACAGAACATCACTATTTTTATGTTAACATGAAGCAGAGTTATGTGGTTGAATTATTACAGAGAGAACAGCCTTTTTAAAAACATTTTCATTCATCCCCGTGCCAGTGCATGGTAGTTGTCCGAGAACTGGGCTCTGCTTTCCTTGATTAACAGTAAAGACTATGGAGTATAGATGGTGTAAGGCTACAGGTACAAATATGTGAAGACCTTGAAGTTAGATTTGGTCCATAAAGAGGAATAACATTTTCTGTTCTGTTGTTATATTGAGTTTCCTGGCGTCTTTAACATAGCTCACTTGACAGTGAAGCTTTTTATTTTATTTTGCAGATTTTTAATGGCTATTTTATTCACTTTTTTGCTCCGGAAAATCTTGATCCTCTGCCCAAAAACATTTTGTTTGTTATAGATGTCAGTGGCTCGATGTGGGGACTGAAAATGAAACAAGTAAGTGTTTGACTAAAAGAACCTCCTGCCAACTTTTCCCATGTGCTTTACCGTACAACTCTGTGGCAGACTGCCACTCAGAATTACCAGGCTGATTCTTTACACTTTACTCTGTCAAAAGTCTCAGTGAATTTGGTGAACATTTGCTGAATCAAGGTCTTCATGATTTTATTCAGTATTTGTAATTCTCCTTTCATGTTGTAAGGAAGAGATATTGCCATCAGAATATCGATTTTAGCTCTAAAGTAAAATGTTATTTGACATATCACAAAGCATTTTACAAGGACACTGAACATCCTTTTTTCAAACTTCCATTACTAAATCCTGAGAAAGTCTCAGTGGAGGTACTACATCCCTGCTTTCAAAAAGTTGTGGACAAATTGTTGACTGCCCACTGAACAGCAGTAAGAATGGTTTAGACAACATAACCCATGAGTAAAAAAAAAAAATTATGATGGTTTAGACTGCAAAAGAAAAGACGTAGAGAGACATAATCAGCATTCAAGTATGCAATCTGTTGTTCCAAAAGAAAAACCCAGCAACTGACACTCATGTCCACCAAGGGTAGAATAAGATGGAACCAGAGGGATTTACAGCAGGAAAGATTTATATTAAATATTTTTAAAAAATAAAATAAAACAATTTTGTAGTGCTGAGAGGGGAGTTTGGGAGGTTGTAGATTGTCTGTCACTGAAGGTTTTTAAGAACTGGATAGACAAACATTTGTCTGCGATGATCTAGGTATATTTGAATTTGTTTCAGAGCGTAATACTAAGACTTGGCATATTGCTTCCTTGGGGAAATTAATGCTGCAGAACTGGGATATAGGCTAATTGTTACTTCTGGAAATCACATATCTTCAAACAGATGTTACGCAGCCTAAAATGACAGCATTGCGGGCAGAGCTAAATCTCATGAGCTAGTAATTCCTTTCTCCTGGACCACGATGTCTCACAAACTGCTTCTCTCTCTCACCTCACCCTTTGTTAACAGGTGTTAAGCAAGGATAGGTTGAGACACATGGGTTTGTTCTTGCTAATTGCATTTTTCATGTATTTCATTAGAGAAAAGTTCTGCTTTATGAGAGAAGTGTAAACAAGGAGAGATTTGCGAAGCAGATGCTATTTTGGATTCTAGTACTCACATTCTTATTCATCAGAGGCACCTGTTTGCTTGTAGCCACATTAAGAAGATGCTTTCAACAACAGGACGTTAAATTTATCATCTCTTGAATTTCCTCTTTTCAGACCATCGAGGCCATGAAGGCAATACTGAGTGAGCTCCGTGCTGCCGATCAGTTTTCTCTTATTGACTTCAACCACAATGTCCGGTGCTGGAGAGATAATTTAGTCTCAGCCACCCCAGCGCAGGTTGAAGACGCTAAGAAGTACATCCAGACAATCCATCCCAACGGGGGTATGAGGTTTTGATTGCAAGGTGCTCTCGGAAGTATCACAGGAATGGGTATCTAAGACAACCTTCAGATTGGTGGAGTATTCTTAACAAAAATTCTGATTCCTGAGATGGGATAAGCATGCCCTGGGGCTAAAGGAGAAAAAGGCTTCCAGTTTATTGTGTTAAGGGATGGGATGGCATCTCCTTCCCCTGAATAAACTGTGACAGATATGAGCTTAGGGAAGAAGTAAAAGAACTGTAGACCCTTCTTCTGCCCTGTTAGCACTGCCACAATACCATGCCCCAGCAATGAGGTATGTCTGTGGCTGGTATGTCACCTCTAACTTATTATGGCACCATAGTACAGCTATCTTTAATCTGTAGGGCCTACCTGCAGCCTTACAGACCCCAAATATACATGAAAGACCACAGCCATCTCATGGCTTTGTGAAGCAAGGTCTCGCATAGCCCAACTCCAGGGTCCCCAAAGGCTGTAAGTTGTAGACTACACCATGATCTAGTAAGTACCACCCTGTGCAAGCTGTTCATCTGATTTGTGTGTTATTTGCTTCTCTGGTAAACAGGGACAGTTGCCCTTTCCAGCCTTTGGAGGCTTCATTCTGGTCCTACTGGAATTACCAGCAGTGGGGGAGCCCCACTGCTGGGGACAACAGCCTGGGGTGAAAAAGGGTATCAACATCTGGTCTCTTCATAGAACTTGGTGCAAAATGTGTATGTGTGTGGACATACAAGTGTGTATACCTTCATATAAGTATTCATATATTTCAATACCTTGGTACGAAAAAAGTAACATGCTGGTGAACAAACTCAAGAGCAGATGAATTACAGCAGATGAATTACGTTGCTGTTTCTACTAGAGATGTAAAGCCTGGCTGATTCTGTCAATTTCAATAAATGGTATAACTATGAATGAGGAAAATGGAGAAGGTCTGTTTAACACAATGACCCACATGCAACACCTTTCAGCTTCTGTTTCCTCAGGGAACCAGAGTGCTAGCAGATGTACCAAAAGCATAACAGAGGAGGGGGTTTGCTGCCTTGATCTCAGGTCTTTGTCCATGCTAATTAATTCCATTAGTATCTCAGAAGTGATCTGGATTTGACAAGAGACTCAAAAAGAATCAAACCTGTTTTCTTCATTATGTCTTTGACAGGCACAAATATTAATGAAGCTCTTCTCCGAGCCACGTTCATCCTGAATGAAGCCCAAAACTTAGGCATGTTAGACCCTAACTCAGTCTCCATGATAGTACTGGTTTCTGATGGAGACCCAACAGTAGGTAAGGATCCTGCTTTAAGTGAGAAGAAAGGCCAGTGGAATTAGCCTAACAAATGCATGCAGCACATAGACACTCTGACAGTAAGTTAAAAAAAAATTTGTTCCCCTTTCTTGCAATGGCTCACTGCTCTTTTGCCAAGTGCTAGAGATGCCATGGGGCTTAGTACAGAAATTTTCAAAAGACGAGCAGGTTATGTTATGCAGGTTATGTTATGCAGGTTATTCTTGCAACTACAGAGATGCATGAGTCCTATAGGAGAGGTAAGCACAACAACCTTAGAGAAAATTTCCTCTTCCAGTGATCTCAGCCCACACAGATCTATACAGTCCCAAGTGTAACATTGAAATCAGGAAAATAAGGCAGAAAGCAAATTAATTTGGGTTGAATTTGACACAGTCCAGAAGTAATCCATCAGTGCAAGATGCCAGCCCATTAGACAAACTGCCATTCAAAATAAGTTAAAAAAAAATAAAATGTTTTTGTTTTGTTTTAGTAAGTTGTTTTTGTTTTTAACTGTGCCAATGGTGGCATAAGACGTAGTAAATGTGACAAACCAAACCTATATGAAGATGTCTTAGTCTGCAGAGAGCTTAAAGCAGGAGTTCTGGGAGAAGCCTAGATGCTTTGCAATGGCAGACTCCCTGGGAAGTTAGTAAAAGCCCTGAATACACAAAGAATATATCATCATATACCAAAAGATAGTTCGAAGGAATTGTCTTCAGTGGAAATGGTTTGTTAATCTCCACTGGGAGAAGCCCAAATGTCACTGTAGACAGGGTTTATCTGACTTTATTTTATGGAGGCTTGTCGTCTGAGCTCGCTGTCTAGACTCTCCTTATAATTAAGAGAAAACCAGAGACACTGCAAGAGACACTCTCACTTCCACCATTGCTCATATGGATGTCATTCTTTGTGTGTCTCAAAGGTGAGCTCAAGCTGACTACGATCCAGAAGAATGTGAAGCAGAGCATAAAGGATGAATTCTCTCTCTTCTGCCTCGGAATTGGGTTTGATGTAGATTATGATTTCCTGCAGAGAATTGCAACTGACAACCGTGGCATGGCCCAGAGGATTTTTGGAAATCAGGAGACCTCTACCCAAATGAAGGTGCATTTCTTGCCCATTGCCTCTGAAACCAAGGACCCAGTTTTTTCTAACAGCTCAGTGCTCCTAGTTACAATTTTTATAGCATCTATAATGCATATTTACTGTATTGCTCAGTGTAGGATTTATATACTATAAAACAGTCCTAACCAAAAATAGATCTCCTGCATTAAAATTAAGGCCTGGATTTTACCTCAGGCCACTTCAGTGCGAGAAAATATCCAAACACAAATATTAAATGCTAATCCAAAATTTACCAATATAAGAAAGTGTACAGTTCTAGGAGGCTCCAGCTACAAGTCTGTGAACAGGAACAAACTGTTATTTCCTTGTTCTTTGTACCCTTATTCCGTTTCAATTCACTGGTTTCGTCAGACCTCCCATACTGCTTCTTTCCCAGGACAGGTGTGACAGGACACACTGCACTAAGTTCTCAGCTCTGGGAGCTCTGTTGCAGCCCCTTAGTAGGAGATGGCTGCTACCCGTGGCATTGTATGGGTACCTGTTTTCCCTCTGTGGTCCCATATGCTGACTCCAGCTGTGTGCAGATCCTGGTTCACATCAGCCAAGTACAACGGGATCAGCAAAGGGTAGACAGTCAGAAGTGAACAAAAGTGAGACAGAGACTTAATTTTGGGCAAGAATTAGGTGGGAAGCAGCTATGTGTCTTACACAATAGCCAAGAGCTGACCAACCTGTTAATTGATGTAGGCCCATATAGACCTATGGTCAAGTTGTAGGCAGAAAACAGGTTCTGTAATAATAGCCCGTGGGCTTATGACCATCCTTTGACTTCCACAGAACGTGGGCCAGACCTCCGTGCCATACCCACATACAGATGTGCTAAGGCTTAACTATAAAGGACTCTGCATTCATTGGGACAGGGAAAGTCCCCCTTGTCCACCAAGGCTCCCAGTTTTGTCACCTGCTCTCCTTTCAGTAGGAAAGGCACATGTAGGAGGGTTGCTTTGGACTCACTTCTCTGTCTCCTCCCATCTCAGAAATTCTACAACCAGGTCTCCACGCCGCTCTTGAAGAAGATTCAGTTCAACTACCCACAGGAGTCGGTGTCAGACGTCACCCAAAGCAGCTTTCACAACTACTTTGGTGGCTCAGAGATCGTGGTGGCTGGGAAGGTGGACACGGAGAACCTGCAGCACTTGGAAAGCATCGTCACAGCGACAGCAGTGAGTGAGGCTCTCTCTAGGATACCTGCTCCTGGGGTTTGGGCTGGTTTATTCACTCGTCCATACAGTCTCCTTTTGCAAAACAGAATTTTGCTCTAAGACTATGGAGTCCTCCTTCGTGCCTTGTGGAGGTGCAGGGGGAGATTCCCTGAGGTAACTCTTTGTAAGGCTGAACCTCCTGCTGTTGAACCTCCCAGTTCAAGCTGGTGGCTCTACAGGGTGATGTCCTAGTGCTGGCCTTATATGCTCTGCCTTATGGCATGTGCAATGAGACTTTCCCCGTGTTTCAGGGCTGCTCTTCCTCATGGAGCAGAATGGGGTTGGGAGGAAATACTACACCTGGCTCGTTCTTCATGAGGAGAGTCAAAATATCCACACTCTTACAGGGCTAGGGAGTCATCATTTGTTATTTGTTGCAAAAATCAAGCACGTTCAATCTCCTTCCCAACCAAAATATAGTGCTGCTCAAGGACCTGTGGGAGAAAGGAGAATTTGGCTTCTGTTGCTCAGGAGGAATTGGACATGAAAAAGCCTGAGGAGCTCTGTTAAGCACTGAGAAAATTTGTAAATCTCTGATAGCAGAGCTCTGTTAAGAGCAGAGGAAAAGCTGCTTCTTATTTTGGTACATGGTAGCACCCTCTTTGGCTACTGCTAACAGCTGCTTTACCTATTTTAATCCACTGTCACTAAAAGCATCTTTAACAGAAGACCATCTTGCCATAGCTCCCCTCCCCATGGCCATCAGGCCAACACTGCTGGGACTTTCTCATCTAGAAGTAACCATGGATGGAGTCAGAGTAGATCTTTAATGCCACCCATGTCAAGAGGTGACAAGGAGGGGGCCTCAGAGCCACCCCATTCACCCAGCTCACCCTCCATCATCCTCATTTCTCATTTATTCCATAGGCAAATGCAGAGCTTGTCATGGAAACCCTGCGAGATGTTGAAGAGCTGGATGGTTTCATGAAGAAAGACAAATATGCAGATCCTGAATTCACTAAGAAGCTGTGGGCCTATCTGACTGTCAACCAGATGCTGGCAGAGAGGTGAAGAGAAACGTGATCAGTGGTGGGAGGGAAGGGAAGCTGGAGAGCAATCTGGTCCTCTCTGGGACCACAGGGAGATGGGCTTCACATGGGTAAGATAAACAAATCAAAATAAAGGTAGGTGATACCTTCAGCCCCTCACACTCCTATTGTTAGCACTCACAGATATCAGGCAATAGGGTTTGAGAGCAATTAATTAGAGGAATAAGGCTTAGATGCAGCGGTGGGGATGAGTGAATGAAATTAATTTGCCTTTCAGAGCCTGAGTAAGAGCTACAGACAGTTTCAGGATGAAGCCCATTGACCTTAGGAAGTCTGATGAATCCCACCTAAAGCAGAATGAGGTCTTCTGTTGAGATCAAAAGATGGGACTGGGCTTCTCTGAGTCCAGCCCAAAGGCCAAAGAAACTAAGAATAGTCTTCTTATTTAGACTGTGTTCGTATAGGCCCTCAGCTTTGCCTTCTTGCAACCTCTGGATCCTATCAGCTTGGTTCTGTGATTGCTCTGTGGAGGCATAATCACAGCAGTTGGCATGCAGAGCTACTAACTATGCCTTCTGTTTTATTTCCCACCCAGAAACACAGCCCCCACTGCAGCTTTGAAGAGGAACATCACGAAGTCCATCCTGCAGATGTCCCTTGACCATCATATTGTCACCCCCTTCACAGCCATGCTGATTGAGAACTCTGAGAAAGACGAGATAATGCTGGCAGACCAGCCCAAAGACCCCAGAAGGGGCTGCTGCTCAGGTCAGTGTCTCAGTCTGTCCATTACTGTACCTCTCATTTTTGATTTGTTCTCCTTATATTTTTAAAAACAACTGTGTTCATTGTTCAGTCACAGTATTTGTACTTTTAGGACAGCCTGTATTTTCAGGGAAGGCTGACCAAAGCTTCAGCGACTCTAAGAGCATCCTGTTGCACAAGTGCTCTTTGGAGTCTTTGAATTCAGTGAGGGCTGCATGTGCTGACGTTGCAGTGATGAACTTTGTGGTAAACCAGCTATGTCACAGATTGAACGTCTTGTTACTGAGGCAGATAAGTCTAGTTCCTCACACTGAATCAAGCTGTAGAATTGGCCAAACTGTGTCTTATCACCACTTTCATATCTTGGAAGTTTCCCAAGGTTGTTAGCAATCAGCCACAAGCATATGTGGAATCTGAGTTGTCCTAACAATATAGAATCCCTTATTAATTAAACTTCTGGATTACTCCTTTAAATCCATCACTTCAATAAATGTTCCTCCTTACAGTAACCTTAGGACTAGCCAAACAAGGTGGGGTTGGGTTGTTCTGGCATTAGATGACAGAGCCAGTCACAAAGCAATGGCTGTTGTCACCTGTGGGTCATCCCCGTCCATCCATGTGCTCCCTGCGGAACTTAACAGCAGCTATTTTGCACCCTCATCAGCCAGCGACTTGAAAAACCACAACTGTTGCTGTTAGGAAAACACTGCCAGTAAAAAAGTAGAAGGAAAAAAAAAGTAAAGAAAGTAAAAGATCAACTCCTTGGGCATCTAAGTCTGGTGATTTACAATTTATTAATGAGTGGGGGAGTTTACGATTGGCTGCGAAGGGAAGAAACAACCTGCGTAAGGGCAACAGGCAGCATCATCCATCCAGCATTTCACACTGAAAGTGATTGTGACTTTGTGGAAACTTCAGGCACATCCAGCATGCTCAGTCCTCACACTCCTGGTTACCTGTAAAGATGTCCTGATGCTGACTCGGTGAAATGAGGTTTTTATGTCTGCCAGTTGTGAATTTCTAGTTCAACTATGTGTATTTTCAATTTTAAAGTGTGCAGCTGAGACCCAAAGAGAAATGAAATGTTTGTTACTGGGTGCTACAACTCACGGCAATCTAACAGTTCAGCAGAGAGCTGGCATGTATTACGGTGGGAATTCATTACAGATGGCACCAGCTGACATTCAGATCATGTTTATTTTGATTTAGAAGATGCAAAGGACTTAAGTGATTTTATCATTAGGTCCTTGGGTCTTTCAGCATGTGACAGAATAGTCAAAACTTAACAACACTGAAATTAGGGTCAAAACATCTGCACTCCTGAACCGTAGCAGAGGACAGAACTCATCAAAGTTATATCAAAGTAAACCTGTGTTTGTGATTGTGCAAAACATGCAGGCTCTACCAAAAAGTTTATGTATACAAGCATATGTATAATCTGAAGCAGACTTTTCTGTCTGTCCCTATACAACTCTCATTAGAGCTGCACTGTCTGCATAGACTGACTCAGTAGCTTCTACCAAAATAACTCACTTTTCAAAGGATTGGTTAACTGTTCTTTTATCAGAACCGCCTTATTGCAAAACTGGGCTGTGCATAGGAGAGTTTTCTTCAGAGCCTAACAGTCTGTGAGGTTAATATGGCTTGGAAACTCCCACGGTTCTGACCAGGTTTTAATTCCATTGTTATCTGCGCTGGCTTCATGTGTGACTGTGCTAATAGAAATAACTCTGGCTGAGTAAAAATGACCCAGCATCTGCATTAGGGTTCAAGGGAGAGGATGCTGAGAGATGTTTGGAAGATGTGACCATGCAGGTTTAAGGTGTGATTGTCCTGCTGTTGTCCCTCAAATTCCTTTCCCCCCTGCACCCTTCAGAGCATGGCTCACTGATGAGAACATGTGCCCTGCTCTCGCTCTTGCCCAGCATATTAAAACCAAGTCTCAAGGGTCGTCTAAGATCACATTGCTTTATGAACTGAGTGGGAGAGAGGTGACACATTACTTTCTCTTCTTTATGGCAAAAGGAGAGAAACTTCTAGCAGAATGGCACATGCAGGGGATTACCTTTTAAATGCTTGCACTTATTTGCAGTCCTTTATGCACGTGGGCTGTCCTAGGGCATGCAGAAATAGTCATACCTATTTTCAGGCACCCCAGACTCAGGACCGAAGTCAGCACAGCTTTTTTACTGCGTGCTAGATTTTAAACATGCAGTTTTTCATTTGGAAGAACACTCAAGGCATTGCTTTGAGGGCCTTGCTGAAGTGGAGCCTATTCGATAAGAGTTAAAATGTCAGGCTGCATTTTTCACCAATAGTTTATGTGTAGTTTCATTGCACTGGTAAGCAGGTCATGTTTCTCTGGTGGTGGTGCTGGAGCAAACCCATCCTAATTGTAAATAAATCTGCCTGTAGTAATAGTGTTGTGCTTGCTTTACATTGGTATAGCAACATCGGGCTCTGATCCACTGCATTACTTTAAAAATTATGCTGTTAAAATGTCTGTACTAACAAAAATCTAATTATGACTGTCGTTTAACAGGCACTTTGGGATTAACTCCAAACGCACCTAATAATAATAAAGGTATCCCAGCCTGGGCCAATGTCACAGCTGTACCAGTCAGCTTCATGCCTGAGCAAAGGAGTCCTCCTGTGTCTGCTGTGAGCATAAACAGAGGTAAAAGCTACCATATAAAAACAGAGGTAAAAGCTTCTCTGCAGAGAAGCACCAGACAACAACACTCATTACCCAATAAACAAATAAAGAAAATCATAGTTGTTGGGCACTTTGGGAATTTCAGCTTCGGTGACACGATGCTGAGGATCCATGAATGATTTAAACCAGCTCTTAAACTGCAGCTGGGGCAACTGGAATGAAGTAAAATGAAACACAGCAATTTAGCAATGGGGCCTGCCTCAGACAGGACCACTGATGATGAAGGTGTCTATCGGCTGTCCTATTTTTCCTTGTTGAGTTTTCTGTACTGTATACAAGCTGTATCTTCATTTAAGAGCTAGTGCACAAGAGAATAAATCAACTGCTGTGACTAGCTGATGAAGCTACTCTACAACTGTTGCAGAGAACATCAGCATGAAAGGCACTTGATACAGCCCTTGCTGAAGGTCTGTGCATGGCACAACCATGGGTGTCCCAGATCACAGCCACCTCCATCAAATTCTTGCAAATCCATGTAGCACCCAATGATTAAGCTTTTCTTTCTAAAATACTGAGTCTTTTTGACTTGGAATAAATGAATCTGTAAAAACATGACCTAAATTACAAGAGGGAGACTAGTTTAGACCCTAATAGGATTCCAGTGATCCCATCTGCTGCTGCATGCTTCCCCGAGGCTGAGGCTTTCACTGAGCATGCAAGCAGCTTCACTGCAGCAGCAAAGCCAACGTAAAGTTACTGCCATTGTAAATGACAGCATGAATGCTCTGTGGTAGATAAAAATCTCTGAATGCACTGCTGATGGATGGATCCTGTTAACACTTGGGCCTTTGCCACAGTTCAGTGCCTTCTTACACAAACCAGCTGGGAAAACCACTGTCTATAAAAGCGGTATTACTACAATAACTCTGTGACTACACCCATGTGTGAATGGGTGTATCTACATAGCTATCAAACAAAGAGCTATCAAACCCCTCCCCAGCATAGATCAAAGGTTAATTTAAGACTTAGAGATAGTCAAGAAACTACTTGGAAAAGAAGGGGAGTGAGGCAAAGTTACCTGCCCATCTTACACAAGTATTTTGCACTGGAAATTCTTTGTGTTCTGGGAAATGTTGATCAGCCTGGAATCAAGCTGAAGAAGATAAAGGAGTTGGTAAGAATAATGAAAAAAGATTGAGGACTCTATTCAAGAGGTTCAATATAATCAAAAGATTCAATACATTCAAAAGCTCCTTCATCCCCTGAAAGTTACCTGTTACCACTTTCTGTGAAGAGAATCCTGGCCAAGGGTCTAGGATTTGCCAAGTGCACAGGAAGAGCTAAATGATTCCAAAACATGAGGAACACCAGTAAATGAATGGAAGCTGGCAAGGATATCCCCGTAGGCAATGAGCAGAGGGATGGATGTCTCTGAATGTTGACAGGGAGATGGTCAGATGCCAACCAGCACCAAACCACCAAGAGCTGAGCAGTGCTTGTGTCCTCCAGGACAGGTATTGGCCTGCTTATCACACCTCTTTCTTTTCTTTGTGTTTCAGTGGACAACGACCCACATTTCATCATATACATGCCCAAGAGCCAGAGGAACATCTGCTTTAATATCAACTCGGAGCCTGGAGATATCCTCAACTTGGTTTCTGATCGTGGTACTGGTAAGGGAATTAAAAGTACGGTTTACATTACGTCACACTTTTCATCCCTCAGGTCTGTAAGGTATTGAAAGGGAACAGGGAAAATATCTACAAGGCAGATGCATGGTGACAGGAGCATGGCCATCAGATTGAGGGAAGTGGTTATGTCCCTCCACATCTGGATTATTGTGTCCAATTTGAGGGTTGCCGGTACAAAAAAAGACATTGATAAACTGGACCAAAGTTGGTGGTGGCCACAGAGATGTTTATGGGACTGGAACACAGGATGTACAGAGAGGGGCTGACAGAACGGGCTGGTCGATACCAGCTTTGAGCTGGTACTCAAGGTCTCAAGATGAATCTTGTTGCTGTCTACAACCACCTAATCAGAAGGTAAAGATGTAGCCAGACAGTTCTCAGAGTTGCATAGCAAAAGCACAAGAAGCAAGAGAAACCAGTTGCAACATATCAAGTTCACATTAGAGATTAGATACGAGGAAAAACTCACCATAAGGGTGGCCAGATACTGTAAAGGGGGCAAGATAGGTGAGGAAATCTCCATCATTAAAGATATAATACACTAAACTGAACAAGACCCTGTGCAACCCAATCTAGCTGGACCTGCTTTGAATAGGGGATTGGACTATAGCGCTCCAGAAATTCGTTCAGAACACAAATTGTTCTGTGATTTTTGCCTTGTTGCTTGCCCTCATTAAACACAAATGACTTACATATCATTAACGTCACTCCCGATCCACATTAAAGCAGAGGCACAAGTTTCTGGGGTACTTCCACTGCAAGCAGAGGTAGAACCTGGCTCCTGGCATCCAATTTTCTGCTTGCATTCTCCAAATGGTGGTGGCTTAAAACAGTTTAGAGTGAATCTTCTTGTCTTCGTATGCTCGCCTTCCCAACAATCAGGGTTTGCTTATTGAAGCATGGCAGTGGTTGCTTTTCTTCAGAAGGATGAAAATGTTTGGGAAATCCCTCCACTGCCTGTCCCCCTCACCTGTCACACAAGGGACTGAATGGCTTATGAATTGACTCATAATACCAGCAACATCTAGCATGGATTCCCACCAAATTAATATGCCAGGGGTGAATAGTAGCATCAGGAGGTGATCTGATAAATTCTTTGTTTGTTAGGAGGAGGGGTCAGAGGGGGGCCCCACTTCTGCTGATCCCATGGAACTCCCTGCTGAGAGCAGAATCGCAAGTCTCTAGGTTGTGCTCCAACACTTAGGCAACATCTCCTGCTCTGCTCTTCACAGGAGTTGTTGTCAATGGGCAGCTAATCGGGGCCAAGAAGGCAGAAAATAAGAAACTCAACACCTACTTTGGCAAAATTGGGTTTTATTTCAAAAACAAAGGCCTGAAAGTGGAGATCAACACAGAAAAAATAACACTGAAGGATGGATCTTACAGCATCGCGCTGACCTGGTCTGACACAGGACACATCATTCGGAAACAGTAAGTTGATGAGCATTTGTTGGCTGCCCCGTGAAGACTGTTTGCAACACAACATTGGGTTTTCCCACCCATGGGTGGGATCTGGGCTGCAAGGTGCCTACAGTTGGGTGTGTGCATCTTAGCTAGACATCTGAGGTCTCAATATGAAGGTTATGAATTTAACGAAGATTAGGCAGCATGGCCAAGAGAGTGATTAAATTCATTAAGAATAAATATGAATAGATGAATTTCTCTCCCTGCTGCTGACTGTATTAACGAAAACCAAGATTCAGTTGCCTGAACGTAAGCACCTCATGTTATTTGAGGTACACAAGGGGCTCCTGATATACACAGATAGATGGGAGATGACTCACAACATCCAGGAGACCTTCATCTGCAGATTAACAGCTGGCAGCAAAACTGGACGCCCTCCAGCACTGGACACCTGTGTAGGCAGCGGGTTCGCTTCTTAAATCTCCATTCTTTGTGACAGCTTTGATTTGTAGGGCAGGATTTGTTTGCCTGAAGATGGACATGAAGTATCCTATTAGACACTGTCCTGTCAAACCTCTGGGGCTTCTCCCAGGGCTATGGGTTTCTCCTGGGGCCTGTCCTATCTGCCAGCCCCGTGCATTAGCTTTGGATGCCCCAAAGCATCTCAAGGGGCCTGAGAGCTTACGTGTGGGCAGCTGAACTGAGCCATATTTTTATTTTGTCTCTGCTAGACTTCTCATATCGGTGAAGAAGGAAAGCAACGTCACTATCACCGTGGGCGAGGAAATGTCCTTCATGGTTCTGCTGCACCGTGTGTGGAAGAATCACCCAGTTAACGTTGACTTCCTGGGAATCTACATCCCCCCTGAAAACCAGTTATCTCCTGAAGCACATGGGCTGATAGGTAAGGGCTGGGTGCTGGGTGCTGGGATGAAGAGGATGCTAGCAAGGGTTTTTGCTAGACCTTTGAGTGAATGACCCATCTCTGTGTCCTGATGGGGAAGGTGTGAAAAACATTCAACTAGGAAATTCCTGTAATGTCCAAAGACACTGTGGGACATCAGGGGCCAGGAGATAATTCCTCATCCTGGCTGCGGAAGGTGTTTTCATAAAAGGCCTGCTAGCCTTGGTGATGTTGTCACAGGGCTTTCCCAGCCTGGCTAATCTGTTGTGAAGCGATAATAAGCCTGAATCAAATGCCTCAAATCCTCTTTCTGAGATGTCTGTGCAAAAGCTTGTAATTCAGCTCTCCCTTTTCTGGCAAGAGCATAAAACAAAAGCCAAGGGCTCAATCCACAGGGAAAAAGAGCCCTCCAAGCCCTGGACCCACCCAGGGCTCCTTTTAAGATGTGGGAACCCAGTGCAGCAGAGGTGGTTTTCCCTTCACAGCTCCAGTCTGCTTCAGTAGAGGTTTGCTGGCTCAAAAGCAGGGCTTTTTACCCCCCCCGCGTGGGTGATCCTATAGAGCTGGAGACACAATGATCCATGCCAGAGTGGTTTGCCTGCTGCAGCTAGCTTGGATTTTCAGAAGTGCCCAGCAGCAGCTTACATTACAGTCACGAAAGTTAGGACATGCAAAGAGCTTTGAATCTCTCTTTGATCAGGTCAGTTTGCATCTGAACCAGAAGTGTATATCCACCACCAAAGACCTGGGCAAATACCAGAGAAACCACAAGCCACCATGGAAGTGAAAGGAAACAAGCTCACTGTTACCAGGTAGACATAACGTGCTTTATTGCTCTTTCCAAATCTTTCTTTTCTTTTTAATGACATCACTGACTGCAGGCTTAATAACTTTTAAGGATCTTGAGGGGGAAAAAAAAAAATCCCTGTTTTCCCTCTGCTAACAAATAATCTGGCTTTAGCTTTTGGCAAGACACTCAGGGCAGTAATGCAAGTTGGGTTCTTTTGTATTTGTACCTGGGCAAGAGCAGTCCTGGCCGTATAGCTGCTCTCAGAACCTGACCTTGGATAGGCTGTGTAAAAGTGCCTGGGATGCCCACAAAAGGCCCACGCAGTCACAGAGCCATAAAATTCATTGCATTTGTGGTTTCCTCTCTGCCAGTGAAGGCACACAAGTCACCACTTTGCAGTGCCATGAGCAAGCAGGATTAATGTCTTCTCATCTACTTGTCATACCCTGACCTTCATTTTGGGTGGCCTCTTCCTCACAGGGGACTGCAGAAGGACTACAGGACAGATCGCATGTTTGGGACTAACGTGCAGTGCTGGTTTGTGCACAACAGCGGGAAAGGTTTCATAGACGGCCATTACAAAGATTACCTCGTCCCCCACCTGTACAGCTTTTTGAAGAAACCGTGAATGCTCAAGCACTAAACCAGTATATTACAAAAAATTCTTCTCTGCTCCTACACACCCAGAACAGTAGTTGTCAGCCTGCCAAGCCGGATTGACCAAAGGTGACTTCACCAATTCTTTTATAAATGATCAGTGTTTCCAAGTGTTTCAAATGTAACTCCCTTTTCTGTTAAAAATAAATAAATCTGTAATATGGTGACGTGCTGGATTGTAGTAGGTATCTTGTACTTACCGTGTTTGATTTGGTGGATATTAAACTCCATTAAAAATATTATCTACTTTGTAATATACATTTCATAGTAGACATGTATCAGCATTGTGACTTCTACACTGGCTGTGGGTGTTAGCCACGCTACAGAACTTAAGCTCTTGCCTTGTCAAAGCACTGGGAAAATATAAGTTCAAGGACTGCTGGACTAATTAATACAAAAGGAACAAGGGGTCTGAAATAGGTACCCCAAAGAGTCTCCAGTCTTTAAGGATGAGTTCAGTCTTTAAGGATGAGTTAACCAGTGGTCAGAAATGTCATTGAAATGGCTGATGCTGCCATATTGCAGGGAAATAAATTAGGTGAGCCCAAAATATCTTCCAAACTTTGTTTGGTTTTGGTAAAAATTTCAACGTCACAGTGAAGTTCATACCCAGATATAAAACTGATAAAGTCAGATAAAGAGCCTAGAATTCAGACGATACAGAAATCACCAACAGGACTAAAAGCTTCTCTTCCAGGCGGATTAGTTCTACCATTTCCTGGCCTGTATGTGAAAAGCAGTGAATAATCATTCTCTGTTCAACTCCACACAACTCAACTTTCCTATTATATTCACTCTAACGTTTCAGGCTCTAGAATGTCAGGTGCAATTATTTTCAGTGACAGAAAAGCTGTTCAGTTTTTTTATTTATCCTCATTAGTCTCTTACATGCCTCTTCTTACTCAGAACCTGTCCTTTGAGAAAAGGCAGAGCTGTTTACACAATCCAGGTTGCTCAAACCGCATGAATTTACAGTCAGTCTTCTGTCTTCAGATCCTTTCTGCATGATTCTCCATTCTTTAGATACTGCATTACTGCTTGACTTGCAGTTATGTCTGGAATCCCTGGAAAGCCATTTGGTTCTCCTGTGGGAGGTCATTCCAGACAGCAGCTTGTTTCACTGAGCCTCTGCAGTCTTTCAGCCTTCCTGCAGGGGTCCCCTGGAAACCACGCATCATGGTTCTTTGAGGCAAAGAAAGGGACAAGAAATGGTGATTTTGCTGCTACTGACCCTGAACTTTAGACTGCAATGTGACTGATGTCACATCACTGAATGTGACATCACAACAGCATCTTGCCCTACGCAACCCTCAGCCCACTAAGGAAGGTGCTGAGTACCTCTTCTAAGAAAAAAAAAAATCAAGTCTCATGAAAGGATTTTTGCTCAAACACAGAAAATTGTTGTGTTAGCATGGCAAAAAAGTTCTACTCTTCCCAGATGAGCAGACCAGATGGTTCTCTTCTCACCCGTCCCAGCTTCCTACATCTCAGCTTCCCCCAAAAGCCACACAGCATCAAACACAGCAGCTCCCCACAGCTAAGATCTGCTCTGGAAGGTACAGGGGTGTCAGTTTTCTTGCCCTCAGGTTCCAGACCCACACAGTGTAATCAGAGGCAGACTGAACCATAAGGTGATGGTTTGTAGTTTGCCTGGGTTGTAGCTTGCCTGTAAAAGAAAGACTTGCATCTTTCTTTTCCACAAGTGAGGCAGTTACAGCAGTTGGACGCACTTCACTGTGCTCTTCAGTGGCTATGAACCAACAGAGCGCCGTCCCATGTGTTTAAAAGGCTGATACGGAATACACTCACCTAATAAAGGTTTACTTTTATTCCTGAAAAGCCTTAAAAATATTGTACAAAATGTGACAAAAAAAAATTTAAAAATAATGTTACTCATTTAGCATTCACAGCAGAGCAGGGAGACAATGGAAATATGAACAAAGGAAAAGGCTCTGGAAAACCAAAACAGTAACCACCAACTCATATCTGCACACACTCAGGTTGGCACCCCAGAAACCCCACGAGTAACATCCGACTTGGCTGTCTATATGCAGATAAATTGCATATTGATATTATTAGAAGCCCTGAAAAAAAGGTGATGGAGAAGACTGATTATGTGGATTCTACTATAGCTGGTATGTTAACTAAAAATAAGTTGGTGACAGCACTTAATAAACCAGACCATTCTTTAAAAAAATCCAGGAAAAGAATCCCCGGCAGCACTGTTACCTTCCTGCTATTCTCTTAATCCTTTCCCTTGTTCCTCCAGCCAGAATCCAATTTTGGCTGCAGGTCAAGAAGCGTGCTGTTTAAACTCCATTGGCCCCAACACACACTGCCTGCCTCAAGCAGCTATTGTAGGTAGTTCTCCACCCTATGGAACTTGTAACGTACCTCAGTAAATAGCACACTCCAGCTTGCAGCTATCTGCTGTGTTTTACAAAAGGAAATCGAATCAAGTATCATAAAATAACTTTGAAACAGAATCAGACGGAGTACTTCCACTGATAAGATTTCCACAAACATTTTATGTAACAAATTTATAGTGATCTTTAAATAAAACCAGTTTGCTCGTGGTTGATTTCTATATACATTATAAATACATATACACAGAAAACAAAAACCCTGACATGGTAGAGTCTTGTATCTGCCTGGAAGAAGCCAGAAAGATGTTTTTGGGAACCAAAATCATCTCTGATCCACAGTTAGCGCCTCAGGCAAGTTTGGAAATGTCTTCGTACTGGATACCTTCAACTCGGCGTCCTTTTAAAGGTCCCTGGAAAATACAACAGTACAAGAAATAAGATCAAAACATGAACTTGTTTGTTGAATTTCCCACCAGAGAACTTAAAGTAACATAGCTAAAGAGGTCGTATCAAATCTTGCTGCATTCAGTCATTTTTTAAGAAGCACAACTGAAATGAACAGCACTGGAAATCCCAGGCGTTAGCATTTCTACCCGGTGCCGTGCACAGTAAAAGCACAACAGCTACTTTTCTGTTTAAGAGCTCTGCCCAAAAGCCACACACAAATGCACAACGGCTGTTGTACAGCCGATACATAGTGGAATGCATTAAAAAAAGAACTGCAGGTTTGGGATTTGTTCACAACACAGCGTTTTCTGTTTCATTGCCTGCAATCTGACTGCAGAATGTGAAAAGGCTTCAGTACTGTCTCAGAAATCTTTTCACATTCCGGACACTTTGTGTTAGTTTAAGTTCCTCAGATTTGGGGGGCAAATATAAGCAGCTGTTTTGAGTTGATTCACTGTGAGCTTCTAAGGAAAAACAGATCTAATTTTGAATACAGACTTGTTATATATAAAAATTCTGGTAACCCTACAATCATTGTGAAAATTCTCACAGACTTTAGTGGTTTCTAGTGGTAGTTTCACCCTTTTTTAATTTATAGACTTAGAGTTCACACAGAAGGAGGTAATCTTTACATCTACAAATACAAGAACAAGAGAAAAAGCAGCCTCCTTTCCCAAGACCAATGTTTCACGATCCTTGTCTCCAACCAAAGCTGTGGTTAGGACACCTGCACAGTCTGTCCTCAAGTAAATTCTCCAGAATCCCACATGGGCTGAGTTTCTGCAGTCCTTCTTTGAACAGGATACTAACAGGTATCTCCTGCAAGCTGTGTTTGAGAGATCTCTCTTTGAGACAATATCCCCCCTGCCATATCGATGAGTTTAAAGACAGTTTGGCAGAGGAGAGCAAAGAAATAGCCACACACACAGAGGTGATCACATGGCTTAATTTTAGCCCAGGGAAAGGTGTGATGTTAAAAAAAAAAAAAAAAAAAAAACTCAAATGTACTTGTTAACTATAAACCAGACAACAAAGCATATAAAGGCCCATATTCAGTCTAGCTGAAGGGAGGAGAAAAATCACCTCCATGCATATTTCACATTTTTTTTACCTTCCCACAAAACAGTACAACACCCACATTCAAAACAAGCATACAAAATATCTTGCAAGTCACTTTCAAGTTAAAAACTTGCCAAAGTCAACATCTGGGCATCTTCTTAAAGGCAAATAGCAGAACCTTAGTCTGCAATGAAGAACATGCAGCTGTTTTCCTACCAGTTGGGAACAGGGGGGTGAGCACAGCATTTTGTACACCACAAACCCCACCAGTAAGATGGGATTAATGACACCTTCTTTTTTTCCTAAAGCTCTCCAGCATACAGATGAAAAAGCACTCTACACAAACTAATCTTACAGCGTTTTATACTTACAGAGTCGATGATTATTGTTGCCGAAAATTTCTTTTCATTGATAGATTCCAAGATGCCTTCGTTTCCCCTGTAACCACCATTTAATACCATAACTTTCTTGCCTGAAGTGAGAAATAGGAAAACAGTTACAAAACAGGGCTCCCAACTTCTTCTCGTGGAGTTGGGTTCAACTTCACCACCCGCCAAGGAACAGAAGGCTTCTCCTTGAGGCTCCAGCAAGCAGCCCCCAGCTCTACCCATTCACAAAGTGTAGTTTTCAAGTGAATGATTTGTGGTTTAAAAGAACTGCAAGTTAAGTTTTGCTGTGACAGCTAAGTTGGAAAACAAGCAAAACAAACAGCCATACCTGGTGCTGGTATTACAGTCTCCAGATGCGTTTGATCAAGCTTCAGTTTGTCTCCAGAATCAATCATCTTCACAACTGCTGTGTACTTGTCAATCACTTCCTGTTGTGAAAGGCAGAAGCCAATCAGTGACTACGACATTACAAAAAAATCCTTTAAATTTGCATTTTCAAAGTTAACAAATTCAGGACCAAGAGTCTGCATTGGTACATTTCCAAATGCAACGATGACTTCTGAGCTGTGCTAAAGGCATCCAGCTTCTGCAAGCCACCGACTGGCCTCACACTGAAGTTAAGGCCGCACTAAAAGGGCTTCTCTTAAACATCAAAGACTGGTTTCCTTTGTAAATGAAGACCAAAAATTTTTGTCAGCCTTGTCTGAAGGCTTTGTCAACCTTCAGGTCAGCTACCTTAGCTATCCGATCGAAGATGGGGAGTAAATTCTTTCTCTCATGGCAGACTAAGCTGGCTGGAAGCCACACAGTGATGCTGCCTATCAATGAGGAAAAATGTCACCGACCATCTTTACACCTAGCGTAAGCCACGTTCAACCTCCCACGTTCAGAGCTCAGTGGAGGACAGCCACTGGGACACATGACCTGCTGAGATGCTTACCAAAAAAAAGCTGTGATTTTTGAGCTCTCTATGCTGCTGTCAATCATTCAAAACATGCTTGGGTGGTGTTCTTCGGTGCTCTTGCCAGAGACTGCTGGGCCTTGGACTACCTAGTACATCATCATTTCACTGGCAGGGGCTAAAAGAAAGCACTTCTGAACAGAGCGAGGCTTACAGACTGAAGACTTTGTACACAAGGGAGATCTTGCTCAAAGGCAGCACGCAGTGTAAATATTTGTGCAAAACTGACTTGTCTCAGATTAAAATGCAATTGCACTGCTCTTGGTCTTCTCACACTGAAAAAGTGACCGTTCCTCCCGAGGGATGTGTTCATAGGGATAAGCTGGGCAGGACAAAAACAGTTCTTAAGAAAGGATCACTGAGTAAATGCAACTAAACCAATTGAGGGATTCACTCTGCCCAAAGTCCCAGTGAAGTTAAGGTGAATTACAGCCCCATCAAGTGTTCACTCGAGGCTGAACAGCTTACACAGGGAAACAGAAAACTTCAGAAGTCATCTGATACCAGAGCAACCTAACCAAAGCCACATGCTTCCATTTGCACACTTTACCTTAACAACTGCTTTCTTTTTGTGATACTTCTCCCCCAGCTTTTTTGTGACAATTTTTACAACGATTTCCTGGAACATTTGAAAGGAAGGAAAAAAAAAAAACATTAAAATGACAAAATATACAAACAATTACACATCTAATTACACATGCAAGTCACTCTAACCCCAACCACAGTGACACTATAGACACAGTGAAGGAAGCAGCAATAGTAAAGACTCAGCATTCAGGAACTTGTCTTTATCCTTGAATTGTTGCCTCCAAGTATAATCTCTCAGGACTTTTTTTTTGCTTTACATATTCACTTACATTTTAAGGTAGGATATAAAATGACAGCCCTCAACGGTTAAAGGGCAGCTCTTGATCTAAAAACCGGTCTTAGATGAGGTCTCTCAGCTCAAAGGCTGATGCTGAACACTGCATCTCTGAGAGTCAACTACTAGTGTAGAAAGAAGAGGGCTGTAAGTCCCGTCACAATTTAAACACCATCCGCAGAGACTGATGGCACCAACTCCTTAATTAGAGAATTCCACGCCATCCGAGATCTGACATGGTGTTTCAGACTGCAGATCATGGTCAACCAGGGAGAGTAATTCCTCCCAGGTACTGTAATTTTTCACATTTGGCAGCTTGGAAAATGAGTGAATTTAGCTTGGAATCTGCTTTTGGATCTTTACATGCTTCAAATCGCTAGCAGCTTTAGAGATGCAAAACTGGTCACATTTGTTTTAACAATATTTTTTAAGACACTTACAGGCTGCAACCAGTAGTCGGTTCGAGATACTCTTTTCTTCTCTTCTTCAAGCTAGAGAACAAGAACAAATAATCACCATTTATTTCCTCCTTTTACCGCAGCTTCCCCATGCTTTCAAAAAGCTGAATCAATTCTCCAGACCCACATCAAGTGGGGAAAAGTACTACAAGGGTATGTCAGCGTTGTTTGCTGCACAAAAATGAATCTGATGAGATCCAGCAGTCCACGATAAAATGATGGAGATTTACATTTATTTCTGTCAAGATATTCTCTTCTCTTGCAAAAGCTGTATTCCTTTATTTCCAACATGTGGATTGTGTGGGGAATAGGCACAGATGAGCAGCAGAAAACGGTTTTAAATGGGAAGTGAGATAGTTTTGCCTGATAGGACGTGAAGGTCTGAATTCCACAAGAACTGAAGGTCTGAGGTAACTTCAAAGGGAGGCCCTGGCAGAGTGGACTCATTGGGGTTATAAAGACAGAGATCCTTGCACAATTGTTACCTCCATAATCTCATCCAGTGCAGATTTCTTCTTCTTTTCTTTGGACTGACCAGAGCCATGAGCCGGTTCTTTTCTTTTAACTGCCCCTTCCGCCGCCTTCAGTGCACTCGGTCCAAGGACACTGCTGGAAGAGCAAGATGGCGTTTTCACACAAGACCTCAACTTGACACACAAGACACACAAGACCTCAACTTGTCTCCTCTACCAAGATGCATTTGAAGAACTGGCTGGACAAAAAGGCCTGCTGATCTGTCTGACTTCAGTCATGCAAAGTCACCTTCCAGACCACGCACGCCTCCTTCTCTAGGACTGCGCTTTGCAGCGAGAACTGATCTCGAGGTGCGAGTCCCACGTCCGCTGATGTTCGCTGCTAGCAGCCCAGCTGAATGAAAACAAATCCAGTGGGCAGTTCACCAGCGCAAAAGCAAAGAGGCGACTGGGGACTTGAGTTAAACGGTCAAGGCAAAAACAAGTCTGCAAATAAGAGTTTCAAATTGGTTCGGAATATTTCTTTCAAACACATGAATCAAAATGGCAAGCTTGGGGCTGTAGAGAAGCCACCTGGACTGAGCAACTCTCCAACACGGGTAGAGGCCTGGAAATCCTTCCCGACAGAGATAATTAATCAATCAGGCAGAGGGAGGGAAAGAAGGGGAAATTGTAGAAAAGGGCTCTACACCCAGCAAATAAACACCACCTTCAGGGTCATACGTAAAAATAGGCAAACAGCCTATGACTTATGAAAGAAAAGAGCAACCAGCAGAAATATTTTTATCTTAGGGATCAGGGAACACCTAGGTGAAGTGAGAAGTGCTTAAAGGCAGCCTGTGTTTGCACGTTTTTGTAAAAAAAACATTTGGATGCAGTAAAAAATTTAGGTGTTTTCTCATCCACAAACACGAAGAAGGCTGCTGGGAGGTGGACAGTAACATAATCTTACTAAGGCCTTACAACAAATCTCATGTTTTGCCGGTGGTCTGTCGTGAGGACGTTGGAGGTACTAGCAAAGGGAAGGTTCATAATGGGAGTGAGACGCAGAAATGGCAATAGAAACAAAATTGCGAGAAAAATCAAATGTGTTTCAAAGGAAGACTGGAAAACCTCCATAACAGAGTCCTAGAAGAAACGGCACATTAAATCACAAATCCAACAGCAAGTACCTAAAATAAAATTTCACCTAGGGCAAAATACAATTAAAACATAACTGCAATGCCCACGCTTAAGAAGGAAAATTACATTTCTGTGAGGTCACTAAGGGATTCCCGGGTGCCAGGACTAAAACAAACCTTATTTAAGGTATTCTTTAAGGACCCTGGGACAAAGAGTGAGAGACCGCCAACGCTATTCAGGTGTGCCATCGGTATGGACAGCAAGAAAGAACTGGATGCAAGAAAGGACTGGTTTACCTTGAAAACTGTGTTTTACAAGAGACAAAATTAACTAGCACGTTAGGCAAGCTCACATACTTTGGAACAGTTTACAGAACAGAAGCAGAAAAGGGTCCAGCTATAATCGTGGATGACGACTACCAACACAGGCCAACCACGAGGCATCGTGAACACAACCGTGAGGCATCTAGACAGACAAGTATTAGCGCCTTGCATAAGCCACGGTGAGGTTTCCTTTGCAGCATGCACAAATTGGATCAGCTCTCCTGTTCCAAGAAAGTTTAGCTGACTCTGGAACAAGGGCAAGGAAGGGATTAGGAAAACAAGGCTATCACAGTACAAGCCTGCTTGTGCAGCACAGGGAGGGCTGAAAGGTTAAAGCTGTTCTCTATATACATTTATTGCCTGAGGAAAAAGAATCACTGGGGAGAAAAACAACCATTTACATTAAACACCCACACCAACACAAGACCAACTGGTATAAACTGGCCGTGACTACAATAGACAGAAAAGTGCAGACAAGTTCCTAAACATTAGGGCAAACAGGTTCTGAAGGAACTCCCCGTGGGATTATAGGGCTGGGGAGCCCCTGACTGTGTACAGCGGAGGCTGATCAGTGTGTGGACAGGCCTGTGCACGGGTACATTTGCAGTGCTGTGGATCAGAGTGGGTGACCTTGGCCATAGCTCCCGCCCATTCCTTAATTAGAAGTGATTCTAATCTTGTCCACTACAGCAGCCCTGTTAAGAAGGGAGTTGAGGACGTAAGTTCTCAAAGGAAAAAAAAAAAAAAAAAAAACCAGGCCCTCAGTTTACTCAAAGGCAGTGAGCATCAGAAGCCGTGCCTGCAGTGGTGATTCCCAGCTCCGTGTCAGCCGCACGGACACACAGCAGAGGGCACACCTCCCCTCTCACCCCCCTTCTCAGTAAGTCTCCAACTACATCTCTGTACCCAACAATCAGCAGCCCCACATCCTCCGAAATCCACCATCCACAACCTACGGCCTCTTGGCCCTATTTCTGCCCCCAATCAGGAAATGCAAGCGCTAATCCTTGGCAGGATTCTGCAGCGTGTGGTATCAGGTTGAACTCAAATGATCCTCAGTAGCAGCCAACACATCTCACAGCTGCAGAACACACCTTCAGGCTGACACAAGGAGGCAGGATTCACCTCAGTCGTACACGGAAATTATATTCCCAGTGACAGATAAACCGCAGGCTGGTCACCTTACTGTGAAGGAGACATCCAAATTTTGCTTCAACACTACCATTACGAAGCTTACATACAAGTACCTATCGTATACTATGAAAAAATTAGACCTCCCGATACGTGATTTCACATTCCGCCAAATTTTAGCGAGCACCCTAAAAGCAAATCTGAATTCTTCACTGAAACCATTCAAGTGAGCGTCCACATTAAGTTTCAAACTCATCTTAAGCACAACTCAATGCTTAGGGATAATTTACAAGTATTCCTCAAAGCCTGCATCTGTACTGCACAGAACTACTTTGTCTCATTTTCTGCCTGGCGTATCTCCCATCAGATATCTTATCTAGAAGCTAAGCTTATGATGAGAAGCAAGCTTTCGTTTTACGTGCAATACATTTAATTACAATATTGCCTCACAAGAAAAGATGTAATGCTCATCACACGGTTCCACAGACTGCTATAAGTATGTATTATTTGCGTTATTGATCTCTTTTGTCCGTGTTGCTTGTGGTTATATGATGACAACTGAATTTGTGGGCTTTAGAAAGATTTACATCAGGTAGATTCAGCTCCTTTAAAGATGATCAGGGAAAGCGTTACCTCCAACTAGACGAAGCAGTCAAAGCTTTTAGGAACTGAAACGAACAAGTCACGAACAGCCATTCACAGAAGGCAGCTGGGACTAGATGGGATTCACCTTAACCAGTTTGATTAGATCCCTTACCCACCCTCACGCATAACAATCTCTTCCTAGAGGAACCTATTACCTTGTTGGCATCTACCACGAACCTTAGTGAATTCAAGAAGGCTCCTCACAGCATACGTTTAAGATCTAACCATTCACCCGCCTAAAATACAAAAGGAACCATGAAGTCGCCTAGTATCCGCTCCTGAATAAACGTCAGGATGAGACAGCAGACCCCAGATACTCCAGGACAACATACATCTTCCAATACAAACACCACTGACACGTAAGTAATTTGTAAAAGTCAAGGTTGCCCTTAAATTCTTTTCTCACCTGGTTTTAGAAGATGCTGCTACTGAAGTACTTGCTCCTTTGTTTAAATTAAATGCAACTTTAAAAAAAAAAAAAAGGAAAAAAGAATTACTCTATTTCTATCTTTAAATGTAAGTGCATTGAAAGGTGTTACAATTTTAACAATCCGCAAATGGGAAAGGTCGTAAGTTTGAAAATACTTACTAATTTCTGTTTTAGCTTTTAAAATAAAAAAGTTCAAAAAATATACACAAAAATTCTCTGTATTTCCACATTTCCATTGCTCTTTTTAACTTATCTCAAAGCACTTTATGAAGCACTGAGCAAGCCTTAGTCCTCATCGCATTTTAGTCCCAAGATCAGCTTCTGTAAGTTCTAGAAAACTGCATGTTTCAAGAACTGGTTACCTTTTTCTTCTTCATTTTCTCTGTTCAGTTCAGTATAGACTGGCGCCTCCTGCCAAAAGAATACAAAATAGATTTCAGAAAGCTGAGCCAAGGTATCATTTTTTTTTTTGTGATCATTGATTAGCTCAGTTTTACAGACTCCTGTGAGGTTATATAGTAACTGTAATAATCTGCCTGGCTTGATTCATACAATTATAAATTGAAAACATTATCTCATCACAGGCTTCTGTGCAAAATTAACTACTCAACACTCTCCAGAGATGCTGTCTAAACTTGCTTGATTCCAGCATGAAAGGAAAGCGGGCTTACCTTAAGTTTTCTCATTTTGAACCAGCATGATTAGACTGGTTTTTGGACAGACTGACAACCTGAAGAAGAAAAATACTGGAATCTTTCCAGATTTTTAGTACTAAAGGCTCAGACCATTTAAATTTCAATTAGTTTTAAATTAAGGAAAAGATAATTGTTTACAACAGCATTTAAATGTACCTATCAACACCCAGGATCAAATGGGAGGTCTCAATCCCAGGCAACAACGTGTAGGGAAGTCGTGGAACGATGCCAAAGGAGCAGCTCCCAGACTGCATGCCGGGACTATCTAAAAACTTTTGACTTTGTGGATTTGATTATTTCAGCCTCCCAAGTTACCTTAGCCTCCCTACTGTACTTATTTGCAGCCCTAAAAGTTTTTAAGACATCATAAATGTAGACATCATACTGGACACTGTTTATTCTCCTACCTTAAATTCAGGATTTTTAAATTGCTAATCACTTGAAGAGAACTATTACTCATTTAGTGGTAAAGCAAGCCAGGTACAAAGCAATTCCAAGCTTTCCTCCAGAGCAGGTTACAACCTTAGATAAATGTTTAACAGAAGTTTCAGAACATAAATGTAGTAATGTGATGATTTTAGCATGGGAGAAGACAGCCTAAATCAAACCTGAAATGGCTAGGATCAGACAGTAAAATGGGGAAATAATTTTCCTCTTGGTTTAGAGAAGAACAGCGATGTAAATGCAGCCACATTTGCTCGCTGCTCCCCAGTCTGAACTGGTGCTCGGCTTGTAACCTGGTGCCTGAAGATTACTCATCACCTTTTAACTGACTGCAAAGGAAATGCCAGTGGAAGGATCCTAGCAGCACTAACTTAACTGAGAGGAAATATAAGGTAGTTTTCCTCACCAGTTCTTTCCCCTCCAAGCCTCTTCTAACTTGCTGTTCGATGAATTTAGCAGTTTTTTCTTCATCATCAAGGTCTTGTTTCTTCTTCCTCTCTTGTTCCTGTTGCCTGCGAATAGTCTCTGGGTCCCTATCAATATACTGAATGTACCAGCCTTTTGGAGTCTCATCCACCTTGCAAAGACCTAAAAAAAACACAAGAAAAAGAAAGGTTAATATTAACAAACAACAAGCGAGGAATTAAGAATACATCAAGATCATTTTTGTAGCTCACTTTTGCTATAACAATGCAAATACTTTTTTGTATACTTCATAGGGAGACAACCTACCCCTTACTGGCCTGGTAAAATTGACTTTGAATCATCTTTAGTGATTGTTTCTTCCCTTCAGCTAGCCAGTTCTATGTGGAAATAGGCCAGAATACATAATAAAGTGGACAAAATGCTTTACAGTACTTTCCTTATTGAAGAAAAGGCTTCCTTCCCATTGTTTTAACGAGGAAGGAACCAGAAATCTAACCTCTATAAACACTACACATCAATAGCATAACACTATAGGAAACTTCACTATGCTCCCTTATTGTTACTGCCACTCAGAGTGACTTTTCAAACGCTAAATGGCTCATGAATGCACCCTGTAGCACACAGGCAATTAAGCCAATGTAAACTTTGTCGTATCACAGTGCCACACAATCTCTGTTCCCCCCACTGAACGCAAAATTGCTTAAATCTTTTCATTAGGCCAAGAATGAAGACAACTGCTTGCTTCTTGTCACCTTAAATCCTGAAGGATTCTGCATTTGTAAGAGATGTCCTGCCATAGCTTTTACTTTTTAAATGGCGACTCTTGGAAGCTGACTTAGGATTTAGCAATAGCTCCAGTAACTACAGGAAAGGTTCGTGATTGATGCATTTCTCCCAGACCTCCGGCGCTTTCCATAAGCAAACTCCTAATGGTTAGCACAGAAATGCGTTTGGGCATCTGTTACACACATACAGGAGGGAAGGGGAAGAAAGGAAAAGGAAACGGGAGAACTAACACAAACGCTTACTGATTACTTGTCAGCAATTATCCAATAATTTTAGAACTTCCTGACCCTGACCAACTCTATTTACCTTCTCTCCCCAACCATTTCGTAAAATCAGTCAGCGTCTCCCACTGCGTGGCGTTCATGTGGATGTGCTCGCGGTGACTGATGTATTCGTTGTACACGATGTTATTGTGGACTCTCTTTGTTCCTGAAACAGAATTATTATTAAACGTAAGCATAGGACCTAGGAGAAAGCAGCCAAAATGGAATCAAGAGACAACATTAAAAACAAATAATGAGATATTTACCAAATCGTCTCCTGAGCAGCTCTAGGAAATCATTTCGGAATTCCCTTAGGGGACAAAAAGAAAGTATTTTAGGAAAATGTAAACAATTACAAAGACATTTGTCATTGTCATTAGCAGTGAAACGTCTGCAGCATAAACAGGAGCATTCTTTGAGCTGAGCGTGATGAAATTCAGCCGCTCGTTTCCCTCTTTTCAGTGAGGTGGCACTAAGTGCAGCGTGTACGCACAAAGAAACGCAGCGTGCTACGTGCCCGTACAAGTTAAATCCTCCGAAGGCTAACACCCTTTCCAAGGGATAAAACGGGAAGAATGAAGCCTAACCACTTCCCGCTAATTGCTGGTATTTCATTACCAGGTATCTTCCCGGGCTGACTAACGCTGACACAAAACACGAGGCAGGACACAGGGCAGCAGCAGGTTGGGGAGACTGATCGCTCATTTCCCCGCTAATTCAATGGCAGGAGGATAAAGCCTCCCCTTCAGCCTCGTGCCGCAGACAGCCCCGCTGTCAGGCAGGTCAGCTGGACAAAGGAACGAGGGAAACAGCGAGACACGGGGCAGTCCACCGGCTTCTTATCTCCCTGCGACGGTTTTCAGCTCTTTGTAACTCTGAGTGTGACAGCCGCTGAGCTGGGGCACAACAGGGACATAATTTGTACGGGAGAGCAACTTAAAACAGGACTCGGACGTGGGATAAAACTGTCACATTTGGGCTAAAAATCTGGGAGAAAAAACTGCCTCATTTGGGGGTGAAAAAAATCTCAAATGGGATGAGACTGTCAAATTTTAAACATCGTGGCTCCCTGAGATCTCTACGTGCTTTCAAAAGGAAACTTTTCAAGGAGCCATTAAAAAACACAGCTGGCATTAAAACATATCAGAATAAAGTGTCTTCAGTGGGACATAACTGGCCTTAAGAGGTCTGGCTGTGCAGATCCGACACAGGAATGCGGAGCTGGGTAGGAAGACGCAGCAAACTTACTCAGAGAAGTAATTCAGGAATTGCTGGGGATTCTCAGAAGCCAGCAGCAGTTGTCTCTGGTGGGACTCGGACATGCAGTGACATTTGAAGCCATTCTGTAAGATAAAAATAAGTATTTTAGCTTTGTCCCAATTTGTAACAGGCAGCTGAAAATTATTAAAAGTGTTTTATAAGCGGATGTCTCACGTAAAACACCTTAACCAAGTTCAGTCCTGCCTGTCATCACTGGAAAGAGAACAGGATTTGATCTTCTTGGGTGAAAGGAAGAGGACAGCAGAACGAGCTGAAGAACAGTATGCTTACACATCCACCGGGGGCTTTACTTCTCTTCCAAAAGCACGTTAAAATGCCTGTTCATGAAGGACAGAAAACTAAAAGCACAGTTACCCCAAGTGGAGGTGCTTTTAGGGTGCAAGCCCGGTGGAAACCAGGAGGAAGAGGACACTCGCATCCCGTGAGCACCTGGCCCCAAGTGAACAGACAAGTGAAAAGAGGGGGAAGGGTCAGAAAAAAACCATCTCTTTCTAACAGGAGAAGCAGAGAAGGTACTGAGACAGCATGAGGATTGCTTTGCTGCACTTCAGACATGCAGCATCTTCTCGGGTGTGTCACTGAGCTCACCCCGAGCCCAAGGGAAGCCATGACCAACCTAAACTCCTCTCTAGGGCTGGTGAGAGCCACCTCGCTCTTATCCCCACTGCCCTGTCAAGGTCGTGGGGGTGAATCACCCCAGCAGGGTGGTTTGGGACCATCCTACGCTCCCTCTCACGCAGGGCTGATCAATCACCGTGCTGGGGATTGACTGTGCCCAAAAAAGGCTTGGGACCATCATGTTTTGTCCATTGCGGTTCAAAACTGCTCCCAGAGGGGGACTGGGGATCCCAGTGGGATAAATCCCTATCCCAATTGATCAGCAGCCCTTGAGGTCCCGCCCAGCTTCTCCCAAGGGGATTTTGGTCCACACAGGAGGGGCTGCAAAGCCCCAGAGACCATGGGTCCCCCCCAAAAGCAAACATGGACCCCTGGTTCCCATGGAACGAGGTCCAGCCTCTCCTTGACAGGCTCACACCCCACGGGCAGGACGAGAACCCACAAAAGGCGACCGATGGATGGCTGCCAGCCCTGCAACCCCTGCTGGGGACCCCTACAAGAAGGTCGGGAGCCCAATACACAGCCCCTGAGGGGATCGAGGCCTTTTAGACGCCCTCACACAGCCCCTAGGGGGGTCGGGGCCCTTCAGGAGCCCCCCCCCACAGCCCCTGAGGGGTCGGGGCCCCTCAGAGGCACCCCCCCCAGGCAGGATTTGGGCACCCAGGGGGGGCTCACCTCGTCGCGGCACTGCTTCTGGCACATCTGGCAGTACCAGCGGAGCTTCTGCAGCCCCTTGGACTTGATGCGGTTGGCGATGGCCTTGGGGCTGAGGAAATCCGACTTCCCCATGGCGCCCGCGGTCCCCCTCCTTCCCCTGCACCCTGCCGGAAGTCACCGCCGGAAGTCGCCGAGGACCTACCGGAAGTCACCGATGCGCTGCCGGAAGTCGCCCTCCTCCGAGTCCTGCGCGCATGCGCGGTGCGGCGGCGCTGACCTTCAGCGGGGCTCGGGGGGGGAGCCGCCGCCATCTTGGCCCCGGGCGCTGCCGCCGCCGCCGCTGTCACCGCCGCCGCCATGTTGTGCCGGGGCGCCGCCGTCGGGCTTTACCAGCCGGCATGGTAACGGGGAAGGGCTGGGGGGGAGCTGTGGGAGGGAGATGGGGCCGGGGGGGAGCTGTGAGGGGGAGCTGTGAGGGGGAGCTGTGAGGGGGAGCTGTGAGGGGGCGATGGGGCTGAGGGGAGCTGTCAGGGGACGAGGGGAGGCGCGAGGGGATTAGGGAGCAGGAGGAGCTGTGAAGGGAGCAATGGGGCCGGGCGGGGAAGGGGTCTCAGGGCTCTGCTTTTCATGGGCAGGCGGCTGGTGGTACAGGGTGAGGGGGTGGACAGCGTCAGGAGGGTGTTCGTCAGGGTCTGGCTCTCTCTGCTTCCTGGGTTTAAGTATTTAAGAAGAAAAACGTGAGGTGTTTGGGAGGTTGTGTCCTTCTGGTGCTCTGCTCAGTGGGCCTTGGTTGGCTTACGCTGTTAACCAAGGTAGTGAATAACCTATGAAGTGATATAGAGAGAAAGAGAAACATGGAAGGTTTGGAGAGAAGCGTCCCTGCTGGGGGGTGTTTTTTGAAAAATAACTGTTCTTAAATTTCCGTCTCTCATAAAGAGACCTGTCTTTGACAGGTGTTGTAATGAACTGTCCTAATTTCTCCCACGTTCGTTTTCAGGGGCCAAGTCAGGAACATGGCAACTCTGAAAGACAGTAAGTGCTGCTTTCGGCTGCTTTTAAGAGAGGGAAATGTTGCAGGAAGACTCTTTGTTAGAAGATAATTTCTGTTGGTGTCTGTTGCATAAAGTCATTGTGGTAGACCACAACAGTGATACGTGAGCCTCCATGAACTTACATGAACCATGTGTCCTTCAGGAAAGTCACTGCTTAAAACTAACTCAGGTGCTATATAAGCAAACCAGCGTAGTCTTATTCAAACATATCCTGAAAGTAACTTTGTCAAATCTGCTAAAACAGGCTTTTGTTCACCTTTAAGTGAACAGAGTTTGTTATGCTTATTGTCCCACATAGGGGAATAAAAGGTTGTCTGAATGTTTCTGCTTTGATAATGCTTCTTTAAGCCATGGCAGGTTTTTATACAGGGGTTTGGTCTTGAACTTGTTCTTAGGACACCTGTTTTGTTTGCTTTTCGCATCAGTATTTTTATAAATCTCATTGCCACAATCTAAATAGAGGAGGGAAGCTGTTCTGTCCCTTTATAGTATTGGGTCTGGGTTTTTTCCCTGTTATCCCAGAAAAGCTGGCAATATACCTCAAATTATGTATTTGAGAAACAAACAAGTAGAAATGGAAGGAAAGAGAGTAGTAAATAAATTTTATGTTGGGGTAAATAATAAATTTACGTCTAGGGTGCAGAAATGTGTGTTGTAAAGATGCATTTGTGTTAGTCGGTTTACTGTGTATGCAGTCTTGGTACAAAAAATACTAAGGGTATATCTCTTGTGAGGTTTATTTGGGCGTTGTTTATTTATTTCTTCTTTGAGGAACTCGGAGAATGATTTCTGGATAGCTCTTGCTAGCATTTTATTGCTTGTTTTCAATGTCACTGTGCCCGGTGTTAACCAATTTTGACCTTCGTCTATTAACCTTGTAGTTACCCGGCGTTTGAAGTCCATCAAGAACATTCAGAAGATTACAAAGTCCATGAAGATGGTTTCTGCAGCAAAATATGCAAGAGCTGAGAGGGAGCTGAAGCCTGCTAGAATATATGGAACAGGAGCACTGGGTGAGAGAAGGCTCTTGCACTTGGATGTGGGAATAGAAGTGGGGAAGCTTTCATGGTGTTGATTAAATGCCTAGACTTTTTGAAAATGTTTTTTCAAAAGAATTTGTATCCCTACGCCGCTGTTACCTTGAGTATTCCTTTATATGTAATTCATAAAAAGATATTTTTAAGTGTTATAATGTGAAATTAGTTATGATATCTGATTTTTTTTAACTTTGTGTGATTGCATAATTGTTTTTATTAGTCATAAAAGCAAAATTACTCAGATTTTTTGGCCTCCTTCTTTCTGTTAATGAAATAGGTTTGTATCCCTGTACCATCAGGTCTAATACTTAAAGGTACTGCCAAACCTTCGTGGAAACTCTTGAACCGCATGTGCTTCTTGGACACTGGACTTGCAATCAGTGTCATTATTTAGTTGAAGTTCACTGATGCAGAGATGCAGGTGGCTTTGAATTGCTTCTTTGTCACCTCTGGTCAGATCACGTGCAAACTTGAGTGATTGTGAGGGAGGTAAAATTCACCTGGCTGTGATGTGGAATCCCTTTACGAGTGATTTTAACTGAAATTAGTCAAAGATGTTTTGATGAGACCTATTTGCCTCCTGGCACCTTTGGATAACTTACCTATTTCCTTTTTTGTTTTCAGCTCTGTATGAGAAAGCAGAAATTAAGGCACCCGAGGACAAGAAGAAGCACCTGCTTATTGGTGTGTCCTCTGACCGAGGTCTGTGTGGTGCTATCCATACATCTATTGCTAAAAGCTTGAAGAATCAGATTACCAACCTCTCAAATGCGGGGAAAGAAGTTATGGTGGTTGGTGTAGGTGACAAAATTAGAGGCCTACTTCAGAGGTAAAAAAGGAGAGGGGTTGTTTTGTGTTGTTGTTGTTGTTTTTCCCATTGTAGAAATTTAAAAATTGCGAAACTGCTCAAAGCTATGTGGCATTCACAGCTAATTGCATTTTATGGAACTGTGCTAAATCCGAGTTCCTTTGGAAAAAAAGAAGACTGCTGATGTGCTAAAGTGGGTTTTGATCGCTTGCATTTGATTGCTGTCTTACAAAACTGCTGCATGACATTTTAGATTTGTTCCAAAAATACAAGGTAGCAACACGAACCCTGTTGCAAGTGTGTGCTTATCATGAAGCTATAATCATAATTTAACTGGGGGAGGGAAGCAAAATTTCTCCCAGACCCTAATTCAGTAGGATACTTGGTTCTTAACACTAGTAAGTTAGTGTCATTCCTTGCCTCTTGGTCCTAGACAGTTGTTCGCTAGAGCACCAGCTTGGTTCTGACACAGATTTTTGTTTCTGCAGGACGCACAGCAATTACTTCCTGATGACATTCAAAGAAGTGGGCCGGAGACCTCCTAGCTTTGGAGATGCTTCAATCATCGCTTCAGAGTTGCTAAACTCTGGGTACGAATTTGATGAAGGCTCTGTCATCTACAATCGGTTCAGGTAAGGTTAAACAGAAGCTGCACTGGAAAGACCTTGGGTGGAAGACTTCCAAATAGTGTTTTGGTCCAGTGAAATAAAATGTGAAAACTAACTGAATTGGCATGTTTAGTTTTTCTTGAAGAGTCAGTGTGTTTTGTATTGTGTGTGAAGAGCTGTTGTAGTTTGGTTGTTGCTATTTTTTTTAATAGCTACGGTTGGAGTTCTCTTCTTACTTGTATAGCGCGTGCTGTTATATTTCCAGTCAGTGCATCGTTATATCTTTCGGGTACTTGATATCTCTTCATCAGAAGTATCACAAAACTTTGAGGAATTAGGACAGAAGTTGATCGTTTCAAGTTGGTATTAAACGCTCAGTTTAGGCTCTTCAGCCAAACTCTGTTATGCTCTTTTTATATAGGTCTGTCATCTCCTACAAAACTGATGAAAAACCAATCTTCTCGTTTGAAACAGTTGCTGGTTCTGGTAAGTAGCAAACTAGAAACCACCAGGTACGTCAAGTGGTAGAAAGTATTTTCACACAGATAGTATTCTTTGTATGGAAATAAGATGTTAAGTCATCTTATTATGGTGCCTGTATCGTTAAGTTTAAAATTTTGCTTTCTCTTGGCGTTCAGAGGCTGACAAATCAAACAGCTGTGGGGAGGGAGGTGAAAAATAAAGGCTGTACTAATTCTGGTTTGAAACTTTTCTCTCAAGTAACAATTACGCATATGCAACACTCGATTCCAGTGCTTTCAGCATCAAGTGGCTTTGCACTACTCAGGGAAAACACCCCAAAATGTTTGTGCAGCATTGTGTGGGAAGATTAAACATAATACACCGCTGATGCTTTGGCCCTTGTCAGAATCTGACTTCCCTGGTGATGAAACTTAATTAAAACACACCAAATAAGTAATCTTGCTGATATTTAAAATTTTGCTATGAATGGAGACATAGTACATGGAAAAAATCTCTCCCCATTGCCTGAAGTGGAAACAAGCTTTTGTATGGCGAGTCTTCCACGTGATACTGTGGTGTTTTGTTAGAAGTAGTACAGCTTGGATTTCTCTGAATCCACTCTTCCATACTTTACAGAAAGCCTAAGTATCTATGATGACATTGATGCTGATGTGCTGAGAAACTACCAGGAATTTACGCTAGCAAATATTCTGTACTACTCCCTGAAGGAGTCCACCACCAGCGAGCAGAGTGCTAGGATGACCGCCATGGACAACGCAAGCAAAAACGCATGTAAGTCTGCTCCCTGGGTTTTCCAGGACTTCAACTACTGACCTCCCTTGTTGCGATTTTTTGCTTCCAAAATGATCAGAAGTGAACCAGCTTCTCTCTTAATTGCAATTTGAGTTGGCTTTTTGGGAGTTAATTCTACTGTTGTTTTTTTCTGAACACGCGAACCTCATTTTGTCCCTGGAAAGAGGGATTGCTGTCAATTATCTAGAAAACAAGACTAGGTAACTGAAAGTGAACCAACAGGGTTTTTTTAATACGAACATGGAATATTTAACTAACCTGGTGGCTGGTCTGAGCATTTCCAAATTGTTTTTATAAACCTATAAGCTATAAACCTATAAACCTGTATAAACCTATAAACCTATAAACCTGTAAGACTGATGTAACTAGTAATGCATCAATTTAAAGGTGGGGAAACTGAAACTGGCTAAATGTTTTACCACCTGTCATGCAGAAAGTTGAGAATATGCAAGTATTCCTTGGGGAATGTCCAAGTTGAGCGCTCTGCAGTGAGTTGCAGTTGGTATTAGTGGGAGACAGCCAATAACATTTAATGGGGGCAGGGTGATAAGACTTCAGTCTCAGGAGGATAGTGTTGCATAAAGGATACTGGTAGCTCTATGAAGCTGATGTGATATGCAGTAGGGCTACCTGGAACTGTAAGTATGGGTCTCTGCCGACCTCCTTATCTTGAAAGTGGTGGTACAATCTCCATTAAAAAGAAAAAAAGGAAAAAAAGGATGTAAAAAATCAGGCTCCATTTGCCAGAACAGCAGTAACTTGGAAGGAAATATTGTTACAGTTATTGACAGGGAAGTCTAACTTGAAACAAGCACACAGTATTTGGTTTTATGTTAAAATAAGTGATAATGGTACTATGGTATTTATTAGTCTGTCACCTGTTCTTCAGGTGTTCAATTCTGTTGCCTCGAGCCAAATTACCTAGTTTCTAGATTGTCTGTGAGTAGTATTACCTGTAGGGGAAACTGAAAAGTGCAGTGAGCCTCTTGATCATCCCTGTGGATATACAATACCATTTAGTATTCTGTTCATACAACTTTTCCTGTATTTGAATACTTACATTCCCACCTTAATTTATTCTAGCTGAGATGATTGACAAATTGACCTTGACATTCAACCGTACCCGTCAAGCCGTCATTACTAAGGAGCTTATTGAGATCATCTCTGGTGCTGCTGCTCTGTGAGTACCCGTATAAACACGAAACACGAGTTTTTCCAAAGTCATGTCATGCTTGCATCCTGCTTCAGTCAGGTTAATGGGGAAGGTCAAGGCGTGTAACTTCCAGAACCAAAGGGAAGAGAACCCACGGCATGACTCCCAGGTTTTTCAGCTTGTGGCAGTTGTACTAACAAGTGTGAAGCTTGACAGCCTTTTCTGGCCAGATATGCTTCAACAGCTGGTAAAGTAGATTTTTAGCTTCAACACACATCCTTGCCTGAGCAGAGGATGTTTCCTCATTTTTGGCTTTGAATTGGTTTCCCCGCTGCCCCTGCTACCTGTTTTTTTCCTCCTCTGTCTGCCTCAAGCAGCCCAGCACATTGCTACAGTACAGTGGAGGAACTCAGGTGACTGAAACGCCTTTGCATAAATCAGCCTTCAGTGTTCAGAACTTTGGGGGGTGGGGTTGGAAAGAAGAGGGCATTTCTGGAGTCTGTTAATGCTAACTGCGTATCATAAATGTTAAAGTTGAGTATATTGCTTGTTTCCCTGAGAATGAAGTTCTGCAACCGTGTGTACGGCAGGTTGCAAAATGTGTGGTCCGAGCCCACACTTTGTAACTGCACGTAGCTAATGTGTATTACATCTAACAGTTGAAAAACTTGTGGTGTACTCAAAGATGCAAATACCTGTGATAATATCCTGTATGTTTACAAAGTGTCTGGAATACATCCCGTATTGCAATTGCGTGCTGTATTGTGCCCCTCACAATACATTTGCAGTTACGAATACTTGCATAGTTCTGCCTTAATTTGCATGAGTTGCTTGCTAACCTGCTTGTTCTGTTTTTTTCTCATAATATCATAACCAGGGATTAATCGACAAAAGAGGTTCAGCCAAATCCAAGAGGTAAAGTTATGGAATAGATTGCATTTACAATGGATGGTTTCTAAACACAGTCTTAAAGTTAAATGAGGAAGTCGGAGTTCAGTGATGCTGTTCAGACAAATTTCTACTCCCAGACAGCTGAAAAACTGCCCATTGCGAGTTTGAATCTAAGCAAGAGGTTATTAAAGAGAGCACCAAGTATTTTAAACATACTATGCCCATGATAGCATACATCAATATTGGACAGTTTCCTATGTTTCTTTTTAATTTATGGGTTATTGGATTCACTTGAAATTACAGTTGATTTTTTTCTGTAGTGCCCTGACATGCTATGCTGTGACTTAAAAATGTCTGTAAGACATTCTACCTGAAGGGGGTTCTGTAGCAAAATAAGCACATGCAAAATTTAAAGCTTCAAGGAAAAACAGACGTGTTACGGGGAGTTAGAGGGGAGCGGGGAGTAAGGGAGATCAATGAGTTAATAAAGCATTTCAATTGGAGGAGATGAGTTTAAAAAAGAATTAATTGAAGGATTTTAATTTGATTCACTTTTCCTTACAGGTGAAGAAGAGTTCTTCTGAGCAGATGGTTTAACTTACCAGTGTCTGTGTTAATGAGACTGCTTTGCTATTTTGCGAAGAAGTGGTGAAGCCCCAGAAATATATGTAAATTCTTACAATAAACCACCTACATGAAACACGTGTTCTTGGTTGTCTGTGGAGCAAATGCTTTCAGTTGTCTAAACATCTGGCTTTGACTTGATTGCTCTTTAAAACATAGCTTTTAAAGGCTGTGAACTATATTATTTTAATTTCTGGCATAGAAAGCGTATAAGCGGGAGCTTCTTTTGAAGAGTAAAAAAGATTCTGTGTTCAGTGTATTAACACCTTGTGTTTTAAAGTGTTGGTTTTTTTTTTGTATGCGTTGTGTTATGCCCTGAAGGAGGGGAACGGAGGAATAACCCCTCTGCATCGTGTAGTTGTAACACTGACCTCGATCTCATTTGAACACAATACTAGTACTGTTTCCAGAAGTTTGCATTCTAAAAGAAACTGATCTGATGATACGAATCATTTCAGCATTTACTTAGAACGCACACTGTTTATATATATATTTGAATGCTGTAAAATACAATAATGTAATAATATTTCCAGCCTTCGCTGGGCATGACAGATGTGAGAAAGGAAAAAAGTAAATAAAAGGGTATAGTAGAAGTGCGGGAAAGAAATAGCGGTGCAGTATGACCATAAACGTCGAAAGCTCCCACCCCCCATTTCTGCAGACAAATCAAGAGCTCTGAAAGACTTGGCATCATACAGGACAGAAATGGGAAGAGGATCTGCAGATGAAATCTGAAGAAAATGGATGTGGCGTTAGGCATCAAACCCATCTGTGAGTCTGACAGCAGGGACAGGCATAAGCGGCCACGTGCTGCTTGCTCAAGCTGCTCTTGGATTGAGTTAGACCTAAGTCAGCTGGTCTAAAAACCGTAAGTGCTATTTGATCAGTGCAATTCCTAGTTCACAACCACGAGCCTGTAATTCTTGACGCATAATTTTATTTTTATTTAGAACACTTAAATCAAGCTTTGTCATGTTTCCTTTTCTGCTTAAGTGTGGGAAACTGCTTTAAACTTGGAAGCCTAAAACAACAGTAGATTGTAATTTACCCAGTTGGCAGCTTGTCCTGTTATTTAAACAACCTCAGTTTTTGAGGTAGTCGTGATGATTTACATTCCACTTCTAATGTTGCACACCTATAGGGCCAAAGCTTTCCAGCGGTGCCTGATTTCCACAGCTGCTGTTCTGGTGGACCATTGTTGGCTCCTGGCCTGCCGTCAGCACCTTGCATGCTCTGCTGATGCTGTGTAAGAACACCCCCTGCCTGGCCTTGCCCACCTGGCTTTGCCCAGTCTGACTGGAGCTGGGAATGCAGAGTGGGTAGGAGGCTCGTGGGGGTCAGCAGGGATCCGTTTCTCACATCCCAGATGATGTGCACGTGTAACACTGTGCATGAAAACATTGGTCTGTTTGAAACGCGTTGGCAAATTGGAAATTGCTTGAAGGGGCCCAGGGCAGGAGGAACTCCCCGGTGCAGCACCAGTGTACCAGGGCACCCTGAAGAAGTAAAACAATCCTCCTGCCTTCTCCATCCTGTCCGATTGTTCCCTTCTTTGTCCCCCAATTTCCCTCTGATAAGGAAATCCCTCCTGTATCCACCAGCCTGCTTTCTCTCCCTACCCTTTCCAAGACACAACAAAGGGGTTAGCACGCAGCCTGGGTCAAGCCCGTGTTCCCACTGCAGGCCCTGGGGTGTCCCCATCTTTTTGTGCCACCCTCGACCAGCAGGCTGGGTTTCTGCCAAGGCTGCTGGACCTGCTCCTGTGTAGCACGTTCTGCCTTGTGCTTTGGTTCAGCATTTTCAGGACTATCTGTTCTCTGTTTCTGAGATGATAGGTAAAGGTTAACGCATATGTATATGAAGTAAAGATTCTAATCTCCTTTTGTTTGAGTAACAGCATTTGATTTTACAATTCAGACACTTCGGCCCTAACAGCCTCTGACTTTGCAATCATTGGGGTGAATACACCAGCTCTGCATCAAAATTTCTGACCTACTGTGGTGCATTATATGCTCCTAGGTACCAAAGGAGTAGCATGTCCACAGAAGAAGGTTCTTTCCAATTCCTTGAATCCCGTCTTAATTCCCTTAAAAATACTTGTGAAATTTCTAACAGGTGAGCTGTGCATTTACAGCTTCTTAAAATGCTCAAAAAAAAAAAAATTAGAAGATTGGAAATGTCAGTTCAAAACTCCCCAAAGCTGCTTGAAGAGAGTGAGCAAAGAACATTCCCTGTCTTGAAAAATGATGAACTGACAGACTTTGTCATCAGTCTCGCTCCCCTCTCCCTAGATTGCAGGCTTGAGAGGTGCCTGACCCGAGAGACTAGACTGTTTATTGACTAATTAGCACACTACTAATTATCTAATAAATCAAGGAGTAATTCACGAACTAATTAACTTCTGGTAATACAACACTGTTATTTACAATTCTGTGCTTCACACTCATTACTTACACACAATGAGTTACAGTTCAGTGTTTGTGTTAGTGTCTACCCAAGCAGTATCATATAACACTTCCATTGCTCCTCACTCCACCCCTCGCACCACTAAATAACTATTATTTTTGTTTCTGGATCCTCCTTCCCACCACCACCGTTTCATCCTTTCCCTGCCCTCTTTTTTTCCCAAATAAACAACTCATCCATAAAAACTTTCCTCATTGTTCCCAGTTTTGCTACATCTGTTGTCAAAATCTGTTACTGTTCAATTCCCCAAAAGATCCCCCCGAATCAATTATTTGGCTTATGTTGGGTGCATAGTGTTTGTTTTACACACTTTCTACTTCAGACCTGTTTCCCTCATGAAATTCAAGCACTTTCTTATTTACATTCAAGAATCCACATACCGCAGCAAGGTTGCATGCTTTTTCACGCTCACTGTGCTCATCCTGCTCTCCACTGTTTGATTAAAAGTCATTGGCTTTAATTAAGTAATTTACTTATTTATTTTTATTTACTTTTGATAGTGTCCTAGTTCCCTGGCTATGCCCTGTCTTGTTATCAGGGATGGCACTGGAGTGGGACCTCTTACCTGCAGACAAGCATACACAAGCGTGCTTTTATAGATATTTGGTTGCTTGTTTTTGTGGTTCCAGCCTGTGCAACAACTCGCAGTTCCAGAAGAGATTCACAAAACCATTTTCAATTACTGAAATTAGAAAGGGGAGGAGTATAACAAGTCAGCCTTTTTTTTTTTCTTCCTTGCAAGGGAGAAATAACCCTTACCAGTCTCCTGGCTTAAAAATCAATTTTGTTTTGAAGCGTCTTAAATCAGGCTCCTTCCCGTGTCCTCGAGAAGTCCCATCACTGTCAAAGGATTCTCTCTATTATATTAAAATTTCCCTTCTCATTTCTCAGATTCACATTCCTTGCAGTGCAGGAACCCTGCAACTTCTACGGGAGCAGAGGAGGTTGCTCCAAAACCAACCTGATGCCGGGTTGGCAACGTGTGATTTGTGTGGTAATGATATGTGCTATAATGATATGTGTGGTAATGAGGCTGTGCAAAGGTGATGAGGTGGGACATAGTAGCCCCAAACCACAACCTCCAAACCCAGTGACAAGCTGACACAGTTAGCATGAAGCCTAATTAAAAGGTTTCGCACATAAGTAAAGACTTAATGGCAAGGTTTGGACAGAAAACAACTGATGTGTGTGGGTACAAAGCACCTGTGGACGTGTGAGGTTTCCCTGAGGGGAAACCTGGTGATGGAGAAGGCTGCAGAAAGGACTGACATCAGCTGTGAATGCCGTTCTCTGCCCAGCTGGAACAACAACAAGAAAACAATCAAAAAGGCCTTCATCTAGACTGTTTTGACCAAGATTTTCCTCTTTTTTTTGTTTGTTTGTTTTTTTGTTTTAATGACAAGCTTTGTTTCAGCTCCAGCCTCGTGTGGGCACAGGACCCAGCACTGCCCGCCCTTGGCCTGGCTGCTTTCAGCCAGGGATGAGGCCTGTGGAGGACAGAGGACAGAGAGGGGATACCGAGGTGGAACCCAACCCAGCGCATCATCAGCCTCGGGCGCAACTGGGTCCCCAAAACACCACCAGAAACCCACGTGCCCTCCCAGTGCTGCAGCAAACCCCACTTTCATTTTCTTTTCTTTTTAGGGAAGGAGGGGGATATCATAGAATCATTAAGGTTGGAAAAGACCTCCAAGATCATCTGATCCAACCATCCCCCTACCACCAATGTCACCCACTAAACCATGTCCCTAAGCACCACGTCCAACCTTTCCTTGAACACCCCCAGGGACGGTGACTCCACCACCTCCCTGGGCAACCCGTCCCAACGCCTGACTGCTCTTTCTGAGAAGAAATGTCTCCTCATTTCCAACCTGAACCTCCCCTGGTGCAACTTGAGACTATTCCCTCTGGTCCTGTCACTAGTTATCTGTGAGAAGAGGCTGACCCCCAGCTCCCCACAGTTTCCTTTCAGGTAGTTGTAGAGAGCAATAAGGTCTCCCCTGAGCCTCCTCTTCTCCAGACTAAACACCCCCAGTTCCCTCAGCCACTCCTCACAGGACTTGTGTTCCAGGCCCTTCACCAGCTTTGTAGCCCTTCTCTGGACACGCTCCAGGGCCTTGGTGTCCTTCTGGTTCCGTGGTGACTAAAGCTGAACACAGTTCTGATACATATATCGGGGGAATGGCTCCAGACTGAGACTTGGCCCAGTCACAGAGTCACAGAACGGCTGAGTCTGGAAGGGACCTCTGAAGATCATCTAGTCCAACCCCCCTGCCAAGCAGGATCACCTAGAGCACATTGCACAGGATGACATCCAGGCGGGTTTTGAATATCTCAAGGGATGGGGCATCCACAACCTCTCTGGGCAACCTGTTCCAATGCTCTGTCACCCTCACAGCAAAGAAATGCCCTCTCATATTCAGATGGAACCTCATATTCATATGCAGCCTCCCATACTCAGCCAGAAACTCATATTTAGCCTCTCGTATTCAGACGGAACCTCATATTTAGCCTCTTGTATTCACCTGGGAACTCATATTTAGCCTCTTGTATTCAGCCTCCACCTCATCTTCAGCCTTTCATCTTCAGCCTCTCATATTCAGACAGGACCCTCATATCTAGCCCCTCATATTCAGCCTCGACCTCATATTTAGCTTGCTGTATTCAGCCTCCACCTCACATTCAGCCTCTCATATTTAGCCTCCCATATTCAATTCAGCCTCTCATATTCAGCCTCGACCTCACATTCAGCCTCTCATACTCAGCCTCTCATATTTAGCCTCCACCTCATATTCACCCTCTCCTATTCAATTCAACCTCATATTCAGCCGGGACCTCATATTCAGCCTCTTATATGTAGCCTCTCATATTCAGCCAGAACCTCATATTTAGCCCCTCATATTCAGCCTTGACCTCATATTCAGCCTCTCGTATTCAGCCTCCACCTCATCTTCAGCCTCTCACATCCACCTGGGACCTCATACTCAGCCTCTCATACCCAATGCCTCCTCTCACATTCAATTCAGCCTCTCATATGCACCCAGGACCTCATATTCAGTCCCTCATATTCAGTCTCTCATATTTAGCCTCTTGTATTCAGACAGGACCTCGTATCCAGCCTCTTGTATCCAGCCTCTCACACCCACCTGGAACCTCACACTCAGCCTCTCACACCCAATCCCTCCTCTCACATTCAGCCTCTCATATTCAATTCAGCCTCTCATATGCAGCCGGGACCTCATATTCAGCCTCTCACATTCAGCCAGGACCCTCACATTTAGCCTGTAGTATTCAGCCTCCACCTCCTATTCAGCCTCTCATATTGAATTCAGCCTTTCATATTCAGCCTCTCATATTCAGACCAGACCTCGTATTTAGCCTCTTGTATTCAGCCAGGACCTCATATTTAGCCTCTCATATTCAGCCTTGACCTCACATCCAGCCTCTCACACCCACCTGGGACCTCACCCTCAGCCTCCCACACCCACTCCCTCCTCCCACATTCACCCTCTCCCACTCAATTCAGCCTCTCCTATTCACCCAGAACCTCACATCCCCCTCTCCCCTACTCAGTACCCCCTCTCGACAGACCTCCCTTCACCCCTTTCCCCCCCCCCACCACCGTTTTACCCCCTAAATTCCACCCCCCCCCCCCCCCCCCGCCGAGCGCATCGAGCCTCTCCCTCCCTTCCCCGCTCGATGCGCTCGGCGCTGGAGCGGCGGCGCCTGGCGCGGGGCGGGCGGCGGGGAGAGGCGCAGCGCCAAGATGGCGGCGGCAGCGGCGGCGGGCCCGGCGTGAGGCGTCCGCGGCCCTCCCGGCCCGGGGAGCCGGGGGCAGGCGGGCGGGCGGCCGGCATGTGCGAGACCTACTCGCGGTGGCTGCTCCGGGTGTCGGTGGCGCAGATCTGCCAGGCCTTGGGGTGGGATTCGGTGCAGGTCTCGGCCTGCGACCTCCTCACCGACGTGCTGCAGCGGTACCTGCAGGGGCTGGGCCGGGGCTGCCACCGCTACTGCGAGCTGTGTGAGTGAGGGGACGGCCGGGGGGGGGGTGTCGGAGGGTTTAGGGGGGGGTTTAGGGGGTGATGGGGAGGCTTTGGGGGTGAGGGGGGGTGGTAGGGGGCTTGGGGAAGTGGTGGTGGGGTTTGGGGCGCTTAGGGGTGGTGATGGGGCGGTTGAAGGGGAGATGAGGGGATATGGGGGGAGATGAGGGGATATGGGGGGAGATGAGGGGATATGGGGGGAGATGAGGGGATATGGGGTGGAGATGGGGGGAGTTTGGGGGTGATGAGGGGCTTGGGGTGGAGATGTGCGGAATTTGGCGGGTGATGATGGGGTGGGGGGGGTTGTGAGGGTCTTGGGGTGGAGGTGAGGGGCTTGAGGGGGAGATGAGGGGATTTGGGGGGGAGATGAGGGGATTTGGGGTGGTGTTGGGGGGTTGGAGAGCTAGGGGTGGTGATAGGGGGATCTGGCGGGGTGATGGGGAGGCTTTGTGTAGAGATGAGGGGCTTGGAGTAGTGATTGGTGGGTTTGGGGATTAATGAGGGGATTTTGGGGGTGGTAATGGAGAGTTTGGGGGTTTATGGGAGCGATGGGAGACTTGGGGTGGTGCTGTGAGGTTTTGAGCGTCTTGAGATGGCGGTAGAGGGGTTTGGGAGGCTTGGAGTAGCAACTGTGGGCCTTGAGGTAGAGGTGGGTGTCTTGAGGTGATTATGGGCAGATTTGTGGGGCTTGGGGGGTGATGGGGTGGTGACAGAGGGGCTTGGGGAGCGATGGAGGAGTTTGGGGGTCTTGGAGTGGTAATGGGGGGTTTGGGGGTAGGTAGTGGTGGGGGCAGGAGGCTGGGGAACGCTGTGGGGAGAGGGGCTGTGGGAAGGGAGGAGGTCAGCGCCGCTTGGATGTGGTCTGGGGGAGCAGGGGGTGGGCAAGGTGAGCTCCAGGGCACTGCAGGGGGTGGGCATGGTCGGGCAAGGTGAGCTCCAGAGGTCCTTGCCCACCTCAGCTGCTCTGTGGTCCCCTGAAGGGAGGTGTTGGGCTGGCGCTGGGGCCTGTGGAGAGGAAGGCAGGAGAGTCATAGAGGCACTAGGGTTGGAAAAGCCCTCCAAGATCATCTGGTCCAACCGTTGCCATACCACCAATGTCACCACCAAACCATGTCCCCAAGCACCACGTCCAACCTTTCCTTGAACACCCCCAGGGACGGTGACTCCACCACCTCCCTGGGCAACCCGTCCCAATGCCTGACTGCTCTTTCTGAGAAGAAATGTCTTCATTTCCAACTGTGGGGCAGTGCTGGAGGCCATGGGGAGGAAAGCTGTAGGGCGGTGTTGTAGGCTGTGGGGCTGGGAGCGGTGCTGGCAGGTTGTAGGGGGGGGTGGCTGTGGGGCGGGAGGTTGTGGGGCAGGGCTGGGGGCCGTGGGTAGGAAGGCTGTGGGGAGTGTTGGTGGTTATGGGGCTAAGAGCAATATGGGGAGCTGTGCTTGTAGGGCCGTGGGTGTACCTCTGTAGGGTGTCATTGGTCTGTGGTGCCTGGAGTGAGGGGTTAACGTGTACCAGGGCGGCATGAGGTCCTATATGTGAGGCTGGGAGTGTGTATTTATGGGGTAAGCAGTGGTGCTGAGGGGCCAGGAATGTGTTGGCAGTTATGGGGCCGCTGTGTGTGAGGGCAGGGATGCACCTGCATGTTTTCTGGGGGACTGATAGAGCTGTAGCACAGAGGATGTGGGATGTGCGTGCAGGGGGAGTGATAGGGCTGCATGTGTAAGGGATGGGGGTACGTGTATGGCTAGAGGGGGGTGTGGGCTGGGTGTAATGTTGGGGCCCATGGTATGGGGTGAAAATCACCCCACGTGGATGCGGTGGAAGGGGTTTGTCCAAGGGGACTGGCACCGACACCGCTGCTGATTTGCCGAGCAGAAGGAGCTGGAGTGAAGGAGGGGGACGGGGTGCCCAGGGCCTTGCTGGATTTGGGGTGAGGCTGTGCAGGGGGGGAATGGGGCTGCCAGCCCCATTGCTGGGGCCTGGAAGGGGGAGTTCACACCAAGAGGGACAAGAGAAATAAGTGGGGTCCGTGTGAGTGCATGGCATCGGGGAGGGATGGGGAACAGGGCAACAAACAGTGCTGCTGGGTCTGGCAGTGGGACAGGGGGTGACATTGCGAGTCCCTAAGGGTTGACTGGGTCCCCACAGGGCAGGATTTGAGGGAGGCAGGTGGCCCTACAGCGCGTCGGGGTGCTGGGGGGGTCCGTAACACGTGTGGCAGAGGAAGGTGAGGGGATGCCCGGTGTACGGGAATGTGAGGAAGGGGGTGCCGGGATCCTGCTGGGTCCGGGAGGGCCAAGGGAAACCTTGTTGCCCTATTTTGTGGGGTGTAACGTGAGGGGGCTGCCAGTGCTGCTGTTGGATCTGTGAGGGTTGGAGCGGAGATAAATAAAGCGGGGCGTGCACGGGGAAAGGCTGGGGGGCGAGACTGTACGACAGCCTGCTTTTAAAACAGGGCTGCTCCTGCCTCCCAGGGTCTTAAATGTGGTGGGGAGCCTTGGGGCTGCAGGATCGGCGCCGTCGGGGCGATGTTTTGGGGAGCCCTAAGAGCAGGTTGGGGTTGCTGCAGCGCTTTGCAACGGGCGGCGTGTGGGAGGGACGAGGGCTGGCAGCTCTGAGCGGCGTCAGCTGCGCGTTTTGTCCGTGCTTTTGTCTGAGCTGGGGGGAAAGGGGGGCATAAAATGAGGGCGTCGGGGCTGCAGAGGTGGGAGGAATATTGACAGGGACGGGAGGAATGTCGGCGGCGTGGTGGGTGCAGCGTCACCGTCAGAGGAGCTCTGAAGGGCAGAGGCGTTGTCGGCTGCTTCTGCAGAGTGAATTCGGAGCAGAGACCCAAAGGAGAGGAGCAGCCTGGGTCTGGAGCTGCTGCTGCTGCCTGTGGTCCCGCCTCTCTCAGGGCAGAAGTCGCTGGCGCAGCGCTGATCCCAGCGCCCCCATACCTGCCCTGCCTCGCTTCTTGCCGTCGGGCCGAGCACTGCCAGGGGAGCTGGGCTTTGGGGGGACCTGGCGAGGCTGCTGCACACTTGGCACTCGAGTTCCAGGTCCAGTGGCTTTCCTCTCCCGGGCTTTCCACTGATCTGGGGGAGAGCCGGGCAGCGTTTGTAAAAGTTTGGATGCGAAGCGGTGTGCAGTGAGTGCCTGAGCCCAAACAGGAGCTATCTGTGAGGACATCACAGGAGAGACAGCACGGAGAGCTCGGAGCAGCGGGGCTACGGGTGAGAAAGGAGCTAGCCTGGGCTCCGTCAGAGCTGCCCCTTGCCCTGGGGCTGGTGTAAATTCTGGGCTGATGCTGTGTTGGTGGATCGGTGCTGGTGTAGGAGGTGAGTTGGGGAGCAGCATTGCCTCCCAGGCGCGGCTGACTCTGCCACAGGTACTGCAGCTCTTGTAAGCCCGGGAGGAAAAGGTGCAGAGGCGGTGGAAATCCGTCTTTGACCTTTTGTTGCTTGAGGAATTGGAAATACTCAGTGGGAGTCAGTAGAAATAAAGTGTCCCCTCCGACTCTGGGTGTCCCAGAAAGGGGGGAAGGAAATCTTTTTCCCCCTCTGTGCGTGAAGAAGGAAGACGTATCACACACATACGTGTATATATGTAATTTAGTGAGGAGGGGAATATGTTGTTCTCATGTCAGCGATGCAGTGTTTCTTACATTCTCTCTCTTAAAATGATTCCTGTGTTTCTTTCTTTGAAAGGTTTGTGACAAGACCTCTTAACGCTCAGCTGATGTCTCACAGCTTCTTCAGAATCCTTTCCTTTCGCTCCTGAAATAAGTTACCGTACAAACCCAGCTCGGGATGAATGAGCAGAATTTTGCCATGGTTTTGCAGAAGTGGCATCAATTAAATCCCAATTGTAGCAGCCTCATTGTCGGCGCGTTATCTCGGAGTCAGACCGGTTGGGTTCGAGTTAGCAGGGTTGTCAGCTGGGGGGACGTAATCTTTGTATTCAAACGGGGATGGATTTACCCCGACGTAGCTGAGACCGTGTGGTATTGCTCTGAGAAGCATGTCATCGCTGCTCACACACTTTCTCAGCTCCAAAAGGCAGCGGCGGCTTTCCCAGCTGTGTTAGATCTTTGTTCCAGCTGTTACATCCCATTAGGAGAGCTGCGTCCAGGATTTTCAGTGCTTTTCTGCTGTTGTTTCTTTGCATTTGCGGTAGCTGCGGTTGACGGGAGCTTCCGTGGCCGCGAATAGAAGGCAAAAGGATTTGCAAAGCGGCCTCGAGGGGTTTGATGCTGCGAAATGCCTCGGAATATCTGTGCTGGGGGCGGAGGAGAGGGGGAACTTACAGGGGGTGATAGTAAGGGTTGCCTTCGTCTTGTGCTGTTTATTTTTGTTGAAAGCTTATAAGAGGAAATTATTCACTATGCCGTGTGCTTCCCATACATGGCTATACACTAAAATGTTTGGAACACGGTGCAGGAGTATGTAATTAAGGCATCGGAGCTACCAAACAAGCTGACCTTGTGTGCTTTCTGAGAGCCAGGATGCCCGTTTTTACCCTCGTTTGTTTTAGGGAGAGGATCCCTGCCGTGTGTTGCTGCTTTTTGCACCCAGGGTCCACGGGGGCTCGCAAGAAGCGGCAGCACAGGTGGGGCTTTGACTTAACCGCTGTGTTTGCCTTGCAAACCTTGTACAGGGGTAACCATCCCGTGAAGGCAGCCTCGTTTGCTGTGGGTTTAGCTAACAGCTTGGCAGCAGAGCAGTTGCTCGTGGACGTGTAGAATGTGGCTTGTTCTGCCTCCCAGCCTCGCACAGCCAGTCCAAGAGTCCGGTTGCCACCGTGTTTGTGTGAGCGATGTTATTGATCGGACGGACGAGGACAGGAGTCGTGATCTCTGCCCCCGAAAGCCTGATTTTTTTTTTTTTTTCTATTACGTTGCTTTAAAGAGCAACCAGATTGCTTAGCTTCAGTCACTGAGGACACTGGGGCATGTTGCAGCAGAGGTGTAAAGCTGTGTGAGGTAACGGAACACATTTACCCCTGGTTTTATAAACAGGACAAATTTAAATTGCACTCCTACTTTTAGCAGCAGGTGATGAACTACCTTGGAGATGTTCTGGACGTAGAAGCGAGCTTTTCACCAGTCTTTCCCTGGATTTCCCATGCTGAACAAATCCTTGGATATGCTCTGACTTCTTTCCGCTGAAATTTGCGGGAAGCAAAGATGAAAAGTTTGGTTTCATATCATGTGGATATATTTTTTTAAAGACTATTTTTATATGACCATGAAAGAATTTATGAATATAATACCCATCTATTTTAACACGTTAAATGTTTATATTAATAAAACGTGTATTTATGAAGGCAAGGTGTGATCTGATGAGCACAACATTGTCTTAGAAGGAAAAATGACAGATCTTGCAAAATGTTTTGCCAAGGTAGGTCTGGCTCAAAAACTGCTCTAGTTTTCCTTGCGCTGTCTCCTGTAAAGGAAAACTGAACTTCGTTACGGCAAGTCTCTGCTCTGGAGAATGCCAACAGCAGGCAGATCTTTTCACTGGAATTAACACAGCGGAGAGGATTGACCTGGCATCAGCCAAATTTACCGTGTAGATTTTTTTCATTTTTTACGTACTTAGAAGAGTGAGATAATTTTAATAACCTCAATCAAATAATAGTAACCTCAACCAAAGCATTAGGTCTTGGTGCTCAGTTTCAGTGAGCTGATTCCCTGCTCAGATGTTGACTATTGTAACCAGTATCTGTCCAGGGCCCGTAACACTTGTTATAAGCGTACCTCTTTACACCCTGATAACCTTAAATTTTGATGTTTTTAAACTAATTAACTTGCTGGCTACCAATGAAGGCCAACTGGATTTTTTTTTTGCTTGACATTTAGTACCAGGAAAAGGAGCAGACTCTGAGCAGCCGTAGCAAGAAAATTCTTTTGCCTGCTTGGTAAAACTGCATTAATAAGGCTCTTTTTCCCCAGTTAAGTGCACTCAGACGAGGCGTTTATAGATACTAAATAATCTGCTGGGTGCTTCTGGCTGTTCCCGTGGATACTGGATTGAAGTGGTGAGTTGTCTGCCCGAGTTACCCAGCTATCAGCGCAGGCACGGCACAGTTTAATGCATGGCAGGGCCGTGCGACTTGCTGCAGCACAAGGAGTCTGTGAGGGAGCTGAGGAGCTGTACCTAAATAATCCCCTGCTTAAAAACGAAATAATCTCTCTTTGATACCAGCCATGAGGGTGAGCGCTGAGCTATTTATAATAGGCTGCACGTGTTGCACGGGTAGTGACTCATGAGTTCTTCTCAATGTGTTTGTTACAGAGCCGCAGTTTCTCCCTGCTTAAGAAGGAAAAAAAAAGGCACGAAACCAAAAGCTCTCTGTCCTGTCCTTACTCGTTAATTTTTCACTGACTGGTGTGATCTTTGCGCCTCGGATGGGCAGGTGGAGGCAGGACAGAAGTAAGCCAGCCATCGGCCCTTCTTGAGGCTGAACTGATGGAAAGCACAGGAGTTTTCCCCCGTGCCAGCCCCTGTAGTTTCTTTGGACACCGTGGATATCTGTCGGCTGGTTGGCCGTGGGGCCGAATTAACTGCAGGTGACGCTGAATTAACTGCGGGCGACACGGAGCAGCGGGGCTGAGGACTGGAAAACTGCCCGCCTGCCCTGGTTCTGCTGCTTCCCCGCAGCTCCAGTGCTGGTTTGGGATCCGCTTCTGCGTGCAGAGCCCTCCTCGCCCGTTGTTCACTTGTGCATAATGAGGCCGAGGGTAAGGTGACCGCGTGGCCCTTCCTGGCGAGCTGGTTTTGGGCTGAATGCACTAAATTCAGCTCCGCTGGATGCCGCAGCTGGATCAGTTTCAGAGTGCAGTTGCCGCTTAGGAGGACAGTACAGCCTAAAAGCTTGTGAGAACGATGCTCCCCTGGTTCCCTCTTCTTGGGGTAAGGAGGAGAGTTGTTTCTTGCTGCCTGAAGCATTCCCACCTGCTTCGTTCTCTTCCGAGTCCTGGAGAACGGGTATTATTCGAAGTGTTGCAATACGGGGAGCAGCGTGAGGCCGGCACTGATTGGATTACTTATTTCACTGGAAGGCTTCAGCATCTGAATTTTTAAACTGAAGGTAGCACAAATATCTGAAGAATATTGAGACAAGTTCAGTATGTTCAAAATTAATGTTTTGGCATCATTAGCTCACGGAAAAAACCCTAAGACTAAGTAAAAGACCAGGAGAGTTGCATGTTTGTCAGCATTCTCTTTCATGTGCCTGGCTTCTGCCATTTCAGTCACTTTTTTTATTGAACCAGACAGGGAAGAGAAATGTTACACGATTCAAACATAAGTATAAAGGCACAAGCTTGATTTTTTTTTTTTCACATTTGGTGAATCACCTGAAGTTACATTTAATACGTTTTTTTGTGCCGTGTGTATTTCCAGCTGATAAGTGTTTTGAAACCGAAACTTGTTTCCGTATGCCTTTCTCACCGAGGGTAGTCTCTTGAAAAGAAGAGGTGAAATGATCAGCGCTTTCGTCCCCGTGACAGGTTTCAGAAAGTTTTGAGCTTTTAAACGGTTTTACAACTTGTCATGACCTCTTTGGGTCGGAGATGCAGAAAAATGAGACTTCTCTAGTTTGCTTTTTTTTTTTCATTAAAAAAGGCATTTTTTATCTGTTACCCTCATCTTTTGAACCTGCTTTTTAATGATACAGTTACTTAAATATTTTCATGCCTTAAACACTCATGTTAGTTGCTTCTCTGCCCCGTGATCTTAGTAACCACTTGTAGGAAGAAATCCTTTTTAGCATTTATCACTTGCTACTCATGTCAGTTTGTTTTTTGGAGGTTGAAAAGATCACACGCAGAACTAGAAAAGGACCTTCTTGTATCACAGCCATAAACTGGACTAAACCTTCACCCCGAGCACGTGGCAGTGCTAGTGGCAAGAGGCCCTCACCGAACAGAGCTCCCGAAATGCTGTCGCGGAGCCCTGCCATGGGGCAGGTGTTGTGTCTTGCAGTCCTTGGTGCATTTTGCACCAAGTGTGCCCCAGACATCTGGCTGGGGAACTTATTGCAGCATTTTCCTTGCCTGTGGGCTTGGTTTTTCTCCCAAGACAGGGTGGACACAAGCACGGGGTGCACCCACGTCTGTTGGTGTGCTCTCCGGGTCTAGGCGATGCCTACCTGGGTGTGAGCGCTGAGGCTCGCTATGGACCATCCCTGTCCTGCTAATCACCCAGCCAGGCACTTCAAGAGCATCCAGGGAATAAACACGCTCTAATTCCGAGCTTGTTGGAAAGTTTTCCCTAGGGATTTTGTTTTAACTGGCTGTCCAACTTGCACCCGTTAAGTCTCGACGCTTTAGCAAGTGGTTCGGGAAGTTCAAAGGTATCTGTGTTGTCTGAAGATCACTAAAAATGACAACACAAATTTTCTTATCCATGTCAACTGACTTTATTTTTTTTAATAGGTAAAACACTCTTCTGTCAAATGCCCAATGGCTACAGGGATCTCAAAACTGCCCGAAAGTGTCAATAGCCTTAATTACATTTGTGTGAGATTCCAGATTTCTGTCCCTAGAGTCTGCGGGGGAAATTAGTATTGCACTCGTACTAGATATCATACAAACACAAAATACAAGATGATTCTTGTTGTGCGGAGTTCCCATTCTGAATACAGACAAAAGAGGTGATAACTTAGTCTGATCTCCATTTTAGCCGTGGAGAGAATTGAAACACCAGCGACTTGCCCAGAGTCACACAAGAGGCCTGTGTTGTAGAGCCGAGAATCAAAGCCATAATCTGAGTATTACCCTTATCTTCACAGCGAGACTAAGAAGAGAAATTCTAGAACAAAATTCTTATTTGCTGAAGGTACCTGCAGGCATAAGTTGGCTGGGGGCTTGAATTCATCCAGTGAAGTGAGAACCGGCCCTGCTTTGGCTTCCAGATAAATCAACAGGAGATTAGGTTCGAGGAAGAACAAAAGAGCATCCCCCCGACCCAGTTCTCCAAGGCTGGGGCTTCTGATCCTGCATTCACAATGGTCATTGTGTTCCCGCAGTAAGCGCGGGCTGCTTTTCCATAGTGACTTGAAAAACTAAATCCCAGCTTATTATCCTGTAGGAATACAATATCTTTGTAAGCCAACTGTGTATAACTTCAGTAATTCAGAATAATTTTATAGAATTAAAAAAAAAAAATCATGTTTGAGGTCTAAGGCATTTTTATTATTATAAGAAGTTAGGATGAGGCTCAAAGTGGTGCCTTAGGTACCGAGGCCAGGTGCCCAGTTCTCCCTCTGGAGGCCTTTGGAGGAATTGCCCTCTGTCTGCTCAGAGAAACTGAGGCACTTGGAGGGCTTCTGGGCTGTATAATTTAAATCTTTGACCTTAATTACATGTGTGGAACAAACTGCTTCTTGTATTGCACTGTTTTGGAGATCGTGTAAAAGAATAGTGTAAGAATTCATCGTGTTTTTCATAAGGAAAAGATTTTTGCTCTGGAGTCTAATTTAAATTGCACCGCAGGAAATCAGTCCCTGAAAGTTAGAATAGGATGTTCTCTTCTCATCAGACCACTACGTGGTGTTGCTGTGTTTCATCTGGGAGGTATATCTAACTGGTAGGTAACGTGACTCATAGTTTATGAAGCCGGTAGATTTCATCTGATGGAAAGATGCTATGTAAAGTATTTTTGTTATCGAGAGATAAAGGAGATACCTTCTACTTTGCTACCTATGAACTACATTAGTGCAACAAAATGGAATTGTTAATTTTCCAGATTGAAAAAAATAATCTTTGTTCTGTTACGTGCTGGTAAAGGGGCACTTTCTGAATATTGAGAGCTTATTTTGTTCGTTTCAATGTATGTTATGAAATAGAAAACTATTTTGAGTGGTGTTGCGCGGTGTTAATTGACTGTTGCCAGGTAAAGCTGTCTCTTGCTGCTTCCTCGGTTTACTTGCAGTGTTTGTTGGCGTACAGTTCTTTAAAACGGTATGGGTTGAAACAAAACACTTTTAAACGGGAGTGCATTCTTCACCCGAAACTCTTCTATAGCCCAATGAACAGTAAACCTGGCAAAACTGAGGGTTGGTAACCTCTGTTACTGGTGGTGAGCAGAGGCAAGTTGTAATCTCTGAGCACAGATCTTCCTGTTAATTTTTTTAACTGGATTTTTGCAACAACGTCATTCTCTTGTATTTTTTTCGTTACAGATGGCCGCACAGATCCAATTTTGGATGATGTTGGGGATGCCTTCAAGCTTATGGGGGTTAACCTGCATGAGCTAGAAGATTACATACACAATATCGAACCAGTGACTTTTGCGCACCAAATCCCTTCGTTTCCCGTCAGCAAGAACAATGTCCTACAGTTTCCCCAGCCTGGGAGTAAAGATGCGGAAGAAAGAAAAGAATACATCCCTGACTATATGCCACCTATCGTCTCCTCTCAAGAAGGTGCGGAATTAATCGTTTGCTTTTTAGTTCCCATGTGTTTGCATATTTGTTTGCATCGTTGAGCTGTTCAAGCTGTGCTGCCTGCAGTAGTCACTAGGAATTACATAGGCAGAGATGACGTTAAAACATGGTTAAAAAGAGGTAATAGTGCTGTGGCAAAAGCTTGTTTTCCACTATTATTTTACGTGCCACTGGTGTCAAAGTACGCCATGCTAATACACATTCCTATAACGCATTTAAGTTCTCTGATGACCATAGAAATTAATGCTTTACAGTTACTCATATACGTTAGCCTCGTCTCTTACACATAGTGCGAGAGCTTGCATAATTTGGTAAAGGCAGAAAAGGGAAGGTTGGCAAGACCTGCACAGGATTCCCAGCTCCTGACAGCTGTTTTTTCTTCTGTTGAGCAGATTTAACAACAACAACAGAAGTCCAACCTTCCAGTTAAAATGAAGTCAGATTTAAAATAAGAAGTAAGAGTCGTTTAGAGGCACACTGCTTGCTTCTAGTTCTCTTTGCCGATGTTGACTGGCATTTTATCATCACTTTTTCAAGTGTTCTCTTTTCCTTTTTTGTATTAAAAGTCCTGCACAGGGGCTAAGGATCACTGTAACAGTGAAACCAACTATAGAAATGCGACAAGCTGCAGTTAACCTAAGAATTTTATCAGCGGCAGTGGAAAAGGCAAAATCTTTTTTCCTGTTTTTTTTAACTGTGTGAAACTTGATTGCTCACTAATAAGATAAATGTTTAAGAACTTTGACCTAGTCCAACTTTCTCTTTGAATAGTGAACATCCTGCACGTGTACTTTCTGAGGAAATGTATATAAGTTTGTGGCTTGGGTACAAAAATGCCGGGCAGAAGAACGTTCTTTCCTGAAAGAGTATATAACAAACTGACACAATTCTCAAAATATTTGTTTCATTTAAAATTTCTGTGGGGACAGAATGGATATCGTGCTCTATTACGCCTGTTGTTCTTTTTGAAGAACTTAGGTCTCAAATTTTGCACGCTGAAATATGTGCAAATTTCTGCCCAGTGTAAAGATGAACGTAAATGACATCGCCTTGTTGGTAAGATGAAATGTGTGCCATGCCACTACAAATGTTGCGTGGGGCAGTTTTTCCATGATTACTGAGCAGTATCTTCAATCTTGCATACGTCATGTTCAGATAGCATTACTAGGTGCTTCAGTTAGTCGAAGTGAAATTATTGTTGGGAAACAGCTATCAGAAGTGTAAACGAATGTCAGATAGGATGGTTTCAGTGCGTGCAGTTGTTCGGAAAAAATACTCCATTTCCAGTAACAATTGGAGGACTTAATTATGCTGATGAGTGTTTCTGAAGCTCTGTGCCTGACTTTTCTGTTTTCTCTAACTATGTATTCTATGCAATTATTTTATAGATCAATAGCATTTTAATGGCTCTTGCCTTCATACAACACAGGAAGTAAAAATGCTGTTCAAAGCAGAAATACTTTCTTGAATTGGTAAAGAGATACTAAAATCTCCCCTTTGTGGAGTTGATTAAAAGGATTGCTTTTAAAACCTAACAACGAGCTCTCTTAAACCAGGAAGAGACAGGCACGGTGTAAATATCATATACGTAGACAGCATTAATAAGGGAAAAGTATAGAAGAAGACGACTTTGAAAAGTGACTGAGGATTTTAGCTGTACCGTTCTGGCTACCTTCTTGATACGCGTTTAGTCTGATTTTTCAGGAGGTAAACAAACACCGTTCTGTCACAGCAATCCAGCTTCTTTGAAGTGTAACAAGTTACCCAGCAGTTTTGCATTTTGGGTTTTTCATTTGGAAAATCATACTTCTAAAAGTACGCGAGGAAGATCAAATCCAAAAAGGCTCAAAGCAGTTGTAGACAAATATCTGGACGCAGGGAGAAAGAGATGAGAGGGAGCATTACAGATTCAGTCTGGCTATACGTGACATAAAAAGCAAGAGTAAAAATTGAAATGGGGACAGTTGTGCTTTTTTTTTTTTTGTATGTAACTTTTTATACTCTCTCTCTTGCAAGTTAGATCCAGGAGTTAGATTTTAGCACTCCTTATAAATAATGTATGAATCCTTTTAACACCTGAAGCAAGAAGATATCATTTCCAAAGTTGGATGAGAACCAGGAAAACTTCTAATGCCTAAGGCTAGTGTATCAGAGGACCTATAGACACAACTTCAGGGAAAAGAATACAATTTTTTTAAAATAGAAATTTAAAGCAAGCATTAAATATGACTGCTGAATGCAGGTTTGTTACAGTTGATGTAAAATACTTACAGCTGAGAACACTTTAATTCTGAATTAAGTGTTTTCTGAAGGTGCTATTTGTAATTTTGTGCTTGATGTGTTTTTTTTGGAAGGGGTGAGGTGTATCAAGAAATTGTTTTATACGCTTTGTTGTATTTTACTCTGAGTAAAATTTGGAAGAAAAACATACTTTTACAGGTTAGGGGAATGCATTGCACGAACACTGAAGATCTGCAGAAACTGGTTGAACAGTTTACAGATCTTTATAGAAGTAACAAAACCCTGTTATTGCTAAGGTTATGCAGTTCATAATATTTGCGTTGCTTTGAGTATGCAATAAAGATAACAAGCCCGTAATGAAGGCTTCGATCACATTATGATGTGTAACGTAAATCTTTCAGTCAGTTAAAGGAACTATCAGGAAAATGTCCCATTTGATACGGAAGCCTAGAGCTCAGCTCATGTTATGAATATTTATTTACTGATGTGATTCAGGTATCGCTGGTGCTGATATATTTTAGTAATAATAGCCACGATGGCCTAAAGGTAGGACCAAAAAAGAGGTTTATTGGGAGAGGTAATATCATTTAGTTTTATCAGTTGATCCAATTAAAAGTATTATCTCAGTGACAAAGTGACTTCATAGGTAATTCTAGCTAGATGCTTTAGTAATATGAAGAGTTTTTTAATTGTTTGCTTAAATAAACAAACTGGTTTAAATAAAAACCAGTGTTCAGTATGCACCATGACCAGTAGGTGCTGCTAATCCCCTTCTCAAAAGTCCTCCTGTTCTGCGTGTGTAACTAACTTCTTATTTCCACCTACTCTAGAAGTGGCGGTTTTGTGTTCAGCGCATGCAGTCTACCCAGCAGTTTGTGTGATGTCTTAGTTATCATTGCCAAAGACTTGATAAGAGCAAAAAGTCCTGTCCAGCCTGAGCAAAGCCGTTTCGTTTGTGTCTGCTCAATAGTAAGAAATGCTGAAACAGCTCTCTGACTGATTTCTGAAGTTGTGGGGGAAGGTGATGACGGCAAATAAGTTTTCACCATCTCTAATTTGTATCTCTTGGAAGTTTAGTTCAGTGGCAGAAGTTTTGTTCCAAGAAAGCAGAAAACGTTCTCTTGCTTCAAACTAGAAGCGCCTCATTTCAGTAACTTGCACTAACTAGATGAACTGGTACACGATCCAAATGCTTGCACTGCAAGGATCTGCATATGAAATGATATATTTTAGAAAACAATCTGATCCAGTATTGCCATGGCAAATGTTGTTTTTGAGCAGTATTTCTTACAAAGTACACTGAAGGGATAATTTTATGCCAATGTATCATGATGTTCGCTGTCTGCCGATTTTTAATTAGTCTCCTTTTTGTTTTTTCAGAGTTATTTTAGCGCTGTTGTCACTAAAATGTCATGGTAAACTTGTAAGACAGATTATAGAAGGAGAAAAAAATAAATTAGTTGCAAAACATGATGGTCATGCTTTATTTCTCGTGCTTTAATGTGAAAGAACATAAGTTTTGCAATAATACATCAACTTCATAGAATTTGTTGATTGCATTTGAAGCAAAACAGTACGGAGTTAAAAGTAGGCCAGCTGAGAAAGCCCAGATACTTTACCACAGCTAATAATAATCAGTGTTACATTTATTCTGTGATAGTGTTTAGAGCCCTGGATCCCAGTGCTTTAACAACATGTATCGTTCTCCATAGTTGAAAAGGAAAGTGTGAATCCTACATGTGCTGTGGTAACATTGATTTTTAGCTTTGTGGAATTAATTTCTATCTGTGCTTGCTGCATTACCACATTTATAATAATAATAATTCATTATTTAAAAAAAACAACAAGCATTTTGTCCTCTACTTTCATTTTTTTGGCTTTGTGAAGTGACTGGTAGTCCTTCCCTGCATCTCTCATTGGGAGACTGAAGAAAACGTTGTTACATGCACAGAAATACTAATCATAGTCTATTATATTTGCATTAGACCCTAATTCTTCTCTTGCACTTAATCATGTTGGAGTACATCAGAAGGATATGAGGGAAAAGTTATGAGAGTCGCTTTTCAATATGTGAGATTTATTGTATAGGGAGACAGGCAATTTTTAGGGAGTCAGACAATCACTCCCACCTTGTAGAAGTTCGGCTTCTTTGCCTTAGAGATCATCTGGAAACAAATGTAATTTGCACTGGGTATTAAGTTTTGTGGTCTCTTATTCTTGATAATGTGTGTTCAGGCACTTGGCATTGTATTTCTGATCGTTGAGTCAGGACCGGTTCTTGGCATGCTGTACAAATTTGGATTTATTTATAGCCTTTTCTGTCAGAGCATTTTATTTCCCTGGCAGATCAAAGCATACAATTGTTGATCTCCTTACAGTCCTGCTTTGCCCCCCCTTTGCTGTTGATGCGATATTGGAACCCGTCATCCGCCAAAGCCTGATGCTTGCAGCCACCCGGAAGCCTGGAAACCCAGCTGTCAAATTGCAGATCTTCTTAGAACATCTCTAGCTTTTCATACGGTGTTGGCTGCTAAAAATCACACTTGAATCGGTGACAATGAGTGGGATGAAGCAAGGTCGGTGATCAAAACAATATTTTTGCGTCTGATATCTAGGAGCTAGCGATGCTGGATTTGTGATTGTGTAGAGCATTAAGCATCACAGTGGCATAAAGCATTAGTGTCTAGCTCCGGTGGCTGGATATATCAGATTTTAAAACTGTCACTGGCCCCGCAGTCTAGCAGTGCTTTTTTTGGCCGTGGTCCAGAACTGAATGTAGCAAGGAGCTCAGACCAGCCTAATTTCAGTCTCTGGTTTCCTCAAGGGTTAAACAAACCCAGTGCCTCTTTCTAAATTATCGTGTAGTGGGCTTAAAAAAGAATACTGGGATATCGACTTTGCCATTTCGATAACTCGGGTCTCGCCGTCACTGTTTTTAAGCCTTTCTGCCTATCCCAAGATCGAGTTGAATCCCACGGACTAACTCTTCTCCGTTCTAACAGCTGCGCTCATGGTTTAAAATCAGCAATGATCTATTCAGCAGAGCTTTCCCAGTACACTTGGCTAGGAAAGCAGCACCCATCAGCAAACAGGTACTGTGTAGTCAACCGGTTTGAAGACTTAAACCCCCCTGCTAGCTTGTGAAGGCTTTGCTCCTGGCTGCTAACCGTGCCTGGTTGCTGAGCGTTTGCAAGCTCCCTTTAGCCATCTGTGCAGCGTGCGAAGTGTTAGGCGCTGATTGCTTTTGTGCGAGTGAGTCTTCCTCCGTGCATCAGCCTAGCAAGGAAGAAGCAACAGGAGAAACAGACAAAATGAGAAAGGCAGCCAAGCTTGAGATGCAGACAGAAGAAAGGCGTTGGGAAAGAGCCAATAGGAGAGGCAGGTTTCAAAGAAAAAAGGAAAATATGAGGCAGGAACAAAAAGTATACAGAAAATGTGCCCGGTTTAAAGCTTGCCATTAGACAGAAAAATAACTCTTAGAGAACGCGTGGTGATAAAGCTGTAATTGGGAAGACAGCTGTATCTTTACCTTTTCTTAAGCACTAGTATCATAATCTAAAGCATAATTTCCACTGAAATGCTGCAAGAAAGGATTTAATGAGGAAAATTTAAAGAAAAAAAAGCTTACAGTGTCAAGCCAAATAGGCTTTCACTGAAGAGCTTCAGTTAATTTGCAGCATTTGGGGGAAAAAAATCAATGTAATAAGCACCATAGTAAAACTTTATCCATGGCAGAAAACCAATCATGTAGCTGGGATCTGTAGAAGATGTAGACAGAGGCAGACACTATTTTATATTCTGTGGGGGGTTAGTACCTAACTTTCCTTAATCATTCATGTCTTGGGGAAAAAAAAAATCTCTTTTTTGCAGGAAGGAAAGTGGCCGCTGGAAGCGGGGAAGGGAGGAACTGGATTAAAAGTGTTTGCATTGTTTTTTACAGAGGGGGGAAATATTCATCTTAGCTTGTGATGATTTTTCATGGTTTTACTTTTTTTTTTTTTATATATACATATATGTTGAAAACAAATAAACCAGTCTGGAACCTGGCTATACCTGGGTAGCAAAATCAGAAGAAATAATTTATAAAGATGCTGACTCCAATTTTTTGAAAGGAGTCACAAGAAGTTAGCAATGTTAACAATAAAGGTTCAGCATTGGGAAAATTCATTTTGTTTAGTTTCTTTAGCTATCAGAGTTTTACTTGCTGCATATGGCAAATGAAAAGTCATGTTAACTGCTTTTCTTCAAGGGGATATCATCCCTTTAAAGTCGTCTCACAGAGATTTTTCTGGTTTTTTTCAGACCTGTTTAGATAACTTACAAGTTGTTAGTGATGCTTAGGGATTCAAAATAAAAAACTGCACAATGCAGATGTTGCTTCTTAAAAGCCAGCCCTTCGCAGTAAATGATTTACATTGAATTGGAATAAAAGTCATGGGTTCTTTCAGTGGATTGTGATGTGCAAATTGCAGTTTGGGCTATAAGAAAACTGAAGGAGAAAGCAGAACTTTATGATAAAAGGGTTCTGTTGTCTCATGTATTTTGAACAGAAACGCTGTCACGATTTTCATTTCCCGGCAATCTTTTTGCAGCAAAACTTTTGTCACTTGTCTTGACTTGTCACGTCAGATCAGTTTTTTTTCCCTTTTCTGACAATGTGTGACTGTGTTTGGAGCCTGCGTGGCTTCCTGCGCTGCCTACTGCCACTATACTTGAGGATTTTGTTTCATCTGGATCATCGGACACCTTTGTGCCTTTGAAAGCATAAGTTTCAAATTAGGTTATCGCCTGGTAGCTGCATTACTGTTCTCGAGCTTTTCAGACTTTCCCTTACTGCACTGAGTATTTTCGGTGGCTCTAGGGGAGGGGGTGGGAAATGGAAAGTGTAGCGGCTGTTTAGAGCAGGATAGGGGAGCAACAGGCTGGTTTGAAGGGCTGACCTTGTAACTTTAATATTTTTGGTGCTTTTTCTTCATGCAGGAACCTTTCCTATTTCTCTTCTCATCGATGTTATTTATTTCTCTTTGACTTTTGTCACCGAGCATATGTTATCTTAATGAAAATGTTAGCCAGTAATTACCAACAAGTGCCCTTTAAAAAGCAAATAAAAATTATTTTAGCTACTGGAATCAAGCCCGTAAATTTGCTTATTACCCCCTTGCCTAGGTATTTGTGCCCAGCTTTCAGAGAAGCTGCTCATAACCCAAGCAAGCCTTAATTTTGTACTCTTATTAGAGAATCATTTGGGAAGGCCATAGAAGATGGTGGTTTTTATATGGTGAGATCTTGCACATCTCTCTGATTTTGAGAAAATGAGGCCCAAAGCAATGCCAGTGTCCTTGTGCTGCTGATTAACTTCTGCGTGGACGTGGGGAAGGATCCACGCGTTGGGTTCAGAAGTCGTCCTTCCAGTGGTTGTTGGAATAACTCTATTCTCCAGACCAGTTGCTTGCAGAGTTACTTGTTTCAGTTAGTTTAAAACACTTCTGAAGTGTCTGAAACATCTCTTTTCTCTTGTGAAAATACCCATGCTCGGAGCTATTCAGAAATAGACAGTACACATTGTTTAGATGCACGTTTTCAAGTCTAGCTGAGCCTAACCTTGATCTTAGCATCAGAACAAGCCGGTGTCTAGACAAAGATCACTCCTGGATTACGGGCCCCGTATCTCTCCCGCATTAATCAGGTGAATGACTCATTACGAGCTTTTGCAGACAAGTAGGAGGCAGAGTCCAGGTTAAGACCCAGGAACCCTGCCTTCTAATTTTTAAAATTACGATTAAGAAAGCTCATTTGAATTATTTGTCTTTTGCCACACACAGATAAGCGCTCTAACTTTACCGTACAGCTCTTCAGTGCCTTCAAGTCTTCACCTTCGAGTGCGTGTTCGTGTTTGCTCCAACTCTCGGCTAAAGGGAATATTAGGGAGTGGGTAAGTCGTTAGGAAGGGATAACTCATTTTGGTGTGTAGGCAGTTCCACTTCATTCTGCAAGAGTTTGAAGTTGGACGGCTAACAGCGAGACTTCAAAATAGTTGGAGACGTGACCCTGGTTCATGTAGCGAGACGCTTGGATAATTAAAATTCATCTGTAGCATGGTGGTTTTTTGGAATCTTTCATTTTGTAATTGCACTCGTTAGATACTTCAACGACGTTCTGATGACTTGACAAGTCAGTATAGATTTTTTTAGTTTGGATTTTGGTCCTTTGAACGGTTGTGTATTGTGTGACTAGGTAAAGTGTGATTCTGCTTGCATGTTGTGTATGAACGTATATTGTTCGGACCAGCTAAGTAACAGCTACCGTAGCATACCTGTGTTTTTGAGAAGCAATGTCAAACTTGAGCGGGGCTGGATCTGGCTTGCATTTAGCCCAAGGCTGGAAGACAAAGGGTCTTCAGGTGGTAACACAGTAAGTCACAAATTTCTCAGCCTTGGTTGGAGATGAACGTTTCAATCATGTTTATAAGTGATGACACCACGTTGCCAGAGGTGGTGTTTTATATGGAGAGAGAAACTGAAGCTCAACTCTGTGTGTGAGCGTGTTTAAAAACAGTCCAATAACAACTTAAATGGCCTTTATTCTGGCCACTTCACCCTCTGCAGCATTCAGCTTAATTTATTTTCTTTGGTGAACTTGTTTGCCCTCTGCGTTCGTGCTGTTGATGTCTGCAGCTTTCCCATTCCAAAGGGTTGTGTTAAAGGAAGGCTGAGCGTTTCATGTGTATTCTTACGGTTGGGATGAAGCATACTTTTCTTCAAACGTTATGAGCTCTCTTCCCTGAGGGGAGGAGGATGGTTCTGATTCTGTGTGTCTGAGAGGTACGGCTTAACAGATTGGCCAAATAATCCATTCTGAATTGGAGAGTGAATAATTTTAATACCCCTTATCTTGCATAGATTTTTGTGGATACTCATCTCAGCAAATGAACTTTGCATTTCTAAATGTTCCGAGCAGCATGTTGGTTCAGGTAGAGCATACTTGAATCTTAATATTCTCCAAGTTTCTCCACGTTTCTCCAAGTTTCTGTGCATGTGGAACTTTTGTTCCTTGGCGTATTTAAACAAATGGCTCGCGCTTATGTGCGGACAACGTTAATGATGTCTGACAGTCACAATTGGGAATAGCATGGAGGAAATAATAGTTCTTGACCAATCGCTAAAACACAGGAAGTCCCGGTGCCATAGGAAGGGAGAGCAACTCACTTTTCATTTCCTTTCGAGTCCACTGTGCTCAGATTAACTTTCAAGGGAACTGAGATGTAGCTCAGAGGATTTGGTCTTCAATCGTGTGTTACCTATGTGTGGAGCCCATCTCAGCAGGCAGCAAGGCACCAGCCAGAAAAGCTCTCATAGCTCAGCTGCTGGGTATCCTATTGCAAATTAAATATGAAACAAGGATACATTTGGTTTTGCATGGGAAACTTTAACACATGCATTAGGGAGGCTTTCTTTCTGTTCTGAATATTTTAAATCACAATATTGCTGAAGGTGATAGCTCATCTGTAATCTGTCAGGGATATCTGGTTCCTTTTGCTGTTTTAAAGAGAATCGATGGATTTTTTTCCCATTCCTACGTGCAACAGTTTAAATTTTGCGCAACACAAGTTTTACATGTTCAGGTCAGCAAGAATAAATTGCGAGGCACGTTGGGATTAAGTTACCTTTTTTCAGTGTGTGCGTGTAAAATACTTTGTAAAGAAATGTTTGCAATGTGATTGCAACATGCATATGTATTTGTGTCTTTTAAAGATTAAAGCTGCAGTTAAGTTCTCTGGACAAGGATAGGTGAGTTTAATTTGAGATTTTTTTTTAAGAAGCTTCAGAATTACGAATGAAAATCCATTGAAGTTTTGGTGAGATTTAGCCATTCATTTATCACACCTCAGCATCGGACCTTGACTTTTTTCAGTTATGGAAAAAAAAAAAAGTCCTTAAAACCATGACGTAAAACCGCATTGATCTTGATGAGCTAAAAAATCAAGGTGGAATTTTATTGCTGTGGTGTTGCCAGGTAGATCTTAACCTGCTCGGTTACACTTGCAAACTGCAGCATGAGAAGGGCGTATCGCAACTCATGCTGATTGTGGCTATTGAGACAATTAAATAATTTTTAGGACGCTTACAGAAAGTAAAATTTATGTAATTTACAAAGTGATAAGTATCTTAATGCTTATGTTGCCTTCTCTTAGATGAGCTGATTTTCACGGAGCACGGTTTATGCAGAATCTCTCTTTTAAACTCAAGGTGATTCAGGCTGAAACACTGAATTTCTTCAAAACCTCGGTTTTATAACCGGTCCGGCTTTAAGGGGATTTCCCTTCGCACAGACATCCCCTCTCACGTCAGCTCACCAAGCGGCGCCCCTTGCACGCACTTCTTCCCATCCCTGCTGTCTGGAGGCAGGGAGCTGGGTGAGTGAGCTCTCAGTACCTCTTCCAGACCTCTCCGGTGTAATTGCACACGGCCAGAGTGCCAACGTAAAGCCATCTTAAAAACCCGGTGTTGCCTGCTCAAAGCCCAGATCCTTCCAGAAATATGCAAAGTGAAGAACGTTGGTAGAAATTTAACGTGAGCTGACCCCTGAGCTTGAATTTTGCAGCATTTTTATGGGCGGAATTGGATTTTGCACACCTGGTTTGTGTGCCTGGTGCACGGGACATGTCCTGTGCTGTGCCATAACGGGTTATGATTCTCCTATGATTTTCCTACAGCTTTCCTAGGCTAAGCCAAGCAGGGTTGCTGCGGTCCGTACGGGAATCACCCAAGGAAACTCACAGAAGCAGGAAACGGCGTCAATTAGCAGATGGCCTTTTATAAGCAGCTCGCTCTGTCATTGAGGCCGGCATATTTCAAATGAGATGAAAAATTAAGTCCCGGCCACTCGCGGTGATTAAAGCCTCGGCGGCTCGCTTTTCAGGAGTGGCACGTTAACCCTCCTGGCGCCGCTCCAGTCGGGTTACAGCCTGCTGCCAACCCAGCTGCCCCGAGCAGTTTCAAATTCGTAGGGCAAAAACCGCTCGGCGCTCTTCTCCGCTGCCGAGCGGCCACTGCAACCTCCCTGAGCTCGCCGCATTTCAGCCCTAATCGGAGCAATTCGAAGCTGAGGCCAGCTCCTATAGACTGCGGGCACGCAGCAAGCATTTTTTCCCCCTTTTTTAATGGCAAATCCAGCTGTGCACGTGCGTTTTCTAGGGTAGCGTTAGACCTGAACGTGTGATGATGATGATAAATAAATGCGAGGCTGTTAAGCTCTTTCTGGAGCTTACGTGTGATGATGATAAATAAATTTGAGCCTGTTGGGCTCTTTCTGGAGCTCAGGGCAGGACAAGGAGGGGATCCCATCCCGGGGTCACAGCGGTGTTTGCAGACAACCACCCGTGTGTGATCTGCAGTGGCTGCTGTCGAGGCCAATAAAAAATGTTGATGCCTTTTCCCTAAATAGTTTTCTTCCTTTCGCGTGCCTCGTAGGACCGCTTTTGTGCGTAATACAGATAATAACTTCCAGGCGGTGTTTTTGATCGTAGAGAAAAGGTGTGTGGGCTTTTGGAGCAATTAGATGCAAACAGGCGAGTCGGAGGGACAAATGGTTATAATCCCCTGGGACGGGAGGCTGTGTGATGTGGGGAGGTGATGCTGGCAGCGGTGTACACACCACCAGGAGAACGCGTGTTGGGGTTAAATAACTTATAGCAGCGTGTTTTTGTTTGTTTTTTTTTTTTGTCAAATGGGATAATTCTTATCAGCCCCTAGGAGAACGGCGAACACTCGCGCTTCCAGCCCACGCCGCTACGCACGTGCTGGCTCTGTGCAGTAGCTGCTGGCCTTATCTAAACAGAAAACCCTTCCCAGCTTGGGAACAACTTGGCGACTTCTTAATATCAAAAGGAGCACATTATGCGCGACACGTGTACGAGACTCAAAGGCACATGTATGCTGCCGAAAGTTTGTGGAGTTGGTGGCGTGTGCGCCTGGGAGTTCGTCGCTCCGAGCTTTCATCGAGAGCAAAGGGAGTCGGAGCCGGAGGACTTCTGTTCGCTGCCACTCCATCTGAAAGAACCAGCTCCTTTTTCCTTAGTTCAAGGCAGCGTGCCCAGAAGTACGTGCACCTCGTGCCTATCAATAGAGTCGCAGGACTCTGACTTGCTTTTTAAGTGAAAATAAATGAAAATGTTTCAATTTCGGATTGTTTGGCAGCGGAGGAGGTTCCTGCTGCGCTCTAATTGTTTTAGATCTGTTTCTCACTGCAGTGCATCTCGGCGTTAAGCTGCTGTTACCTCTAATGTTGCAGAGAAGAGATTAAATATATTGGTTGTATCTTAAGGGAAGGACTTCAGATTTCCTTTCTAAGAGGAAAAGCTTAGATGTGGCTTAAAAACTCGCTTTCTGTTGGTTATCACAAAGATGACTCCAAGGTGACAGCCATTCAAACCACTCGGAGTCACTGCAGCCTCTCAGTGTCCACTTTTGCAGTTTCTTTGCCTTAATTGGTGTAAGTTTTGCTTTCCCAGATAATCTTTTATGAAAGGGCAGTGGGATGAGGCAACACGTGAGCTGCAGGGCGAGATCCCCTCCTGAAGTCGTGCCCACCGAGGATCGCATTAACACGGAGAGAACACTCCAGCTATCAGATAACGCGCTCAACACGACTCTCCAGAATTAGGTGACTTTGTTTCCTGGCCCGCATTTAGTGTCCTGGCGTCTAACAAAGCTCGGGGTTACTTTTTGAACAGCCCAAGCTGCCTTAGTTCCATTCTTTGTTCTGAACCGGGGTTCATTTGTTTCTCTAATATTAAGACAACAGCTGTGACCCCTTCATTTTAATGAGCCAAAGCTTTGTTCGACCAGGAACCTATCCTGGCCATAGGTACGTGCCATTATTAACGGTATTTAAGGCGGTTCAATTTCTGTAAGAAACAGCATGCAAAGAAAAGTCCTGCCTCCTCATCCAGAGAACCCCATTCCTAATTGCAGCAGAGTTCGCTGAGAATGACGTTTGGCAGAAATCCAGAGCAGCGCTCAGCCTCGTCGCCTCTTGTTTCAGAGCGAGGCACCTTAACCGTTCTGTCATCGCACCTTCTGACTTCATATATGGAAAAGTAGAAAGAAGTGGAGATTTTCAAGGTGTTTTTTTTTTTTTTTCACTTCTGTTTGAAAGCATGTTAGTACCGTACTCATCAAGGATTTACGTTTCTTAAATGTTAGCCGGCTGGGCTGAGTTGTGTAACACACTGTCACTCTGCCGATGCGACATCAAGGCTGAAACCTTTATTCTGCAAAACTCCACTTGTTTCTCTCGGCTTCAATTTTGCTTTTTATGTGCTTGTCTCATTTATAGCATTCATAGCAAAAATGTGTCCTTAAAGTAGCAACAGCATGATCTGGTTACCTATGGCAAATGAAATAATACCGAAGGTCTAGGCTGTCTCTAATCCAAGTCTATATAGTATTTTATAGTGCTATGTGTTTTGAGGCTGTAAAATCCATTTTGTAAGTAGAATATTTCAAGCTTTGTGTTAAAACTTATATTAAAAAAAAAAAATTAGCATTACTAAAAGACTAGTAATAATATTTGCTGCATTTTAACTAAAATTAATTGTTTATTTCTAAGTTTACTTGTAATTGCTTACTAGATCTTTCCACCACTGCCTCCTTTCTTGCTTGAAAACAAAATGAAGGAGCATATATCCAGAGAGAAGGGTTTCTGTACACTGCACGCTAGCTTTCAGAATGGACGCTTCGGGAGGGAAGCCAAGAAGAGCGAAACAAGCACATGCGAAGAAAATGAAATGTTTAAAGCTGATCTGAGCAGCGGAGATCAGATAACGGCAGTCATAGTGTGTCTTCTTGGAGGCTGTATTAGTGCTCGCTATGCGGTAGTGTGTTAAAGAATAAGAGCTTAGTGTATGATACACCTGGCACAATTCTGAGCGGTAGGTCCAGCAGTTTGCTCCTGACAATCTCTGTCCTTTGGAGACAAAAAGAAAAGAAAGGAGGGGGGAAAAAAAAAAGGGAAAACAAGTCAAACATCCACCAGGCTGATGAACACGTTCTGTGATTGCGTTGAACCCAAGCTTCAGGGCACACCAAGCTGCAGGCAGCATCACTGTCATCCCAGTTGCAGCTCTGGGAAAAGCACAGGACCATGACCTGTTTTCAGTTCTTCCTGCACTGATTCGAGGTGCTGAGGACATGGGGATGTTGCGGGAAGGAATATGATGGTTTGGAGGGAGCCAAACCATCCTGCAAATGTGATGTGGTGTGTGGTTCAGTGTATGACTCTGAGGGTAGGTTTTGGAGCATGATGCAAAAGAGATGTTCTCCAGGACCTAAGGTCCTGTGGGTCTAAGGTTTGTTGCAGTGAGAGGTAAAGGTGAGGGTACTAAATAAATTAGGTATTAGAAACAGCAGAGCCCTGTTAACGGCACACTTTCGTAAGGTCAGTTTATACTGCTGAGAAGAACCCAAGACCAACTTTGCTTGGCTAAGTTGTGTGTCTGTCTGGGCAGGTTTGGGGACTTGCTTTGGACCCCAAGCATCAGATAGTTCTTTGGATCAGGACTTGCTCAATAGCCTTGTACAAAGTGCACCTGGGGCAACCTGTGCTGGAGGGACTTTTTTATTCTGAGGCTACACCTACATCTTTTTGCCCGAATTCCGTGCTGGATCCATCTGATGATGGAGTCCCTGCTGAGAAGCAGAACCCATCGGTGCAGGTAGAGTGCTGCGTTAAGGAGTTACCCTTGCTCTGCTAAATGAGCAAGATTTTGGGAGATGCTTACGGTGCTGTCTTGTGCAGACGAATTCTGAGATGTCCTTTCTCCCTGTGAAACAGCGGGGAAACACGCTCTCAGTCAATGTTTGGAGGCTGTTATGAACTAATTGCACAGAAAATACGCTTTCCACTCTTTTTTTCTCTTCCTCAATCTTCTAAACATCTTGGAAAACGAGACATTTTTCTCTTCCCTCTTAAAATTCAGTTAGATGAGATCTAGTGTTTTCAAATAACCCAGCTGTGGTTTTTCACCGTGGCATTCATATCTCATTTGCTGCCTAATGCAAATTCAATAATCATATCGGTTCAGGCTACACTTACTGCATCGGCGTATCTTTACCGGCGATATTTTACAAATCACGGCAGAAAACGCGTAGGTTGCACTCTTATTTTCGGAGGAATTTCCAACATGAAAGGGCAGTAAGCTTTCTTTACATGAGCTAGAAAATCCCGAGGTGTAAAAGCCCGAAAGGTCTATATCACTCTTCTCCCTTCAGATACCACACGTGCAAAGATTTTGTAGCATCGTTCCAAGCCTCAAGTGGAGAGAAGTTATGACTTAAGGCTATTGAACGTGCAGCTCTTAGACAGCTGCAAGTTCAGCTATTTTTAAACACTTCTCGCATTCAACGAGGGCTTGAGTTAATCTATGCAATAATGTATCAAAAAACTTTGATTTAAAACATTTTTGATATTGTAGCTGCATTTTACTAACAGAAAAGGAATGTGAAAGCAAAGATAGTGTGAACTCAGTCTTACAGCAACTTTTGCAAAGAATTTGAGCTGCTGTGTAAAATCTATGTGCAAGAAGCTGAATTTCTGACAGTTTTTTGTTTCCTAAGAATTATTAGTGTCCGATGCATGATTTAAAATGGAAATGGCATTGTAACCTTCACCATAGTGTCACTATCAGCTTGCTATAGTTAAACCATTTGGAGAGAGAAAATAAATTCGGTAGAGCTATCAGGCAGTATGTCGGTCTTTTTATTTAAATGCACTTCACTTTTAACCAAAAATAGAGCAGGTAGATATGTGCCTAGGGATGTTTTTCAAAGGGACTAAAGAGCCTGGGAGCTGTGAGTTCTGGTTTTATCAATTAGCTTGTGTTTTTGAAAAACCTCATATACTTCTCTTCCCCACCTTAACTTTTATATATGCATTACTTTGCTTGACCAGGATATTTAGTAATTATTATTTTTTCTCAAAGCTCGGTCTTTCCAGTGTTCCAGAGTTTTCATTTTTCCGAAGCCCCTCCTAATTTGTGAGCAGCTTTCCAAGCTGGCATGTCCTGCCAGAACTGGACGTCGGTTTTGGCACACGGGTCTGTACTGCTCCCGTGCAGTGCTGTGGGTCTTCAGATATTACAAAGACTGACCTACATGCTGTGGTCAAGTTTGCAGCGATTCTTCTCTCTGCCTTTGTATGCTACTTTCTAGTAATTACCCCTCCTAAGGAGTCCATGCTCCTATTTCTAATTAACAGGTGTCTTGAAAATAGTATTGTTTCCTGCATGCCGAGATCGTCTTGCATCCTCCTAAGCATAATAGTTCATGTCTGTGTTTCTAGTAGCTGTCATTTCCCCCTAATGTTTGCTCCACACTCTGTGTTACACCTTCGGACAAGTTTCATTTAACAGGATCATCCCTATTTTTACAGCATGCCGCAATCAGAGCGTGCCTGAGTTATACGTGTCTGGTTCCTTCCTAGATAACTCCCTGCATTTGTTAATGCCACTTGTCTGGATTCTTTCGGCATGTTTAATTTTTTGTCCAAGACTTTTCAAGTAAGATTTTGTGATGCTGTCAGATAGCAAACTTTAAAGCTTGTATTACAGTTTCCAGTTATCTATTATTTTTTGTAGTTCTTTCAGAAGATTCTGAAAATTGATCAAGTTATCTTTTTTTTTTCTCTCCCTGTGTAATTTTGTAGTGTTTTTTTCTTTTCTTAATATGTCCTAATTCTCTTATAGGTTGAAGTGGTAGTTGTTAGGGTCATTCTTTTGAAGTGTGTGTATGTTCTGGACCGACTGATAATATTAATTAGATACATGTAATAACAAGCAGCTTTAGTAATTAGTGAACCCCTGATAGAGACGGCACAATAGTTTGAGACATGAATTTTCTCGAGCAGCAAGACAAAGTGATTCAGATGCTCTTCGTTTCAGTCTCAAAACAATGTTGTCTGCTGCGTGCAGACGTCTTGGCTAGAGCCTGCAGGACACACACCGTTTATAATCCTGGAACTTGATAGTGATGGTTGCAGTCTGAGACTGTTCAGAATGGAAAAAAAAAAAATACAATGTGTTGGTTTTACATCACTAAAAATCATTGTCTTCTGTAAAAGTTTATTTTTATAGGGAAGTGGAGATATTAGTAAGCAAGCAGAAGCAGCTGAAAATGGAAACCACCCCCCAATGTTTGAAAAAGCGTAAAGTGCAGATAAAGAGGGACAGGCTTAGTATGCTTGCCGTTTATATTTCCATCTCTAATCTCTTGAAACATGCGCGGCACTTATTCACCTTGGGTAAGCTGTTTCCCCTCATTTACTGAACGAGGTGGCGAATAAAGACCCAAAAACTTAAGAGGAGAGCTCAGTAGTTGCGGGGGACAGCCTAAGGCTGCCTGAGTTCATATTTGGGATGTGGCAGCTGATACAGGGAGGTGGCTGTAACCCGTCACCGTCCCTACAGGCAAATAGTTTTCTCTGGAGCTCCAAGAAGTGGTGTTAGGTCCAAACCTGCTGCCTGCTGCGGTCCAGATCTAGCAGAACTCGGAGGTTTGAGCGTTTGTGTGTCCGTAACACTGCAAGAAGTTTTGATGTGTATCTTGACGGTGTTACATCAGTGCTAACTGCGTATTTTATCACATGGAAGATGCACAATTATATGCAATTATTTTTCCCTATTAAATGTGCTTATCATGGTTTACATACCCCTTATCCTAATTTTTGGTAATATTCCCATACGTTTCCTTGTAGGTAAAGCCTGGTGTGAGATATTGATATTGAACAGAAATAACAGGGAAGAATGACTTTAAATTCTTTAGATACATTTTTGCTGAAAGTATTTCAATATGCTGAAGAAGCAAAAAAAATCATAAAAATAACTTGGTTGATAACTAAAAAACCGTATCTTCTAAAAGGGAAGCTAAAGTTAATAATTTTGTCAGCAGAACACTTTGCTTAATCACCTTGATGAGATCCTAAATGAAAAACTTTCTGCAGCTTAGTTAATACCACGGGCAGGAGTGCAGAAGGCTGGACGTGGCCACCAGAGGTGGCTTTCACTGGTAGTGTTTGTGATCTTGTTTCTCACTGCTTTTGCAGAGCAGCTCTTCTGCACGTCCCCTAATAAGCAGGCTGTGTCATTAACAGCATATTGGTAAGGGAACAAATAGAATAGCCTAAAGGTACCAAAAAGTTACGATTTTCCTCTTCGGTGTCCCTTTGTAAGGTTCTTACAGTCACGTTTTGTTTCCCTTCTTCAAATTGCTTTGGGTATTTGTGGCGATTCTTTTTTTCTCTCAACTTCCCGAAATTGTTTCTGATTCTTCTGAAATCTTCCAGAAGAGAACGGGGCAGTTTTGATCTGTTTTGGTCTGTTTTACAGCCCCTGCTGTTTCGCAAGAATCTGCTACTTACATATGCCAGTTATACTCTGAAATGGGAGTTTTCTGGGGTTCTATTTTTTCCTGAATATGGATAACAGTTTAACTTGGGAATAACGTGCTGCTCTTCCTCCATTTCATTAGGTTTCCCATTGTTTTGTGTTGTTGTTTTTTTTTTGTTGGGGAGGGGGTCAAATTTAATTTTTTTTTTTAGTAAATATTATATCCATACATTGATTCATATCCGCACGTATCTATGCATTGATTCCCTCTCTGTACAAAGTTTAAAAGCCCTGACTCCATTAACTTTTAAAAGAGTGATCCAAGGGGAAAAAGTTCTCTGTGTAATGCTTTGATAGTGACATGCTGGTTTGGAAAATGCTTCTTGTATTTGCTTGCTGCACGTAAAAAGGTGTGCCTGTAAAATCTGATCTCATGTGCTATCACTAATTTTCACGTTGTAAAAAAATGTAACTGTAAAAAATTAATTAGAGGCATGAATATGGAGTAAAACCGTAAATTTTCTCTTGGAAAAAAACCTGCTTTGCATATTTTAGACAGAGTTCACAACTGTAATAAATGGGAATCATGAAAGCTGCTGCGTAGGTCCCAGCTATTGGCAGCTCACCACGCGTCGTGATATTTTAGCGCACAGAAATGAAGGCATTCTTTCTCATTTTCACTGAGCAGAGAGCAAAACGCATCCTGAACAAGCGCTAGGGAAACACTTGTAGGGCAGAAACCAAGGTTTTTGTGATTTGGGGAAGGCTGCTTTAAAGAGTTGCTGTTGTGTGCAGTGAAATCTGCGTTGTGGATGTAATAGTGTGTGCTGGGCATGCAGAAGAGGGTGGGTTTATTCTGCGTTTCTAGCTTTGTTTGACGTGCAAATCCTCTCTCCCATGCCGTATGAATCATGGATAGATTGCTTATGAGTGAATTATAGTTTCTGTTTTTCCCTTTTTTTTTTTCCTAAAAAGTTTGTTTTCAGGGAAAGACAAAAAAAAAGGCTTTGCCCCTGAAGCGAGCTCCCTAATTCTGCAGGCAACTTGTATTTGCACAGAGGGTTTCCAGCCGGTGCAGGCGGTCCTGGTGGTGGAAGTGGAGGCATTCCTGCTTCGGCTCTCCTCTGCCAGCGCCGCTCCTCGTCTCGGCGCTGCAGCGACTGCCAGCGGGTAGCAGAGGAGGTAGGGGGCTGGCAGCCTGCCTGAGCTGGGTCTCAGACCGAGGGGAAGCTCTCCCAACCCTGCCAGAAAGTTATCGGCGCTTAAACCCCAGGTGGGGGGCTAATTTGGGTGGCCGCTGTGTCCTTGCATGCCACCTGAACGGAGAATTCCTCGAAGTCTGGATTTTCGTATGAGCAAGCAGATAGGTCTGCAGTAAATTAGGGACACACATTCTCCCTGATCATTGATTTGCTATTTCTATCACACTTGCTGGCCTGTTTTTCCCATATTTGAGCCTCCTCGTGTCTTTAAAAAGCCTCAATTTAATGGGGATAAAATGTTTTTCACCTTTATTGCTCGCTGGACCCCTGTAGCAATTTGTACGCTGAACTGTCAAACTTCTCACGGTTCTCCGTCGTTGTGATTATTCAGGAGACTACGCAGTCATGTTTTCTGTTCTGTTGACAGGGAGATTAGCTTATACCCGAGAACTCCTGAGGGTCACAGCCCGCTGGATTTTCTTAGGAATACACACTGAGTTTACGATTATTCCTTTCAGGAACGAAACGCAGCAGCTTAATGCAGGTGATCACTCCTGGCACTGCCCGCCTGAAACCACCGGAGAGCAATGGATGGGAGATTTTAGGTTGCACAACCCTGTAACACAAAACTAACACTCCCTTCACAAAGTCATAAAGCAAGCCACCTACGAGCAGGCGTTTCTTACGTTAAGGCTACAGATTTAACCAGGCAGCAAACAGACCTTCAGGATTCAGCACTAACAGTAAATCTTCCCTCGTTTGCATACCATTTCGAGTCAGCACGTTAAGTGGTTTCGTCTCGTTTGAATGTATGGTAATGTTACACATCCTTGATATTGCATTGTTAATACGTTATTATATACGTGTTTTTTTTGTTATTGCACTCATGTGGCTTCAAGTCAGTTGCACACCCTGGCTTTTAACCTTTTGTGTGTGTGTGTGTGTGTTTAGATACACGTCCAGCGGAGGCTCACCTGCTGCTTTCAGTGCAGCACATTTTCCTGGGGGAAAAAAAGCTTAGTAAAAATGTAAACTTGTGAAAATTACATTTATAACACAGATCTGAAATGTAAGGAGGTCGTGGGTGAAGAAAAGTGCCCGACTCTTTAAAAACACACCGTTTTGATCTCAGCCTTTTCTGTGCTATGGCGTGTGAGCAGCTGATTTTTCAGGACACAGTTAACTAAAAAATGCCCCCTTTTTGCTGATGTGAAACGGGGGCAAAAGAGATAAATCAGGATGCAGAAAGCCCAGGGCTCCTAACAGTATGTAGTAATTAAAAAGGCTGTAGGGGTTGTTAAAAACTCCTCTTTCTTTGCAATTAGCAGCACCTGTGGGTACTCCCAGCCTTGAAGGTTTGTGCCTGCTTGATTTCAAACCATGGCACTTGATAAAGATCGGAGAAGTCGGTGTCCATATCAAAGGCTCAGCGAGCATCCCGCACTCCAGCACCGCCATCTAGATCAGCACCTGAGGGACTGCTGCCTTTCAGGAGCCCGGCGAGGTGTTGGGAAAGTTACAGGATTTTACAGTACGTGCAAAAAAAACCTTGCGTTGGGACTGCCAGCCTGCGTTTGCATGTTACACTGACTGTTCTCTCATTTTAAACCAACAAAAAGAAACCAGAATTCTCAAGAATAGTTTTTTTAAAGCCTATTTAATCTCCTTATTTAGATAGTTTTATGGCTGCAATCTAATCCAACACACCTGGGTGCTTGTGGCTGTAGTTTTTTTTGCAGGTGACAAAAGCTACCTGTGAGCTAACTGCTAGAGCTACTGAACTGGGGGAAAGGCAGTGCTCAGACTGTCAGAACTGTGGTTAATTTATATCGGTTGAAATTCTTAAAACTTCTAACAAAGAAAAAGCATTAAAGTAGAAGCCAATTGCATGGTCATTCCTGTTATTCTCCCAGGGAAGGTAGGAGAGCCAAGGGACGTAAGGCAGGGTTTGCAGCCTTGTGTCTGCCCGAGGTCAGGCCTGAAAACCTCAGTTTTCAGCTATGAAATTGTGCTGATGAAATCGTTTCCCCCAAACACACATACTTGGAACAGCAGCAGTGAAACCAGATTGTGACAGTCCGATCTCCGAGAAAGACTTCCCTTTTACTTGGCCCTTTTAAAATCCCCATTTTAACCCTGGTGGTGGTGATGGGAGGTGTATTTGTGTTTTGGGGGTTTTGTTTCCTTCATTTTTAGGGAAAAAGGAATGGTAAGGAAGCTGTCAGAAATTTCTGTGCTACGTTTCTGGGTTGTGCTCGGATCCTTTGCTGCTCATTTCAGTTTCCCCTTTCCCACTCGGCCGCCTAAAATGAGAACTCAGAAAACCAGCAGCCAGCCTCCTCCTGGTGGTACGACGGCAGTTTTGTTAGCTGCTTTCTTGTCAGGAGCCCGACTGCCGTGTTTCGGGATATTTACCATCTGGGGAAAAACAAACAAACAACACTTTTCTTGTTGAGATGGAGTGAATCATATTTTTTTTTTATTTGGTATAGGTTATTTTGTAGTTTTGTTTTAAATTTATTTATTTCGGGGGGTTTTCTGCTGTCATCTCATCTCGTTCTATCTGTAATGATGCACAGACAAGCTAAGTTTGACCTTAAAAAGCAGGATGGGATCCTACACGGATCAATCTTTGGGAATATTCTCGCTAGATGGATCCTGCAAGTGAGAACCAAACAATTCGGACCTCAAGACATCGACTGCTAAATTTCTTTGAGCTACAAACGTCTGTTAAAAGATTAGCTGCAATCTCATCGAAAAACGCATCGATACCACAATGCCATGTTAGCCTGTTCTTCCTGCGGAAAGTTGGCATAATTCAGTTTTGAGATGGTGCCTAATTTTAGGCAGAAACTATCCCAAAATAGGGAGATGCCCGGTGGCGGGTCCTGCTTGGTGCCGGTGCTGCAATCGAGCGTTATTTCGGTATATCAGTAGAGGGCACTGTTGTTGCGTTAAAAACACTGCAAAGTCTCATCTCCAGCTTTTCTTAATACATATATATATATTTTTTTTTATTTTGGAAAGTGTTTAATGTTCTCCATGTAATTAAATTCAGTTCCCTGTATAATTAGCAATGGAACCTTATTCTTTGTGCCACCGCTGTGGATAGTATTATTTTTGTCTCTGTTTGCCTTCAGTCAATGCAAAATACCGTTGCCTGTCGAAATGTAGAAGTTTTATAGCTATCTCTCAAAGCTAAGCAATATTTAAAGGTGGAAATATAACGCTGGGTAGTTAGTTTCATTTAGTTACTCGGAGTAAATAGGAAACCTTTAAAATTCCTGCTCGTGGCTCGGGAAATAGCAGAGTTAATGCGCCATAATAATTTTACCTTTGTACCCGAACGTGTGTTATAACGTTGTCGGATCGTCGTGCTTGCAGGTTGTTACAAATATATATGCAAACCCATAATATTTAATTATGTGGGAAAGCTATGGATTTTATTTGGCAGATTTTTTTTTTCCTTTAAATTGTTTTCCTCTGTGTCTTTGCAAGAAGTTGTACTGTACTGATGCTGTTGAGCACACAGAAATACTAATTACAGAGTGATCAGGCATAGTTATTTTTCATTAATTGCAAATGCAAAGTAATTACTATGACCTAGAAACAGTTTGCTTGTCCAAATACCTGTAAACATCCTAATTTTTTTCTGATTTATGAAGACCGGCTGCAAAGCGTTGTGTTGGAGAGAAATAATTTTCTGAGGCACCGGAGATCTTAAATCTTAACGCTTGCATTACCTTAGGATGCTTGTAAAGAAACGATATTTGGAAGAGGGAAGTCTATTAATATTCTCTTACGTTTGGCTTTGAAATTGGCAAATACATACAGAATTAATTATACATGTTGGAGTTCTCTTTCAGAAAGTGCCTCTTTGTCCGTGACCGGTTGGGTTACGTGACCGACCCGGAGAAGTTTGCGTTAGAGATCGAGGGATATGTTGTGCTGCGGACTGGCGGGGTGCTCTTAGAGTCATTTAAAAAGCAACCACAAAAGACATCTTCCCCCAAATCTCTGTTGCCTTAGAAATAGCGGGGAATGTTTTTCGTGGTTTTTTTTTCCTCTCTCCTGTAGCTGAAAAATGTTAATTGAGTTATCATCAGCTGAAGACGGCGAGGGACGGGAGCACCAAGGAGTTTGGAGGAAAGCGGCCGCGATGGCGCGGCTCCTCGCTGCCACGGCTGCTCCGGGAGCAGATCCCACCGTCGGGGCCGGATCCTGCCACGGACCCGGTGCCTTTGTGGTCTGTAGGGTCTCCGGGAAGCGAGGCCCCCGCACTTGGCAGGGTCCGTCCGCAGGAGCCGTGTCTCAAGGCCAATGCCGTGTCCAAAGTCGCCGCTAGGATTGCGGCTGGAAGCAACTTTAAATAACAAAGGGCAAAGTTGGCTGCGGTGCTGTGTGTTGCAGCGCAACGCCGCTGGTTTGTACAGGCACAGACAATCCCCCCCAGAAAACAAACTCAGTAATGTTGCAGCGCAGCAGGTTGTAATGAGCTGACCGTGGATATTTTCTAAGGGGAATGCTATGCCCAAGAAAACTCCAATTCAATGTAGGGTTGTGCTCTTTAAACCTTTCCTCCACATCATTTCCTATTTAGTAACGTCTCCTTGCGTCTCTTCGGTGGGCTAATATTCAAGCAAATTCTTGTTTCATCCGAAGCATTAATACTGACGCGCTGCTCCTGTATCATCCCTGTAGCTGTTATCTTCTGTATGTTTTCCCCATGAGAGGCTATCGCAGGTTTTTAGTCCAGACTGTTTGTATTCGACAAGGTCAAGATAAGTTTTATCTCTCTAGATAAGTCAAGTGCATTGGGATCGATACGGTTACAGTAAAATACATTGGTAATATTTATTGCCAAGATCCTAATGAATTTTTAAAGCTTGTAAGAAGCCGTCAGTGCAGTGTGGATGCCCTAAATGCTCGTTTCTAACGGGGCCTGGGCAATTACAGACGTGGGAACTCTTTAAAAGTAAAAACTGTAGACCCTCATGTTTTTAACTTCTTGCTTTCCCTTCCCCAGATCCTAATAGATTCGCGGGATTCAATCGGAATAGATGTTTGCTTTCTGTTAGCTTGGGTGTCTGCATAGGTCTTTTTTGTGCGGCTTATCCCCAAGTTACCTGTCAGGATTGTAAGGCTGCCTTATTTTTAGCACGCTAATAGTTTTTCAGAATTTTGCCTTCCATTTTTTATTGACACGATAATTGTCTTTGTTTTGGCTTTGACGGAGTAGCTTAGGCCAGTTTCATTTGTGATATAAATTTCCCTGGGTGCATATTTATGCAGTTAAATCAATAAGTATTTCATAATCTCTCTAAATACTTGTGTAACTTAATAATTCCGTCCATTATGATGCAGCTACTTAAATATGTATTTTATGTAGGGGCATTTAAAAATGCAAATTATAGGGATTATTTTCCTTCGGGCTTTGTATTTTTCTGTTGCATCAGATAGAGAGTAAGAAAATTAACCCACAAAAAAATCCTACTAAAGTAATACTGAAGATCTGACTTATATCCGGTGAAGATAATTTGGTGATAAGGCTGCATGGCTCGCTTCAACTCATTTTGCTTTCTGTGTTTTCTGCAGTCGATCTTTCGAAGCCACGTGACATAGCCCCGGTAGCCCGGCGTGAGGACTAACTTAGGGAGAAAGTTTCCACCTCTGCCACGGTCGCCTTCTTCGGGGCCTTTTATTCCTACCCGTTGCTTTCTTTTGTAGGTGTGTTTTCTCCCCCTGCTGTCTCTGACAGCACCCAAAGGTTGTTTTACTCGGAAATTCAAAATCAGGATGGATAATACCGCGTTCGGGAACTGCGTAGCTTCCCTTCATCTTTACCACAGAGGTTTGATACCTGACACATTTAATTTAATTTAATTAGGGAGGCAGAACCCCATCTTGGTGTTCATTAAGGGGATTATTCATCAAAGTTATTGCTTCCTTGATGGAGAATAACAATATCACTCGCAATGGCTGATGTTGCTCTCATAATTATATTACTTTCTACTATTTTTCTCTCCGGGGCTTTGTACTTAGTCTCTTTATTTAAAAATTTGAAATTGAGGGAAGCGTAAACTTCTGCTGTAGCAAATTCACGAGGGCCACATCTATTTTATTCCAGCAGCTTTATGTCATGTAAATGCTTCTTGGGGAAAAAAAAAAATCGGCTTTTTATTGGTTCTCTGAGCTGTCTTTAAATATTTGTATTTCTTTCAAGCTTAGCTGCGCGTCGGCTCGGGGCCTGAGGTTGTTGGCTGCCTGTTTGCTGATGTAGCTGAACTCTGCCGCGCTCAAACCCCGCCGAGATGGCTGGAGCAAGGAAGCCTCCGCGGAGCAGGGAGTCACCGCGGGGCTTTCTGGAACAGAGTCGAAACCTAATGGAAAATTAATAAGGGGCGGAGAGGCGGGGGGGGGGGGGAGAGAGAGAGAGAGAGAGAGAGAGCGGGCTGTTTGCAAAAGTTATCTTTTGTAAGGCAGCCCTAATCGAATATTCAGAAAATGACGAGTTTTAAAAATAGAGCAATTGTCCTTTTAAACCATGCCTACTTTGGTTAATTTCCCCCCAAGTATCCGGTGTCTGTGACTCAGAAAAACCCTTATCTGCTGCAGGGGGGAAAAAGAGCACTGCAGAAAAGGTGACAAGTTTTCACCTCTTTCCTCGGAGAACGTTTTAATTCCGCTTTAATCAGCCTGCCAATAAAAGAGTACTTGGCGTTCAAGGGGAAACAAATCAAAATAGGCGTTTATCAGTCACGAGGCAGAACTCAATCGCTCGCAACCGATGAACTCCAAAAGGAATGAAACTAGTACCATCACGCTGCCTTGGTGGTTAGCTTTGTACTATCAAAGAACTGCTACTATCTTCTGCTGCCACATCCACTGTTTGTCTGTCATCCCTAATTAAGGCCTTTCAAAAGAAACGCTTCATAATTGCTCTTAATGGTTAAAATAAAAAATTTTGCATCTAGATAACCACGCTAGCGCTCTGCTGCGTTGCAGATTTGTCTGTTCCGCAGCTGCCAGAATAACTGGAAAAATACTTGGCCTGGAGATGAGGCAGAGGAAAAGAAAGAGGTTGCAAAGTGGTACTGTCAGAGTTACAACGCGGGGCTCCGAAAAGGGCACGTCACGGGCCCGTCTTATTAAAATAAACTTTATTTTCCACTAGGAAAGGAGACTTGAGGTTCATGTTGCACTGCACAGGTGGGCTCTCGGTTCAGACTCCTCTCTGCTGCTCCTGGTAAGAAAGAGGAGCCTGAAGTGGAAAAAAAGTTTTGGTTTTTTTATGCTTTTTTTTTTTTTTTTTTTTTTTTTTTTTTCACGTTTAAGCAAAGTTGGATGCTGTTTCATGTATGGGTGTTCCTAGGTTGTGGGAAGTTGTTGCTCTGGGTTTTATGCTTGTTTAGCAGGAGGCAAACACATTGCTCACTTTATTGATATTAAACAGAGTCGTCCCGATGGTTCCAGTAGTTAAACTACAGCATTATACACAAAGCTGAATCTTTCTGCTGAGAGAAACTGCATTCTTCGGGCTTATCTTGCTCCCTGCACTGGAATTTACATGCGTAACTACCAGTGCATCAAGATGAGTTTTTCGCCTTTGTGTGGTTCGCATCTCAATGAGGGCGGAGAGGTGCAGCCTGTTTAGGTTTCATTCTCCTTGCCCTGAAAAATGATTAAAACTCACCTCACACTTCTATTTACGCTTTATTCCATCCGGCTTCTCCTCTGGTGGCAAGGATTTATGAGGCCGGAAAGCAAGACGCAGGCTGTTCTGGTTCCTTTTTCCCCCCTTCCCATCCCTGTTTGCTTTCTCGCCGTGCAGAATGATGCCCGTGCCCAAACCTTCGGGGTTTGTTGAGCTCCAGACCTGGCCTCGACGCCGGTGGCCGGGATCTGCAGCCTCATCCCAGAGCTGGAAGCACAAACTGCCGGCCCTCACCTGGGTTTCATGTGCAAAACCACCAGGATCTGACCTCTAGTCTCTCCTTTTCCCCTTCCTGTGGTTCCACAGTATCTCACTTGTGTTGCTCCGGTCTGGGGAGCTTTCTGCTCTCCTCCATCCCACTGAGCTCCATCCTCTCCCCAGACCTCACCTCCTGACCTCCTTCCCTCGACCCGGGAGTCAGTTAGACAAAGGAGGTGCATTGTCATCTGGGCAGTAGATACAAATAAATTGCATTGTATTTTTCCCTCTTATGGTTGATTTTAATCTCCCAGTTCAAAAACGTGCTGGTTTCCTTTGCAGGTAAAAGAAATATAAAGCAGGATTGTTAAAACGCCTGTTCGGTTTCACATCCCTTGCTATTGCTTGAGTTGCTGGGACGACTTGTGGCATGCTGAAATTAAAAAGTGGGGAGAAGCAAGGCACGGACGTGGTGCGGGGGGTGCAGCTTTGGTCTCCTCTGCCCTTGGAGAGCGGCTACGTCAGCCAACGGGAGGAGGAGTGAAGGGCTTTGGGCATTGAGCTCTTAATTTCAGGTCTGCTTATGTTTAATTGACATTAGACTAAGTGGGCTTGATTCCAAAGGTACGTTGCATGCCTTCGGAAAATGACATTTAGGAAAACCCAGCAGAACTGTAAATAATAATAAGTTTACAAAAAGACTCTTAGGGATGCAAATAAATGATTTAGGTTTATACCTTGTTGCTTAAATAAACAACTTGACAAACAACAGATATTACAGACGTTTTCAGAATAACTTTATTTTTAAAGGAGGACTGGAAGGCTTGGAGAACCTTACATGAAGCTTCTTACCTTTCACACACGCGTTTGCATTTGTGCTTTTGTCACGTAGACATTGGGGGACTTTGTGCTCTTGTGAGTGTTTCTTCACTTCTTGCCTCTGTTGCCCAATTTTCTGATAATGTTAGGCACTCAAGAAATATTTTTATATTATATATTCACTCTGGGAAAGCATGGAAGCACCTGGCTGGTGTGTATTGTTTATCTGAATACTGAGGCCTTAAATAAAATGTCCATGCTGCTATGTGTGAATATACATGTACCTGTGTTTTACAGAGAGCTGATGAGAAAAATGATAAATCGTGAGACAGCACTAAGGAAGGAATGTCCCGGGGAGGCAGGAGGAGGAGAATGAGTGTAAGGTGTAGGATGAGTCAGAAGCTGACAGTTCTTCAGAATTTGGTAATTAGCAGAAGAGAAAATAGGAGTCAGCACGAGCTGGAATGACAAAGATCTCCAAGTTCTTTTGAGAATGCAGACATCGAGGTGTTGTAATGCTGGGTCTGTATCCTGACAGGGGGCTTGGTTTGTCGTGCTGTATATGATAGGTAAATTCCAGATATAGCACAGAAAAGTATGGGATGCTCTTCGGAGGACAACTGTGAAAGCTCCTACCTGAAAGACGAAAAAAAAATCTTCCTTTACCTCTCCTTGCAAATGCGTACTGAGACACAGGGACCTGCAAACTTGCTCTTTGAGTGGAGCCATGGCTAGTCCTGTAACTTACGTCCATTATTTTCCAAGTTTCTTGGGAACTTTTCAGCTTTGTGGCAGTACGTTTCCTGCGTTTGGTGCAATGCTGTTGGGGAGGAGGAAAACAAGCTGCATTTTACATTGTTGTCTTTGGGTATTAGAGGCATAATTTCTCTTTACTTTCCCCATACCTCTTCTCTGTACTATTTTTTTTTTTAAGCCAGCAGGTAAGTTGACCAGCTACCTGTAACACAGTTTTGGCCAGTTCTGCCCTGGCAGGACTAATCAGCTGCTCTGTTACGTTGCGATGTTACGTTTGGCATCTAACAGCCGCCTATTGTTATTTTTTCCTGACTCTCTTGTAAAGGGAAACCACAGTAACTGAAGGGGGCCTCTGATTTCGTGAACCTTTGCCTGGGTGTGTTTAGGTGTGTTATTCCAGCGTTCTCAAGCAAGTCTTATTAGGCTTCTCTTGACCAAACCTTGGTCTCGATGAGATTAGTGGGAAACGTCCCCCTTATTTCTTTGGGGGCAGGTTTTGCTACTGTGCGTTTACAACTTCAAAGCCAGCAACAACTAGCTGCTCCGCGTCACAGGAGCAAAACACATTTGAGTGAAGGGTCAGGAAGAGGTGGCAATGCTAGGAAATGTCTCTGAATGTCGGAATCAATTAAAATATTCCTTTATTGAAGTGACCGAATTGGTGGCATTGTTTTAATTCGTGGGACCTTTTAAAGCCCCGAGTTTCATTTGGAAATATTAACGCTTAAAAGTATGGAGTGCCTACAAGCTGTGCTTTTTGCATGTTTTAGGTGATGAGAAACTTCGAGTCTGTCTACATTAGATAAAAGATGGAAGAAGCAAGGAGACGAAGGAAAAACTGATTTGAGACCCCTTCCTTGATGCTTCTTAGTCTGCTGCAATCTCTGTATGTTCTTAACCCTGTAGGTGAATGAAGTTGGAGACTCGGCTATCCTTTTTGAAAACAAAAGCCAAAAAAAACGCGGATGCATTGGGTTTCAGAAAAAGACGCCCCGGCCGTAGCCCGCAGTGTGGTGGTAACCCAAGGGTCAGACGAACTTGAACTGCAGCGTTAGGGCTGTCAGGACGGCTCTCGGGCTTTTCCTGTGAACCTTCTCGCTCTGTGCTGCTGCCTGGGGCTCGCACGCTGCTGCCGCGAACTTTTCCGAGCGGGTCCTGCAGAAAATTCCTGCCATCTGCGGGTCCTGGTGTCCTCCGCTCACCAGGAGCTTTTATTTTACCTCCCCGATTTGCTCGGCTGCTGGGAACTTCGCCTTGTGATGGGAAGCAATACGGTTTAAAGAAAAATGTTTGGGCATGCCCTATTTGTCTTAGGAGAGGAATTGCTGAGTGTCCGGTGGGTAGCATGTTTTTAACACAGATGGGCTAGAGTTGGCTGAAAAAACAGAGACAATTTTCTGTGTTTTATTTGATCCAGCATGCACACTTTGATGCTCGCTTAATGTTCAGATCAGTAACGGTGAAATCCAGCTTTCCGTAAGTAACAGCTAGCTCCTAGCCTCATTTTTCGGGTTGTGGTACTCTGTATGCTTTAAAATATGGTGTAATGGCTCTGCTGGAAGTGTCTCTATACCAAACACGCTGGGTTCAAAAGATATTTTAAAAACTTAGGTAATATTTGACGTGGAGGACAGGCAAATTGCACCCAGAATTACACCCGGAAGCAGCAGTATTGCTGTTTAGGTTTACTTAAATGTTTGTACTCTCTAAATCAGACACGAAGAGCCGTGAAAAGTAAGTTCTGTGAAACAGTGGCTTCTGCTTTTACAGTTGTGAAGACGATTTTACGGTTGCACAAGACGATTCAATCAGGCTCCAATCATTTTAATGTATTCCTAGATTTCTTTATTTTAAGCCAGAGGAATCACTATAACATTTACTTCCACCTTCAGTAAGAGGCAGTAAACTTCTGGTCTGCTTGCTTTATATGAAATCCAGGTCGTTTTGAATTTGAAACCTTATTTTCTCCTCTGATAGTGCCTGTGCACAGCTCCTGCAGGAGGCAACCGCTTTCGCTGGCAGGCCAGCCTAAGGCACGCTTACTGATAAGGAAAAGTGACAGCGAGCTTCAAAAGAAACAAACCAAAAAGGCCCTAAAACACACTCTGTGTGCAGGCGTGACCTGTGCTAGCCTGACCCTCTGTTTCAGGGCATTCCCTCTGTCTGATGCAGGGGGGTGGCCGAGCGTCTGCGACCCCTCTGCAGCAGCACAGCACCAAACCCAGGATTGATTCAATCCTGCTTATTGGAACAGCTTGATTATAGCCTGATTTTTTTTTATTTTATTTTATTTTTACTGCTCATTTTTGAAACTTAAAGAAAAGCACATTGCGTTCATAACCGTGAGAACTAGAAACTGCTTCCCGTGGAAGCTGGGGTCGCTCAAGCAGCCCCATCGACCTTCACATGGTCCTGAGCAAAACACAAAATACCTTTAAAAAAAATACCTTTAAACACAAAATACCTTTAAAAAAAAAAAAAAAGTGGTGGAATTTAGCAAGCTTATAATGTTCTCCCTTCCTTCTGTCATTTCCCTTCTTTAACTAGGGTTGCAAATTCAGCTGGGGGAACTATATCAGGTTTGTGTTTTTAATCCTCCCCAGGATCCTTTCATGCCCATGCAGGAGTAAGAAAGGGACCCCCGCACTGGACAAAGCAAAGGTGGTTTGGGGGAAGTTCCTCGTTCCTGACAGCCGGAGCAGGACCAAGACCCAGGCTGTCCTGCTCTCGCTGCCCTTTTCCTTGGCAGGATCTGGTGGGACGGGGAAGGACCAAGAAGGAGGGCAGCCAGCAAAGCCCGTGGTGGCAGCGGGCGATGGAGAAGCCTCGCGGGACGCACGAAGCCGTCGGGGCCGTGGGGAGGTGTTTGTAGCTGAGCGGCTGCCTCTGCACGGCAGCATCGGTCCGGTTGGTTCCGCTGCCTCCCGTGTACGTGAGGGTTTCATGCAAGTGTTTAAACGAAGAGAAAGAGAAGAGAGGAAGAGAAGAGAAGAGGTAGGGAGCAGGACGTAGAAATGGCCTTAAAGCGTAGCAGATAAAGGAAGTGCCTGGGGGTGCAGTCGAGCTAATCTGCTCGAGATCTCGGTGAAATGCCAGTTGTGTTTGGTTTCGTGTTTGTGTATATAGGCCCTGCATTGTTAGATGTTTCTGTGTCTGAAGGAGTGCTAGCTGCTGCAGGAGGTTTAAGGAGGTATGAAAAACATTCCTTCTAAAAATACTGGGAAGCTCCCTCCACCCCCGTTGTTTATTGGAAACTTTTCCCCCCTCTTAAGATATTTGATTATGGTGTAATGCAGCTAATTTAAGCATCTGTTTATCACTGCCTGGCTAGCCTGAATGTGAAATTTCAATTGAATTACCTCCCAAGAGAGCTTTGAGCTCGGAGGGGAAAACAAATCATTTTCTCTCCGTTCCCCCGGGATTGTCAATAAAAAGAATTCATCTAAATAGTTTACATGCGTTTTGAAATGTTGCATCTACTAGGCTCGGTTTCGTTGTCGGTGGAAAATTGCCAGCGTGAGCGCGATATCGGCTTTAACTTGGCTCTGGCAGTGTCGCAGCGGGGTTGTGCAGCGCCTGGAAAGGCTCCGGCCACGGGAGCATCCGCAGCTACTTCGTATTTGATCGATAAGTGTGCGCGCTTTATTTCAGAGCAGCAGAATAGCAGAGGAGCCTGAGCTGCCTACGACCTCGGGACGCGCTCTGCCACCAGCCCCGTAGCCCCTCCATCCCTTCCAGGTGACGTTTCAATAAATCGTGTTGTGGCTGTGGGTGCCTGGTGGGATCCCACGAGCACCTCGCGAACACCGCAGCTCCGGCTGCTCCTCCGGATCTGTGTGCATACATACTAAGCGTTTCCGTTGCCACAAGAAACGGTGGATGTTCTCTGTTCCCATTATTGGTCATCGTGCCAACAAAGCTCTGGGATGGAGCAGAGCACGGGTTCTTCTTGCTAGGCCTGGCTGCGTGCTTTCTAAAGAAGCTCGTTACCAGGTTTTCACCTTCTCCATCATTTTGGTAGTGAGAAGAGAGTACGTTTTCCGCGTTCGAAGTGAAATCTGCTCCCAACCTGCATGCAGCAAGCCTGCGGATGGGATCCGTAGGTGCCTTTACTCCGCTGGGAGCTGGAACCCAGGTGGTGCGTTGCGCTCAAGCTGGAGCATGTGGACGTGTCTGAGAGCTGCCGGCAGCAATCCACGTCCCACTGCTGCCCCAGTGCCTCCCCGCCGTTCCTCCCGCAGGACAGGCAAGTTCTCCTCCCCTTGGCTTCACCCAGTGGGAGAGAGCCCGAGACCGTCTCACAAATAACTGGGGGCTACGTTTCCAGACGCAAGCGGGGACAAAAAAGGTCAGACGTGGTTATGGGAACATCCAGGCTCACCTTTGTGCCCATCGCCTGAGTCTCGCCCATGGAGACGCAGTTGTGCTTCTTCAGTTTTCTGCTCTTTTGGCTCACTTGGAGCTATGGTAACGTAATTCAGGCTGGCAAACCACGGCTTTCTCCCAGAAACACAGAGCATCTCCTGTAAAGCCCCGGCAGTGGACTGCAGGAGAGATGAGAGACGGGGCAAGAGCGATAAACCTGGAAGGTGTAGGGACAGAGAAAGTGCTGTACCCCAGCTGTCGCACCCCAAACCAGGGAACAGCAAGCAGACGGGGGAGAGGTGGCTGGCAGCATTTGTTTTGCTCGCAGCTCTCCAGTTGCCAGCACGGATTCCAGCTGAGAGCTGGCAGAAGGTGCTGCCAGTGGAAGGTGGGTGCCTAATCGGCGAACACCTTTGCACCAGTTTGCCCTTTATGATGTGGTTAGGTAAAATTTGCTCTCGTACAGGCATCCAGGCAGCGAAGAAAAAGCTTCTTTAAAGATCTCCTATCGTGATAGCGGTAAGCAGATCGGAGCTACCCGTGCAGGGCGAATGCCTCTTGATTATTTAGGAGTGGAGATGTGTTCAGACCTGCAGGAGCTTCGCAGTTAAACCCATTGCCCTCTTACTGCTCTCTGTTTTGGGTCCTACTTCTGTTTGTATTGATTGTAAAAATAACCTCGTTATTTTAACTGGGATAACTTTAGATGAGCCAACGGTTTGGATGGCAATCAAAAATAAGAGTCTAAAGATTGTGCAAACTTTAAAATAAGACAGGCAAAAGCTTAAAGAAATTGTAGAGCTCACTTGTTGAGGAGTTCCTTGTTTCTGCAGTAATTCTGGTAGCTGGTCGTGGTTAGTGGCAGAGCCTCAGGAAGTTAAACGCCACGTGCATAGCCTCTATATCTTCATGGCAGTTAAAATCAGCAGGAGTTTAAGATCATCGCAGGGAGGGTTTGAAGAGAGAGGCCCAGTGCTGCTTGTTTACTTGTCGATACGTCTTTTGTATGGGGAATTGATCGAGTACTCATTTGCCGAAGCAATAAAAGTTGCTCACAGATTGCGGTGGTCTGTGAACGACTGCTTCTAAATTTAAGCTTTTAGATTATAGGAGCGTGCTCTGCTAGCCACAAAGGCATCATCACAGTAAAAATCGCTCTGGATTTTTATTCCACAATGGTAGCAGACCGAAGTCTCTGGGTATGCTATGCACGTGTTGCGAGGTGCTAATAGTCCATGTTTCCTTTCCGACTCTAAATATGGGACCGTTAGATTTGACAGGGTAAATGTATATAAAAAGATTTATGCATAAAGTGATTAATCCCAATAGGGTTGATAGTAAACTGCGTAACTTTTTGTTTTTTAGGTTATTTTAATGAGTTGCTGGCACTGTCAACAGGAAAGCTCTATTACTATGTAGGGGCGTGATGAGAAAGGACAAGTCTTGTCATTTTAAAGTCTGTTGCTAGAAGAAGAGTGAGCTCCTTCTCCATGGCCCTCCATTGTCTTCCAGTGTGTCCCTGGCCCACGATGCTTCATCCATGCCTCGGTCACCGTGCTTGTAAAACACCATCACGAAGAAATTCATTTTTTAGATCCCTGAGCCTACATCCTTGTCTCCTCGGAGAGGTGTACGAGATGCTGGTGACTTAGTTTGTGTAACGTTAAAAGCGAGGGCCTCCAGGAGAACAGTCTCGGAGCGTTTCCCAGCACAAATAAGTCCCGTGTCACCCAGAGTCAGAAGTCTCCCTTGAGTGAAGACCATTGCCCTCGGGGCGCGCGTCGGTCGCTCTTTAAAATTCTTATAAAAACAAAGAAATTTAATTAGCCGGTATAAAAACGGGGCATGCGTCTCCTGGCAAACATTCAATTAACTTTTTAGTGCTTGCTCCTTAATGCCGCGTTTGACCAGCGGGGCGTTGCGAACGACTTTCCTTTGGGAGGGAGCCGGGCTGGAACGCGGAATCGCGCCGGAGCTGTGCTCCGACGGCCAGTCGGGGCTGGTCATCAACATTTTTCCCATGATCTTGGAGTGTGGAGCTGGTTACATTTTACTTATGCCTGCGAGAGGCGCTTTGCTTTGGGACAGGTCTTTTCTAGGCTGGGTGATGTCGCACTGAGGATATAATGCAGTTCGTTTTGCAATTACGGGCTAGATTGCAGTGGTTTAGCATGAACTGCCAATTAAAAGCAACTCTATAATACTTCTAATTCCCATGGCTAATGGGCTGAAAATATGGAGCTCTTTGACCTGGTCTGTATCCAAGCTAAAGATGAATTATGTCTTCTCCTGGTAATTCAAGTGCTGAATATGTAGAGATCACATTTGCTGCTGGTAAAATGGCAAATTGTGCAAGTGTCAAGTCCCAGCTTCGGGAAATGTTGGCTTCCTAAGGCCAAGCTGGGTGCGTTTTGAGTAGTGCGTGAGAAATACTTGAGTAACGATGTATGTTTTGTAGGACTTTGGTTTACCTACAGCTGTATGCGTTAATACCCTTTATAATCTCCTTTAGCATTCATCTCTTGCTGTATTGCCAATGAGTGACTGCTCATGAAACAATCAGAAGGGAAACTTTCTCTGGATTTTCTTTCCTGAGCATCCTGTGTCCTTCTGGCAGCATAAACCTCACTGGCTGCATCCTGAAAAAGGATCTCATGCTGGTCTTTAATTGTCGTGTCTAATTTTTATAGCTTTCCTCAAAGGGATCGCTTTAAGTTTTTTAATTTGGGGTTAAATCCGCTGTCTAAATATCCGAGTTCTGTTGTTCCTGCGGCAGAACAAAATGAAATACCTCCGGGTTAAACCTGAGGCTGCTTGGGCTGTTAAGAGCTGTATAAATATGCGAGGCGCCTGAGCATATATGAAGAGAAGTGCTCGGCTCGTCAAACGCGGGAGTGATTACGTTGCAGGGCAGCAGGAGTTCTCCTGGAAACAGGGGAAATTATCAGAGTACCAGGACAGAATGCAAAGGTCGATCTGCTGAATACAAATAAAGTATTGAGCACCAGGTTCTGCCTCACGGAGCCGGCGCTTTTGGAAACGCTGCGATAAATGCACTGATAAATTCAAGGGAATGAGTGCTATTGCGAAAGCCTGATGAAGGCTAGAAAGTGTCCAGCTCATAGGAATTGCACTGCTTGGTCAGGCACAATGAAATTAAATAGAATTTGCTTTAGTGAAATTGCATCAAGGATGATTAAAGGTGCTTCTGGGAAAAGGTGCTGATCGCTTTCCACCGAGGCCACTTCAGTGACTTCATCGCCTACCCCGTAGGTCTGTTTTGTTTTGGTTTTTTCCCCTTTTGCTCATTTCTTCTAACTTCAGGCTCCTCTGCCTCCCTTGTTCCCTGCTCTGAGCCTTTTGGGAGACCTCCCGGAGGTAAGAGCAGGGCTGCTTCAAGTGAGCAGGAGCTCATCATTGGCGCCTCCAGACCGCGAGTTTCCCCAAACACAGCACCTCCTGTGCTTCCACCTTCTTTGTTTCCCCGTCCTTTAACGGCTGCATTTTGGGTTTGGGGCTGCACTTTTGGCTTCACTGCAAGCACTCCAAAAAGACGATGTATGTAACGCACGCCGGTGAGGCTGAGACGTGCGGGGTGGAGCTGGTCACTGCTCCATCCACAGCTCAGCTCAGATTTGGATCTGTCCCGTTTCCAGCCGAGTCACCAATCCCCAGGTGCCAACATCACCTCTGGTGCAGCATCACAGGTAACGGGGCTTCTCAGCAGCTCCTGGGCTCTTCCCTCGATGCAGAAGCACGTGCTGAAGGTTGGCCTTGACCTTCCCGAATGTTCTCCCACGGCAGGGAAGAAGCAGCGTGTGCACACAAACCGGGGGACCTGAGAGCCTGGAAGGCTTGTTGTAATCCTGCTAATTAACCGAAACACTATCCCCGGCAAATGATTTTCTAGCTGGTTGCGGCAAAGGGCACCGGAGCAGCAGCGTTCAAGGGAGGCAGAGCTGTCTGTGCAAGTCCAACAGCTGCGGGTCTTGCTGTAACATTTTTGCATTACTTCAGGGACCTCTGGCCTCGTGGGTGTAGAGCAATGAATCGAAGCAATTGAACTCTTTCCAACTGTTTTGCTTTCCTTTCCGAAAACTGCTCCAGCCCAGCAGCGCCTGGCTGTGCTCGCGGGGAACTTGCAGTGCCCCGGAGTGCCTGGAGCTGCTTTTACCCCAGACGGGCTGACAGTGCAACCCGTCCTTTATGGTAAAACACAACACGTATCCACGCAGAGGTGCACACACACGTGTCTAACCCACGTGTAGCACCCGGGGGCTACCAAGACGAAACTGCCTCATGACTTTTTTGTTTCCATCTGATTGTTTGGCAGATATTTAAATGATGCTCTGGCAATGGGAGCAGAGTTACTTTAAACAACAACAACAACAAAAAGACTTAAATTCGTGCAAGAACCCCTTGACGCTGTAAATGGAGCCTGTTTCCTCATGTGTATATATTTTCTTGACATTTTACCTCTTCTGCTGCTGGTTAATACTAGACTGAGAAGTGTAAGGAATATTTTTCATGCCCATATTTGTTGGAGCCGTGCATGTGCGGAGCTCTATCCGGTCATTTATTCCCCCTTCATTTTCGTACCAATTGTAGCATGAACTAATTATTTTCCCAGCTTGAGACGCATTCGAGTCGCGTTTGATAACTGTTTATTTTAGAGATGCCTTTTTGAAGCGCTGACCTCAGCTGAGACTTGGGTTCGTCTGCTCCGCTCCCTTCAAAGGCACGGGGAAAATGAGGGGGCTCGGGGGGAGGAAGGCTTGCTGTGCCGCCCTCCGAATATCCAGGTGAGACGTCGATGCTCCCTCTAGCAGGATTATCTCCTCTCCGGGCTGGCACATCCCTCGTATCGCCCAGGTGGTGGCGAGGAGAGAAGCAGGGAGGTTGTGGCCGAGGAGCCAGATCAACGTTGGATTGAAAGCATTCCTCCACCGCGATGCTGCCTGCTCCTGTCTCCTTTCCAAAGGGTTTGCTGTTGGCCGGTCCGAAGTAACCTCAAATCCACCGCGGAGCTGGAAACTTGCTGCAAAACGAAGCCGTGTTAATACGACTGCTAATAAAGGAGCTGCAGTTTCCGACAGCTTTAAATTGGCCCCGTAAATCTGACACCGAGTTTAGCTTCCGAGGTGCTAACGCCTCAGATTACACTGGGTGGCTGGGATTTTTTCGTGACGTGGCAGTAATGTAGACGGTAATGTTTTACACTGGCGTTTCAGGAGGGGTTTCTTCAGAGGGCTGAGCTTTCAGCGAAGGTTTAAAGGCCGTCGGTGTAAATGTGACCGTCCTGTGCATTTTTCGATTCGAGCAGGCTGCTTTTGTTGTCGTAGAGCAAACGTTAAAAACGTAATATTTTGGCTTCAAATTACACCTGTAGACTTTTACAACATAAATAGATGCTCTGAATGGCAAGAAAAAATAATTCAACACCACTTGAAAAAGTTCATGATCTTCCTATTCCCATAATTTCATAAATTCCCCAACTTACTTAGGGCTCGAGCAGCGTTTGCTGACTGCTTTGTGTGCACCCAAAGGGGGGGCAGTTGTTACCCTGAGAAGCTTGGTCCTGGGGCATCGAACACAGGATTTGATAGTGTATTAAGCAGTAAACCATGATCAATTTTATGCAGTTTTAGAGCTGGTTTCAAAAATTTGTAGGCTGTTCTTCATCAGAAAATGAGGCTCTCAGTTGAACTAATACTTTTCTTGAACGGGATTTTGCTTTCTGTAGAAAACTGCCTTTTTGTGGTAAACCAGAAAACTTCTTTTTTCTTTTCTTGTAGGAAAGAGTTCTTCACAGGAAACCATTTTCAGACCAGCTTTAAAAAATACAGATAGTAGAGACCACTTTACAGTATTTTCTCATCACCCGTAAGGAAACTAGATGCTAAACTATCACCGTTCTGTGGGGTTTACTGAAAGTAGAAAAGATGCCTCGCCTTTTTATCCTTTGCCAGTCCCCCAGAAAAGGAAGAAAAGAGATTAAAATATGAATATGGGGGGTATTTTTTGCCCAAAAGGTTGAAATGTAGAGCTTCAGTTGCTTCACTGCCCCCTCTGAACTTCTGCTTGCTGCTCCCATTTGCAGCAGCAAACATGGGGAAGGCAGCAGCCTAAAACGTTTAAAAATGCTTGGGACAAGAGGAGGGGAAACAGAGGAGGAGGTTACGTTGGCTTTTTGCAGGAAAAAGCGGTACTTTGGCCAAACGCTGCTAAAACAACAGCTTTTCAAGTGAGGAACGAGTTTCCATTTGGAAATGCTGCCGCACCGCCGTGTGCCTTTTCCTCCCGGACTGGGTTCCCTGGGTGGACTTGGGTTTCTTCGTCCGAATGACTGCGCCTTTTCACGGAGCCGTGCTGGTGAACCAGAGAAAACAGGCGCACGTACGGAGAGCAGCAGGAGGGGAAAAAAAAAACAGCGGCCCCAAACTGCGGTGCCCGTGAGATACAAGGATGGGGGCTGTAGAAGGGCACGTTTGGGTTTTCGTCTTTTCAGCCCCAAAAAACCTCAGCGTTTATTCGTGTTAAAGCAAAACACTGTCAGCAGGTACTTTGTTAATATACTGGTGGTATGCTGGATTTACAGATAAATATTACGTGCTTGTCTCTGCTGTAGGTGGCTGCTGGAGCTACCAGGAATCGTTCCCAGACTCTGCTAGAGCAGCTTAGGTCAATTTTTGCAGCAGATCAGTGGCTGGGCTAGTGTTGGCACGTAAGATTTGATTCCTTGTCTCTTCCTCGACCTTTAGGAGCGCGATAATTTTGAGATAATTGGTGTTTTTAATTAAAGAAAAAATACGTTATTTGCATATTTTTCATTTTGACAGCCATCTGTTCGTCGGCCTCAGCCCAAACAAGCAAAATCATGCTTCTAATAGATGAATAAACAACTTTGTTGATGCTGTTGGTTATTGGCAGTTGCTATAGCAATAGGGCTGCCGCGGATTCCCATAGAATGTTTCTGGTATGTGGCTCGCCACATCAATCAGATCGGAGGTGCATCCTCCCTGGTAATAGAGATGATAAAAATACCTTCTCTACACATATATCATAAAATTGGGCTCTCTTGGTGCCCGGGACGGTAAGAGGTAGATGTCTGTGTTTTTTTTCCTGCAGCGGCACAAGGCGTGGATCGATTCCCCACGGTTTGTTCCCTGGGGTAGCTCCAAGTGGAGGATCTTTTGTTACAGCATCCACGTGCGTGGGCTGGTCAGTGCCAAAGGAGCAGGACCATGCAACCGTGGTGGAGGAAAGCCGTCCCACAGTGCCTTTTGGAGGCCGTAAAACCATCCTTGAAGGGCAGGAGTGAACCATTAGGACTGTCCTTCCTTATTCTTAACCCGAAAGTCGCGGCAAAGGGAGTGTGTTGAGAGAGTGGGCTGGTTTCTTCTTTCCGGCTCTCAGCAGTGGCTTTTCCTGGATTCCAGGAAGTTTTTCCACTAATCCCAAGTTGTGTGTGTGTTCCCAGGCTGCCCTCCTCACCAAACGATAGCTTTGCATGCAGCAAGGTGGAGCTCTCCAGATCACCCCCAGCACCACGGGAGTGTTCCTGGAGCGCTCAACTCACCCAAATTCAACCCAGCTGGCTTTATTTCAGTGCGTGATCTTGTACACACGTGGGGACGTCCAGGCATAGCTGGTACCTTCCCTCAAACCTCAGGTGTGCAAATAAACTGTGCTGTGCCTCAACAGCTGATTGATACCAGGCCGGTCCTTTCCTTAGGCAGGAGGAAATCCGATGGAAAAATCGATTATTAACATGATGCGGTAGAAATTCGGGGCTAGAAAAGACGGGAAACGAGGCTTGGGTTTTTTTGGTTGCCGTTTTAATTCGGCTACATAGCTCGTAAAACGTCCACAAATTAAATTGTGTGCTGTGGTTGTGACATGAACGTGGATTTTGGTGAGCTGAGCTCCGCGTAGCTGGGCAGTGGAGGAGCTGTGCACGGAGCACAAACCCTTTTGGGGTAGGTAGATGGGAAGTGGTGCCTGTGAGGAGGAGTTTTGTCTAAATGCAGAGTCAGAAGAAGGAACACATTCATTTCAGCTACAAATTGTATTGCGAGGCCATTATGTGATCGCTCGACTATAATCTCATTAACTTTTCTTTTAATTAAATATGGAGACAGGCTGAAGCTCTGAAATTCAGGTCTAAATTTTATTTTATTTTTAAAATTTTTGCTCCCATCCAGGGATTTGGTTCAGGATCTGCGTTAAACGCGTGCAGGAGTTTTCAGAGGCTAATACAGGCTACCTCAGGTATCTGAGTTAAGTCTGATACGCGATCCCGGGCAGGAACCCAACTCCCCTACGAAGCCATTGTGCAGAGAGACACCTCCAGAAGATGGTTCAAAACACTGGCTGTCTAAATCAGATGTCTAAGAAAATCTATTTAAATACCTCTACCTTTTTCCTCCCCACGCTGTTCTTCCTGCAGAGATTTATACAAATCCACTGACAAAACCCAAGTCATTTTCACTGTTTGGTCTGATTGTTTGGCCTTAAACGCCAGACCAGCTACCAAAACGCAATTATTTAAGTTTTCGGTTTTTCACGTGGCTCTCCGTGTAGAAGTCGAAGAACCCAGGACTGAAAACCACATAATGTGAATTAAATGTGGCAGTAGACAGCGAGTGTTTGTGTTACAGCAACAGTATCACAGGTTCATTTCCTTTGTATATCTTACTTCGCTTTTGCAAACTGGCATAGGGTTTTTCCAGGTTTTTCTGTATACTTTTCGAGCGGCTTTTGTTTCCAGAGATGTAAATTGAAAGGGATGACATTTCCATGTGAAGAGAAGAAATGTTTATTTTAAGAACACACAAGTACCAGTTACAATATCGCTTGTTGATTCCACCTTGCCAGAAAGGCTTTGCCTGGAAGATGAATGTGAATTTGAAAAGGGCGCTGTCAAAGTAATTGGGCTTTACAACTTACTCCTATTATCCAAATCTTTGCGTCAAGCTCCTCTGGTTCGCCTCTTAAACACGCGGTAGCAACCTTTAAGAAAAAAGTTTGCAGTGCCTCGGTGCCTGCCCTAAGGTATTTTCACGGGGTTTGTACCCAGGAGCTTCCCCAAAAGAAGACAAAAATATAAAGCACACAAACCTCGGGACAAGTGGAGATGGTTTTCGTCATGCCGCCGTCACGCGACAAAGCCGTGCAGATCCAGGGAGTGAAAAATATCCTTGTGCCACCTCTCCGGAGGCATTTTTACACATTTTTTGTAAATCAGAAAAGCAATAAAACAAGGGAAGGGGATGGTGCGAGGCTCAGCGGAGCTACAGCACGCAGTTCCTTTACCTTGTTTTGCCTTGCACGTCTTACCTGTGTTTTTGTCTACCTGTTGCATGCCTTCCTGCAGAGAGTGTGCTCATAGAAAACTCAGAAGTGGAAACTAAATATCATGCTACTGGATAAGGCAACGCTTGGTCTTTTCCCTGTACCGCTGCTGAAATGGCCAGCTTTCCCCCAGTCTTATTCGGAGTTAGAGATGTAGGATTTGCAGTCCTTTTCGTGGTATATTTTTCATACTGCCGTGTTTCTTTTGCACTCTGCTTTCCTGTTTGGATTTCTGTTTTTGTAGATGTTAGGAGGTTTCATAAGTACATGTGTTCCTTGACAGTTCCAGTTCATGCACATGTAAACAAATACATATTCCTCGATGCTGTTTCAGTTCTGCAGTTGCGGTGCCTTTCTCCCCCTTTATCAGTGGCACCATTGGCAGAGACAGAAATGGAAACTTTTTCAACTAAAACCAGCTGGGATATCATTGATCAAGATGATCAAATTCAGCCCAGGAAAGTGTGGTGTAAGTAGTAATTGGAGCTGTAATGGAGTTGGAGCGGTGTTTTTCTTGCTGTTTGTTTTTAGGATATTTCGTGACCTCGTCATTCATTTTCCCTCCCTTAAAAATATAAATTTTTCGAAGGTAAAGTTAAAGGCTTTCAGGGCTTCTTAAACAGCAGATGCAAAGGTTATCATTTGTCTTTCAGAAAATATTTAATATGTTAGAAAGGGAAATATGACTCTCTAAGGGATTTTCAAATCAGTGCCATCTTTTTCCCTTGGTGCGTTGTGCCTAACATTGCTGTTTAAAAACGTGCAACGAGACTTCACAGTTTAGAGAAGGAAAAAAAAAAAAAAAAGCCTTCCCAAGACCCTGGATTTACGTTTTAAAAAGAAAACACAGTACAAAGGAATGAGCATTTGATGATGACTTTCAAAGGAAGCAGATTAAGTGGTTCGCAAGTCCTGTGGCATTTGGCACGCGTGCGGATTCAAGCAATAAGTCAAAAAGACACAGATAAAATATTGTCAGAGAGCTGGCTTCGTGGCATCTGTTTTAATGCCAGCGATCAAATTTTGAATTATTCTGACAAATTAGGAATGCAGTTTACACCAGCAAGTATTTTTCCCTTAAATTTAGAGTGCCAGGCAGGCAAACCTCCTTGCCTCAACCATCTCCTTTGCAATACTTATTCTCCAGAGCTAAGTTCCGGAGTCAGCTCCAGAAATTAATTTACTTTTCTTTCTAAAATGCATTTTAGAAAGAAAATACTGAACTGTGTTAAGTACTTACACGTCATCAGTCACTGCGATTGCCACGATGTTTATATTTGTAGTCTGTTTGCAGAGTGAGGGAGGTGGTTGTGCAACGTCAGGAGATGGCTGATATTTAGGAGACGACGTCTACCGTGGCGTGATCACTGGGAGGATATTTTTTACACCGGCGAGTATTTTTCCCTTAAATTTAGAGTGCCAGGCAGACATCCCTTCTTGCCTTGACTGTCTCCTTTGTACTCTTCTTTGTAGGAAGGTGATATTAACACAATCATAGCAGTCCTGATAAATAGGGAGCCCGCCTGTATTGATTACATGGGATCTGTGATTGCAGATTGTATGTGTAAAAGTACACAAACACTATAAATACGTATGTATATGCGTGCACGCACACATGAAAGTAGTTGTTGTATCTCTTTGGCCAGCTCACCTCGCTGCTGATCAGTATTAAAAGCTCTGTGCCAAATTCAACAACTGTTTTTTTTAGTTACTCGGTATTCTGGATTCAGAGGAAATTTTCTCCCCTTTTTTACTCAATTTTTGAAAGATCTGTGCAGTTCCTTTTGCATTACACATCCTCCACATCACATCCATTCTTTTAGGAAGAACTTCTTTACTGAAAGGGTTGTTAGGCATTGGAATGGGCTGCCCAGGGAAGTGGTTGAGTCACCATCCCTGGAGGTCTTTGCATTTTTAGATTTAGATTTTTAGATTTAGATTTAGATAAACCTAGATTTTTAGGTTTAGATTTAGAGCTTAGTGATATGGTTTAGTGGAGGACTTGTTAGTGTTAGGTCAGAGGTTGGACTCGGTGATCTGGGAGGTCTCTTCCAACCTAGATGATCCTGTGAGCTGTGTAGCATTACAACTGTACAATTAAAATTGTTCAAAGGGGTACAGGGCACCAAATTTTCGTTTGTGTAGTTCGTCATATATCAGACTTCAGTGTTGAGGTACAAAAAAAGCTGTTTCCTTTTGAATAAAATTATAGCAATCCAGAAAGCTTGAAGTGTTTCTGTCTGTTGGAAGATTGACATTAACACTTCAGCTATACGCGACTAGAAGAAATTTTAAAAGGTCTGTTGTTTTCCCTTTTCTTATTTTTAAACCTGAACTAGAATTTTTATGTATAAATACATGCACACACCTAAGCATCACAGTTTTGCTTTGGCCTTTAGCACTACCACAAAAAATATTCAGTCATCTCCAGTTCAGGCCAGGGAAGCTGTTCTCCGGGTTTTCTCTCTGTGTTTATATTCAGCCCGAAATCACGCACACGCTTTCTCGTCTTCATGCTGCGGGAATCCCAAAGCATTTGCAAAACCATGTCTGCGCAATGCTGCACCGAGGTCCCCTACAGCCAGCCCGGCAAAAACCCTTTTAGCCTGCCCCTTACGGCTGTATGGGCAGGGCTGCCCCGGGCAGCACGAGGATGCTCGCGCCCCTCTGCTGCTCCTTCAGCCTCCTTCCCTGGATGCAAAGCCATGGGAGTTTTCGGCCGTAGTACACACGCACACACAACGCAGGTAATTGGCATTTTAAAGGATTGCCAAGATCACATAAAATTATAATTTCTCATCATGCATGAAAGTCGCTTATTTAAACATTTTTATTTTTACTGTGGCAGTTGGAATAAACATGGTAGTGTTTCAAGAAGCACAATATGCTTTGGGAACCAAACTCCCGAGGAAACGATGGTTTGATTTTTGTGTGTATTTTGTGCAGGGAACATTTTTGGCGTTCGTGCCTCCCTCTTTCTTATTTTTGAATACTTTATGTTTTCTTGCTTGGTTTAATGCAGCATAGCCTCCTCTAAATTTAGTGGGAAGTGTAAATGTATGTAATGCTTTTTCTGTGGTTAGAAAATACATGTAGCATTAAGTTATTAAAGCTCGACTTTAAACTATGTCTTGGGCTAATGATTTTACAGTATAATTGCCTTAGTTAATTTGAAGGCAGGTACACATACAGCTTATTCCATTTTGGCACTATAAAGTTTGCCATTGGTATTATACCTCATTTTTTATATGATTTACATAATTTGTGAAACAGATTTAATATTTTGTGTGTGAGCTAATTAGTTTCTGGTTTAGAGCCTGCATTGTATGTTCATTGGTTTCTGAACACCTTTTACAGTGGCACAGAAGGTCATTGTCGGATCTAAATTCTTTGTGGAGCAATCAATCCCGATTTAATAAAATAAGTTACATAATTTTTAATGCAATTAAACTGGGTTCCATGCAATTGTTTTCAGCTGTAAATGTGCTGAATTGGAAGAAATATAGTAGTGATGTGTTAATTACTGCGCTGGGCTCTTTCCCTCGTCGTGGTGTAGTTCTAGATTACAGGACTTGAGACGAGCACAATTTAAACGCACCTCTAAGGGGCTCTTAAGGGGCGTCCTGCTTCTCCTGGTAGGTCCGGGGGAAGAAAATGACCGTTTCCAGTAGAGTTAAACAGTCTTTTTGCTTAACTTTCAGAAGTCTCGGTGTTAACGTAGTGCTCTGACAACATTTACTAGTACTTGCCAGGTGACAGCAATACCAGCACTTGCACAAGCAGCGATTTCTTGGAGACTTCTTGCCACGAAACCACGGCAGGTAGCAGTGAGTTTGGGTGTCTCAACCAAATGCAGCTTCCCTGGGCCAGCCGAGCCACGGGCACGTTTGGTAAGCCCAGCTCCTCTGTGCACAATAAGCATCTTACAGTCACATCGCACACCAGCCAGAAAAAAAAAGGTCTTTTCCTCTGGTATGTGGTTCCTGCACGAGGGCACACGCTGGTTGTTTTCCTCTCCAAGGAATTGTTTTCTTGGCTGCCGCCATCCCGTGTTTCATAGCACTGTGTAGCTTTAACGGCTCCTGTCTTATTAGGAGTCTAAACAGTCTCCTGTAGCCTTTGTGTCAAAATGAGTGAAAGCTTTGGAAATCATTTTGGTGTTCATTGAGCAGGAAAAGGAGTTTCTTGAAAGAGAAAGGCTACTTCTCCAGTTAAAAACCTCCACGAGCAATTCCTCGCTGGAAGATTTTGGCCCCCTTCCTTGTGCGAACTCCAAATCTTAATTTACGCAGATTATCTGCGTACACAAATTATTTCAAACTTGGGTTTTATTTGTTGCTCTCCTTCTTTTTACCTGTGCAATGCGTGCCCGTGCTCTTTGGTTTTCTTGGTAGAACAGTTGCACAAGGAGGTAAGTTAATGAGACAGAACCGGAACACGAGGCAGGTATTTCCCTTCTCTGGTGCTGTTAGTAACTAGTTCGGGGATTAAAAAGAATAAATAAACTTCAAATTCAATCAGCCATTAAGCAAATCTCTATCTGGAGGGCCAGTCGCTAGAAGCTGTAATGTGTGCATAACCCCGGATCTGCTGAACACGTTTTGTGTTAGAAGCAAGTGCTACCACTTGCCTTTGGTGCTCTTTGCTAACGTGCAGCTGATTTCATGTAAAAGCGGCCAAGAGCAGTCTCTTTCGTAGGCCTGCGCGTTGATAGATGGCTTTTTGGAGTATTTCTAGAAAACACCAATGAAGGTCATGGTTTTTTGACACGTTTTCATGTATACACAGCTCTGAAAAATAAAGTGTGGGGAGAACAAAGCCGAGCTTGTGTGGTTGTATTTGCAGATTTCCTTTCTCTGCGTAGAGCTGTTAGACCTTTGCAATGCAACCGTGCTGGTGGAAGCCTTTCAAACATTTATTTCAGAGCGGGAATCCTGCTTGTCCTACGTTAAACAATTAGATGAAGCGTAATCTCGCTTTCTTCCCGTGGAATGCCACACTTTTATTGCTGGCGTTTATCAGTTGCAAGATATAAATAAGACGTGAGCTTAGGAGTCAGACCGAGATAAAACCAGATTGTATTGATCCTTGCGTGGTGCAGAATGAAACCGAAAATCATCTGACATGCACCCACTGGTCATCAAAGCAATTTTTTGAAGAATAAAGGCTGAATATGGACAATATAAATTCCTTATCTTGTTTGCTTGAAACGCGCGTGCAGCTTGAAAGTCTGAAACCTGATAAAAATCGCAGCTAATTGTGTGAGATAGCACCTAGTATTTTCATCGTAGCCTTAAAACGGGGGAGATTGCAGCTTAGGCTAAAAGCACCTTGAAGGATGCAGAAACTTCGGAGGAGCGCTGACAATTTATTGATGGATGCCTGATGACGGGAGGGAGAAAACCACCAAAACTTCCACATCGCTGACAGCAAACAAAACAGAGTGAAAAACCGAGGTTTGGGGCATGTAGCAAGTTAATGATTTTCTTCCCCCCCCACACACCCTTTTTTTTTTTTAATCTTTTCCCATCCCCCCGCACTGTCAGGGAGACGAGACGGCTGCTGATTTCTTCAAGCCTTCAAGTTAGCTGACCTCCTCGCTGAACCCGACTTTAATGTAAACATTTTCTTGAGATGGTTCGTAGCAGGGCCAGCAAATCTGGAGAATATTAGTGGCGCTGTGTTTGCGGGAAGCAGGAATCCCTTGGTAATTCTCAGGAGCTCTTTTCCAAGCCAAGGCAGCCTGAGACACAGTTGTGTTTTCAGTTTTGCAGGGTTCGTTGGTAATGCCCTGTGTATCTTTTTAAAATGTAATTAGTAAGACACATAATTAGTTTTTACTTTGAAGTAGAGTTTTTTTACTTGCTTTAGCTCTGTTAAAACTCCCATCTCCCCCCCTCCCGTAGGTAAATAATATGATAGCATAACGTGCTGCTTGCTTTAAGGGTTGATGTTTTAGCGTTGATATACGAAGCCGAACAGAGGAGCGAAACGAGAGCACAGCTTCCTTCGGGTCCCTCTCTCTTTGCAGGAATATTGAATTCCTTTCACGTTCCCCACTTCAGTGCAATGTGACTTGACGCTGACTTGACCCTGGTATCTCAAGGAAGGGTTGTTGCCCATTGAGGTGGGTGTTTGCATTTTGGGGGTGCTCTCGTGCGCCCGTTTTGTACGGCGTGAGCTGATGGTGACCGCTGCGTCTTGCGTGAGCGCTTCTGGATTTCTCCATTTTGCTTCCCTGCGTGCCACTTACCCTCTTTTAAGGCAAATAGTGTTTATCATGAGCTTGGTGCCGAAACACGATATATCCTTAGCACTTACTTAATGTTTTTTGGTTTCAAAGCACATTTCACATGTTGATCTTCCCAACATCCCAGCCGGGCAATATTTACTGAAACCCAGGGCAGGGGCTCCAGAGCGCTGGGAGCCATCGCTCACTGGGGCACGTGCTTATTGCACATGCTCTGTCTTTTCCTAGGCTGTAAAATCTTAATTCGACTTGAGCAAAAAAGCATGGTTACCCGTAAGGAACCTTCGCCTGCTGGAGGCTGTGTTTTCCCTGTCTGGTGGTTGTTTGCCGTCAGCGCGTGTTCATGTTGACCTGTACTCCAAAATTTGTATTCAGTCTGTTAACCCATTAGGTGGAAAAATTGGACAGAATCGGCAGATTGATAGAAAGAACCTACGCGTGTAGTTGATTTTTCTTTTCTGTGCAAAAAAAATACAATTACTTTTGTGATTCAGGTAGAAACCGTACGATTCTCCCATTGCACAGTGTCTGAATTGCAGGTTTCTCGTCCACCACAAAGCCGCGGTGACGGAAAATTCTCTTTAGTTCTTTCACTTCAAATATTGAGCAAGAAAAAAAGAAAAAGCCCGTAAAGCCAAAACCCGCTGTTTTCTGCTAATGTGTTTTTTCTTTCACCAGTACGTACCGTTGCCATCCTGAACAAAACTCCCAAGGATAGAACAAAACCAGGGCTTTGGCAGAGCCAGAGCAGAACACGGACAGAACGTTGCCGACATTTGCTCGGTTTTTGAGATGAGTTGCCTCAATTCATGTTTTTTGTTGTTGTTTTTTTTTCCTTCTACCCCAGCTCTCCCTATTCCTTCACCGTGCCGCGTAGTCCTAGGCTCTGGGTTCTCTTCATTTATCTTTTTTGGAGGTTGTCGGGTGCTCTGAGCACGCTGGATGCTAGTTGGAGCATGTGCGACTTCCTGAAGTAGCACTAATAATCCACAGGGTTTGGGTTATTACATAATACTTTGATTGACACATCTCGCTGTATTTTTTTTTCAGGATTTGATTGCAGGTATGCTTAATTGGTGTTAAAATTGGCTGTTGTGTATGTTCTTTGTCATGGCTTGTTTAATACCTGGTGTTCGCAATTGTCCCAGTTTTACCGTCTTGAAAGATGGTTTCTATTTAGTTCCTTTAATGTTTTCCACTGTTTGTTTTAAAACCCACAAATTTAGCTGAAGTGTTTGTTGTTTTTTTTTTTCTTAAGAATGTTAACTTTAGAAATAAAATATTTCCTGTTTATCAGCAAAAGTGTTTCTTCCCACTTGCTGGCATGATTTCGAAGATGGATTTTTTTTTTATTTCCTTCTCTTGCGCTGCCTTTCTTTCTTGTGCTAAACATAATGCACCCTGAGCAATGATAAAGCTTATTTAACCCAAATATACCTGCCTCACCTCAAATAAATACAAAATAAATTGGGCAAAAGAAAGAGATAATATTTTTGAATCAGTATACAAACATTGCTCTCTGTAAGATATTCATTGTACTGCAATAAATGTGGAAAATATATTGAATTTATGCACACATGATTGACTTTTCATACAGTGAACCCAGGTTAAACATCTTGAATATGGAATATGAATAGAGCTAACATTTTCATATGAAGCAATAATGAAAATGAACAGAGCTCCATTTCGACTGATAGCAAAGAACATTTGATACTCCGAGGCATAAAAATGTGTTTAGTACTTGGGTTTTGTTAAGCTTGACAGAAGCCAGGAAATGGGACGGTACAACCGCGGCATAAAGGCTTCTTCTGTACCCGATGACAGACTCGAGGATGTAGCTTGGCAAAAACAATACCGCCGCCCGCCCGCTCTTCGTTCCCTCCAGTAAAAGGAGAAGGAATTCGGGGCCGCCTGTCGGCGGCGGGTTCACGTCTGAAAATACCAAGCGCTGCGACGCGTGTTTTGTTCCCTGGCGCCAGGCAGCGGGCAGAGGGGAGGGAGGAGAGAGAAGAGAAAACCCTTCTCCCCTGCCTTTTCCAGGGTGGACAAGGCGGGTGATTTGGTTATTGCTTTGTTCTGTAATAGGGCTGGATGGAGATGGGGTTTGGGGTGGGTAATGGGAAGGACGTCCCGGTGCTTTCTCATCGGATTTGCAGACCAGCGGCGCGGTGGGCTCTGGGTTCCTGAGCCTGGGTCCTCTCCTCGCCCCAATTCCCCCACCAGAACTTGCAGTCGAGCCGCTCGGACAGAGGATAACAAGGGCTGTGTTTCAGGACCTTTTTCCTGCGGTGGTTTCAGGCCCCGATGAGCTTTACGGGGTGAGTCTGTGTTACCGTTTGATGGGCAGAAAAATCAGAAGTCAAAATACGCAGGTCACGGCAAAGCTGCCTCAAACTCTTTCTGTTCCCTGCCCAGCCACCCCTCTCGCATCGAGCAGAAGTTCAAGTTGCTTTTCCCTTGCAGCCCCATAAATGAGTTTGTTTTCTTAGTTGTGACCCTATAAATGCTGCTGTTTAATGCGGACCGCATTTGAAGAGTTGACCTCTTATTTGGTTTTGAGCGTTTTAAATTCAACATTTAAAGGTACCTAAAAATCAACTTAAGGAAAAGCTTGGCGCAGCAATTAGGGTTTGACATATGAGTCTCTCCAGTCCCGTAAACGTGCAGAAAAACTCTCCCGAAGAGTCACACGGGGAAAAAGCTGTCTGATCAACGAATACATGGCTCAGAAGGAAACTTTGGCGTCCATTCAATTAAAACAGGCTCTTCATTGAGCCTGTGCTAACCCAGAACGGGCGCTTTTTGCTTTCTTTCAAGGAGATGGAGACAAAAATAAGCTAACGGGGAAACTTGTTGGTTTTCCAAGCTCCAGGTGTTTTCAGACGGTATTTGCTGAAAAGGCGTTGTGATACACATGGTTTCATCATCACAAGAAGGATTTACATGAAATACACAGAACTTGCCAGGTAAACCGTAACTAGTCCTCTATTTAAATTCCTTAGGACCGACCAAAAATACCTTGGTGTTGTGTATTTGACATACAAATGTGTTAGGTCCCGTACCACTCGCCTTGGCAATGAATGGTTTCTGTATTGTGCATTGCATTTTTTAACAGTTTTCTCTCTATGTTTTGCTAGTTCTTTGTTGCGAGTAAGGATTCTTAATTCGTGAACCCTTTGTATTTGTGCCAAGCCTCTGGCTGACCAGCAAGCAGGCTTGTGTCATTCAGTCTCAGTTTGTGCACCTGTAAAATGGGTCCGGTAGCAGCTTGGTGTGACGCAGTGCTGGAAAAAATGCACACCGTATCCTGTTTCTTCGCCGAATATACGAGGGTGTTGTGCAGAGAGGACTTGGCAGCTGTGTTAGGACAATCCTATACGTTAAGTTTCCAAGTTGCAGGTGATGTATAAGGGACCGTACAGCTGTGGGTTTTGAGTGCAATGAAGCTTTTCGTCCAGCGAGGAAGATCCTGTACCCCAGCTTTAAAGCCCTTTGGGAGCCCGTGTGGATTGACTGGTGGAGCTACGTTTTCCAAACCAAAAAAAAAAACCAACCTGACAAAACACAGCAGAGGGAGAAGGCAACCAAAGATTTTGTCTTCCCATCCTTAACGTCATCATTGCTGCCTGCAGCTGCAGAACTTTGTGGTGCCTTGGCCGAGTGCATCCCCTTGCAGCAGCAGCAGCCTCGCTGCGCCCATTCCTGCTTTCAGAAGGAGACGAAGGCCAGTTTTGCAATTAGTGCACTGGGCTGGGATGGGGGAGATCGGGGTCAGGCTTGCTTTGTGACCTTAGGTAGGTCACTTCCTCCATAAATCAGCATTATTACAGTAATATTTCCTTTCCTTCATCTTAGGTATGCCTTCCGTGTTTGATTTGTAAACTGTTCTGACTGAGGGCTTTTCAGGTTAAGTCTGGACAGCATCTACCACAATGGAGGTCTGTGGTTAGCTGGGGTCTCCGAGGTGCTTCTTTAATAAAAGCAATCATAAATTCAAAGCTATTATTATGTTACATTATTCTTTCAAATGTTGAGATGTATGAGGTTGTACTTGTTAACCTCTAAGAAGTCAGGAAATACCAGTGGTGAGCTTGGACTTAAAACGTCGTCGCACGAGTGTGGTACGGTCACAAGTGATTTCTCAGGCACGATATCATTGATATTTGATTTACCAGAACTCTGTAAACATGAAGGGATGCAGCGTAATGTTGTGCATTCAGAGCAGGGGTCCTGCTGTACCGTAGCCTTGCTTGATATTTACATCCAGGCTCCTGGTTTAGTTCTTGGTGGAGTTTTGTAGGTGCTCGTCACTGTGCATTTATGAGATAATCGTCTGCTTTAATATAAATGTATTCATTTATAATATTATATTTTACACTGAACATTTCAGCCAGAGCCCAGAGATGCGTTTCGGAAGCACGGCAGCATTTTGATCAGCACGTGCCGTGTGAACAAACACGCTGCTGAGGCCCAGTACAAGCGACCCGAGTCCTCCCGCTCTGTCCAGTGCTTCCCAGTTTAACGCTGACCGTGCCTTTAACAACCCAGCATGTGTGCACAGGAAATCCCCGCTCGTTCCTGAGCAGACCTAGGAAAAGAAAACAACGGGAGCAGATGCTTTTGCCAGGGCGAGTCGTTCAGCCTGCTCTGATTTTTCCAAGCACTCCCCAGCCGTGCAGGTATATAGGAGTGGGACGCAGACGGGGTTTTCTGTTCTGCAGGACACACGCAGCCAGATTAATATTTTTTTAGGAGCATCAGCTGGGACCATCTCCACTACCAAAGATGTGTAACCCAACTCAGAGTGCTTTCAGGCATCCCTGACAGTGTCTCGGGATGGTTTTGTATGAAACGTGTTGGATTTAAAAGAGAAATATATAAATATACCTAATTTTGGCTGCACACTGGCAGAGTGGGCTGTCCTGTACATGGCCAAGGTTTAATACTGTAGAAAAGCAGAAAACTGTGATGCAGAAGGTGGTCGTGGATTTTCTGCAGAGTTTTGTTCACTTTTGCTTGCTCTGCTTGATAAGGAGTGGGATAAGGGCCTAAAAGCCCTGACTTGTTTAAGGAGGAAGCCTTGCTTACATCTGTAGGAGTGGGGCCAATTAGTCCCCGTACAGCACAGCTTTCCGGAGAGCACTGTCCCTCCATTTCACGTTGCTTTGACAGAAATGGAAATCCTCCCTTTCATTATTTTGCACCTTATTGAATTTACATGGGTGAGTTCAATGATACCATACCTAGTTTTTAACAAAAAAACCCTCCAAAGCACCATTAGGAGAGGTTGCTCAAGTAGTTGCTCTGCTCTGAGTTGCAGTTGCTTCTGGTTTTGTTCGGTTCCCCCACGATTTTGGGAGTGAGCAATTTTGCTAAACTTTTTTTTTTTTTTCAAAGGCTGTGACAGGCCAGACCTGATAAATTTTAACATGACAGGGAAAGCTATAACCTGCTGAAAATGGGGGTTATAATTAAAATGTGTAGGCATCCTGAATTATAGCTGTTGCGAGGGTTCCAGCTATAGTAATAATTGAAGAGCGCTTAATAATTTTATATGTTCTTTTCTAGCTTGGCCTTGAGCTTCAGCAGGACTTCAGTTTCAAGATAATTTTCTTGTCCTCAAAAGTTAAATTGCTTTCTTTAATATAAAGCATGCAATAAGGAGTGCAATTGAAAAGCTGCATGCCCACTGAACTGCTCTTTCAGCGTCAGCCTCCGCTGGTTAGGAGCAGATCCAGAGGAACAAACACTTTTATTATTAGATGATAAATCCCTGATGCCGTATCACTGTTTTGGCTTTCAACCTTATTGAACTTTCAAGAGAAATGCCGTTGTTTATAACATCGACTTCCCAGTAGCATCCAAATATCTGTCACTGGGCCGTGGACGTGAATTTTTATTTGGTAAAACTGTACGGCGTGCTGGGCTGTGAGCAGCACGGGTGGTGCTGCGCAGCCAGGACCTGGCTCCCATCCTGATGAAAAGCAGCAGAAGTAGATGTGTGGTTTTTACCAGTTTTAGTGCAGAATGTTGCTTGCGAGTTACAACTTCTAATCAGTTTTAATGAAAGGAGGTGATGAATGAAGGTGGGTTTCTCTGAGTGCTGAAGAAATATAAAATATTATGTCTGCTGTAAGTGATCGATATTGGTATTCCTAGATTACGTAAGTGCTTTGAGAATATGGCTCTGAGTTCAAAAACCCAAATGGAACCTGTTTTAAAAAGTATTTATTTACCACCACGTAGAAATATTGAAATAAATAACAATATATCTAACAATCTGAGTTCGTTAAACACAGGAAATCTGTTGGAATGGAAAAGCAATCTGCATTTCTGCATTTGTCCGTGTGGCAAGTTACGTTTCCACGTGTGTCTCTGAACTTCACTGTTCTCCTGAGGCTTCTGCAGGCTCTGCAGCTGGGGAAACTGAGGCAAGGCTCTGAATTTGTCAGGAAAATTAGTTTAGAGGCAAGGCAAAGGTAAAAATGGAACTTCGCAGGTTGCTGGATGGTTGTGTTAAGTGCAAGGCTGCCTGTGAAATTTGGTTCTGTATCCTTTCCTTTTTTCTACTCAACATGTCTTTTCAGCTTTCGGTGCAGTACTGGGATATTATGCCAGCAACGATTTTTATAATATTGGTATATAATAACAATACATTGATATATTAATATATATTGATGTGTATATTAATGTATACAGTATGGTATATAATTATTATACAATAACAACAATATATAATAGCCCACGGCATAATGTTGGTTACCAACCTTACCAAATATTAAACAAACTAGCAAAAATTTTCTTCTTACAGGAGCTTTCTAGCAGAGTTTAGTGCATCGTCAAGATCCCGTATGTCATAATGCCAAGAAACGTCGTTAAAAAGGCTTTATGAGCCATCAAGCTTTAGGCAGTGTTTTCTGCCGAGGAGTAGCAAGTTGGTAGCCTGCCATAATTTGGTTTTTAAGTTTGTCTGTTGAGTGAGTCCCAATTTGTATAGATAATATATTGTGTGTTAAAGGGAGTGCTCTGCTTTTGTACCTTCCCTTCCATTAAGAAGATGAGACCTCGGATAACTCCGAGTTTCAGATAATGTGGGATCAAATACGTTAGCGAGTCGTACTGTAGCAAATCAGCACAATGACTATTATATGTTTGAAGTGGAGATCATGTTTTGCGTGCCTGTAAATGCCTTGTTGGAAAAATCAATTCTCAGCATCCCCTTTCTCCATGTTTTCAGTCGTTTCGCCTCGACTGTAGCTTGACACTGAACGTTTCAGTGTGCTCCCATGCAGGGTTTAACTCTTGACTTCTTTGAGCTTGCTCCAGGTTTACATCAGGGTAGCCGAGACCGCTGTGTAGTTTTGAAGGACGTGTGCTATTAGCCAGTGCTTAATTGTTGTGCTTGATTGGTAAAGCAACATGTGAAAAGCATGCACAGAAGACATCCGAAGAAGAAATTAAACAAGTAGTGCTGTATAACTGTTGCCTCGGGACATTATCCTAGACTCCTAATACTAAACTCCTAATATTTTAATAAATAATATTCCTAATATTCCTAATAAATAATATTCCTAATATTCCTGGTATCTAAACTCCTAATATTTTTGGCCATCTCCATTTCTTTGGCAGACCTGCGGCATGCGGAACAGCAAAGCTCATAGCATCCTGCACAGCAGGGTCGGCAGAGCAGGCTTCAGCTGGGGCAGGCAGATGAAAGAGGAAGGCATTCTGGAGTACCCAGAGAGCTTAAAGCACACGGGGAAATAATCATCAATTAATCAGAATATATTATCAAATAATAATCACCAAATTATGAATAATTTGATGGAGGGTGCGGGTCTTGCCACGCGCCGAGCTGGTCTCCAGCAGAGCGGGGGCTTCAAATCTGCTCAAAATGGGAAAGTCAATGAGAGAAAGAGGTAGGGGAGGGCTATTCCAAACCGCAGAGCTGAGGGAAGAGGGTTCATAGAGAGACGTAACTTGTTCCTTCGTTGGATTTATTTATTTTTCCTCGCTTGGAAGACAGTCTGCTATATTCCACGTTAGATGGTCTCTGCCCTGGGTGCAGTAAGCTTTTGCATTTTATGAAGGGCTGCATTGGTAGCGTGCTGAAAATGTGACTGTGACCTATTTAGACGGGTTAGAGAGGGGTGCAAAGCTCTCTGCACTAGGAAAAAGTATCGTTTTCCAGCTGGGCAGAAAATCGCATTTCGGCTGTAATAGAACACAAGAGCTCATTGAACACCGGAGCGGGGTGGCTGAGCCGCCGGGGGAATGAAGTCTCCGCTTAAATATTCCATCAGATAGCAGAAATCCTGCGAGTCCGAGGAGCAGAATCATTGGCTTCTGCAGATGACCAAAAAGTGCAGCTTTTTCTCCAGCCAGACTGCCCGGCTGCAGCCGAGGATTGTTTTTAGAGGCACTGCAAGATGCTTTCTGTCTGTATCCTCCAGGTTGGTCATCGAGCATAACCCTGTGCTGGCCAGGAGGCGACCCGCAGAGATTCACGCGTGGCTCAGCCTGCTTTAGAAAGAGCAGCTTTGGGAACAGAGGCTTCTGTTTCTTAGAAAATCAAACGTTTGACCTAAACACTCGCAGCTGGGATGGGGAGCTGCTGGAAGTGGCTGGTGGTGGCGCAGCACGAGGCTTGCGTCAGTGATGCTGCAGCAGAGCAGGTTTGTAGGAGGAGGCAGTCTCTCTTCTTAGACCTGTGGTCAAGGGAAAAGCCTGCAAGCCTGAGCACGGTGCACTTCTGCCTTGTGCATCCAAAATTGTTTGTTTTTTTTTTTTCCCCCGTCTGTCCTTACTGGTATAACAGGAGACCTCTCCTCTTGGCAAACCTGATATTTTTTTCCAGGAAATACAGATGATGGATTTTTTTTGAAATGTATTTAAAGATTTCAGTAAGCTTAGCAAGTTCACATTGTAAGAAAAATATTAATGAGCAAGAGTTTGTGTGTTCGGTCCGTGCAGGTGCTGTGCTGTGCAGCGCAGTTACCAAATTTCATCATGCAAGTTGGGCACGTCTTATCTGGGCCTCATGCTGGCATCACAGCAGCAAACTTGTTGAATTCTCCTACGTTATGGAAATAGCTGGTGTAGAACCGAAACTGTCTTACAAGTTTTGACACAAGTCCCTTTCAACCAACGGGGAACGTGTATTATTTTCTATCCTTCAAAGCTGCTTTTCTGCAGAGATAACGTGGGCAAGGATAGCTTCGGAGATAGGCGCTCACTCAGCGGAGGAATGTTTCTGTATTACTCGCAGAGATAAGGCCGTATTAAGAACTTCCTCGGAGTTCTTACCAAAAATCAATTCTATCTTCTGTAGTTCCCCAGAGACAGTTCGTCCCTGTCCCCATCCTAATCCTCACCAGGGGGACAGAGGCGGGAGGAGGATGCGGTGCAGAGGTGGGTGGGACCGCCTCGCTGGCCTTTCGCTGTAAAATTCCAGGTTAAATTCCACCTTTTCTGCGTGGGGCCTCCGACACGAGGTGCTGGTCGTGCCCGCATCCCTCACAGCCTGCTGGCCAGAGCAGCTAACGGACTGCAAGGAATTGAACCGCCCTCGGCCTTAAGAAACTGCTTGAGGAGCGATGCACGGTGAGGCTGTGGAGGACTAAATGCCAACATTGCCTTTATTTATCTATTTTTAAGACATCCAAGCAGTAAGGGATGGTATTTTTTCCCCTTCTGGCTGTGAGCGGCAGTCCCTGTATAATAAAATACCCGCGTAGCCACATTATGGTCTCTTAAGCAAAAGCAGAAGTGGTGGCTTCTGGGTTCGCTTTCCATCCTTGTCCTACCTTTAAAATTTTCAGCCCTGCCACCAGTATTTTGTGTGACAGTGACCATACACAATTAGCGTCTTCTTTCTCATTTCCGTTTGTTAATTCCTCCGTGAGATGAGACCATTGGTTTTGTTTGTCGGTGCTAATTCTTTGCCATCTGCGGGTGAAGAGCCTGTAAAAAAACGTGCCTTTGGCATGAGCAAGTTGTCCTGAAACGTTCGGTCTCTGTGATGGAAAATATCCCAAGCAATGGCTTGGCAAAAATAATATTCCCGAGCAAGAATGAATTTAGCCTTTTATTCTGAATCAGGTGCCTTGTGTCTCTAAATAGGGGCTGTTCCCGAGCAGTTGCAGAGCTTATTAATCACATTGCTTATGATAAATGGTATTTTTTTGCTCCTCTGTCGTTCAGCACGTCTGGCGTATGTCAAGGACAGTGTTCTCCAGCATTTGTCTAGCGTATCGAAAATGGAAATAATATATTTACAGTTTCTCAGGTGTCCTGGCTAAAATTGTTCCCTGTCTTTTCTCCTCCCAGCTCCTTACGCTTTCCGTGATAACTCACTACTTTTTTTTTTTCCTTTGCAGTTTGCAGAAGGCCTAGGCGCAAGTCTGGCACTTAGAGGATTACAAAGGTGTCCTTGTTCTTGCTGACAGATTTTATGGTTAGATTTCCTTCTCCCTATAAGGCACATAGATTAAAAAAAAAAAATCTTTCTGTGCAGATAGATGAGTAAATTCTAGATTTTCATACTTTTTTTTGATAGCCAGAGAACACGATATTTATGCCATGGTAGCAGATGTGTGTTAGAGACCGATGAAGAATTTAGGGTGAAAGGAAACAAGTAGTTTTGTTGTGTGGTTTTTTTAATCAAAATTCCTCGTGTTTTTTTATTGTTGTTGTTGTTATTTCATCCCACAGCCCTGGAGATCGTTTTGATTGAACTTAATGAGTTCCTGGCTGTACGCAGAGTACACCAGCGCTTTGTGTTTGTTTCCCTAGCCCAGAAACGGTGGAGGCGGCGGGGGAAAGCTCGGAAATAAAATGAGAATCTGAGGTCTGCCGGGCTCTTACCGGACGCTTGAAACAAACTCAAATGTACGTGGATCTGAAATTCTGCGTTGAGGGGTCTCCAAAAGAAGTGGTGGCAGGTCCTTTTCTTGCGTCTCAGTGCTATTTCGTCTTTGAGAGAGATGTGCAGGCGTTGTCTGAGGTTTTTGTCATGCTGTCTGTCAGCTTGGAGCAGCACCAGGTCTTGGTGGCAGGGAGAAGAGGGAATTGCCTCCTCCCACTTCATTATGGAGTAACGTAAAGAAGGGGAATGAAGCAACAAAATTTAGAAGGCAAACCGAGGAGCGAGCTCTGCTGAGTCAAAGATGCCATTAAGGAGAAATAAATAAATCTCCAGCCCCAGGATCTTCTGGGATCTTCTGTCCTCCAGCAAAGGAAAAGATCGGAATAAGTGTCCTCAATTTGCTCCGTCTCCAGCAAGAGGCTGAATCGGTGCAGGTTTCCGTACCCACCCCTCAGAGAGGATGACAAAAGTCCCATCTGACCTGAAAGGGCTCACGGGTGTACTAAAATACAAAAAACAAAGTTAGCAGCAGAAATTGCGTATGAATACAGGGATATGCAGACCATGAACGTTGGGTTCCCATCGTGTGCCTTTCTTTTAAGCCAGAGGACGGATACCCTGTGTCCGCCGTGGGCTGCGACGTCGGGGAGGAAGGTTCATCTGCTGTAGCTGCGGAACGCTGCCAACAGGAGCCAGCCTCTGGTTTTGCATTTCTCTCCCCTTCCTTTGAGTTGGTTAAAAGATTAATTGGGCGAGCAGGACGGGCAGCCGCGCTCTGGGGAACCCTACGTCATGCAGGTACCCTGTGCCCCAAGCTGCTGCTCACCCCAAACAGCTCCCAGCTCCTGAGCATTGTATTAAAAACCAGAAAAGTCCAGCAGATCATAGTGTAATTCATCTTGGCCAGAACGTGCTAGGAGGACATGTTCCCGTGATTTAGCCTTTGGGTGCCAAATTCACCATTTTAAGCAAGAAAATCAGCAACTCGGTGACCAACCTGTGATTCTTCAGCTATCCCTGGTTTCTACCATAACGTATGAATAATAAAGCAGGATCGGCAAAAGATATGTCTCTAAAAGCCTTCTGAAAGGACTGAATGCTTCACGAGAATGAGGTGTAATTACTTTTTAATAACCGCTGAGATACGTCACATCTGAACAGCTTCTTATCTCTGAGAGTATCCTTGGGCATTTTGTATTTTTCTGGATGTGCATAAGAAATGAAGCCACGGTATCTGTCATGACAGGTGGGACATGGAGAGCAGAGGAGTGGAGGGACTCTCCCTAAATGAGTGGTTGAGGAGCAGAGCCTGCAGGATGTACCTTGTGTGGTGGTGTAACCGAGCCAGCAAGCGATGCCTCCCCGCTCACACTCCAGTTTGTTCCCCAGTTGCTTTGACCACGTGTCCACGTCCTCACCTGTCCCATCTTTCCGTATTTGCCCCTGAAATATTTATTTAGTGGAGCTCCTCTTTGTCTTGACTCCCTCTCCTTACTACTTCTTGCAGTCCGGCGTTTCATCAGCCCCTTGTATCCTTTCCTTTGCTCTTGCCTTTGGTTGGCCACCGGTTTCCTTCACCAGTTCAAGAAAATATCCCAAATGACACAAAAAGCAAATGTGTCCTTGTTGCTTCTGCTAAATGTAAGTGATGGAGGAAGCTTAAGATGAAGGACAGGAAAAAAGGAGGAGTTGTAATGTTGTCTGGGGTTTGGAAGGCGATGAAGGCCAACCAAAAGGATGCAAATACGAAGATGAGCAAAAATGGAGAATCAGAACAGAAAAAAAAAAAAAAAAGGAAACATAGAAATGGGGAAGAAAATCTTCAGACTTGCTCATGATTTATTCATGCCTCAATGTGGGTGACTGCGGTACTTCACAAACATAAGTCAGGTCCCTGCCCCGTGCTTTTACAACTGGAGCTGGGAGGTGGGAGAAAGTAATACACAAAACCCCCCGCGTTTCAATTTATTTCTCTGTAACGCATCCCAGAGCATCTTTCATTTTGGGGAGAGGAGGTAATGACAGATTGTTGTTGCTAATAGGATTTGGGTCAAACTGCTGCTTACTGTTTGGCACGTAACTAGATTAATAGGGTGGGTGTTCTTCAAAATTACATGCCACGGCAGGAAGATAATCCCCTCCCCACCGAATTTCAAGTCCCGCTCATCAGCGGAGGAGTTTGGCTGAGCATGCTCTGCAACGATTTATCCATTAAAACCCAAGCTTCCCTACCAGTGGCTTTAATCCCGGCTCGGAAGGAGCTGCCTCGCCATGGCTGAGCACGCCTCGTTCTGCCTGGGTCCCAAGCATGCCAACAGTTAATGCTCCTGTCCATAAATCTCCCCTCCGTGCCTCAAAACCCATACAGTGCACCGGCGAAGGTGGCACAAGTTGGGGTTTGTGGGAGCTTTATCTGCTCTAGCCAAGAGCTGGAAGACAGCCGAGCAATTTAGGTTAAAAATCACCAAATTCCTGCTCTGGGTGCCCGCAGAGGTCTTCGGTTTGTGGCTTCTTTGGCAGCCCTCGTAGAGCATCTTCTGGCCTCCCCGAGCATCTCAGTTCCCTCTCAGCGGGGAGCCACCTGAGGGGCTGCTGGTCTCAGAGCCCTGAAATGGGAAGATTACATGGGAGTCCGACAGCTCCAAAATGAGCGGTGTCTTTTTTTAGACCGGAGTGGAAAGTTAACGTTACATAAAACTGCCCACTGAAGCCAATTCCTTTGCTAAATTTGTTTTCATAGTTGTTGGTTGTTTTTTTTTTTTTTCATTTCTCCCAAGTGTCCAAGAAAAATACTGCTTAGCTAAAAGACATTAATTCAGCTTAAATCAGGGTATCCAACCCTTTGAGGCCAGTACTGATGTGTGCGCACGCGTTTCTTGCTTAAATTGAGGCTGCTGCTTACTGGCTCTTTGTTTGCTTCTCCACTCTCCCAGCTTTCTATGCAGAGGATGCTGATCTCGTAAACTGCTGGAAACCTAATTGCTGAGCACCTTTTTTTTAAAAATAATGTAGATGGGAAAGCAATACCCTGCAGAATTTCTGTGTATTTCTGTATAGCATCTACATGCTATTCATGCAACCCAACTCGTGGGGAAGGATCTATTCTGATCCAGTTAACTTCAAGTTAAGCCTAATCATTTTTGATTTTTTTTTTAAAGCAGAGTTCAATGCAAAGCACTTCCCATTTTCCTTCGCAATCGGAGCATCGTTTTTGCTCTGTTAAAGGACACAAGTTGCATCCCTTGGATATGCAGCTTGGGCAAGCCTTACAAAACAACTAGCGCGTCTTTCACATGGGCTAAACTTGATTGAATAATTACTCAAATAATGGCCAGTAATGGAATACATAGGGTTATCTCTTGGCTAATCCTCAGGTAATGGAGTTGGTGTGTCTCTGATTTTTCTCCTAGCGGTTCCCAGCGAGCAGAAGACTGAGGCAAAAGTGATTATGGGAAGTGGAGGGGAGTCACTGGAGGCCAGCGAGGAAAAGGAGGCCTTATCTTAAGCAATTAATCAAGAAAACTCCTATTGTGGGACAATTATTCAAAGTTAATTCTAAAATAGCTTCAGAGCCTGGGGTTCTGGTTTTGTGTGCGTGTTTTGGTTTTGTTTTGTTTGCTTCTAAGAATTTCGCCAAGGTCATTGGGAGCGCTGGGGCAGAGCTTGCACCAAAACGAAGGCTGCTGCACGCTGAAGAGTGGGTTAAGCCTCACCCAACGTTGGCTTTTGGTGGTTGTCAAAACTGCATTATTTTTTTTTAATTTAAAAATCCAAAGTTTCTAAAATCAGACAATCTTCTGAAACTCGTGTAACGTTTCAGACATCCATAAGGGCATCGTTCCTTTGCATCCAAAAGGAGCGTATCACAAATCATTTCGCTTTCATGTAATCGTCACCCCAGCTCTCCTGGGGTACGTACAAGACTGATATCTCTGAATCTCCCCTCAATTCTTTTTCTCTGATTTATGCTCTGCTTTTTGCTTAGCTCAGTCATCTTGCCAAGGCTTGCAGCAACTGCAGGATTGCAGGGCTGTTTCGTGACTGCACCGGTGGCTTTGCAAAAGGCTTTTGTCTTTCAAGTTGTCCCCCAAGCAGCTCTCGTTCTGTAGGAGCGCCCTGTAGCCCGCCTTGCTCGGTTTTAAGCCTCTGAGCTCCCTTGGAAGTGAGATTTATTTGAAGATGTTGCTGTGATCCACGAGGTCCTGCAGAAAGAAGCGATAGATTTGAGCAGCCGTCCCTGAAAAATTATAAGGTCACGGTAAAAAAACACAGGTTTTAAATTGGATGTGGTTTAAATTTTCCTGCAGCCTCCTGAACGGGGCTGTGCGCCGAAATGGGAAGCCGCCCGCAGAATTACGACTCAGCACGGTCACCCCACGCTCTCCTGGCATGTTTTTTCCAGCCCTGCTGACAGCAGCATCTTGAACCCGACTCCAGCGCAGGGCTGCCCCGCTGGGTCCGTGCTCACACAGCCTGGTGGGTTTTCTGTCTTCCTATGGGCGCTTTTTGCAGGGCAGGGTTGCAGAGGGAGAGGGACAGGCGTGTTCCCATACAGAACGAGGCAGAGAGGCTGAGAGACAAAGAGAGTCACTAATTGGATTTGTAGCTGTAAGGAAAAAACCTCTTAAAGTAAACATTTTCCTCTCTTTAAGTCTTTCCTTGGCTCCTTTCGTGAAGACCGCCTGAAAGTATCCGTTTCGGGGGTGAACCCTTCCCAGCAAATTTAATTTTGAGGCTTGTCAAGCTTTATTAAAGCCTTATCATCAGTGATTTCCTTCTCTGCTAGATCAAGAAGATTGTATTTGTTATGGGATTCGTATTGTGGCTCGGAATTCTTCCCAGCAAACGGGGGGTTGGGGGGGGGGGGGGCACGTTTGTGCCGAGACACACGCTACCAGCACGCAGCGCCGAGGTCCCGCGCCGTGCCTTGTCAGCACAAACCCACGGAGATTTTGGAGGCTGCTCAGCCAAAATCCTAAGCTGGAAGCACGTATGGATTTCTGAGTTAGCATTTGCTTGAATAAACACGTTGCTCTGGATGACAAAAGTTCCCCTGACTGCTGCTGGCGTCCTTAAAGAAGTTTTATACCCAGTTCCCAGCACCATGAATATTTGGTAAACACTTCTGCGTGTGGTATATGTACATATATTAAGAGAGAGGATGAACACATGCCTTCTTCTGACTTTGCAGATGTAGTAACTCTGTTAGCCTTAGTGGGAATTTCCCATCCGTGGTAGGATGGTTTGGGTTTATTTTTTTTAAATTTCGGTGACGTATTTTCGTCTGTGCCCCTGTGGATAGATACTGAAGATCAGGGTTTTGTCCAACAGTGTAGATGGACTTCTTCCCATTTATTCTAGAGCACAGCATCTGGTTGACATCTTTATTTATCTCAATTCATATATTGAAAATAAACTTCTCCCCCTTCCCCAGTCTTTCTCATCTTCTATAAAATATTCTCGATTAGCTTGGGAAATGCTCCATTTCCCTTTCTTATCCAATAAAAACAATCAAGTGTAAGGAAGAGTTTTATATACATGATCTGAATTTTTTTTTCAGTGCCCAGAAGTGGGCAAAGCACTTTGAAAAACACTGCTGTGGTTCTCGCCCTGAGCAGCTCACCACTCGGTTTTGAACGTGCCCTTGCAATTGCAAGTAAAGCACAATAGGAAAAGGAGCAGAAGGACAATTAATGGCCAAATGAGTTGAACTAAAAAGTTATTTGAAGGGGATATAAACATTCTTCACCTTTTTTACAATGGTAAAGCTGTGGTTTTGCCCTGCCTAACAGGAGTGGTGGTGGTCTTTGACTTGGGTTGAGCCAAAGCTTCCCTCTGGTCAAGCATTTTTGCTAAAGCTCCACCATGTGAGCAAGTACAGAGCACATTAATACCCAAAATAGTCAAAATTTACTTTTTAAGGGGGTAAGGCAAGCCACGGGAGGATGCGCGTAATTGTAGCTGATGGCAAGCTGCAGCTGGCAGAGGTGCTCTCTCCTGGTGGGGACTTCGTGCCACACTTAGCCCAGTGGTGCCCATGTCCACATGGTCTGCATTTTGAGCTGAGCTGACCATTCAATAGAAAACCATGGTTTTCCTATTCCTGTTCCTTCCATGCTGCTGCTTACACCTCAGACATCTTCCCTGTGTTGATCAATATTGTCCCTTTCCTCCGTCCCTTTGGCTCTGTTGCAAGATATTAAATAGTCAGGGTATTTTCTCACTTCTGCATCTGAGCACACGGACGCATATGTAGGTTGTAAACCTCAGGGGGGCTCAACCGAATTCAGCAAGGCCAGGTAAAAAATTTTGGATGGATATAACGATGTATGATAATATACATGACGATGGATAAACTACAGGTAGCCCAGAATAATAAATCCCTATGGTGTGCCTTTACTAGGAAGTACAAATAGTTGCTTCGTAAAATATTTGTAAAAGTCTATTTTTTTTTGTAGCACGGGAGTTTATTAAAGGTAGAACCGTGTATTTTCTTACACGGAACGGTACTATAGAAAAGGAAAAGCACTGTAAAAACCTTCAAAATGTTTATATAGGTTCAGTGTATTTGTTTTCACTGAGATCTGTGATACTTCAAAAGCTGGTTTGGAAAGCTCGGCCAGAAAGATTAGATATGTGGGTGCAAAGTGAAAAGACTGACCGTCTGCTTCCCTTTTGTCACGAAAAGTGCGTATAAACCCCTCATATTACATCTGAGAGTTGTCAGATACACATAATGCTGCGTGGATTTGGGGTCTTTAGATCGCAAATTTGATCTTTGCAAGGGGAGCGGTGCAGAGTCGCGGTTGTAACAGCAATCCTGCCCAGAAATACTCACGGGGAGATTATGAAAATGCTATAGGTACCGCCGCTGGCTACAAAGATCTACTTGTGCATATGTCTTTAAAGGGGGGAAAAACTCCTTAATACACAGTATTACCATAGCTAGGCCCTATTATACTATTGTAATCATAGCTGAAGCAAGAACGGTGATTAACGATGGCAATTTATTGTATCTGACGAGTGGAGAAAATAGGAGATGTTGTCGTTATCATAAATCATATCATAAATAACCAAAGAGAAGCACTCAGAAAGCTTGTGTGGTGTCAGCAGCAAGGCCTTTCAGGCACGTTAGCCCAGGATGTAGCCATAGAAACCCCAAAGTCATATTGTTATCTTAGTCTTGCTGCAGTTATGTGATACAACAGTATTAACATATAGATTAGGCCATTTATAATACTAGGTGTCATTTCAGGTTGGCTTGCTTATATAGCATTTTAGTTTTTTATTGTGCCGAATGTTAGGGAAACGCTGCATTTTTCCAGGTCAGTATATAGCCATTTATAACAGATCAGCTTCACACCTCTGTCAGTCTTGCTAATGTACTGTGTTATTGATTGGTTGTACTGTGCGAATTGTCATTGCCTAATTACCTCGTCTTTGCTAATAATTTCATTTTTTGGAAGTCAAATGTTCCTTTGCAGAGAAAATCTCTCCTCCTTCACGCGTGCGCGCCGGCAAGTTCCCCACCCTGGTAAGGACCGGACACCCATGATGATAAAAAAATACGCTAAAAAAGTATGCAGATTTGTCCAGATTTTGTCATGGGAAGGTTTTCTCCCTCCATCCACGTTGGGATCTCGTAGCACCCTCCCTCCTGCAGCTGTCAGGGGAGAGGCTCCGTCGCAGGTGAGGCAGAGCAGCACCAAGGTGACCACAAAAAGCCTGCCCCACCGCCGCGCCGCGTTCTCACGCGTGGTCTCGCTCGATGGCTTCCTAAAGATGCTTCTGTGGTTGTTTTTGCTTTACATCCAGAGGCTTCATAACAGCTCCGGCCACGTTAGCATAACGTTGCCATGCGCATGCATTTATTTGTATATGGGATCTACACAAACCGCCGAGCCACTAGTAAGAAGTCAAAGAGAAAATAAAGGCTCCCTCTTTGCATTTAGACAGGAGTTTGCTTGCTGTGTGCAGCCCAAATGCGGGACTGATACTTTGTCGGGTCAGAGAGAGAGACCGTGAGCTGATAACAATCTGCCAACTGTGTTTTTCTGCCTTCAGCAGGAAGTTGGGTGTGTCGTTTTAAGAATCCTGGGTAGTTTGGCTTGATAAACACTGCATACTCTAAAAAGTATTATAATGAGGACCGCCACTAGTAAGTATTTAAAAGTGCTTTTTTCTCTTGGCATCCAGTATCCCAGAGCAGCACTGGAAGCTAAAGTTGCACATCTTACCCTACCTTCAGCCAAGATCTGATGCTGCCAAGGGATGCTCCGCTCCTCAATCCTCTTCTTTCCCACACCCTCAGGTTTGCGTGAGCCAGAGACGGGTTTTTTACTTTGCCAACTGGACAGAAAAAATATTTTCTCTGTCTAATTCCGCCCCCCCCCCAGATATATTTCCATCTGACTTAGACGGTTAAGTCAGTTCACTATGGAGGAGGGTGATGATAGAAGAAGGGAGGTGCAGGACTTCTCTCCAGACTTTGCTAGCCCATAAGTTTGCTTGTTAACATCACAGACCAGACTGGTGATTTGAGTTCAAAACAACAGATCATCTTTCTGATTTCAGCCTGGATTAGTTCCCCATTTTTTTGCCTAAATGCTTGAACCAGAACAAAAGAGGGGATGGGATTGTACCTTATTAAAACAATCCTGTGATGTAGAGCTACAGCTTTAGTAGCTTTGGTTTGTTTCTGGTGAACTCTGGATTTCTTATTCTCATGTTGGTGTTTAAACTTGAATTTCTCCGTCGATTTCATACCAAGAAATGGCTAAGCAAGAGTGTGAAGCAGTTCTTCGGCAGAGTGGAGAGGTAGCTGCTTTGTAATTGTAATTTTGTAATTTGAATTGGTCTGGAAATTCATGAGTCCTGAGCCAGATTACGGCTATTGTCCATATTTCAAGATCTCATCATTAGGATGGAGGGGAGTTTTGTAAACCACTTGGAGCTTTTGAGAACTGCTTTTGGAGTTATTCATAAAAATATACAGCAAGCCTGCCAGTCCTGTTGAACACCTCCCAGCCAGGTTCATGTTGATTGTTGAAGGTGCCAGCAGGCCACTTGGGTCAAAAACCTCAAATACGACTCACGAGTCTGGATGCTCAACTTCAGGCACCTCTGACATCCTCTTTACCATCTTTCAGTTGTGTAGGCAAAGTCACCAAGCACACCTGAAGCTCTTGAGTTTTATTTTTCAACTACATTTGTGGTTCCTCTGTTTTAGAACATACCGAGAATGCACTGGAATGAACTCAATGGCAATTTCAGTGGTCAAACTGGAGACACGTGGAAAAAGAGCTCCTGTTATGGTGCAATATCACCGGCACTCTTCCCAGGGAAAGTAGGTTGATTGATCTTTACAGGGTACAAGAGAAATCTCTTGGTGCACCACCTGTTTGGTGAACAAGTCACATCAGTGGTTAGTTGTCTTCATGTGACGGAGAAGTTCCGTATATAAACCCGGCATTTTAGACTCAAAATGCATTGCAGGTATCTTAGCGTGTTCATTTTGCATTAGGGTATCAGGATATTGGTCTGCAGGATATCAGGATTGAACTTTGTTGCTCTTGCATCAATTTCCTTTACAGACTACAAGCACACTTGCTGTTTGTTTTGGGGAAAAGCCATGGTTATTACAAGGTAAAGAGATGCACCCTGTCGTGGCATAAGAAAAAGTCCTTTCACTGGTAGCAGAAGTCAAAAGCCTCTACTTATTAGGATACGGTAGGGATATTAAGCCCTTGACTTAGTGACTTACGATTTCCCAAAAGATATTTTTAGCTTAATCTCATGCTTTACCTAGACAATAGGAAAATGGTTTTGGAAGTCTGCAGGAAAATATATGGTATTTTTTCATTGGAAAGTTTCATATATTGGGGTGGGAAGGATCACTTTCTTGCCTTTGGGAAGCTGAGCTGGCTTGCGTATAAAATCTTCAGCTTGACATCCATGCTTGGAAGGAGGGATGAATTTAAGATTTCAGTACAGGCATTGCCACATTGTGCCCTTTCCCGTGTCCAAATTTTCCTTACAAAACAAATTCCATATTGAGGCAGAAGGATTCAGAGACCTGATATAAGCAGAACTGTGCGAGAAGGAAATTCACCAGCTGATACCGGCTGAGACCTACTGTCTGGTCTTTATTTGGCCCTTCTACATTCCTCTCGAAAACAAAAGTTCAAGTTCTGTTAAAAATAAAGGTTATGTAAGAGATGTAATTGTTGAAAACGAGCGTGTGTGGATTGTATGGAAGTAACAGCGCATCCAGAGTTGCATCCTGGTGGGTTTGCTCTGATAGCTGATACTGTTCATCTGGCACACTAAAGGTATAATCAAACACAAAATGCCAAAACCTTGTGCTGCTATAACAGTAAGAATTGGCTTCCACAGAAACTGTTACCTGCCAGAGTTTTGTGCGATTACTACGTTAGTCGTTGCGTTGAAGCTCAGAGTTTGCTGTTAGCAATATTTCGTTAGGCTTTCTTCAGCAAGTGGCGTCCAGTTGAGGCCAGCAGGGCTGCCCGCGTCATCCTGTGCTCAGAGGTACTGCATCCTTCTGAGGTCTCCAGGTCTTAGCGGGACGCTTTTCTCCTGCCACCACCCTGTAACCTAGGCAAATACTCATCCAGTTTCCAGAAGAGAGGCTGGAGCTTTGCTTTAATGAAATACCAGCTGACAGACCATGTCCTTTGCGATGTTGTCTGGTTGTAAGTGCTTGGGCTGCTGTCTCTAAAGGTCCAAGAAAAGGTCTGGTAATGACCAAGATGATGACACTTTTAATTTTCTATATATTTTGTGATATATATATATATATATATGCCATATTTTTTTCTGGCTTGAAGAATACCTGTATGTAGGTGCCTTTCTCTTCAATCAGAAGAGTTTTGCACAGATTTTTCCCTGCCTTTCCTTTCATCTGACCTGTTGCTGAAAGAGCAGCGAGCCTCCTCTAATGGGGCAGCCAGGGAAGAACCACTGTGTGCTATGGGTGCTTGCATTACTTCTGCTGCCATAAACACAGAATTTATGTTCCTGTGTCAGATGTAGGGACAAATAGTCCCTAGATCATCATGAACGTGGAAGTTCATTACCGAAGTGTTGAGTATTGCTGTCCCGAAACCAAGCCATGGGCAAATTAAGGAGGTGTGTATTCAATACGCCTTTGGTTTTGGAATCCCTGCTGCTACAGGAACACGGTGTACAAAGAAGGAAATTTTGTGCTGCTTTAGTGGTTTTTCGTTAAAAAGGTGCAGGAGTTTCGGTTTCTTGCCTGATCTGTTCAGTTTTAAAAGCTTTTCCAGGATTTGAAGTGGTGACAGATCCCCGCTGCTTGCATTTCGGATTCTAATGTTCTCCGTCCCGCGATCCCGAGGAGCTACATATTTATCGAATTCAGCTTTTACGACAGCTCTGCGAGGTGAAATTATCATCGCTTGTCAGATGGGGAGGCGGGAGCACGCGGTGTGACCTGCCCGAGCTCGTGCTGCAGACCTGTGTCGGGAGAGGGACGAACTTTTCGCTCCCTTTCCGTGTGCCTTAACTTCAAAATCAGCCTTTCGTGGAAGTGAAAAGCTTGCCCTGTTGTAACAGGCGGCGTTACACGTCCTGCGTATCGCCTCAGATACGCTCCGGAATGAAATGCTGTCTTAATAACCACTCTTCTCGGGGCTGTCAGCTTGTTTTATTTCAGCAGCAGCAAATCCGCGTTTGGGGCAGAGCTCGTCCCTCCTGGATCCCGGTGCCTCCTTTGAACCCGGGCTCTGCATATGGGGACGGCCGACATAACAAACAACTGCTCTGTAAAGCTTTAGTAATGTGAGCATTAATATTGATCCGGCACTGCCTTCTCTAACAAAAAATATATATATATATGTTATCCGTTATCTTGAGAAACCTTCCAAACAGCTCCAGTCTCCTTTCATTACAGGAGAGAGTTATTAGGGCAGATGGCCGAGGTGATATCCGTTTGACCTAGAGATGCTAACTCAAGAGGAGGATCATTAATAAGGTGGTCGGAGATAGGGAGGGATTGCCGTAAAGAGGGTTAAGAAGCAATCCGGTGCACAAAGGCTTGCACAGCGAGAAGTGCCCGGTACCGAATGAGATGGGCAAAGGTGACAAAGTGGCCGCACGGCTTTAAATACTCATCATCAAGTCAAGCAGATTGCCTTTAAAGGCTGATGGGTTTTGCCGCGTTCAGTTCCTGCTCCACCGTGAATCCTTCCGGAGAAAAAAGAGGGCCCAGAGCTCTTATATTTAAGACAGAGATTGCACTTTCTCTAACTAAAAAGAAAAAAAAATAAAAAAGAGGCGCTTTATTGTTTTTTTGCCATGGCCACAGCTGCAATGGCTCAGGTTTGAAAGCTGCTGTCTGGCAGAAAACCAGTCCTCGCCGAGGATCAGACCGTGGCCTTGTTCCAAGAGAAATTTGGGTTTCATTTGACCAAGATAGGATTCCAGATTGTCATCTGAGCATGTCTGAAAAGTGGTGAATGTATGTCAGTAGTTAAGTGCTCGTGAACTTCCTTAGTCCCTGGATTGTTCAGGACTGACCCAGGCAATTTTTTCCAGATGTCTGGGGGAATCCAAGTCCTCAGCAAAGGGCTGGTAATGCTTCTGCTTCCTTGCTAAGTTGTCTTTGTGGCTTGCAGGAATGCGCATGAAAGCTCGGAGCCAAGACACCCCGATTTCTGCTCTCACCTCTCCAAACTGCACTTTAACCTCTTCTGCCCTTCCCTGGCATCTCCGCACGAGATCATAGAAACTTCTCGGGCCTGGTGCTAGCTTTACTTGGCCTTATAAAAAAAATAAGCATCGCCCTTTTTTGTTGTACAAAGCTCCAGTTCCTGTTCTCCGAACCTCCTCCAAAATTGTTTTTTCGCTTTTGATCCAGCAGCTGCTCGTTTTCGGCAATCCTGAGTAGGTAAAACATGAGAAGTACCTTGGGATGGGAAGGACTTAGAAAAAATATGAAATATTGCAGTGCACTTCGGTGAGCCACAGTGTAACAGGGGGGCTGCTTAAGCAGGCACCGTGCAGAAATCTTTAGAAAAAATATTGAAATTATTCTAGTAATTTTTCTACTTTGTTTTTTTTTTTACTATCGCAGTGGCTTTTCTTCCACTTTATTCACTATGATATACTACTTTTTATCCTTGTGGTGTTTCTGTTAAAATATTTCATGTTGCCATCTCTAACGTGTGGATGTGCAAGCCCTGTCTTTCCTGATGTCTGAATTTGGCTACGCTTTTTGTCTTGTGGCCAAGGCGGAAGACTTCGTTAAATCCCGGCTTTACCGTATGGTGTTTGTTTTAAATTTTATCGCTCTTTAAAATTGAAAATGAAAACAAACTCTTCGCAGCAAACTAAGTACTGAAAGGGGTTGGGAGGGGATTGCTCGGTAGCAACCGATGCTGGATGACATCTGATGAATGCTAATTCTTCATCCCCAAAACAATTTTGAGCAGATGAAGGGAGCTGATTTCTGCAACAGCTTAAACAGAGATTGAAATGACTTCCACGATCTGGCAGCAGATTTTTTCCCACAGAGCAGGTGCAGGCTCAGTCCACAGTGATTTCTCAGTTATACTCTAACTTTGCTGTTTCAGAAATGTAATGTCAGTGCCCAGCCAGGCAAAACCTAACTCCCTAACATTTCTGTTTTTCACGGAAGGCTAAGACTTTATCCTCAGGCAAAGTCTCCTCTCTGGGCTGGCTGCTGTAAATCCTCTGGGCCCTGGCAAAAGCCAGAGTTACTAGCTCATTTTACTTAATTTGTGATGCTGGCAAGATTTGTGCTGCAGCCCAGGGCTCTTAACTCAACTCTACTAAATCAGAGCATTGACACATTACAGTAGAGAAACCTCAGCACGGAAAACCTGAAAATAAATGCCTCCCAAAGAGATATTTCAGAAAGATGCTGTCTTACGAAGCTCTAAACAGGGTTAGTGTTACGAGCTGCTCAGTGTTTACTTCTCTGAAACCACCTGCTCATTAAGAAGTCGGGGTTTATCCGCTAGCATAATATGTTTTTTGCAGGGATGGGACCGGCGTGGATGTAATGACGCAATTACAACCGGTGGAAATGTGGCAGCAGAAAACTCCGGTGTGGACGTTCTTATTCCAGACCAAAAATCCTTTTTCCTGCTTAGATAATTCCATTTCAAAAGTGAGGAAATGTAGCCAAGAGGATAAAGTGCTTGACTGTGGTTCAGGAGATCAGAGTTTCTCTTATTCTCAAACCTGTTCTGGATTTTCTGAGAGATCTCAGGTGAATTTTCTCCTTTCTCTGCACCGTAATGCCACACACGTGAGACTGAAGATGGTAGTAGGAGTAGGAAAAAGCAAGTAATTGCAATTAAAAAATTAAAAAAACAGAGCAACCAACCACACAGGCGATGTTCACACTGGCTTGAAACAGTGGGTGCCTGATGTTCATACTGAGCATGTTTCGGGGTTTGTTTTATTTTCAAAAGCTGGCTTTTTTGGTCTCGTAGCCTGAATGCCCACTTGTGACTTGTGCTTAGGTGTGTTCCTCTGGCAGCATATCTTTCATTTTGGTTTCTATAAAGCAAGAATCCAGCTTATGCACTCCAGGATTGCTCCATGGTACAAACAGAGCGACACGGGGTGATGGGAGATGGCTTCCAAAGGCGCGCTCCTGAACCAACACACGATGCAGAGGTGTTTCCATATAATCATAACAGATAATGTCTGCATACAGCAAGCTCTTGAGATAGAATCAGAAAAAGAACCTGGCAGGTTGAACGGGGCTCAGTCCTCTGCTTTAACCTTCAGGCTGCGCCGCTTCAAGAAAAACAAATCAGGTTTAGGAAGACAGTTTCCTAGTAGTTAATCCACCGTCAAAATTCTGTGATATATAAGCAAGACAGCTAATTCCAGTGAATTTTACTTTGATGTACACTTTGCAGTCCACTTTGTTACAGCAAAAACCACTTCAGCCTCTCTTCCCTTGTTTAAATGAATGAAGCATGTTCATGTAATCCGAACTGATGCAGTAAGAATTAATCAGGGCATTTTTATACGTGACTGGTGCTTCAGACCTGCTCTGAAAGGTCTGCCTTTGAGTGAGTGAAGTCTCCCCTCGTGTCCTGTGCTCATGGGTTTGGTGTCAGATTGCGATAAGGAAACCTGCCAGTTGTGATGGTGGCTGTTGTGCAGAAGAGGCACCTCGTTTTTCTTCCACGTAGACCAGTAGGAACCTGTTGGATGGCCAGTTCTCTCTCATGGGCTGAAATGCCTGGGAATTTTTGATGCTTGTTTGTTTCTGCAAAACGCATTTTGAATTATCCTAATGCTTTTTGTAAATGTTCTTTGTTACAGAAGAGGAAGAGGAACAGGTGCCTACCGATGGAGGGACATCTGCAGAGGCCATGCAGGTGCCACTGGAAGAAGAGGGCGATATGGAAGAGGATGAGGCAATTAATGATGAAAACTACTTGAGCAAGAGACCGTTAGAAAGTCCTGAAGCTGAAGAATTCCCACCTGTGAAACGGCCCAAACTATCTGTTTCTAAAGGGGACGCTCTGGATGGAGCTTTGGAACCACGTGAGCCTCTTAGCTCAATAAATACCCAAAAAGTACCACCAATGCTTTCTCCAGTTCATGTTCAGGACAGTACAGACTTAGCCCCTCCTTCACCAGAACCACCAATGTTGGCTCCTATTGCAAAATCGCAAGTGCCAACTCCCAAAACAATAGAGGCAAAGCCATTTGCACCCAAAACAAAATCCAAAACAAATTCTCCAGGGCAAAAGACAAAATCACCTAAAACTACTCCCTCACCAGTGGTTGCTGGAAGTCCCATACGTTCACCAAAAACTGGATCCAAAGAAAAAAAGTCACCAGGTCGCGCCAAGAGCCCCAAAAGCCCTAAAAGTCCAAAAGCTCCTGCTCATGTTCCCCCACCGCCTGTTAAGCCTGAGACACCAAGCAGAACCCCTCTGGCTGCATTAAGTGACAAGATAGGAAAGGAAAACATTCAAGTAAAACAAGCGCAGACAACACCTGAGCCTGTCACCAAGCCAAATATTGAAAACCAGACTAAGAAATTACCAGTAATGGACAAGACTATTGATGATTCAATAGATGCTGTGATTGCTCGTGCGTGTGCAGAACGAGAACCTGATCCCTTTGAGTTTTCCTCTGGTTCTGAATCCGAAGGGGAAATTTTTACCAGCCCAAAAAGACTTTCTGTTTCAGAGACTACAACTCCTAAACCTTCTCTTTCTGCCAATAATACCAGTAAGGCAGGAGCAACCCCAGTACCTCCTTCAGGTGGGACTTCAAGCTCAGACATTTCATGGACAATGGATGACTCGATTGACGAGGTCATTCGAAAGGCAAACATGGGGACACCTTCTAATCCACCTACCAACTTCACTTACTTCTCCTCTCCTTCTGCTTCACCGCCAACTCCAGAGCCTCTTCTCAAAGTCTATGAGGAGAAAACCAAGTTGGCTTCATCAGTAGAAGTGAAAAAGAAACTGAAAAAAGAGCTGAAGACAAAAATGAAGAAGAAAGAAAAACAAAAGGAAAAAGATAAAGAGAAAAACAAGGAGAAAAATAAGGAGAAGGAAAAGAACAAGGAGAAAGATAAAGACAAGGAAGTAAACAAGGAAGCGAAATTTCAGTGGAAGGAACTACTCAAAGATGATGATCTTGATCCCTATAAATTCAAACTAAAGGACTTTGAGGACGCTGACACAAAAGTAAAGTTGAAAGATGGCAATACCAAAAAAGAAAGAGAAAAGCATAAAGATAAAAAGAAAGAGAAGGAGAAAGGCAAAAAAGACAAGGATAAGAAAGACAAAGAGAAACTTAAAGATAAGGGTAAGGAAGATAAGATAAAGGTTTCATCAGCACCTCTTGTGTTACCTCCCAAAGAAATGTCTTTGCCCTTGTTCAGCACACCAACTGCCATGAGGCTTCCTAGCATGTTACCTTCCTTGTCTCCAATGCTTCCTGAAAAACTGTTTGAAGACAAAGAGAAACCAAAAGAGAAGAAAAAGGACAAGAAAGAGAAGAAGAAAAAGAAAGAAAGGGAAAAAGACAAAGAAAAGGAAAAGAAGGAAAAGGAAAAGGAGAGGAAAGAGAGAGAAAAGAAAGAGAAAGAAAAAGAGAAACACAAACATGAAAAGGTAAGTTGTTTAGAAGAGCTGAGGTGGCATATTTGCTTGAAAAGTACACATGGATTCCTGTATTTGCTGCTGAGCATTCAGGTGATGTGTGATTACAGGTTTGATATTAAAAACAAACAAAAAACAGCTCCAGGACTTCCAGGAAGAAGTCCTCCAAAAGTTTCAGGGGTCAACCCACCTCTCTGGGAAGCAAAACAATGGAAGTCCAACTTTGTGAATTTGAAATGTGAGATTGTCTTACATTGCTTTTTGGTTTTGGTTTGTTTTTTTTTGTTTTACCCAAAATTTCTGGTTTTCTTCAACTCACTTTTCACTTGGAAACACACAACCAATGTATGTTCCAATGCACAATTTTTGTTCTGTAAATTTCCACTAGTGGTGTCAGCAACGTTTCATAGAAACTTCAAATTTAGTTTCTCTAGAAGTCCACTGTTTTCAAAGATTATAGAAATCTGCCAAGTGGGCATAAATGAGGAACGGGAGTTATTTGTCACTGTGTCAGGAGAAAAAGGAAACAAGTGTCACCATTTACATCACGTTTCAGAATAGCTACAGAATCCTCCATTAGCCTGACCAAAGCCTTGTTGCTCCAATTTGATGGAAGTAAGAAAATTGTTTTCAAACTATGGTCTAAGTGCATACACTGAATGTTCAAATATCACCTTTTGTTTTGAATTTGAAGCTTGAGAGAGGGAAAGGGACAACTGATTTCCAAACGGGCTGAGCTCCTTCTACTTCTGTAGCTCTTACTGATTTACATCAGCTGAAGACAGTTTCTTCTTTCCAATATCACCTAATCTTCAGAATATCTTTAATATATAAGAAATGAAACCAGCATATTTGCATGTTATCAGATTTGAAATCCCATTAGAAATGGCTCCCCTAATTCAGCATTTGCTGTACTCTTTGTCACTTCACCTTATAATGTGCATTAAATTGTTAATACAAAAAAAAAAAAGAAGAAGGATTGTCGTGGATACAGATAACCTTGGATACAGGATTTCCTAAATCTCTGTCCTTAGCATTAGGAAGCACTACTCAATTTCTGGTTTTACAAAGATTCTCTTTGCGTCCTACTTTGAGCATGATACTCAGTTCATACAAGCTCAGACTTGGGATATTCTTCGCTTTCCATTTTGCCACTGTCAGAGACCGTACCCTGTTGTGCTCTCTGGTAGACTTGAAACAAACTGCTGATTTCAAAATTTAGACTATATTTTAAGTAGAAAAGTGGCATTTCTGTGCAGAATCCAGCTGATTGGGAAAACTAATATTTGTCTGCCATGGATGAATCAGTGATTGACGAGGTGGTGCTCCAGTTGTCCATGTTAATTTAATGTCCAAGTTTTAGGCTGCAAAACATTGTTTCATGGACTCCTCATTTGGTCTGGATGGCAGCTCTCTCCCTGCCCCTCATGCTCGAGGTGGCTTACCAGTATTTCACTGAGAATTTTGGGAGAGTTTCCTCAATAAATTAAATACTCGTATATAAAATAGAGGTAAGTTGTTTGTTTTTCATATGTTTGATTTTGCGTTTCTTCTCCAATTCTCTGAATCTAATTTGATGTAGAGCAATATAACAGCTACACAAACAAATACAAACTGGTAAAGCTTGAATATGGACTGAACATATATATATTAGGAAAAAGAGTTCAGTGATAAGAAAAACTTGGACAAATTAAATTGACAAAGCTGCCCATTACCTTGGCAAAAAGTCCCTGTCAAAAGATAAACTTTAAAGCTAGAATGCATGAAAGAATCCCCAGATAGAATTAAAATTTAAACTGATTCTTGATAGATAAGCTTTTTTTAAATCCACCTCTTTGCTTCAAGTCAGGATTTTAAAAATAAATTTCCCCTTTAAATCTCTTGAGCGATTTTCATTTTTTGCAAGGCCGCACTGCTGGTGTCCTGGAAAAATGGAGAGTTAGAGCTTTATCAGTTGGTGCCCTGAGGTATGTGGCAAAGAAGCTAAATCCTTGAAGATTAGCAAAAAAAATGCAGCACATGGCAATAAGGGGCTTATATGACTACTAGTATTAGTTCAGGTGAAAGAAGTATTGCTTATACATAAAACTGGACAAATCCACTGACAATGTATTTTTAGTTAGCTACAAAGGAGTCTTATATTGCTGGACTTTACCTCTTTGGTGATTTGGGAAGCTTAGTAATCCACTGTAAATGCTCTTCTGCTGGCCCCAATTCCTAGTATTACTCCCGAATGCTGCTCTTTCCTTTTAACCCCTAAAAGTACATGTTTCCTTAATTTAGCTTTTAGATCACGCAGTGACTTACTTAGGCAGCGGTCGTGCTTTAGGAGCAAATGATGGAGTTACTGCTCGGCCACCGAGCCGTCCGCGATGCGTCTGCTTTGGAGGTGTAAGTGCAGTCTGGAAGGTAGGTTCGGGGGCTGCTGAAAACTTCAGCCCCTGGTGGCCATTACAAAGCATCAGATTCGTTACATAAAGCAGTAAGTAGCAGCTATTGCTGTTCTTAAACAGAAGAGTTAACTCGATATAAGAATCGATGGTAACATTTCCATTCTTCAAATATAATTGCAGCTATTATGCAAGCATGCGGCCCATCCTCTTGGGGAACTGAAGCTGGTTATACCGTTTTCCCTGTAATTTACCCCAAGTTGCTGGGTAGAAAGACTCAGAGCAGCACCAAGTACTCAACATAGATGGCTGAAAGCAGAAGCTAAAGCCTGAAGTGGTCAGTCTCAGGGCTGAAGAAGAGGAGATTGGGGTAGGGCTTGCAGCTCCGTGCTCTGCCCAAACTGTTGGGGTGCTGCCCTGGGAACCCGGAGACGAGGCTGGGAGCAAGGGTGCTGCCCTGCACGCGGTGCCAAATTAAAAGCAGACAATTGAAGCAGTTACACCCCGCTTCTACGACAGAGATTACTGGGCATGCTGTAGGAATGACTGAGCAGCTTGTGAAGCAGCTGCTGACCCAGTTTCAGCTAACCTTAATACGCTGAGCTGTAAACTAAAGCAGTCGAGGAACTCCCTTACAAGAAAGGGAGCCGTCCTCACATCGGTGCTGGGCTTGCCACGGCTGCCCCAAAGTAAACAGTTCTTACTCGTGAGTGAAAATCTTACCGTCGGTGTAGAGGAAGACCAGGATATCCACAATATCGCTGTGAATGCTCCTTAATTTTTGTTCTGCTCCAACCCTACACGCAAACCCTCCTCTTGTATCAAAGGGTAAGAGTTTGGATTGTTGCAGAGCCCAGTTTTCCTCTCAGAGCTGACTGTGCTGTTAGTATTTGACGTAAAGAAGTGTTTTATGTGATTTTCTTTTGCCATATGAGCCCCTGCCATTGTTTCTTAGAACAGCTTTGTGATATACAAATAATAATGCAAAGGACATTAATACAAGGGCCCAATGAGGTGGGTATCTTTGTGTGCTGTGTGCTGTAAGTACAAACTTCCATACCAGGTCTCCATTCAGTGGACGATGCTACAGTTTAAGATGTCAGGAAAGCAGTTAAAAGACTTACCCATTGAAAGCAGCAGTGAAATCGTCCCAGCCAGTAGGAGCTCCAGAGATAACAAAAAAAACTCTTGCAACATTGCAGGGGCATGACATAACAAAAAATTGGGCTGTATAAACAAAAGGGTAGAGAGTAGCCTGTGTAGCAGGCTAGTACATATCCACGGAGAGCTTTATCAAAAAGTGTGGTTAACAGTATCAAAACAGAAATACTACACAAGCTGCAGCCCTTCTCTCTGGAGTAGACATCTCCTGATGAGCAGCTCCAATTTTTTGGACAAGGTGTGTGGCACAGGACTTTGTCCTTAGGAGTCCTAACATAAGTCCTAACTGAGCCCTTCCCTTCTGTCCTGCTGTCTCCTGCACTAGTCTGTGCTTTAAATTGGTTGTGTGCCCTCTCTTTCTTTATGAAAGCGTTTTAAAACAGATTGTTCCCACTGAGAATTGCTCAGGTTTCCGTTCAGTGTATGCTTGCTCTTTTTGGCTCTCAAGTTCTTGGACCATATTTTGCTAAATTCCTGTTTTGTTAAATACAGTGATGCACATGCTTAAAATGAGATCAGTCTCCCTCTCTGTATGTGTACATATACATATAATGTGTGTATATATATATAATGTGTATGCATATATATTTTTCATATAATTATATATAAGTGGAGCAACTTATGTATGGAAAATCATTAAAGTTTCACCCGTAAAATCTGAGAAGATTCTGTACAGGTGTTGCAAAGCAGTAGCTTTGGCTGGCTCAGTGGAAGTTGATAATTATGGCAGAGTTCAAAGAGTTTAGGGACATATTCTAGTGGTCCGAATCCACCAGATACCAAGTTTGGAAATCAGGCCGTCTGACTTCCATCTGAAAAATAGCCATTAGAAACCTCAGCCAAATTGCATTAAAGGCAGTGGTTCTGTTACGTGTGTGTGTGGATAAGCACTTTCGTAAAGTGTTCAGTATGTGCTTGAGGTTTATTTGCTTTCTCTGTGTCTAGTTTTGATTGAAGAGTGCCACGGTACCTTTATGTGATGAATCTGAGTACTAATGGCTTGAATTTAAGTCTCAGAAAAAAGTGCAAACACCTGTCAAGTTTCAGCACTAAGGTCAAAGCATTTCATGTCATTGTTTAGAAACATACCGAATTTTTTAGTTAAATGCTAAATCAGTAAGACTTGTAAGGAAGTACGTGAGCTATTACAAAGTCAGGGGAATTTCAATTCGACTTTTTAGTCCAGAATTTGTATTTTTGATTTGCTGTGGCTGGGAGCTCCTAGCAAACTGTGACCATCCGTGCTGCAGCACAAAGTGTGAGAGAACAATATAAATATTAAGCCAGTATACTCTGGTTAACTCTATCAGTGCTTTCATGTAATTAATATTGTTTGGGAGTCTCTTTACAGTCTGTGATTGGTGATTGTGTTCCCTTGTACAGATAAAGGTGGAACCAGTTGTTCCAGCTCCATCACCGGTTATTCCTCGGCTGACATTAAGAGTGGGTGCAGGCCAAGACAAGATGTAAGTACAAAAAAAGCCATCTGCAAGGTGTGTGCTTAACACGCTTCATCATCTGTCACATGTGGCAGCTCTTATTTTCAGTGGAAAACAGTTTAAAATTAGTGGCAAATGACACTCATGCAGCTATGACATCTTTTGGTCATTCTAACAAAAAATCAAGCAGAACACTTACCAACAGAAACTTTTTAGATATTTTACCCTTTTTTTTTTTTTTTAACCCTCCAAGTGGAACCCATCATCTTCCATCCATCCTGTTTTTCCCAGGCAAGAGTACAAGACTCCATCTAGACTCATATGCTACCTCCGGTGACACTGAGTCAGGCTTCCATAATGGATAGGTATCGCTAGAGTAACCTGCAGCCAAGTTTCATAATGCACTTCAGCTAACAGTTGTTTTATGCTTTAAAGCATAACAATTGAAATGCCTTTATGCGTGTCTGTTTTATTATAATTGTTGATGATTATTCCTGAGTGTACCTAACACATCTCAAATGTTTGTTCATTAGCTCCCTAATTATTGGGTGCTGTTGTACAAATAGTAGTTATTTAGTACTGAATAGCCATAAATAGAATGATCCCTATCCTGAGATCATACAGCATAAGCAGGTGGGTAGAGACTCTGGGGAAACCAAGCGTCACTGGGCTTTGTAGGCTACTCCTGTCTCGTGTGTGAAAGTTTCATTTAATCATTTTCTTGTTGTTGTTTTTGATTGAATAGACTGCACTTTTGTGTCTGGTGGTAGACATGAGCACCAAACAGATTTTTCCTTTCTGTTTATCCCATTAAATATTGCTAATCTAATTGCTTCTCTTTTAAAGACATTCTGAACTAAATCCCCTAATCACTAATTTTTCTGCTTAATAAGTTGAGTGGCGTCTATGATGATTATTCTGTTTTTCTCTGCTGCCCTATTCTGCTCTTTGGCCAAGTAGGTAACTGTGAATTATGTTGGCTTGCAGTTGCTATGGGACAGAGGCAACCAAAGATGGTTTTGATGGGACACCACGCCGAAGATCAGGGCTTCTTGCTGTTCTCTCTCTGTTTTTCTACCATTCCTGTTTTCCCCCTTTCACAGAATGAGTGTGATCTAAAATTTCCGTGCCTCAGATTGTATGAAAGCTCTCACTGCTTCAGGACAGCTGTCTGTCTGCTGCATGCAGCCTGAACATGTGCGGCTGGACAGACTGTCCATTTAAAGCCTGCAAATCCACCTTCCATCTTGAGGAGCTATGGATACTTTCAAGCTCGTCTATTCAAGAACTGTAGAAATGTTGATATCTGAAAAAAAAAAAAAGTTTTATTTTCAAGGCAGAGCTTGTAGATCATAGTTCTGAAACCATATTTTAGTACCAAAAATACTATTTTGCTTCCCCTCTTATCTCACCCCAATCTTTCTCACGCCCACACACATTTTGAAAAGAGACTTCAGACTTTATCTGCTTCCTACAAACCCTGTGAGCACATCATCTTCAGGCCTGCTAGCTTGCAGTGGGTCAGAGATACTGACAGCTCAGTTTTTGGCCCTCTGGGAAACCCGGCTCCATCCCAGTTTCCAATATACCTCTCTATTGCCACCTTGACAGGAGACTTAGCTTAAAGTTTCTCAACAAAGTAAGGAAGAATTAAACAGCAAGGCTGAGATCTTCTGGGGTGGAAGAGTTCTGGAGGCAGCTGATAGGCAGTGCTAAAAAGTGCTTGGGCAGCATCAGTACGGGGCGCAGGAGGGGAACTCCATCTTCACTGCTTGATACTTATCTTTGATACTGCTTCAAGTTGTGCAACCAGATGAGGCTTCAGTCCTCAGTATTCCATCTCTATTTGCATACTCATTTCCCTTTCCTTCCCTAGACATCTCCCCCCTATGCCTACCATACGGGCCTCCTAACTTTGCCTGTAAAAGTTATACCTTCTGACCAATGGCAAACACAAAATTTTGGAGCTTTGCAATAGCTTTTAGGATTTGTCATAGTTTTCCAAGGCAAAACCCAGGAAGAAATCTGCTGTTGCACAATGAAACCCAGTTTGTGCCATGTGGCCTTGGCTCTGGGAACTGTTTAGTGTGGTGTCCAATGTCTAATGCAGCAGGGCTTGCAGGTGAGCTGTCCTACTCTAAATAATGTTTTTTTCTTTCATCCTAAGCAATTAATATTCAGCCTTGACTTAAAGCATATTTTAATTTTCGTATGTAGTGATCATTATAAGGACTGGTATGGCTCTGAGAGAAAGCAGCATCACATGTGTGGTTTGGGCTGCTGAAGTATACCAAAAGTCTCTGCTACCTGGATTAAAGTTTTTAGTTGCAAGGCCATAGTAGGTTCATCAACCTTTTACATAGCTTGTAAGAGACAGAAAGAAAAGCTAGGCTTCTGTGTTATGTTAAGGGAAAGTTAAACTTATGTTTCTTCTGTATTGATAACAAAGGTCTGAATATCAGGTAATTGTCAGGTGGGGTTGTTGATTCAGATGTCTCTGGAACCTTTACTAGCACAGAATTATTTAAGATTATTGTGAATGGCCATGGAAATATGTCAGAGGAGTTTCTGGGGATTGATAGAAGTTGATGAGTTATAAAACTAGATGGAGTAATGATTTTTTTCAGTTTCCTCTGTTAGGAGGAAGAGCTGTTGGGAGGATTTGGGAGGAACTTAAATACCCATTCGGTTGGAAGTTGGTCTGTTTTGGGGGAACTTCATGCAAAACATTGTCTTTAATGGAAGTACTTGCAGAGCTTGGTGATGTCACAAAGTATTTTATAGAATCATTTAGGTTGGAAAAGACCTATAAGCTCATCTAGTCCAGCCGTCACCTAACACTACCAACTCCACCCCTGAACCATGTCCCTCAGTGCCACATCCACGTCTCTTGAATACCTCCAGGGTTGGTGACTCCACCACTTCCCTGGGAAGCCTGTTCAATGCCTAACCGCCCTTTCCGTGAGGAAATTCTTCCAAATTTCAGGTATCTGAAGAAAAGATGTCAGATTTGATGACACTTAAAATGGAAGTTCAAATCTCCCTGTAAATACAGCAAAGGAATGGCAGCACAAATCTACCCAAATAATGCAGTGGTGCTGAGGACGACGCCTTTGCAGTGGAGCAAACAATTTTGCTATCATTTTGCTTCTCAGCCCCTCTGCATGGACCAGCATACAAAGCAGTGCTGGTTGTGGCAGAGAACTTTTATTGTTTCTGTGAATACAAGTGCATAGTGGACAGTCGAGCTTGTCTAGTGCACAAATATTCTTCCAACACCCATCAGTTCAAAAGAGATGGCAGTTAATGACATTAGCTTAATGGACGTGAAAATGTAGCTGTTGCTGAACGATGGGAAGACCAATATTGGAAAACTGTTACACTTTAGGTTTTTTTGGAAGTGTTTTAACTGCACAGTAAAACAAGAAGAAAGTAGATTCTAATCAAAGCATTTCCATCTTAGTTGTAAACAATTACAGCAATACTTGCTTGGATGCCACATTAGAAGAAATTTACTGGATTCCATTCTAATGCAATTAGAGCTAATTTTGTTCTTTAAATGAATAAAAGGTCAGCTAGTAAATCTAGTTTATCTCAAGTCCAGGCTTCAATAAATTGTTTTATTTAATTTGTTGTAAAAGATCTTATCCTTAATGGGCCTAGCTCTTATTAGTTTGCTTGGGTTCTGAAATATTTATGACCACCTTTTTAGATATGATTTGAATGATATGTAGGAAGGGTTTTTCACTGTTTTTTTTCCACTCCAGTGTTATCAGGGTAGAAGATTGCTAACTGAGTTAGTATAGGAAGGAACTAGAGATGTTATCTTTAAAAAAAATGTAAAAAGCACAAAGCTACTATAGACTTTTCAATTTTAAATCATCTGCAAATGATGAGCAGAATTTAATACTTTTATTCAGTTGTATCATGGTTTCTTTTTGTCTAGTTATTTTTCCTGAGCATAAATCACATTTCATAAACACAAGTTTTTAAAAACTTTCATACACATGAGTTTTCTACATGTAAATTTTTAAAAAGCATATCTATTGATGAGCTGTTGACATTCCAGTTACGAGCACGGTTGCCATAAACTTCAGGTAAAGCATGTGCTGTAATTTTTGATACAGACAAAATACATAAAATACAATTTAAATACAATTTTTAAGAAAAACCTCATGGTTTCTAACACTAATGGCAGACCACGAAGCAGAGTACCTCTCGTTAGTCATTGTTTAAGTGCTTCTTTGACACAGAAGCAGGATATATGTGTGCATATGTATGTGCATGTGTTTGTGAAATGAGGCCTCTGAACTTTGTCTTAAACTGTCGGGCTTTTGCTCCAGACTTTTACCACGTTGATGGTGTGTTCCCTGCCATCAGCAGGAAAACAGACATGAATAGGGGAAGGACAGGTATTTTAACAGTGTTTAACTTGTAAATCTGACCAGCCACTCTACTGAAATTGCCCCTTGTCTTGCGTATTTTTAAAGCGAGTAGATCTGTGACCTTCTCCACAAAAATCACACACATGCTAAGATATGTGTGCCCATGCATCTATAAAAATGTGTATTAAATAACCTGTGGATTTTAAAATAAAATCCAAAAAGGATTAAGGGATAGAAGGAGTTTTTGTTTTGTTTTTTTTTGTCCAGATATTTAATTGACTCCACTAAAGCTTTTTATCTCTTGCTAGGATGTTATCAGTCCAAGGCCATACTTATGTTCCTTTGGAGGCTCACTCAACAGCACAATATGCCCATGACAAAAGCCACCAGCCTAACTAACTGACATCCTTTGTAGGGCACCTCAAAGCCAAGTGGCAATATGGACCAAATTAATTTGCAGCCTCTAGGTGCAATCTCTCTGGGTAATATTGGTGACCCAGAAGTATGTTTCTGGGACTAAGAGGGGAACTTGTCCCATCGCTTTCTGTTTTATTAGAGTTTCTGTGATTGACCATCCAAGGCTTTCCACCACAGTAGGGTGATCATAACACGTTATTTTTATAAGTTGGCCAAATGGCACATGTCTGTCAAAGTGGAAGCCTGAAAGGAAATACAGCTTGAGAAAATGGCATGATTCTGAAGCTCTAACCCGACCTGAAACACAGCTGGACTGCTGGAAGGTGTTTATTTTTCATAAATCAGTGGCTTGGGTCATCACTGCTACTTGCTCAAGAATTGATTATTTGAAGTGCAGCCACAGTTGGGCAACAGAATTCCAATCAAGCAGTTCTTTATGCACGCTTTTTGAAATTGCGTAAAACTCTGCCATCTAACCTGTAGCAGGATGCCACCAAATTTATTATAGGGTAACGGTCTCCAAAAACACATGCCTAAAATATGGATATCCTATCTGCAACAAGCTTAATTTGGAGAAGAATTGAGCTGCAAACTCTCTGGAGATTAAATTTTCTTGGGAACACACACACAAAATCAGGCTTAAAAAAGGTAAGGGCACCAAAGGAGGAGATGAGAGTTGTTGGCAGCTCCATGAATACACTTTTATTGACCTGGCTGAAGACAAGAAATTAGGCAAGGACTGTGTTGGTATTCCCCAGAGTTCACCGGGGATCTGTAATTGCTGGTGTAACATGAATATGCATTTTTTGGAAGGTACTCAAACAAATGTTTTTTTTGGGCTGTGTAAATAGCTAGATATCTAAGATAGGACTTTGCTATTAGCTCCAATTAAAGTAGAATTCTGCCCTATGTAGTTTTCAAGAATGCCTCTCATTTTTACACTATCATCTTTGGTGGGTATTCATGAACTTTCATTTTTAATGGGCTTGTTCTCTTACGGATAAACAAGACCTTTGGAAGAAACTTTTGAACTTTGGGTGCTGTTTAGCAGGGAGCCATTCAGACGTTGATAATTTAGATTGCTGTCTTCATCGTGTTTGCCCACAATAGCTGAATAATGGGGTTCATTAAGCTCCCTTTGTAGGCACATCCAAATTGTTTGCCTCTAGCCTTGGGCTCCCTGTGTGTGGCTAGGGAGGAAAGGATTGGCTTTTTATTGACTTGTCAAGCCATAGGTTTGCATTACGGCCAAGTAGCTCGTGACCCATTCCATTTATTTCACTGTTTTGTGGTGGGGAAACAGGTAAAGGAATCCTGCTGGAAGCCCCTCCTCCCGCACGTTTTCATGAATAAGGGCAGTGTTTGTAGCAGTTAAGGCACCGTGACCAAATCCTCCAAAAGACGTAATGCAAGCAGCATGGGGCTATTGTGGGACGCAGCTGTGGGCGGTGTTGGTTACCCCGCGAGACGTTGCTTATTCAACAGAAAGCTCTGGAGGAGAACTTGCTGTGGAATTAAATAGGAGGGAAAAAGTGATACTTCGGGGAGAAAACTGGAGAAAGGGAAACCACTGTTTGGGAAAATTAAACAATAGAGGCCGAGCAGCGAAAGTCTCTGTTTATTGCAGTGCTAATGGGTATCCCAATTATTTTACAATGCAGCACTTAGCAGTGAAAGCTTGTGTTAACTGTGCTTTGCCAGAACTAACGCCCCGGGTGTCACTCCAGCTCTTGCTGTAAGACAGAGGAGAGCATGTAATGGTTAAATCATTTTTGATATGATCAATAGACCACCTAAGTGAGGAGGCAGAGCGATGAAAAATGATCTTGCTCCTCTCCAAGGCTGCAGAGGTGTGCTTTAGGAATTCCAGTGATCTTGGCTGCTCTCATAAATCTGTGTGTGTGTGTAAGCAGACCCACATTTTTCTGTTCTGTAATCATTAAATTAGAAGAGCTGGAGGACTGCTTTTTCAATGCCTTTTCAAATTCTGAATGGATGTGCATTTTAATGGAGATATTGTGTGGGGTATGATTCATATCCCTTTCCTGATTGTTCTTTTTGAGTGTAACTTATTGGCCCCAATGCTGCTGTGAAAGCCGCATGTGTGGTCTTGTATCCATCCAGAAGTCCTGTTTGCTGCACTGGAGGTTCCCCAGCCCCTCCCTTGCTGCAGGATTGCAGCTTTTACATGGAAAAAAAAAAAAAAAAAAAAAGATTATATCCCTTTTACTGAAACATGTAAATAATCAGTTTATATTTCTAAAGGTGATTCAGAATAGTTTTTTCTTCCTTGTATGTGAGTTATTTCCAAGTTCAGATTTAGTCTTTAGCTTTTTCTTTTTCTTTTTTTCTTTTTTTTTTCCTTTTTAATTACAGAAGCCACCCCAACTAATTATTCATCCTGTTTATGGTAGCTGGTAGGCTGTGGCAAATTATTTTCATTTTGCTGCTGGCCACATCGGGTGATGACTCCAAAAGTGAATCCATAAAAATGCTTGAGTCATTAGAAAACAAAACAAGTTACTGTGAGATTCTTTGATTTTTCTGCTTATTGCTCAAGAGTAAAAAATTGTATACTGTACAACGCAATTAAAGAAAAAAAACCTTCGGGCATGTTTAGACACATAAGCAAATTGCTTGTTTTAAATGGGCATGAGCAGCTGCCCTTGCAAAGTACAACATAAATCGATCCAATCCGTGTGAAAGAATGGAAAGGCAGATGGGTATTTGTTTAAAAGAACAGTTTTGCCTCCATAGAGGAGTATTGCAGGAGATGGGTACTGATTTGTGCTTGTCTTTGATGGAGATGCTTCTTTTTATTGAAGTTTTTAAACAAAAGTAAGTAAACTGCATACACCAAAAAATTAATATTTTAGTTCCTGAGAGCTGGACGTGCAGAAGAGGTCCATGGAGAAGTTACCTTCCCTAAACACAAGAGAAGAAGGTGGTCCTACCCAAATTTAGTAAAGGCACCCTATGAGCAGCTGAGCTGTAGCTCTACAGAGCCTGCAAGTTCAGGACTGGCATCTTGCATGTTTCTTACAGAAATATGTCTCAGTAACAAGCTGGAAATTACCATTTCAGACGTTCCTAAACCCATGCTGGCATAATTTCCTAGCAGTTAATGACATTTTATATTCTACCCTGGTTCCCATTAAAACGGGTAGATGTAGCTTCTAGATCATGCATCCCATAACATTTCCCAGGACAAATGATAATAAAGGGCAGTTTGCAATGAACACATAAGAGAAAGTTTGCAAAGAGCTCGTTGGCATAAACATGTTTTACCAGCTTCTGGCGTTGCCGTTCAGAGCTCAGCACAAGGGGATAATGTTAGGTGGTTTTCCCATCGAAGCTCTGAGCAGCTTTGTTATTGATGATAAGAGAGAAAAGAAGATGAAAGATAGCGAGACGCCACGCTACCAGCTCAGTTGTGTTTTGTCAGACAGGCGATGAACCATCCCGAGCTGTAAGTCAGGATGGTGAGAAAGAACAGGAGGGAGATGTGGGAGTCATTGGCAGAAAGGTGGTTGTGGTTGCTGGGAGAAATAGCCTGGTGTAATAGATACAGAGGGTGGAGGCCACGGACAGAACTCTGTTTTACTTAAAGTAATGGAAAAATAAACAGTAGAAACCCTGTAATTCAATTCCAAGAGTGCAGATGCCTGTAAACCAAAGGAGATAGCTAGAAAAGTCAGCAGGACTGAAGACCTAATGGATTCAAAAGTGGTGATTTCTGCCTCTGGAAAGGGGGAAACAACTACAGAGTGAAATGCATCAGTAACTCCTTCAAAACGGGTGTTGAGTGCAAACATTGTACCTCTAGGAGAAAAAGGCTGTTAGCAAAGGGGTTGTGTCTTCAAAGCAAAAGACTGTGGAGGTGAAGTCAGGCTTGCCAGAAGTCAAGCTGAATTAAATGTTGCAAAGGAAGAGAGGATCATGGAAGTGAAGACAGGGAGGAGGTGAAGAATGATGTCAGTACGAGCCAAGAAGGGACTCATACAATATCCCGAGTTGGAAGGGACCCACAAGGATCATCAAGGCCAACTCCTGGCTCCACGCAGCACCACCCAAAACTCAGACCGTATGTCTGGGAGCACTGTCCAAACACTTCTTGATCTCCATCAGGCTCGGTGCTGTGACCACTGCCCTGGGGAGCCTGTCCCAGTGCCTCTCAGTGAAGAACCTTTTCCTAATGCCCAACCTGAACCTACCTGACGTAGTTTCATGCTGTTCTTGGGTCCTGTCGCTGGTCACCAAAGAGAATACCTTGCCTCCGATCCCATGTCTGTTCTCCCCTTTACTGAGAACTAAGACAAGAGGGATAATGGCAGTAGGTTGACAGTGGTGAAAGTTAATGATAATGGATTGAGAAGCAAAAATATAGGGACATTTGCAAACTGATGTCAAGGAACGGGATAATCTTCCTCCCAAGTTACAAAATAGCTGGCTTGTGAATTTGCAGACTCAGTGACAAGTAAGTTTTGAATACATTTAGTTTTATTTTAAAATTCAATGTTGGTTAAATCTATTTTAATAAATAATATATAAAGGAAAACAGAAATGCGGAAGAAGGGGAAAGTGATCAAGGTACCTGATGACAGCAATACATTTAATTACAGAACAAATTTTGGAGGAAGAGCTAATTAAAGGCTTGGAAATAAGTGGAATAAAACACAACATGGAAGTAAGCCATACTAAATCAGCTTGATAACAGTTTTTGATAACTGATTCTGTACTTTCACATGGTCCAGTTGGCAGTCCCTGTGGGAGACGTGGCTGGGCAGGGCTAATTTTTTGCCATGCATCTCATATACCTGTTTCCACCACCAATGCTGAGAGCGACTGCTTCCACCTCCCACTGCAGAGCAATTTTTTGGGGTCTTGCAGTACAGGAAGAAGCAGTTGCTGAGTACGTAATCAAATTGCTTCCCCTCCAAGGGAAAGCCTCAGCTTCAGTGGAGAAGAGCTGGGACACTCATATGTGCGTGGCTGGAATAAAGTTGACAGCCGTCCTCCCACTGGGAGAAGGGATGCTCTCTTCTGGCTGAATGAAAGGTGGCAAAGCCGAGCTCCCTGGATTTTACGAAAATGTTTAATACTATCACAGTGAAGCTGACAAAGACAGGGATTAGTAGAGGAGCTGTTTAGTAAGGAACTAGCTCAAAGGTAGATAGCAACTGAGAGTAATAGAGAGCTTATCTAACCAGAGAGGAGGTTACTAGTGAACGTGCTCAAAGATGTGTTTCAGGACTGATCTGCTTTAATAATTTCATTAAAAATTTAGTCCCAATAGAAGGTAGAGCACTGATGTCATTTTTTTGTCAATAAGGTTGAAGGACCATGTCAGCTGAGGATCTGATGATTGGAAAGAACTTGGTCCCCTTGAATACAAGGGAAAAATCCTTTTCAATTCGAGGGGACCAAGAAAAAATGCAGTTAAGGCTTTTGCATTTGAAGAGTACCAAGAGCAACTTAGCTGGTCGGTAGGTGAATCAAGGGGGTGATGGATCATGAGTTGATCGTGGAGTTGCCACCGTGATCCAAGGGTGACCATAGGATGTATTGCAAGCGGTCATTTTAGCAGAGATAGTGGAAGTGTCTGAGCTGTCATCCGAGATGCTGTTGGTACTTCACCTGAAATGTTATATTCAGTTCTTGAACACTGCTTGTGTTCAGGAACGATGAATTGTTGAGAGCAGGTGTGAAGGAGGGCTCGGGGAACTGGTAGGGGAAGCAGAGAGGAGTCTGTTATGATAGGAGAGGAGAACAACTTTGTGTGTTTAGTCTAGCATGTGAAGAGGGGATATGATTGCTGGCTACAAATACATCAGGCAAGTAAACATTTTGGAGGGAGAAAGCTATTTAAGCTAAAGAACAATGTTGGCACAAAAACAAGTGGGAATTAATTGGCTATGAATGGAGGCTGGAAATTAGAAGAGGTTTCTGTGCCACCAGAGTGGTGCGATCCTGAAGCAGGGTAATAGTGGGGACAAAAAGATTAACCGGTTTTAAGACGAAGCTCAATAAACTTGTGAATGGGATTAGGTGACACGATGCCTGTGAAATTGCTAGACTCATTTGTCCAGGAAGGGATGTTTGCGGGGTTTTGCCATAGCGATGAAATGGCGAGTGAGCCATCGGAGCTCCGTGTGCACCATCAAAACCCCAGGTGCTTACAAGGACCCCGTGCCACCTGTGTTTGGCCAGGCAGTGTCCACAGAAAGGGACAGTGTTTTGGAACACGTGTTCATTGCTCATTTTCTTTGCTAGAGAAGAATATCACCCTGCAAGCAATTAATCACATGAAAATACGTTTTTATTATTATTTCAAGGTTAAGTATTGAAGTCTTTTCACTCGCAAAATTGCTAGGGGCTTGGCAGAAGGTTTGATGCATTTTGGCACCCTGCAAACATGCAAGCTGGTCACAGCGCATATTTGTGGAGCCTCTGTTTGCCAATAAGACTTGTTTGCACAGAATAAAATATTCAGCAGGGCACAAGAGATAAAAACTAAATTTCCCTTTCTAAAAGTAATATGGGAATTAGCTTACATTACAGAGCTTAAATTACACTGATTCTCCTCCAGGGTTGGAATAAAATTTTCAAAATCACCTCTAATCTGTGAGGAATCTAAACCATATGGAAATGTTCCTAATTCCCCTGGGTGTTTTTGACACTTCTACCCATAGGTCTTAGAGTATTTCAATTTTTTTCTTTTTTTTTCTGGTGGAACAATCTCAGTTACAAGTGTGAGATTTCTAAGTAATTAAAATAGTTACACCACCTCTCTTTCTAGCATTGAGGAACTTGTATCAGTAAGGGAATATCAACACTAATAGATAAGAAATGTCAGCCGTAATAATGAGTGGCAGTTGTGCTAGCTTTAATTATGTCAGTATGGTTGGTGGTGACATTTTCCTATGTACAGAGACCCTTTAGCTCATGCTCCTTGCTTAAAAATGGGTCATTAGGACTTCTAAAATGTTGTTTTCTTCTAGGCAGAGCCTACGTGAAACAATTTTTAAGGAGCTTGACCTCCGAGAAACAAAGATGCCTGTAATTCTTGACCAGACCTTTCTCAGTACTGACACAGCATTTTTTGGAGCCTGTCGCTTGTAACAGACATACAGCTCTGTGGTTCATATCCTATTTTTGAAAAGCCATTTCCTTTTGGTGCACGTGTCTTTTCCCTCTGTTTATATGAAGCAGTCAACGGGGCTTTCAGCCGTAAGAATCAGAATGAAATCAAATAAATTGCTTCCAAAGATAGGAAGCTACTTCACACCTTGGAGCCTCCTTTTGCTCCAGATGTGGCGTGTTACGGCTCATGCCAATTAGAGACGATTATAAACTGACCTGTTGTGATGCTAAAGAGCTGGGGAGAATTTGCACTTTGCTTGCGAGCCAACACCATTTTCATCCTGTTTGGGTTTGGATCTGTCTATGTGAACAGAGCGATTGCTCCAGAGTAATGATGAAAATGGGATCTCATTAACTCTACCATTGTGAAGAGGTGTTTTTTTTTTAACATGTTATTGATACATATGTTCAATTAGAAAAGCACTGAGGTTCTTAAGAAGTACAGTTCCTGTAAGCATTTAAGGAGAAATCCAAAGCGAATTTAGGTTGGGCACAACCAGATGCACATTTACATTAATTCTGTTTTTTCAGAAGGGAGTGGTAGCCTTTAGTTATGATATACGGAGGCTCTTGTTACCACATCTATTCCAAGGGTTTTCTCACACCTCTTCATTCTGGGGGAACTATTTTGATTCAAAAACAGCTTTGATTTTTATCTTTCAGTGTAGAATACAGATGTGATACATCGCCAGGCGAGCAGTCTGCAGAGAGAAGTGTGATTCTCATCTTGGGACTCTGAGCGTGTTGATGGCAGTTGATGTTCATTTATGTTGTATGACTTCAAAAAATATTAATCCAGCCCCAGTTTTAGAGTTTATGGACTTTGGATGAGGAGGAGGGGAAAGGAAGTGAAATTTCATCTTTATGTAGTGTTGTACTTACAGACTTACAAATCCTGATTTTGGAAGCACAGGGAAAGCACATTTGGGATAGAATGTAACGATACAGGTATGGTGATGTCCAAAAGTGCAGATTAAAACCTAGCATGGACCTCAGTAGCAGGAGGATCGAAGCTTTGCTACAGCGAGTACCGCCTACTTGCAGCATGCTCCGTGCCTCACTTTTCTTGTCTATAAAGTAGATCTCGTAAATCTTGCCATCATTTACATACTGTTTTGATATCAGGTTTCTCGCCAAGTCTGAAGTAACATTAATTATTAGTCGTGGGACTGCTATTTCCCTTTGATTTCTCCCCACCTCCATATTGCCATGTGTGCAGCCCCTTTTTCAGGAAGGAGGACAGGCCCAACCACCCTCTCTGAGATTACTCCATCACCTCTAATGGTGCAGCACGAAGCCATTCATTTCTCCACTCTGGAGTCTAAAGTCTCAGAACTTTATTAGCCCAAGGGAGTGGTAGGCCCAAGCGTGCTCCAAAATGCCGATCTCCTGTTTTGATAACTGAGCTCTAAAAATCAAGATAAACAAGCTGCCCTATATACTGAACGTGTCTTAATTGCATACTTGAAGCAAACCAGCCAATCAATGGGGATGTGTCACCCGCTAATGAATATTTGTAGTTTTGGAAGATTTTATTCGTGATGTTCCCTACAGTTTCTGCACTTATGAGTAGAGTGGCTTTTGAAGACCCTGTTCAGGAGGAGAACCTGGCTTTATCTTGGCCAGGAAACTATAATTTAATTTAATACGTTCGCTGGGCATGGTCACTCTTATTCAAATTGTATTAGCTAATACTTCTTTTAAACTGTTTACATTGTGTGCAAAGTTGTGTTTAAAATCTTATTAGCTAATACTTTTCCTAGTGCAGACTAGGGAAGGGTTGACTCCCTGAAGAACTCATGGCAGGACTTTGTTTACTTGGAGGGGGGTAGAAGTGGGCGCGGGGAAAGAGGGAATAATGATGTTTGAAACCCTACAAATGACTTCTGCTGAGCCAAATATTTTGTTCTCTGTCCCTCTCCTCAGTTTTATTATTGCCAAATTTTATTTTATTTTTATTAAGAGGAGGCTTTCAAGTCGCAGGGGTGACTTTGCAAGCCGTGCGAGCAGTGCCACCACCCAAGGTCTTGAGCGTTCAGCTTTGGGAACAGTGGAAGGAGGAAGGCACAAAAGCAGCATCAGAGCTGGTGTGTGGCCAGTCTGAAAAGAGCCCTCATGAGCCATGTGCTAAGGTTTTCATTGAACCAGAAATGCACCGCAGACATTGAAGAGCCAAAGAGAAAGCTTGCTTGGTGGGAGATAACAGCGTTTTTTCAAAAGTACCCCTCTAACAGGAGAAAGGGGCAGGGGTAGACGTGTAGGTTGCTCCCAGGATGATGTGATAGCAGGACCTTCTTCCTTCTGCATGTCGCAGGCAGTGAGTTCGGAGTGCTGTGGTTTGACGCACAGTCTGGCACCTTAGAGACACATTTGGGGAGCCTGAGCCCCCAAATCAGGCACCTGAAGCAATTTTTAGATGACTTTCAAGCGGTGTGAAAGCCTTCAGTATAGGGGATGGCCAGGAAAATCATCTGTCGGCTTTTAGATTCTGCTCCGCTCTAAGTTTCTAAACTTCCTTGGTTTTGGTTTTCCTCCAGACGTCACGTACATGGGGTCTCAGAAGGTCGGTGATGGTAGACTGGATGTGATGTGGCAGACTAGTCAAGAATCCCAAACCCATTGCGCTGTTTCCTTTCACTCTTTTTTCCTGTTACTTGCCATCGTTCTGATTTAGTAGGGCAAGCAGCGTATCTAGGGAGAAAAACACTATTATCTCAGCTGAGCTTTAAATATCATGTAGTTTCAGCTCGTTCTCTAATGATGGCTTGGATTATTGACTTGAGTTGCAGACAGTGTTTCTGATGCTATCGATACTGCCTTTTGAATATCATAAAGGAGCTGCAGAAAACTCTTCAGTTGCACATAAAGTTCCCACTGACAGTGGAGCTGGACTTTCCTCCCCTCGTTCTCAGGAGCTGTTCCAACTCAGTCTTCATCACGGTTTTCCTACCAATGTCTCCCCTTTTTTTTTCCTTCCTTAAGATGTCCTCCTCTCTGGAATGCCTAACCTTTCTTTAATTTTCCTTCTTCCTACAGTCCCTTCACAAATGAATTGCACTCCCACAGTTACCATTCAAATATAAATAAGTTAAATGATTTACCAAAATGTGGTAAAAACAAATAGTCCTAGCCTGTGCTTTGTTTGGGGTTTTTCTGGTTTGTTTTACAAAAAGCCCTTTTCCTTCTCATCATGTTTCCAGTCTCGAGTCTTATTGTAAGGGCCTTGTCTGTTAAAATGCATGCACATCAATAACACCATGTATCAACATTCGTTAATAAATACTGGGTCCCCCATGTATCCCCCTTCCTGGGCAAGATTATTCTATACTGTGTATTTACTAGAGCTACATCCTGTCTACTTCAGCTACTCAAGTAAGTAGCAATATTTTAACTGCTGAGTATATAGTGTGCGTCATTTATTTGTCCTGACTAGATCTACTGCTGATTTCATAAACATTTGAGGAAAGAAATACCAAACTAGCAAATATTTGCAGAACCCCCTAATGTAGAGTCTTAAGAGGATGATATCGTCTCGCAGTTTGAAGATTAAAATCAGTGCTGTTCACAGCTGATTAACTTTCCTTTCTAATATTTCCCACAAATTGAGCTAATGTAATAAAACTTAACGAAACAAGGTTTAGTGAAGCCACAGAGAATATTTATATGACAGCGAGCTATGGAGTGGTTCAGGCTGTCCCGACATTCACTTTGTAATAGCTCTATACTTTATCCTGTCTGCTCGTCAGGGTCTGTGAATGAATGGATGTAGCAATGAGAGCAGTCCTTGTGCTGGGTTGAAACAGCCTCAGTGCTGACTTAAAGGTGATGTGAATTAGCTGCACTATATTTTCTCTGTATCTGCTCGGTGATCGAGCGGTGCTTTCTTTCCCATCAGCTCTTAACGATTCACATTTTTTGGTCCTTCAGAGTCATCAGCAAAGTGGTGCCAGCCCCGGAGGCCAAACCTGCTACTCCTGCAAGCCGGCCCAAAACACCTCCACCTGTGCCATCACCGGTGCCAGCTCCTGTCCACGTCACCCCTCCTCCAGCTCCTGCTCCTCCTCCTCCGCAGCCTACAGTCTCGCCAGTCCTGCTTCCACCTCCGTCTCCAGCCGTCTCTGCGGCCGGAGGCTCCAAAGCGCCTGTTAGGAGCGTGGTGACTGAGACTGTCAGTACTTACGTGGTAGGTAAAGCGTGCTGCCATGTGTTGTCCCAGCACATTCATCTTCTCAATTGCTGAGCTTCGTGGTGACTCATCTCAAACTGAGGGTGCCGGACTTGCGATGTTGCTCTCCACTAAGCTACTCTTATCTGCCCCTTGCTTCCGTGCGCTTGTTTTGAAAGGTTAATCATTAAAACACTACTACTTAGGTTGGTATTTTCCTGTGTTTCCAGCCCAACACTTAAATTTCTTCTAACAAGTCCAGTTATATCCCATTTATCCTCACCTAACTGAGCTAGAGCATAAAATTTTGGAGATGGAGATTTTTTTATAGATGCTTTCATAAGCGCTGAATTGAAACCTCAGATGTCAAACTCGCCATAGATTTTGCTGTCAGTTGGGTAAAGTACAAAACCCTCACACAACGTCAAGAATGTGACTTAGCCCTCATCTGAGGTGTGTAGAGTACACTACTCTGGTTTCCTCAACATAGAGAAATTGTAAATGTTTGTGCATCTCAAAGTCTGAAACTAGTTTATCTGTCTGACATTTGCTCTGAACTTGGTCTCTGGCAGCTTTAAGACTTCTTCATTCCTTTAGAAAAGTCTCTCCTACAACACGATACAGGAACTACTGTCTCTAAAAGAGCATGAACACACCTCTGGGCAGGACTACGATTGTTTTGCTATGGCAAATTTCTGCTCTAGATGCAGGGTAAGACGGAAGCCCTGCTGTTTCTGATCACTGAAGAGCAGCACATACCACCCACAGTAGCAGCAGTGTTGTTATCCTCCCTGTCCTGGCTATGTTCCAGGTTGGATGGTGACACCTTGCTTATCTATAGCGGGTGCCAGTTAAAAAATCTCACCGTTTAAAGCACCTGAAACTTGCTTTTATTACAGAGTTTTCTTTACTTTAATTGCAACGTGCACATGATTTTTTTTTTTTAATTCCTGTTTTTATAAAGATTCCTAGTGTAAATCTACCCTGCTGGTTCTAACGGAGAAGGTGCTCTTCCTTGCTTAACTGTTGTATCGTGTTACTGGTCTCTATTTAAACAGCTGCTACATTTCACTCCAGAGTTGGTTACAGTACTCGACTACCTCACATAAGCTGTGCATATCTTTGGGGTGAAGAACATGTATCCTCACCTTCTCCATCACAGCGTAAATGTGGTGTCAGTCTTACACATTACAGTAGTGTCCAGAAGCTTTGAAATTCACGCTAGGAGAGAAGCATTTTCAAAATACTGTACTACAGCAAATTTTCCTCAGTATTAAAGGCAAATAAGTTAGAGATGATGGTAGATTAAAGGAGGAAAACCTATAACTTTTCCTAAGGCCAGTACTTCAGTGGTAACACACTTAGCACCTTAGGGAGTGAAAATTCAGAGAAAAGTACTCAGTAGGCTCCAGGTTATCTTTTTTTTTTTTTCTTTTATAATATTATAGTTAAAACCAGGGCTTTACTGCATTAGGATCCGAGTATGCATGCAGGCAGAGAGACTCCTGACGTGAGAAGTTTCCAACTCCAAAAGCTGACAAAGAGGTTGGAGAAGAAGGGAATAATTAATAATTATTAGCCCCTTGTATGAAGGGAATCCGGGACAGAGAATGATGAAATGGCATTCCCAAGGGCGCATGGGAAAGCTTTCGGGGAGATAAGATTGGAGCCAGTGTGACAGGGGTACATGACTCCCTTCTGCACGGAAGGACAAAGGATGATGTTATACTTGGAAAACAAAAGTTATTATGTGGGATCTCCCTGCGGGATAGTATCTCAGTAAGTGTGTTCCGATCGTTAACTCAAAATGGTTTGTACTAAAATAGCATTGGGCAGTCACACACTGTCCCTCCTTCCACGACCCTTGGCTCGTCAAGGAACAAGAAGTTAGGAGACATTTTGACATCCTCATTCAGCAGCCCAAGTTCTTAACAAACACAGGGAGGTTTTGGTGGTTATAGACCACCCTGCCCCTCTCCAGCCCGTGATCTTCTAAAACACCAAGAGGAGCGTTCTGCCAAAAAGGACCCCGCTGAAAACTGAAGTTTGGAAAATTTGGGGTGTCTGTCTCCTGACAGGGCAGCGTTCCCTGTAGGTGTCACCGCCGGTGCCCAAAGCTGGCAGCGCCCAGATGGGGCACGTGCCAAATGGCAGTGCCCGCAGGTGGGAGCGTGGCGGTAGGACTGAGCCTTACAATCAGCGAGCTTCAAAATCCAGTTCATCGTGTGACGCTGCCTGCTGCACGTCGCGGTTGGGAAGGGTTTGGTCCCTGCTTGATATTCCTGGGCTTTGTGTTTTCTAGTTTTAGATCACACAGAAGTGCAGGGCTTTAAGAAGAGTCAGTCGAGAGTGATGTGTTGGTTGCAGCTTTGGTATATTCCTATTGATTTTTCTGGCAGGGGTGTAAGATGTACAGACCACCGTGTAGTGGCTTTATTTTTTTTTTCCCCTAAGAACATTTGGGGATTTTCATCTGCTGCTTTTTAATATCGCATTTGTAAGCTGTACAGATAGCAGAAAGTTATTGTCTTAGGTACGTGTAACTGCACTAATGCACAAAAGCTGAGAACAAACCAGATCATATTTTTGAGATTGGGTTATAATGTGCAAATCTCCATAAAGGAATGATGAAATCAGGGTAATACCCCGGGCATTCTGTACTCCATATTGTGAATTTACACTTCTTTGGATGGGCTTTGTGACATTTTTCACGTATGTTGTTACCAAAGAACTGTTAAAGAAAGCACTTGAAATCTAAAAATACAAATACGGCTCTAGCAGAGCATAAACATTAAAAAACATCATGAAACTCTGAATATGATAAACCCAGTAAGCAGCTGCCTAATACTGTAAATGATCTGCCTCTCTTGTTTCATTTACCCTTTAGTAAATTGTGCTGTGACATAAATGTCATAAGGGGAATGGAAAGTTACTCAGTAACAACTTTTTTTTTATATCCTGATCTTATCAGCTAGTCGAGTTGAAGACTTTGGCTAATAAGTAATAAAGCAACATATCCACATTGCACTGGATATTTTACATGCGCGTAAGACTGTTATCTTCTGCAGGAGCCTGCTGTAGCTCGTTCTCGCCATTACCAGGGTAGAAATGTGAAAAGCCAGCCTTCTGGTCGTGGTGGTGTATAGACAGAGCAGGAATTGTGTGGCTGAGCCCCGGCTGCTCTGTGTGAGTGGCTGTGCGTAGGTCGGGTGGCACAACTGGCTTTGCTGGTTCACAGGACAATGCAGAAAAATGCATGCCTTTGCCTCAAGTACAGCATAGGAGAAATCAATTAAAACCTAATGCTGAGCACCTAGGGTGAGAGAAGTCCTAAATAAGAACAGTGACCACTGAAAAGCTTTGTTGGATAAGCAACAAACTTTTTATTTATTTAAATGTTGATTTTGCTGCCTGCTTGCCTGCAAACCAGCTAACTTTCCTTTTTTATTTGCACCAGATCCGAGACGAATGGGGTAACCAGATCTGGATCTGTCCTGGCTGTAACAAGCCAGATGATGGCAGTCCAATGATAGGTTGTGATGACTGCGACGATTGGTATCACTGGTAAGTTGTTCTCATCCATCCTGTTCTGCCGTTCCCTGCAGATTGTGGCTATATTATTAACCGCCCCCCCCCCTTTTTTTTTTTTTTTGGTCGTGAGGCTGGGAATATTTGAATGGCTTTGCTGTGTCCAGTTTAATAATCTGGAAGATACTTTTATCTCTGTTTCTCTGGAATTTGAAGCAGCAGATTTTAAACTGAAGGAGTGTTACTTTAATTAATAGGGATCGGTGATAACAGTTGTTTTTGAAACGACGAGGAAATATGGCTGATTCCGGTAATTTTGAAAGAAGTACAGGAATACGAGCACAGTGTATACAGATAGACATTTCAAGTTATGAAGCATTGTATGAACAGTAATATAAATGTCAGCTCCTATAAAGGGTTCGAGGAATTAATAACTTTTTAGGCTACATAAAATCGTAAGTTTTCTTTTTTTGCAGATGTATTAAAGAAGCATTTAAAATTATTTTAAATCTAGCCTATTATACCTGAAAGTGCGGTCATATTTTCTATTAAAACGATTTCTTATCTGACTGTCCTTTCGATATATTTTCTTGTTTCAAAGCAAGTTTATTTTCCATTTCTGTTAGATCATTGTATTCATCAATGCAGTGATGATATAATTGCTCTGCCAATTTGGGGGGAGGGAGGGGAGGAAGGCCAGATCCTGTCTCCCACTGAAATGTTTAATTTCTTGGGGTAAGAAATAAAAATAACATTGCTCCACTGCTATGACACCACATTTCCCTGTCCTCCACAGGCCTTGCGTCGGGATCACGACTGCACCCCCAGAAGAGATCCAATGGTTCTGCTCCAAGTGTGCCAACAAAAAGAAAGATAAAAAACACAAGAAGAGGAAGCACAGAGCACACTGAAGACCTTGCTGTGGATTTAAGTCGTGCGGTCACTTCAGCACTTCGGCCCTGGCTCCGTCGCAGAGGGATGCGGTGTGCTCGCCTCTCACCCTCCGTCACCGGGTGTTTTGGTTTTGACTCTGCAGTGAATTGGGGGCAAGGATCTCTTGTCCGATGGGGGCTGTTGCGTTTTTCAAGCTGTACGAGCCCGGGGGGTTGGATTTTGGTACATTCTGATGCTGTCTTTCACCTACCGAGGGACGTTTTTTGCACAGAGCGTTATGAAGACTTCACTAGTTAATGGTACCGCTCCCACTCCTGTGGCTCGGCAGCAACAAAGATGAATGTTGTACATACAGATACCTGTCCTATTCCTTCTCGATTTCTTTTGAATTCCTCCGGAACCTTTGCAGTAAGGTGACGAAAAGAGAAGAAAATGTAAATTGCAGTAAGTTGTAAACTGAGGAGACCTTCTGGAATGATTTCTGTAGTCTGGATGCAGTTCAGCCTCTACTCCCGCTGAGCCAGATAATCATAATGTGGAAATAAAAAGTGGCTGGTAAATATTTTTGTGACGAGAATATATGAAGCTTTTTCCCTTGATTTTTAGTACTAACATAAAATAAACATGTTCAAGCTTTTGTGAAATATCTTCTATTTTTTAAAAAACAAAGTTTCTATTGTGTCGATTTTTTTCTTCTGTGTGAATTTATTTTGGTGGACCTGTAATATATTTTATACTTTGGTTTTGTTTTTTAGTCTTTGTCGATGTACCGTTTCATTGCTTGTACATTTCATGGGTGTGTAAAAACACTTCACATTAAAAGAGTTTCACATGTGTAAATACCTGATATTTATAAAGTACCTTTTTATTTTTTAGGGCATGAGGTTTTTTTATTTTTGTTTGCCTGAGAAGACAAACCTAGCAGCTATTAAAAGCCAGTGTAACACACGCTTGTCCTTGTGGCTTTAAGGGATTGGCGAGATCTGCCCCAGTGGTGCGCACACGAGAAGTCAACCAGCACCATAATTAGGCCTCGATTCAGATACTTAAACATGTGGTAACTGCTTAAGAAGTGAGTAATCCTATTGCCTTCAAGGAGACTGTTCCCACACTTAGTTATACATGTGCTTAAATGCCTTCTGAATTGAGGGCTTAGGCCAGGGGCTCTGCACTTTTAATGGTAGCTCCAGTGTGTTAATCTGTAGCTGGAACTCAGATTTTTTTTTCTTTTTTTTCTTTTTTTTTTTTCTTTTTTAACAAGTGGTAGCAAGTTTGCCAAAATGGTCAGGCTCGTGTTTAGGTGAAGGAGATGCCTGATGCCATTAAGGCCAGAAGATACATTTTTCTGCTTTGTGTATCCCCTTGGAAAGACCAACAAAGTGAATACGTGTTATATTTTTAATGAGGGGGAAAATTGCAGAGGAAAAAAAAAAGAAGCAGTATTATATATTGTAGCGCAGTGGTCTCAGAGCTAAATAAACCGTAAGAATAGATTTGAAGAAAAAAATACATCTTTTGTTTCTGAATTCATAGGGAGCATTTAGATTTCATTGCTTAATTTGGGGATATTTCTACTTCAAACTGTTCAGCAAGAAATATCTGAGGTTTGAGCGTACAGCCCTTTAACCTGTTGCACAGATATTAAGGGTTATTTTTTAAATACATCCAAATTGATATTAATGACAATGAATTAGTCATGTTTTTAAAAGCTCCAGTCTAGTTAGGGAAATGAGGCTTTGCTGATAGAACTGTTAAATTGCAAATCAGGGGAGATATGGATGAAATTGGTTTATTAAAAGTGCACTGTTACCTTCTTTGTTCAATGCCACCTCATTTATATTCTGTCCCTGCTAATTACCAGTCAGTGCGTCAGTCAAGAAAAGTTCTTGAGTTCGATATTTTTTTATCTCGAATTGTTAAATGTCTCAAACCTGCTTCTTTCTTGTTCTCCTCCACGTGTAATGTGCAGACATGCAAAATATACAGTCTTTGGTCGTTTCTGGTTGCAATAATAAAGAACTAGCTTTTGGTAAGTTGTTTTATCCATTTCCTCCGCTCAGTTAATCACAACCCCTTGCATTTATTCGACTGAATTATTCAAGGTGCTGTGGAAAAAGGGATGAACTTTTGCCGTTTCAACCGCAGGACGGAGATTTCTGTGAATGCTTGTGCACCACTGCTGCCGAATTGCTTTCCTACCCCGGGTTTTATGATTTTATAAACGACCTCGGTGGTAATAAAACCAAAGAATCATTTTCAGGAGCTTGTGTGGCTCACGGGATTAGTAACAGGAGAAGGGGCCTTTCACCTCTGGGTCATCAGTTCGGAGCAGCCTCGGTCAGCAGCCGTGAAGAGGCTGACTCCCCTTTCACTTACACCGGTGTAGACCAGGAATCGGGGGCACAAAAGAATAATCGGCTTCCAAAAATAGCTACCCGCCGAGCAGCCATGGGGTATGGACCTTCCTTCCCCAGAAAAAAATACCGAGGTGTTCGTATTTTGCTTTGTGTTTGCAGTTAAAACTTCACAGCTTGTGTTTCCATTTATACAAGCTCTGCCAGAATTAGGGCTCTTCCCTTCGCTCATTGGTTTTATGCTCGGGCATTTTTCTTCCTCTGAATCTGGTTGCGATTGGGGTTTTGGCCTACTGCAGCCTTCTTCCATGAGAGGAGGGCACTTGGGGTGTTTAAGGGTTGTTTTGCTTGTTGATTTTCATGGAAAAACATCAGGGACCTGGGTGTTTTCCCTGCCGTGGAGGGCAACTTTGTCAAAGAGGATGCGAGTCCTGCCTCGGGAAAACATCTATTTTCACAGACAGTCGGAAGGTCATGGACAGAGCTGCTTAAAAGTGTAGAAAGTGAAGAATTAAGAGATTTCAGTGAGAAGACAACTCGCTGTCTGCCACGGTGAGAAGGCAGATACAACCTTCCCCTTTACTGATGCACGCGGTATGGAGAGGATTGAAGCGGTACAGCGAGTACTGGTAGGGAATACTCCAGAAAACCGTGCAAAAGCTATTCCGTGAGAAAAGCTTGTTGAATCCTGCCTTTACTCTAGGGCCAGATTTTTATCTAGAGTCAGTTGGGAGTCAGTTGGAGCTGTGTCAGCTTACAGCGGCTGAGGAGCTCCCCGCTCGCACTCCACCGCCGGCTTCGGGGATAGGGAAGCAGCCACATCTGTCACGAAATGAGACTTTTTTATTATCCTCTCTAGTTGTAAGTCTTCAGTAGGGCAGCCTACACCGGCAGGCTGCTGGAGAAAACGGCAATGCCAGCTCCTCACTGCAGTGTGTTGAGCAAAATCACCAGCTGTTAGTGAGCTTTGCACCCAAAAAAAAAATCTGCGGTGTTACTATCGAGACGGTGAGCAAAAAGCCCAGAAATAGAAAAAAAAGCTATCTTCAGAAACGGAAAAATCTATCCTGACTACTGATTTTATTGGAGGGCAGAGATACAAATGCAGAGCATCCATCCCCGGAGTAATGGAGATGCACTTTTCTGGAGATAATCTTCCTTCGGGGCTGTATGTCGTGCTCAGAGCATAATTTCTCTGCTTGACAAGGTGTTTCTCTTCTGAAGGTGTCTGCAGCTCAGTACAGTGAGGATCTTTATGCTCCACGACTGATTTGTTATTCCAAATGTCCTGGAAGAAAGAAAGAAAAAAAAAAAAATCAGAGGGTATCAGAGCCTGCTGACTTTGTCTGGGCTTTCCAGAGATAAAATATAGTGTATTACTTCACTGTATCACCTAAACCTTCTTTGTTCTCCTTTCAATAGGACGATTAAACAAAGACCTCCTAACCAAATTAAAGTATAAAATGAACGCTGAGATATGGAAACCTTGCCAGGAAGAATGTTAATGAATGAAGTTCACTAAAGGCGTGCTGGCTAAGTTTTCAATACAAATAGTTTTATGGCCAATCTCTTTAGATCATAGCAGTTTGCTTTAGAAGTTTAAGTCTCAAAAGTAGATGAGTTTCCTTCGTCGGAGAATGAGTTAGATAATGCTCTGAATAAACTCCCTCTTCACAGTCTTGTCAGTCACGCTATTTAGGAATCTCTCCCTTTCTTCTGGGGACTCCCGGATCAGCTCTAACCTAAAAAGCAGAAAGCTGCTATTAATCCCTGGATGGCAGAGGATGCTGTAACAGGAGATTTATGGCCAGCAAACGGCTCCTACCTGGCTGATGTGAGCAGGAATGGTCAGACGCGAGCTGCCCAACAGTCTTCTGAGCAGCCAAATGCCAGCGAAACCTAAACTAGGTGCAAGATTTTCCACGTTGTTTTTAAAAGCATGAGGAGAAAGCCATTTTTAGTGAATACGCAGGGAACTGATGTGTTCTCAGCGTCAGTGTTTCCATCAGGACTTCCAACAGATTTAAAAAAAAAAAATAGCAATAAGATTTAGATGATTTTATTGCCTAAACAAGGGAGAAAGAAATTTAAAAATTGACTGGAAGTTCAGGTTTAATCATCTGTCACGAGCAGGAATTAGTTTCATAAATTACAAACTTGCCTGTCGATCCCTCCCTAAGCCAACATGATTTTGATGACGACAGGAACTTTGACGCCCGTCACTTCTTTACTGTGGGACTAATGAGCAGGGTGATGGGGGGGTCACCTTCCAGCCACCCCCGTGTCCCCAGAGCCCCTGGTGCTGCCACTGCCCAGCTGCATGCAGGAGACCTTCGGCGCAGGAGGGATCGAGTCGTTCCTGTGACCCAGTGGATCCCTCCACCCATCAGGGACTGGGCACAATTTGCTGTAGTTATTTAAAATTTGGCATTATGACAAGTTACTATTGACGGTTATGCTGTAAGAATAGTCCTGTTAGGTGTATGCATCTGCTCAAAGATTCTGTTCCCACTTGATAACCACTGCTCAAAGGGAGAAACGCACTCTTGTTATCGGGAAACTCGGCCCTAGTGCTCAGCTCTGGTGTAGCTGAGTTTGGGCACCGGATCCGTGCGTGTCCCAGTTTCCACCTGCAGAAGCAGGATAACGTTTCCTGCTCTGGCAGCTTGGCTTCAGCCTTGGACCCAGGCTGATGAGAAACTGATGAGACAGCCCAGACCTTCCCACGGGTTAAATCACCAGTCGCTCCCTTCGCTCTCGGTGGACACAACACCGGAGCTATCGGTTGCTCCCTTGGCGCAGGATCTGCTCCTGAACCTGCTCCTCAATCAAACCTTTCTCTGCACCTCTGCACTTGTGTTTTCATGGAGGTTGGGTGCTGGAAGCCATCTGCTGAACCAGACAGGTCCCTTAGCCTTGCAAATTGCAGTCGACCTTCTTCCAACACGTTTTCCAACCTTCTTCTCCTTTACTCAGCTCATTTGGAGCCTCCTGGGCTCACATCAAGACCTTATTTTGCTACTCCTGGCTCTTTTTTTGCTTCCAAGGCTATCTGGTGGGATTTATCTGAGAAACAGCTTCTTGGTTAAAGTTACTTTGGGGACACCAAAATCTACCTCTCATAATTAATACAATAGCTGCCTTCTCTGGGCTTTGTGGGCTGTGAAATGCCTGAGTCAGTGCTAGGAGCTGGCTTGTATTAAGACACTGAGAATGAAGTAGTGCTCTTGTTCTCTATATTTTCTGCAAAGATAGATGCTCAGTCAACCCCAAAATCCAGGCCTTTGCCTCAGTATCTAATAACCCAGCTCAGCCATCGACTCCCAGTGCCACCCGCTTTCTGAAAGGCTGGGTTTGCAGTGTCATATCCCTTCAACCCTTATGGTTGCTACTGGCTAAATGCTGCATTTCTTTGGTTTCACAGTTGCTTTGGGCTGAAAAAGAAAAAAAAAAAATCCCAAATTAAGTATGTTCAGCAATTTTGTGCTGAGGTGCCACTGGAGGTGCCGTAACTATCTAACACATGAGATGCTCTTTAGGGAATTTAATCATGGGCTATGCAAAGTCTGGAGCTGGAGCAGAGACAGAGCCCTTTGGAGGTGCTCTGGCTTGATGGCCAGATTACAGTGGAGAAAGGACTTTCAGAGTAACTGAACCTAAACTTCAGGTGTCTTGTGTATCCCGTCTGGGACATCTAAGTCTACCTGGAGGTTTCACAGCAAACATGGCAAAGCCATGAGCTCAAGCAACTATCGCAGCCCACCAGCTTAACCTGGTTTCAGACTCTATTTACTCGGACCACAAGGGTCTATTTTGCAAAAGTTTTGTGATCCTTGGACTTGGGAAATGTGTCTCCTGCCTACCTCCTCCTTTGGAAGAGGATCCTGCTCCCTTTGCTTCTCTGCACTCATGTTTCTGTGCTCTGAAAGATTTGGCTACATGACCTATGGGGTCCAGAAGGAAGGACCATTCTTGCCCAGTGGTTCCAGTTCAGATGGTTTTAAGATGACTCTTTGGCTATCACGAAGACAATGTATACACCTCTCCTTTCAAACAAGTGTGCATCTGGGCCATGAACAACAGAAATATGCTCAGCAGCAGCAGCCTGAAGGAAGGCAGCTGGTGATAAGTTTTTCCCTTCTGTGTAGCCTCTAGACCAGCAGTTGCTAAAGCAAATATGTTTTGAAAGAAGTAAATCTGAAGTCAACATGTTCTTCCACCCCATGCACACCAGGCACTGTGGCTATACGATGAAACCAGAGCGCAGGATCTTGTGGTGCCTTTTCATTCTTTAGTATTGTGATAGCAACCAAGCAGGAGAAATGAGTTGTTCCTACACAATCCTTTTTGATGGTGGCAAAGTTTCAGCCATTCTCTCTGTACATGGCAGTGACCTTTATAGCAGTTCAAGTGTTTCCTCCACATCTGGGCAAACACAGATTCTTACGTACCACTAATACCACAGACCTATTTTTCTTAGTGTGTTTTCTGCTGAGAGAGAATCCCATACAGAAAATGTGATTCCTTGTCTCAAATGAATCTGATCATCATGGGATATTTTCACAATTTTGGGGGCTTGGGTGGGAAAAGGGTGCAGGGGAGTGCAGAGAGTGAAACGTTAGGAGCTACTGAGAAAGCACACGGTGTGAGTAAAGGTATTCCTCCCACGTAGGGACTGCTCAATCCCACCTTCACCCCTCGTCACCTGCACGGCAGGCTTTGGGATACATCACTGACCAGGTCCAGCTCATCTCCATGCCCAGGATCTTTGGAAAACACCAGGTCCCCAGAGTTAAAACAGGTGTAACGTCTTGCAAACACATCCAAGGGCAGATCTGTTGTTACTAACGTTAGTTGGGCCCGAGGTGAGCTATTGGCAGGTATCAAATCCTCATTTCGAGCTGAGAAGTTCCCAGTACTAGAGAGCAACGCCATGGTCTACTTAGGTTTTGTAAGCCGTTAATGAGTCACTCGATATCAGCCAGATCAGTTTGCTTACATGGAAAGGGCTCTTATTTCTCCTAGTGGCGTTGACTTCGGCGTGTAGAGCAGGGGAGCGCAGAGCTCCAGTGACTGATCCTTCCTACACTCGGTTGCACAAGGGAGCAGTGGCGCGATGGACTCATCTCGGATTCCTTCGGGAGGTGGTGACAGAGCTCCACCTTAATGAGTTCATCGCCCTGCCAGCATTCTTCCCACACCCAGGTGCCCATCTTGGCAAAGCTGCTCTCTACCAGCTCGCTGGAAAAAGTTCCCCGGGCTTTTAACAAGCTACAGATCTCGGGATGCCCGCCTGCCTCCTAATTTTCGGTTGGCCCCGGATGATGGCCCGGCGGTGTTTGCAAGCATGGCCAAGCGTGTCAGTTTGGTGTTGTGGAAGGAGGGTGGTGGAGAGATGTGGGGGGACCGGATTAATTGCTGGGGCTCCCACTAGGCTAATCTCTGTACAAGTCATCCAGCGTGCAGGTGGGTGGAGGGAGGAGCCAGCGCCTTAGCCCGTGCCTGAGGCTCCTGTGAGTATTATACCAGCTTTGTTTACCAAAGCCATGCTTAAATGGCTGCAGAGCTCCATCACGTCTTTGTTTTTCGTCTCGCTGCTGGATCACAAACGCTGGTCACAGAGTTAACACTTACCAAATAGTATTACTTGGACTTCTGGTATGAAACCAGCCTTGGATGCACCCATTGCAAAATAATCTCAGAGCTGAGCATGCTCTTGGCATCGCCTTCCCCAAGGTACTCTAATTTAGCAGTAATTTAGCTGTTTGTCTCCATTTTGAGTTATCCTTATCTCAATCAGAAGAGTTGTTCTCCTTCCAGTGGGTGCCTTGCTTTTCCTCACCTGACACCGCACATTCCCTCTCTGTGCAAGACCATTGCTCTTGTCATCAGCTGCTGGTACAACTTCCACATCTCCAGCATCCAGGAGCTGCTGGAGATCAGACCGTGGCAGATAGCAACCTGCCTCTTCCCTGCTGGCAACACGCTCATCAGCCAGGGAATATAACTGACCACTCTTTGTAGGAACTTAGGACATGAGGGGACTTTCTGAAACAGGTAGCCAAATTTTGTCATCGCGGCGCAACTTGTGCCATCGTGCCATGCCCACGCATGGATGCATTTGGGCAAGGCGGGTGGGTGGATGGTCCCAACAGTCACTGGTAAAGGGTAATAAAAACAAATAACCATTCAACATGGGTATTAGCTTACTGGCTGAAGGACTTGAAAGCTGTAGTAGATCCCACCAGATGTGCTCGGAGAAAGATGGGCCCCGACTAGAGTCGATCAGTTGCTAAGAACTAGTTTGGATTTGTTTCACGCGGGCATTACAGACAGTGAAACTGACCAGGGTGACAAAGGGATCTGTGCCAGGTCACAGAGCATATCAGGAACAAAGCTAAGTGGGGAACGGGCACTTCCAAGCTCCCAGCTCCACTCAACACCAAGTAGAGCTCTGCCAGTACTGGAGCCATCTGAGGCCAAGATGGGCAGTGCCTGCACCAGGACCAGAAGAGTCACTTGACAATGCAAGAAGGAAAACTTTGTTCTGATTTCTAACCTTCAGGTCCCTTCTAACAGCTGTGCTTTAAATCTAGGCTTTACTAGAGACATCTGTTGCAAAATACACCTCTGGGCCTCGTTCATCCTTGGGTACCGCTCTGGGTGCTTTTCCATGCACCTTTGTATGAATCTATCACTGGGGACACCAGCTTTCTTTAAGGTTTTATCCCCAAAATGGGTCTCAGGTGCCAAGATCTCCATACAATCGTGCAGAAGGCACGATCCTTCTGCAAGGTCCTTCCAAACCAAAAACACAGGGAGACAGATACCAGGACGTTGGGTCCCCTCAAGGGTGCCTGATGCTCCTCCCAGCCACAACTGGGACCTAACGCAAGGTGCTCTCAGCAAAAACCTTGCAAGAATTGGACAGGACCTGGTGATTTTAGATAAAATCAGGTTATTTATTCTTGAACCAAAAGGAGCAATTCTGCAGAAGCCCCAGTTGCTTTGTTGTAGGTGTGTATGTAGACAGGACTGTGGTCTGGTGAGCAAACTGGAAATGAGAGTCTCCCAACTGGTTGTGATAAACTCTATCAGCCAACAGACATCTGAGAAAGGCATTTCCATTTCTGTGGTCCCAGGTCAGGATAAGGTGTTTCTAAACCCATGTTTGTTTTTTCTTTCCCAGTGTTACTGCACAGCATCTCCAAGTAGAGGTGGTTCAGCTGCCTCCACTGTAATTTTCCACACCTAGCTTCTTTGGATTTCTTTTTTTAAGTCTCACCTTAACTCTAAATTTATTCAGGTTTGTTTTTGTTCGTATGATAATCACAACATACTTTTGATATATTTATATATATATATATATATATTTAAGCCTTGATTTACTGAGATTTGCTAGTAACCTTCGTTCCAGTTTACCATTTTTTGTGCGTGGGGATATTTGAAATGAATATAATTATATTTAATAGCTTTTGCACGTACTAAAGCATCTTTTGATTTGAGTCCTAACTTTCGTTATTACCCCCCACACACATACACACCTTTTTAGATATTTTCTGTTTAACATATGCCTAGAGATTAATTAAAGTGTCATTAAAATGCCTTTAGTACATTTTGTGTCCTACATGCCTGGAAATATTTTTTTCCCACAGTCAGAATTGTTGTGCTTGTACCAACAATAACTGGCATGTGGCTTGTTTTGTAGATCGCCATGAGATATAACGAACACTCCTAATTAGAAGAAAACACATTCATTTTTTGGATGCATGTTCAAAGATTTCTCAGGAAGACCCACTCGCTTTTCATTTGCATCTCTCCATCACTCTTGGCCAGCTCTGATGCCGGGGCCGAGTGCTTGCTCAGGAGCACAGGGTGAGCCCCACAATGCAGAGGCTCTCGCAAGGGAAACTCCAGACCCAAGCAAATCCTCCCAACCAGTTATGGGCAGAGCTTCTACTCCATCCATAAGTTTTCAAGCTTTGCATATTTAAGTGTGTGTCCAGCCCAGACTTGGATACAAGCTCTCCCTCCTCTTTTAATATTTCCACTTGGGGAGAACCCACAGCTGGGAAGCAGCTAGATTTGATAATCCGGGCTCATGAATGCCAGGAGTAGGTTTATCTACTGCCAAATTCTACAGCTGCCCTTGCAAAAACAGAGGCGGGCAGAAGAGGGGCACAGGTATATTCTGGCCATTGCTATTGATGATTACAAAAACTAAAGAAGGGGTAAAAATAAATAAATAAAAAATACAAAATAAAGCATTTGCCTAATTCCCCTTTTCATTTTCCCTGCATTGTTTCCAGGCCAGTCATCTTCTGCAAGCTGTGTTTCTCAACCAGAGCCTCGCATCCGCACTGCCTTTCCAGCAGGAACTCCATGTCCATGCACGCACACAGCCAGCACGCGACCGTCAGGAGGGAAGACGCAGCGTGAAGCTGAGATGATCTCATCTCCATCAGAAAAACAGCCAAGACACCCCACATCTGATAGGTTTTTAGCAGGGGAGCCAGAGCTGGAGCCTTCCTTGTGCACCCACTGGGTGGGACGCACCAGGAGGGTGCCAAGTGGGGCATCACGGAGGCTTTCAGCATTGCCCCGGCGCGGTTCCTGCAATCTCCTCCATCCCTCTCCTAAAAGAGACGAGAAGAATAAAACAAAAAAATCAGAGCAAATTACCGACTTCTCGAGAAAGATCACACCGGTGATAGCGCCGTAATTATAATCCCTTTCAACAGCTGAAAGGAGTTTTGTTGTTCCACGGCCTCACTTCCAAACCCCGCTGGGTTTTGCAACCGTAGGCTTTGGCGAGGCTCTGCCGAGCACCTCTCCCCCTGCTGGTAATTTGTCGTCGGCTTCAGAGCGGCCTTGGCCTCATCGTAGGCTGGCGTTTTGGTGGGGACGCCCGTGGGTGTCAGCGGGCAGAGCTGGGCAGCCCCCTGGCCATGCTCCTCTCCTCCTTGCCGTGACTCAGGGAGGGGGCGACCGCCTTGCTGCTCAACAACACGTCCTGCTGTTGTAAGAGGGCTGGCTGCGACCCGCCTTGCAATTACCAGCTTGTTTGGGGAAAAATGCTAATAAGCACCCTGGGGAAGGAGAACCAGGGAGGGAGGTGGATGCTGCCTTGACTCAGCTCCTCTTGGGGCAAGGGGAAAAGGAGGGTGATGCTCGGGGGTGTGTTTGCGTGGCACGGCATTGCTCGCCCCTCCGTGGTGCAGACCCTGTCCTTGGCTTGGCCACCCCGTCCTGGATGAACTGGTAGAAAGCCCTGGAGAAGAGGTTTCCACTGGTTTTAGACAGGAGATGTGCACCACCATCCTCTCCCTACTGATGCTTACAGCTTCTCTGCCTCTCTCCTTCCCCAAGCATCTTATTGCCAATGAATTTTTCCCTCCCTCACTTTTCTGGTGGGTGCCACTTTGCAGAGATGGTAGAAAGCCACAGCAGGCCACCATTGCTTCAAAAACAAGGAGCCACCACCAAAAACAACCCCAGGTCTTTGCTCCTGTAGCCCTTGACCCCTCTGTCCCGCCTCACAGGTCAGCACCGTGGGTTATAATTTGCACTACAGTAGCTCCAATCAGGATCTGGTGTATTATTTATCGCATTTAGTACCTGCCATCAGTCATGAAAACTTAACAAAGACCCTATTGGGTTTATCTATAGGCAGCTAAACAAACGTATCTTGCTCTCCCGTTATCTTCTTGTTAACAAAACACTATCAGGATGTTCTAAACATCAGCATTTACTGCACAAGAGCCCTTTATCTGGCATGATATATAGAGAGCCCATCAATTAGTGCAGGGGGCTCGGAAATACCTGCCACGCTTCGCTCAAAAGTCCCAGCACCATCCCAGAGCTGCATCACAAGCAAATATCCCTGCATGCTTCCTCATTTCAGGCATCCCTGTGTGAGCTGAGAGAGCTCAGTGTGAGTGGAAATCATAAGAAATATCTAATTTCCACCTTTCTTTCTTTTTTTTTTTTTTAATATCAGGCCAGGCAGGATGGAGAATTTCTATGGAAGGAGCTGCGCCACGGCAGCAGCAGGAAGCTGGGTGGCGCAGGGGTTGGTGAGAAGGAATTGAGCTTTGATTTAGCAAGGTCAGGTGTTGTTTGGGAACAAAGCGCCATGAGCTGGGACATCTTCCTGGCAGCAAGGCCTTGTCTGCAGGATCTGTCCCTTTTGGGTCCCTCCCTTACAATGTCCCCAAGCCTGGCTCCTGCTCAGCATCCTCTGCAGTCCACAGGATGGACACAGCAGGTCTTGGGCACAAGACCCAGGGCAACTGTTTTCCCCAAATATCTCCATTAAATCACCACAGGAGAGGAGGATTTGCTCTGCCCCACACCATAAACCATGCTGCCATGTGTCGGCTGGACCACCAATGTTTTGCCCTCCTCTGCAGTGGCTGAAAGCAATTCTTCAGATAAATGACAAATCGGGAGGTCTAACCCCAAATCCATTTTTTTTCTAAATATCTTGCAAATTGGGAACTTTGTAAACAGGCGCCTGGCCTGGTTTGGAAACTGCAGTTGTCTCAAAGTGATGGTTTCCTCTCAGGAGATGTTTCCCTCGAGGTGGATCTCCAAGCTCAGGGCTTTAGGCACTTGCAGAGGTTGGATACATGTAGAAATGTGGCCTTCCTGGTCACCTTGGTGGCTTCATGCATCCAAGAGAAGGTGCAGAATGCTTCAAGGCTGTCATTTTATATGTATGTTATGTTATTTATTCTTTTCTTTTCTTTTCTTTTCTTTTCTTTTCTTTTCTTTTCTTTTCTTTTCTTTTCTTTTCTTTTCTTTTCTTTTCTTTTCTTTTCTCTTCTATTCTCTTCTCTTCTCTTCTCTTCTCTTCTATTTTTTTCTCTTCTTTTCTCTTCTTTTCTCTTCTTTTCTCTTCTTTTCTCTTCTTTTCATTTCTTTTCATTTTTTCATTTTTTAATTCATAAAATAATCCAAAAATAAAAGGAGAAACCTTGGAGGATCTGGGGCTGAGCTGACCTCTGCATACAGCAGAGCAGCAGCAAAAATTAAATGAAATAGCTGATAAAACCAGTGAAACCAGTGACAGGAGCCGGAGAGGAAAGATGGGATCAGAGCTTTGGGCCAGGTCAGCGCAATTAGGAGTGTGTTTTGCATGAAGCTGAGCAGGACACTGTAGGAGGGAGGCCAAAGGGGTGCAGCAGTACAGAGAGATAAGATCCCGGACTGGTGCTGGAGCTGTCTGGACAGAGACGAGTAGGAGGCACCTTAGATTTTTCCCGTGAGCTTATCGCCATGGGCCATCTTCTCCTCCTCTTTCACATCCGCAGCGGTCCCAATGCTTCAGGACCGTCGGAGCAGGTGCCCAGCCCTCGGCACCGCGGCTCCGAGCGCCCTTGCTGGGGCATGGGTTTTTTTGTCACTACAAGGTTGGAAACGTGTGGCTCTGGAGACGATGAGCTGCCTGCAAACAGGGTTGGAAAGGGTCAATAAATGTTGTCTTTTCAAGGGTTTGGCGGCCAGCAGGCACCGAGTTTGGACATTTGTAGAGTTTGGGGTCAATGCTACACCCACGAAGACTAAAGATGCTTTACCTCTTTCTCCTTCTACTTGCTGAACTCAAGTCCTGGGGACATTTCTCTTTGAAAACAGAAATAAACATGGTGAAATGACATGGGTACCCAAAACAACCTCACCCCAAGGAAGGGCTGGGGGCCTGTGCTGGCTCAGGGTGGTGGGGTGGCCGCAGTCCCCTCCGTGGGGCCACTCCCCACAGTTGTGCATTTCCCAGTGCCGGTCCCAATGGGGCAGGGGCTGCTCGCTAAAAGCCAGCTCAAAGCGAAACATCACGTTTGGTCTCCGGAGGTGAAGGACTGGGCTGAAATCAAATCCAGCAGCATGGCCCCAGCTGGGAAAGGGCTCGCTGGTGGTGGTGGCAGCACCTGAGGTTAGCGGGGGTGCTTTCCTTCAGCACATTACATCTTGTCCTCTTGCAGCCAGAGCTGACTTTTACACACCTAAACCATCCCTTAACACCACAAGAAGGACCCCATACAACTTATACCCAAAGCCACAAAACCCAGGTAAGGAACCAGGCAGAAATTAAAAAACAAACAAACAAACAAAAAAAAAACACTGAGCAGGGAGTGGTCATTGCTGGACGTCATTTAGTTAATTGTGTTCGGGAGGTTTTGTAGGGCGAATCTCCATGTGGGTTTTACATCCAGGTATTCACCTCTCCGCTCTCGTCTTGCTGCTGTTGGATGTTTTTTTCCTCCAGTTGCTATTAAAGTTACTATTTGATAGGAGAACAAAAGGCAAATAGGAATCATTGGTGCAAAACCTCGCCATCTAAGCATGATCTCTCTGGACCAGAAACTCTAAGCCCCTGATTTGTATGATATACAGTTTGGGTACAATAATATCTGCTACAGCTATTATTACCTATATTACAAAGATCTCAAAAAAAAAAAAAAAAAAAAAAAAGAGCGATTGCACACGTGCCAGCTAGTTTCTCTGTTAGGGGGAGGAAAAAAAAAAAAAAAAAAGAATAAAAGTTTAATAAACGTGTGCTGTGTTGTGGATGACTTTGTGGCGACCTTTGTTGCAAATGGCCTATGCATGCGGAATAATGGTCTCCGTGCAGAGAGGGAAATGGCTTAGTGCTATCATCGTTGCCTCGGTAACCATCAGAGTCTCCATCTAGCAGAGAGAAATGAGTTATGAAAAGGCTTGAGTGAAGAAGGGATTAACACATGATCCCAGGGACAGCATGTCAATCAAAATCAGCGGAGAAATTACACTGCTCTATTTGAGAATGTCTCCGGAAACGCGCCCTTAGTGGCTGTACGTATGTGGATGTATGCATGGCTCTGATCCGCGTATGGAATATGTATATTGCTGTGTCGTGTGTGCACAGGGGTGTGTGTACGACTTGGGTGCCCACACTCTTGCACAAGCACACTCTGCCTTCCCAGGGACCTATAGGTTCGTGCCCAAGCACACATGGGCGGCAACTCTCCATAGGGACATGCATCTGCACTGATGCCCATACAGTGCTTGGCCCCGTGCTGAGCAAATTAAAACCTTCAGAATAAAAAATAAAAATAAGAAATAAAAATAAGGAGAAACAGCTATTACACACTCTAAATACAAAAGCTGGGTGATACATCGAGGATGACTTTGGACCGAGGACCTCCTTGGCATCACCTGAATCTCTCATGCCATTTTCGCATTCTTGCGACATGTAGGTCAAGGGCATGGGAAGCAGACCCACGCTGAACCACCTCGGGGTTGTAGATATTGCAGCCTCCCTGGTAGTTACAACCCCTGGCGCTGCTCAGCCGTGTGTGGCTGTGCACACATCTCCTATGGCGATTGTTTGCCTTGACTCGGCCGACGAGCTTTACATTACCTGGGACCCGAGCGAGTTTTCTGCTAACGGCGGGAGTGAAATGGGATTGCTGCGAGGGGAGGGCTTCTGTGGGCTCGTCGCTGTGCCTGGAAAAGGCCTCAGTGTTTGTTCTGTTCATTGGCCACCTCAGTAATAGAAAACTTTCTCTTCCAGGAAATTCTCTCTCTCTATTTATTTATTTTTTTAAGCAAACGATAATCACAGTGAAAGCAAAATTCCTCCTTGGCTCCTGCGCTGCAGGCACCCATCACTTCCCTGCCAGGTGTGGGTGCCTGTCCTCATGTGTCCCATGTCCAGCTCATCCCGCACCCCATGCACAGCTCAGGCTTTGGCTCTCGGGAGCATTCCCTGCTTCCCAGCCATCCTTGTATGTCCCCTACATGCACGGGGTCTTCCTCTGCCCCCATCCTGATGTATCCCCACTAAACATCTCCATGCAGCCTCTTCTCCTGCTCGTGCACAGAAACCCAGGGTGTCTCCCTCAGCCCCCTCCCTCCAAAAATACGTGCCCCCTGCATCACCCCCAGGACCATAAACCCACCCCAGGACCATGAACCCACCCCAGGACCACAAACCTACTGCCAGTTACACAGCCATCTCCCCCAGCCCTGCCCTAATGCACCTTTTTGTGCAAAGGTGCATGTCTCCTTGCATACATCTTTGCATTCCTCCTCCATGTATCCCCTGCACCCCCAAAATCCCCCCACATCTTCCCCAGGAGTTTCGAACACCCACAGCTGCACCCACTCATTTGGGATGCACTGACTGGGATTGAACTGAAACACGGGTGCCACCCAAACGTCCCAAATGCTCCCCAAACCAGACACCGATAGCCAAGGACACCCTCAGCCTGGCCAGGACCAGCAGGAAACCCCATGGCCATGCGTCCCCCCATCCCTGACTCTTTTTTAAGGGGCTGCCCAAGTTCCCCATCCCTCCCCAGCCCCCGTCCCTTGCTTTTCCCCGGGGTTTATCCCCCCTGTGCCCTTCTCCTTCCCTCCCCCAGCCTCCCCCCCAAGTTTAAAGCCACCAGCCCAGCCAACGGTTAACCAAATCGCCTTGACCTCGCTGCTATTTGATATTCGCCTCCTTGACACTCATTTAGGAGCGCGCAGCGGTAAAGCAGACATTGGACAAGTCCAGTCTGAAACCAAAGCCCTATGAAAGGAGGAGAGAGATCAGAAGAACCTGATAGCCAGGAACTTGTTCTCTCCAAAGGCTCTCTGGACATTTTAGCCTGGATCAGGGGTCCGTGGAGCGCCAGTTCGTCGCCAAGCAGGGTGTAAACGTTAAATGTTAGCTATTTGTTCCAGAGATTGGCATGAAGATCGAGCCTTTCTGCCTCCTCTCCCCCCCGGCCCCCCTCCCGCAGTCTCTCCAGCCCGTCCAGAGGCTCACAGACACTCATTCATTAGCGGTTTAATAACCCTCCCGACGTGATAACATCCTTTAGTCCCGGCTCTGCGAGCGGAGGTGACCCTGGAGGGGGGGGGGGGGACGGGGACCGGGAGGGGGCCGCTCACTCGAGATGCTTCGAGGGGGGGCTGCTCCCGAAGCAATTGCCGGGTGAAGAAAAGCATCCTTCTCCTCCCCCCAATAAAATAAAATAAAATAAACTTTGCTGCTGCAGTCCCCGAAAGTCCACCGGGCTCCTCAGCCTGTTGGCAAAGGGGTCCCCAAACCCCCTGTCCCCCCCCCTCCAGGTGCCCGCATGGGCTGCAGAGATGCTGCCGGTGCCTCACCTGAGCAAGCCCTACGTTATTTTAAGTGGCTCTAATTCAACATTTATCGCCTTTGCCCCGTAACTGCGGATCCAGGCATCTGAAGCAACCTTTCGAAACTCCGATTAGTTCAGCCTCGTTCAGCGCCTTGTCCTCCCTCTCCTTTTCTCCCCACTTTCCTCGCTCCCTTTCTGCGCGACTTTCATGCGCCGCAGATAAGATATAAAATGCTCTGTCGGGATACTGTAATATTAAAGATCAAAAGTGGCATCAATTGAAGACCAAACGCCCGGAAAACAAAGGGGAAGGCTGGGAGATGTTCATCAGCTAATTACAACTGCAAATATTATGCAAATTTATCTTGGCAGAGCAATGGAGAAAGCGAGTTTAAGTGCGGAGATAATGCTGGAATATTGAATGTTCAGCTGAGGGTGGGAATTGGTCCAATAAATTCATCTAAGTGCGAGCCGGCATGATATATATATATATATCCGTATATCCCCATCAGCCCATCTGCGCTTCAAATTGGGGGATCAAAAATCAGCGTTATAACTGACACTCGAAATTCCTCGACAAATATTGCACGGAGGGTTGGTGGGGGACCCGAGATTGCCGTTCGGGTGGGATTTTGCGTGGAAAAAAGGGGAACCTCCAGCAGGCAGGCGGGCATCTGCACCGCGCCCCCCCGGCGGCGGGGGAGCTGCCCCCACCCAAGCCCCCTCGGAAGGGAGCATCCCCCGTAGGCAAAGGGGAAAACAAGTTGTTTTGCAACCCTTTTTCAGAAGCGTCTCCCGCTTCCTGGAAAGACAAAAAAATAAATAACAGAGCCGGTTAATGATTAAACACTGTCCCTGTGCCGGGAGAGGCAAGAAGGGATGAGGGGGAGCCAGGGAAACTTAAACCAGGCAGAGGAAGTCTGGCAGCACCTGTCCCCGGAAATTTTAGCATCAGGATTGCCTGGCATAAGGGAATATCTATATTATATCTATATTGTATATATAAAAGCAAAAGCGAGGCGCAGCTCGAGCACGAATTGGGTTTTCGACACCATTTTCTCTCCGGTGCTGCCCCAGAAATGAAAAGGCAGGGATGCTCCGTGGATAATCATCCCCAAGCCCCTCGGCAGGGTTTTGGGGTACCTTGAGTCCGTATTGACTGAGACCAAGGCGGAACTTTGGGGATGAGTTCCTCTTGCTTTGGGATTCCCCTAACCCCAAAAAGGGCAGAGAAAGGGATAACGGCGGCAGGAAAGGTTTGATTCGCATCCCTTCCTTGCGCAGGTGAGGAGGCAGCCACCGCCTGCTCGGTCCCTTCAAGGATTCAAACGAATGCGTTCAAATCCAGCAAAATATCAGCAGATCTCCCCCCTCTTCAGGCACACGCCTGCACCAATATCAATAATTTCAGGTGGATGCCCCTTTCCATTTCTGCAGCCCGAAATACAGAGCAGCGTTCATTTGCATACAAAGCAACCCGCGGAGTTTCTCCAGTTTATGAGAAATGCCTTAAAAAAAAGAAAAAAAAAAAAAGCGGCAGACAGAGGGGGGAGAGACAGGGGAGAGACTCCTAGCAGAAATCTTATCGATTTTTTGCTATGCATGTATTTATTTGGCAATGGGGCGGGGAGAAAATTGAACATTATTGGCAGCCCTCCCTTACACACGCAGACACATTAAAAAAAAAAAAAAAAGAGATGCAAATTGCGTTTTATCTTAACCCGGCTCCGTGCTTTATTCTATGTTTATGATGCATTATCTCCCCCTTAAATAAAAAATAAATCATGTAAAATTAGGATCTCGCAGCCTCCGAGAGAAGCAGCTCCGGTCGATTTTCTTAATTTCAGCCTGAAAGTGACACACTAATTAAAGCGCCCCGTGTCCCCCCCTCCCCAACTTCTTTTTATTATTATTGTTATTATCAGATCTACCTTATATTTTCCCTATTAAAAAAAAAAAAATCCTTTTCGCTGCCCCCAGGATAAAACTAAACTAAAATAAGGACCCCCCCCCCCTTTTTTTTTTTTTTTTCCCCAACGTTGCCCATCGCTTTCCGCCATCAGATTCATTGTGATGTATTAGATGCAATAAATTATCCCATGTAACAAAACATTGGGAGCTGAAAGGGTGATAATCTGGAAAGCAGAGATAAGGATTCATTATTCCGAATCATTATGAATCCAACGTTGCCTCTGACTTCTTTCTTAATCAGCTCCTCTGATCCTGGATATGTGAGCAGCACAGATAAGGAAAGAGTCATTTATAATTCTGTACCTCGTCTAATATTTTAAATAAAGTCAGAGGCAAGAAAACGCTATAAAACACAAGCAAGAGGCGGGCTCCGAATGAAATATCACTTCGATGTTGTTAGAGCCGCAGTAAGATTTAATTAAAATTCCCCACTTCCACGTGCTTTATATATTTTTATAAATATATTTTGCACCTTGGCCGTAATTGATAGGAATTTGTAGTTGTGGCTATTTGCTGGGCTCTGGGGTTGACTTTATTTCCAACCCTCCGCTTTGGGTAAAGGCAGATCGGGGGCGATGGAGGGGGGGGGGAATTATTTTAATTTGCTAGCCCCCCCGCCCTCCAGCCCCGCTCCCCCTCCCCGAGCTGGCACCAAGTCCCCGGGTCGATCGCCCCGCTGTAGGATGCTGCGTTGAATGGAAATCGTTTTCAAGCGAATATACTCCGCGCACACAAAGCCCAGGATCAATGCCAAGCCGGCCGATTTGGGGAGATCGAGCCGGTGGGGGCTTTCTCCCCCCTTCCTCGGCAGGGGGGATCGAGGCGAGGATATTAAAAAAATAACCTCCGTGGGGGCTGGGATTTCACACCTGGAGGGGGGACGTTATTGATCATATGGGCAACTTTTCTCCGGGGTGGGGGCCCAGGAGGGGGGGGTTTCTTCCCGGAGCAGGCTCGGCAGTTGAATTATAGCGAATAAACCATCCCCAAGCTCCTTTCTGCAGCCGGCCGAGCTCTTCTGGGGACCAACACCGTATGGATGGGACCGTCTTTATGGAGGGTCCGACTGCGAATCTGGGCTCAGGCGGAGCCGAAATCGATTGTGTGTGTGTGTGTGGAGGTATTTCTTTCCATGCCTGGCCGGAAAAACGGGTGCCAAGAGGCGAGCGAGAGGTGTGCTCAGCCACACAGGCTGGGGGAATCACAGCATCCCCCTTTATTTGGCAAACACGACGCCCACACCGTAGATGTGCGGCTGTTCAGTTATTTAAATGACTTCTGGCCATCTAGCCGGCGCTCCACCGGGAAGCTAAACTGCAGGCACCGGGGAAGGGCTGCGATATTTCTGATAAACCCCGGGTGCCGTTTAAAGCCTCATTAGTTATGTTTAACCTGTGAATAGCCAGCCCTCCGAGCTGGGAATGACCGGCCCGGGGCGGGGGTGATGGCGAGGGGGTGAGTGGAGGCGGGTGGGGGTGTGCGTGGGTGCGTGGATATGGGTACATATGGGGATATATGGGTACATATGGGGATATATGTATATATACGGGGATATATGGGGATATATGTATATATATGGGGATATATGGGGATATATGGATATATATGGGGATATATGAGGATATATGGATATATATGGGGATATATGAGGATATATGTGTGTAGATGTGCCTGGACGCGCCTGCGCCTGTGCCCAAATTCCCTCTCCTCCCTTGGTCCCCCCCCCTCCCAGCAAGCCCCAGCCGGGGAAATAAGAAATAAGGAGACGACAGCGCAGGGACTCCATCTCCTTGCTCTTCCCATGTGTCTTCTCCACGAAGATCCTTGATTTTTCGTTCCCCCTCTGTGCTCAGACCTCCGAGATCCAGCTCCCTCCCTCCTTTTATTGATTTATTTTGATTTATTTTTATTTTTTCTCGGTGCGTTTTGGGAAGGAGCCGGCAGCATCGTCTTCCTCGCCGGTATCGCCTCCCCTCTTGCAGTTCGATGTGGGGGAGCGCAAATCGCGGCGAGCAGATTTCCCAGGGATTTTCCCTGCCCGCTGATGGGGAACACACACCCCGAGTGATTTAAGCCGCATTCCTGTTTCTTTTTTTTTTCTTTCTTTCTTTTCCTTTTTTTTTTTTTCCCCGACTTATTTATTTCTTTATTGGTACGATTTTAGCCCCGGCTTCTCCACTCCTTTCGCTGCCAAACACAGCTTCGTGGCTCCAAAACACTCCTTTGGGAAGGGTTTTTCGTAATAAAACCCCACTCGTGGGCTGAGGGCTCAACCCTCCCCGTGCCGTCGGGTGTCCGAGCCTCTTCCAGCGGCGTTTGGCTGCGGGAGGGCTCCCTTCGGAGCCCTAATGAGCCCCAAGTTATTACCTTAATTGAATGTGTTTTCTAAAGATAGAATTGGGAGGCGATCGCGTTACCTTTCACCTTACAGAGTCACTCTGGAAGCGGAGATAGCGAACTCCCAGCGTCAGCAGGAAAATTAAAAAAAATCCTTCCCGAACTCGGAGTGTGTATATATCTATATCTATATATTTATTTTATATTTTTTCCCTAAGTGATTATTTTTCACCCCGTTTCGGTAACTTTTCACTCCAGCGGTGGCGGGGGCGGGGGGGGGTGATGTTAAATATGAGGGGGGGCTCACCCCACTTTCTCCCCCTCCCCACTTTCTCTCTGATGCTGGGCAGGCTCTGCCCACCCTCCAGAACAGCCTGGCCCCTCCGGACACGTTTTCCCCCACGACATCCCCTCCAGGCTCCTCTTCGGGGGCTCCTCCGCCTCTCCTCGGCTACACCCCCCCCCGCCGGGGGGGGGGGGCATGGAAGCCAAAGGCACCGACCTTCAGTAGGAAAAACCAGCACCACTAAACCTCGGGCAAGTTTTCCAGCGAGCAAATCCGACGTTTTTTTCCCCTTTTTTCTCCAGCACACGGCAGGACTCCCGGGGAGGGCTGCAGGAAGGTTGGGGGGTATTTATTTTAAAGCGAAATGGGCAAAAATGGGATTTTTCAGCCTCTCGGCCGAGGGAAAGAGGGAAAAGTCCAGCACCCCCCCCCCGCGGAAATACGGGGAAACGCCGAGGGGGGGTTGCTTAATGCAGGGACATGGGGGTTTCTCCCCCGAACCCACAGCAGCTCGGGGGGGAAGGGGGGGGGGCGGTTGCTTTCCCCCATAGGGGGTAGGGAAAACATGCCCCAGCTTTGGGGTACGGGGCTGCTCTCCGTGGGGAGAGGGGCAGCAGGGAGGGAAGGAGGGAAATTTGGCGCTGGGGTCAGCCCTGGAAGAACAGACGGACACTGGGGAGAGAGATACCCCCCAGGTGTGCCAAGGCGCGCGTGGGGATTTATTTTTTTCTGCGTGGATCGCGTACCCCTATACACATATAATAATAATAATAAATAATAATAATAATGGCCCGATATAATTCCCTCCCGAGGAGGAGGGGGGCAGCAAGGCAGGCTCAGCCCCCCCCCCCCAATGTCACCGCTTTTCCTCGAAAGCTCTCGGTGCAGCCGTGGGCTCGCTCCGGTGCTATTTGCACCATCACAGGCACAATTAATTTTTTTTTTTTTCCCCTCTCTCTCTCGCCAGGCTCTGCAGGCTCCCGGCAGTGACAGCCGCTGCCGGGACGGGTTTCATCACGCTCACACCTCTGCGAGCCCCAAGGACCCGGCTCGACCCCCCCCCCCCCCCCCCCCCCCCCCCCCCCCTTTCCCCGGCCCGCCCCCTGTGATTTAGCCGGGCTGGGTGTGCAGAGAAATAGCCCATCATATTTCTCTCCCTCTTTCTCTGCCCTTTCCCAACCCGGAAGAGCTCTGCTCTTCAGCCCAGCCCTGAGGAGGAGGAGGAGGAGGAGGAGGAGGGCAGGGTGGGCGTTTGGAGGATGCGGCTCCCCCAGGTTTTCCCCCCGGGTGGGAGCTTGCGCCATGCCAGCAGCCGCCGCTCCGCTCCTCCCGCACTCCTGCGCTGAGAGCTCCAGCGGAGCAGGACAAAATAAAAAGCATCTGCCCAGGTCAGTGCATCCGTATCTCCCCCCCCACCCCCAACCCCCACCCCTGGCCTCCCCATCCCTCCCTTCTCTTTTTTTATTTTTCACCCCTTCGCCTCCTCCTTTTGCTCCTTCTCCACGTGGAGGGAATTAGGAGGGGAGCTGGGCTCAAAGGGCAGCAGCCGCCGGCTGAAACTCAACCCGAGCCGCCGCCCCCCCCCCCCCCCCCCCCCGCCTCTTATAGCTGGGGGTGTGCAAGGAGGGGTGGCTTTGCCCGGTGACCTTGGGGAAAGGCACCCCCGGCCAGGGAGGGACGAGAAATTTAGGAAGAGAGAAGGAGCTGGGCTGCCCCTGGCTGCTGGGGTGAGGATGGTTGGGGCTGGGGGGGGGGGGGGCACGCAATGGGGCACGGCGCTGTCAGCCCTGCCCGTGCAATATTAACCTCGGTACGGGGAGGGGGGTAGCAGGGGCCTTGCCGTGCCCCATTTCGGCTTTTTTATGGGGATAAAAAAAGAGGTGCAGCCACGCAGCCCCCCTTCCCAAAGCGCTGCGCGCCTCTCCGCGCTGTCCCCACGCGTAATTCTCCCCACCCGGGACCTGATTTTGGGCGATCCGTGCCGTGTGTGCGCCCTATAGGCTATATATTTAACGCTATGTATTTAAACAAAGGTATACAATACACAACAAATATATATGCTTCTAATAGGATGTAATTAGGGCGAGCTCCCCCGCGTCTCCTTTCCGCAGATCTCCCTTGTTTTATACCTCGCCAGCCCAAATCATGCCTAGCCCGGCTTCAGGAGGAGGTGAGGAGGAGGATGGCTCTGCTCCGGGCCCGCACCCCACATCTCCGCGAATACTCCCCCTGTCCCCAATGCCACCGGGGAGATGGCTTTTGGGTGCCCGAAGGCTAAAGGCTGATTTTCCCTTTTCTCCCGGCTTCAGGTCTCTCTCCTCCATCCTCCCCTTGTAGGAAATGTGCCACCGTCCTGCCCAGGGGCAGCAGGGAGCCTGGGCTGTCCAAAAATGCGCGCAGGCTGTCACCGAGAGCCTTTAAAATAGGGGGAAAAAAAAATGCGTGTGCGCATCCATCTCTCTCCTCTTACTTTCGCGTGTCCGTGCGCAGGCAGAGGGCTCTGGGGAATGGATTTTAATGAAACCGGCTAATTAATAACCGCCGGCCCTGCTTGTTTTCCCCATTATTTATGGGCCGCAGGTGCGGAGCCGGGGCTCGGCATCCCCGGCCACCTGGGCAGGCAGAGGGGGGCACGGTGGGTCCTGGCAGCCTGGGGACAGAGGGGACAGAGGGGACAGAGGGAGAGGAGCAAAAGAGTGTTTGGTGAGGAAGGGGGGAGAGGGTAGGGCACCGCACCGGCACTTTGTTCCCGGCTGGGGCAAAGCGCTTCATTCATTCTCCCCGGGAATAAAAATAAAATATATTTTTTTATTATTATTATTTTTAACGGAGCCGAAGGGGGTGTTTTAATTTCAGGGGGGTAAAAAACGAGGAGAAATTGCTCCCCCGCAGCTTGCCTGGGTGCTCTGCTCGGCCCCCAGGACGGAAAGGTGCCTATAAGGGCACCTCTAGGGGACAGCACCCCCAGAGGAATTAGGGATGAAACCCCTTTACAGCAGCAAGGAGTGCAAAATCGGGGCAGACGTGTGTCCCCCTCCCTCCAATTTGAATTTGGGAGCTTGGGACACCAAATGCGAGCCCGACATTTACGGAGCGGGTTAGGGCCGGGGGGCTGTGGACAGGGGAGGTTTGGTTTGGGGGTGCTGGGGGTGCGAGGACTGCTCTGAGCTAGCGGCAGCCGGGCTCTTCCCGGAGCAAATCGCTCCGGTTTGGGTGCCGGGAGGTCAGGATATGTCCCTCCACCTCGACAAGGAGCCGGTGTTAATTCCACCGCCTCTTCTCACGTCAATTTGGGTGTTCTGCTTCATCGTAAATCCCAGGGTTTGGGGTTTATGGGGGAAGAAAAGAACCCCAAAAGTCACTAAACCCGACGGCAGCCTCACCTTTTCCACGGGCTGCGTGGAAACCGGTTCAATTCACCTTCACATCTATTTCTTAAAACGCTCCTGGGAGGCAAAACCGAGGCGAGCAAAGCGAGAGCCCCTTCCCCGCCCCGGGACGCGCATCCCCGGCGCTGGGAGCCGCCGGCTGATTATTGTAGGGCGATCATTTGCTTAAAGCCTCAGCAGCGGGGAAATACAGTGGCTCATTTTCTTTTTTCTTTCCTTCCTCCCCCCCGCTCCTTTTTTTTTTTTTTTTTTTGGCTGGTAATGTGCATTTCCTTAACCTCACCGGATTTTTTTGGGGTGGGATTTGAAGTATTTCTTCTCTGTCTCTCTGTCTCTCTCTCTCTTTTTTTTTTTTTTCTCCCTCTCCTTCCCCGTCTCTTTTATTTTTTTATTGTTTTTTATCTGCCGGAACCTCTCGGAAGCGGTGCCCGACCCCAGCGCCGTGCCGGGGGGAGCGGTGCCCGCGGATGCTCTTCGCGGGGCTTGGAGCGGGAGGAGAAGAAAAAAGAAAGGAGCTGGGAGAGGAGAATAAAAAGAGAGAAAGGTGGAACCCCTTTTCCAGCCACCCCTCCGAGAAAAGACGGGAGGGGGAAAAGATAAAAAATAAAAAAGGGGGGAAAAAGGGACTTACCGTGCTGAGCTTGAAGCCGGGGCTGCGCTGCGGGAAAAAGAAGCAGGGAAATGGGGAGGGAAGGAAGGAAGGGAGCTGGGCTCTGCCTCCCGTCCCGGAGCAGGACAGGGACAGGCAGCGGGGGTGACAGGGCCACCACCCGGGACCCCCCCGGGTCCCCCCCGCCGCCTCGCCCGGCTCCGCTCCGGGTTTGCGCCGCGCACTTTGGGGAATGCGGCGGGGGGAGAGGTCGCCGCTGGGACTTGCGGAGCCGGTTTTTGATCTTTCTCAGATTTTTTTTTTTCTATTTTTTTTTTTTTAAACTCCTGCAGTGTCCCGGGGCAGTAGCCCTCCTCTCAGCTTCAAAGGAGGGGGGGAGGAGGGGAAAGAAAAGTCCCGGTTTCTCTCTCCTCCCAATTTTAATTCTTCGAATTTCTGTTCTTCGGCAGAGCAGGGTTTCCCCCCCCCCCCCCCCCCCCCCCCCGCCCCCTTCCTCCCTCCTCATCACATAGCATCATTTGCGCTGAAAAAAAAAAATAAAAATGTGTGCTTCTGCTGTGTTGCACGAAGGGAGGAAAAATTGGAGCCGATGTAATCAGAAGTTGATTTGTGCTCTCGCTCGATTTGCATGGCTCGGCATTTCTTTGTGTGCGTGTGTGTGCGTGTGTCTGCTTCCTCCCGATCTGCACGAAAGGGAGATAAATGAATTATTAGAAGCGAACGGAAACATACACATATGTGCATTTAGAAAAGAAAAAAAAGAATAAATAAGAAAAAAACCACACATGTGGCTGGTTTCGAAGCGGAGGGGAAGGCTCAGGGGGACAAGCTGCCTTGAAAGAAGAGAGAGAGAAATGTCAGTCTAGTATCTCTGTTTTTCTGTAGGACTTTCTATTATTATTATTATTATTATTATTATTATTATTTATTGCTGGCTTGTGGTTCGTTTATCCTGCTAGAGAGAGGGTGGCGTTGGGGGAAGAGATCACAATTCCTTGCCTGATTGACGGAGGGGGAAAAAAATAAAAAGAAGAAGAGAGAGGATAAAAAAGAACCATTCCCTCCTCTCCCTGTCTTTGTTTAAGCCGGCCTTATCTCAGCAGCTCCCCGCACACCGGGCTGGTCCCGACTGCGTGTCCCGGGAGGGGGCGATGGATATGGGGCAGCGCCTTTCCCTCCCCGACCCCATTCCCTCGGTAGAGAGCAAGGCAAAAAAATCTTGGGAGCTCTGCCCTGGGCCGTGTCCTCTCCATAACCCTCCGATTCGTAGCTCCCGGCTGTTTGTACAGCTTTACCTGTACTATTCTGGTACCCTGTAAAAACCCCAGCCCGGCAAACGTAACTTAATCCGCTTGCAGTCAATTGTCGTCTAAAAGGAGGGTGCGAGGGGGGGTAAAAGCGGAGGAGGGGGCTTTTTCTGCCTGTCCCCGCCCCCCAAAAAAGGCAGCGAAACCCACGCCGGTGCCAGTGTCTCGGGTGGGCATCACTGGGGACGGAGCAGAGGGGGGCCGGAGGCAGCGGGGCAGCCCCGGCCCCATAAAACCTCCTCAAAACCTATTATAACGGCAGGGCCTGGGGATAATAGGGTGGTGTTGGTGTTGGTGGGGGGGTCGTGTCTTTTGAACGCTCACTTTTAGGGGAGAGGTAGGCTGGTACCCGCCCCATCTCCCCGGGTTTTATTATTATTTTTCCTTTTGGGACTTTTGTCAAATGGGTTTTGACTTTTCAGGGCCAGGGATCGCCCCATTGCAACCCCCCCAACACGCAGCCAGACAGCCCCTGGCTTGGAGGGATGCTGGAGCCCGGCTCCCCCGGCAGAATTAACCCCCGAGAGCCTTATGGGGCGGCTGGGGGGGCGATCCTGGGGCTAATTGCTCCAACAAAGGGATCCTATTAGAGCCGGGCTGTCACTGGAAACCCTGCTGGGGGCTGCCGGGTGTGGGGGGGGGCGAGGTGATGGATCTGCGGCCACAGCTTGGGAAAAGGACGGTCAAGGCCAGCGATCCTGGAAAAAATAATAAAAAAAGAAAGGAAAAAAAAAAGGAGAAAAAAAATAAAGAAAAAAAGAAAAAAGGGAAAAGAAAAAAAAATGAAAGAAAAGAGGGGGATCACGGGTTATAGGAAGGAAAGGGGAGAAAATTATGGATTTGCGCTTTATTTACGTATTTATTTATTTATTTCGGGAGGGTGTGTGTGTGTTTTTGCCCTCCCCACCACGGTTCTCCCCCGGCCGGGAAGGGGATAGACAGATCGGGGCTGCGGAACCGGGAGGAAAAGGCAAGGGCAGGCTGAGCAAAGCGGATCTGAAAGCGGGTGCCCTCCTCCCCAAATCGGGGCTGCGGCAGCGGGGGGGAGGCGACGAGCAGGGTCCCCCCCCCCCCGCCACCCCCTGCCCGCCCCGTTGGGGCAGCCCCCGGCACCGAGCAGGCTTTGGGGCGACCGATTTATTTCATTGCTTTAATTTTATTTTTTTCTTGCAACCGTCGCTTTTATTTTATTGCGTTGCGTTGCATTTTGTTGTATGTTGCTAATTTGATCTGGCGTCAAGCTCTCCTCGCCCTCCAACCAGCTGAAAGGTGGCGACTGCAAAAACCTTCCCCTACCCGTGGATGGGGGCAAAAGCTCATTTTCTCGAGGGTTTAGCAATTTTGTGACCTCTCTAGGGAAATTCCCCTCCTGCGATCCCACGCTTGTCGGTACCGGAGCTGCAACAGCGGCAGTGGAGCGGGGTGGTCTCAGCTCACCTGCCCCCCAGCCCGTGCCACCTCCCTCCCCCTAACACCTCCCAAGGGATTTCTTTTAAAGGGATTTTTGCGAAGGGCTGTGGACCAACCCCACCCGCAGGGACGGCTCGGGCTCGGGGGAAATGCAGGGAGGAGGGATAAAGGGAGAGACTCTGGCCTCACCTTTACAAAACACGTTTAGAGCTGGGGTGGGGGCCGGAGAGTTTGTGTTTTGCCTTTAAATCAATATTTTGCAAGCGAGGGGCTTCCCCTGGCCACTTCTGTCCAAAAAAATATCCCCCCTCCAGGGGGAGGGTTTGGGGCGCGGGACCCTGAAAAATAAAATCAGGCAAAGCTGCTCCTGCAGAGCCGAAGCGAGAGGGAAGTCGAGCCCGGAGCGAGTTAAAAATCCAAGGGGAAGGCCGTGAGCATCCCCCCCCTCCCCCCCATCTCGGGCGCCCCCCGAACGCCCCCCTGCCCCCCTAATGAGATGCCGCCAGCCGTGCCCGGCTCCCCCCGGAGCCTTGGAGGCGCCTGGCAGCGAGGGGAGCAGCGGGGCCTTGGGGGTCCGGACTTCCCGTCCCCGTTTTTCCCCCTTTATCCTGGGTTGTCCCCCCCCAGCTGCTGTCCCCTCCGGTACCCAACAAGCCCCTAACCCCACCGGGCGCGTTTTCCCCCCCGGCTGGGCTGTCCCGATTCCTCCGCACGGCTGGTTCCCGTCCCCGGCGTTTCTACTTGCCCCAGTCGGTATTTTCAAAAATATCCGTCTAAAAATACAGACCATTTTTAATGCTTGAACCGAAAATTCAGCCTCAGCGGTGTTTCTGTGCCCCACGCTCACGTTCGGGTGGATCCCCCCGGCCCTGCCGGCAGCGCAAGTGAAAAATCGAGGCTAAAAATCGGCGCAGGGAAGCGCGCATCTGCCCAGGACTTGCCCGGCCGCCCGATCCGCGCAGCCCCGCGCAGCGGCGGGGAGCGGGGTGCGCGGGAGGCGCTGCCGCCGCTGCGGAACCCCGGGTTTTAATTAGACCCCCCCGTATAAAAAGTGCCGAGAGGAGCCTGAGCTTCCTCCCGCAGCCGGGTAGACTCCGGCTGGTCGCTGTGCGGAGACACAGCAGGCTCAAAGCGGCCCCGTGAGTGACTTTTTGAATTGCTGCTTTTTCTTTCAGTATTTCTCCTTTTCTTCCTTTCATTATTTCTTTTTTTTTCTTTCATTATTTCTCATTTTCTTTCATTTTTCCATTTTCTTTTCTCTTTTCTTTTCTTTTCTTTTCTTTTCTTTTCTTTTCTTTTCTTTTCTTTTCTTTCTTTCTTTCTCTCTCTCTCTGTTTCTCTCTCTGTTTCTCTTATTTTTCTATTCTTTTCTTTTTTTTACTTTTTCCTTTTTTTTTTCTGTTTTCCCCTTTTTTCTTTCTTTTTTTTTCCCTCTCGTTCTCCTTTACTCCCTTCCTCTCTTTCTCCCTTCCTCTCGTTCTCTTTTTGTTTTTCTCTCCCTCTCTTCCTCCCTTTCTCCCCTTCTCCCTTTCTCCCCAATTCCCTCTCCCCTCTCTCCATCTCTCCCCCATATCCCCCCTCCATCCCCCATTTCCCACTCCCCCCCCCATCCCCAGCCCCCTCCATCTCCCCCAGCCCCCTCCATCCATCCATATCCATCCATCTCCCCCCATCCCTCCCCATCTCCCCCCGTCCCGTCCCGTCCCGCCCGGTCCCGTCCCGTCCCCGCTAGGGGATGCCCTGGCTCAAGGCAGCGACCGGGAGGGGGGGGGCGGGCAGTAGCCAATCAGCGTGGCCCGCGCCCGCCGCCCCGGTTCCTGCTCGCCCCCCATTGGCTGAGGGCGGCGGGAGGCGCCGTGGGGAGCCATGGGTTCGAGACCGGGGACGGCCGGGACGGAGCGGGGACACCGTGGGGGGGGGGGGGGGGGGTGCGTCCCGAAGGGGTCTGCGGAGCCGTCCCAAGCCCTGCTGCACGTCCCTTGCACGGCTCCGGTGGTGTCCAGGAGAACCAACATCTCCGGTAGAACTGGGAAAAAAAAAAAAAAAAGCCCCCAAATTGTATTATTCCCTTCTCAGAGTTTATATCCTAAAAGCAAATCCTCAGAGGGAGCAGCCCTAAAGCCGCCGGCAGCCCCTCGCAAAGAGAAGCGGCCGCCTTTCGGGTCGCCAGCCCTCGGAGGTGCTGCACCTGCCGGCGCATCCCGGAGTGGGATCCGGCCGCTCTTGAACCTCCAGACCCCCGAGGTGCTGGGGAGTGGAAGAGGGGAAGCGGCCCCACTCCATCGCATAACGTCCGGGAACTGCCTGCCTCTCACAGAGTTTGGTGGCCAGCGGGAAAAGTTAGTTAACCCCTTTAAAAAAAAAAAATGAAGTGGAGAAAAAGGAAAAAGAAAAAAGAAAAGGAAAAAGAAAAAGAAAGGAAAAGGGAATAAATAGAAAAAGAAAAAAGAAAAGAAGGAAAAGGAAAAAGGAAAAAAAGGAAAAAAAGAAAAAAGAAAAAAGCAAATAAGGAAAAAGAAAAATAAAAAGAGGAAAAAGAAAAAGAAAGAAAATTCAATAGCAAAAATAGCAAAAAGAAAGAATAGAGTAAGAGAATAAAAAAAAAAAAGAATAAAATAGGGGAGGGAAAAAAGAAGTTAGTGAAATTGCGCCGCCCGGCGCGGGGTTCCCGCGGGTGCGCGGCGGGGGCAGCGCGGAGGCTCCGGGTGCGCCCCGCCGGTCCCCTCCTCAGCCGGGGCCAGGCTCCGCCCCCCCGTGCTTATGACACTGGAACCTCCTTAAGTTGCGTCTCGCCACAGCTGTCTGTAAGCACTGAGCCGGCTGGCGCCATCCTGCTCCTTTCAGAAAGAATGCCTTCCCTGTAAAAAAAAAAAAAAAAAAAAAAAAAAAAAAAAAAACACAGAGAGGGAGGAAAAAAAAAAAGGGAAAAAAAAATAGGGCGAGCGAGCACAATCTGATCTGATCAAGCACTTTCAGCTTCATCCCTCCTGGGTCACATACTGCTTCTCCACCAAGGTTTGTGCGGAATTTCTTTAGCGACTTTATTTTTTTTCCCCCTTCTTCCCCCCTCCTTTTGCCCTCGCTCCTTCCCTTCACCCCCACCCTCTTGTCTATCACATTACCCCCCTCCTCTCTTTTTCCCCCCTCTTTTTCCTCTCTTCCTCCCTTTCTCGGTTGCATAATAATTAATGAGCAATCAAAGTGGCTCTAGGCTGCAGCGCAGCGAATGGCACAAGTTCTCACCGGGCTTAAGCCGCCGGAGCTTCTCAGGTGCAAACTGAGCAAACAAACAAATAAACAAACGACCGCGACGACACCGAAAAAAAAAAAAGGGGGGTAAAAAAGGAGAAAAAAAAAAGGGGAAAAAAAAAAAAGGGCAAAACAAGCGAGCTGCGGCGGCCGGAGCTGCTGCTAGCCGGGCGGGGAGAGAGCGAAAGAGAAAGAGGCGCTGGGAGAGGTGGGTCCAGGGCAGAGCAGGCGCTTCCCAGGGATGGCTACCGCGGGATGGGATGGGTTTGCTGCTGCCTAAAAAGTCAGGTGCTAAAGTTCAGAGCTTCTCAAGCACGTTTCTCTCTGCCACTCTCTCTCTCTCTCTCTCTCTCTCTCTGCTCCTTCCCTTTCCTCTTTCTCGTTACAGGTGATCAAAGAAGAGAAACATCTGCAAAAGAGCGGAAGATACCGAGGGGATCTCACTTCGTAGAGATTTTTTTCCCTGAGTTTATTTGTTTTCTTTTCTTTTTTTTTTTTCTTTTTTATTACATTCTCCTTTTTTTTTTTCTCCTCCTTTATTTTTATTTTTTACTTTTATTTTTGGAACCGGCCGCTCATTACCGCAACCCCCCCTCCCTCCGATTTAAAACCAAAGCAAAACAGAAACAACCCCGACTTCGCCGAGCAGTTCCCCCCCCTCCCCGACTCCGCACCGTCTCCGCACCGTCCCCCCCCTCCCACCGCCGGCCCCCCGCGCCCTGCCGAGGAGGAGGAGGAGGAGGAGGAGGAGGAAGAGCAGCGGCGGAGCACCGAGCGCGGAAGATGGAGGTCTCCACGGACCAGCCGCGGTGGGTGAGCCACCACCACCCGGCCGTGCTCAATGGGCAGCACCCGGACTCGCACCACCCCACCCTTGGCCATACCTACATGGACCCCACGCAGTATCCTCTCGCCGAGGAAGTGGATGTACTTTTTAACATCGACGGACAAGGCAACCCCGTCCCCCCGTACTACGGCAACTCCGTGCGAGCCACCGTGCAGCGATACCCCACGGCCCACCACGGTGAGTGCCCCCCGCTGCCCACCCCCCCGACCCTCGGCGGCTCCGAGCAGCCCCGGCTGCCGGCGGGCAGAGCCCCTGGGAAACTACGGCACGGGGGGGATTTGGGGGCTGGCTTGGGAGAAATGCATCCCAATCCGGCTACTTTTCGCTTTCTTTTCCCGCTTTCTTCTCTTTCCTTTTTTTTTTTTTTTTTTTAATTCTTCTCCTTCTTTCTCTTTCTCTTTTCCTTCTTTCTCTTTCTCTTTTCCTTCTTTCCTTCTTTCATTTTTTTCTCTCTTTCTCTCTTTCTCCTCTCCATCTCTCCTTCCTTCCTTCTTCCCTTCCTACTTCCCTTCCTTCCTTCCTCCCTTCCTCCCTTCCTTCCTCTCTTCCTTTTTTCTTTTTCCTCACTCCCACTTTTCCCCTCTCCTGCTCCATGTCTTCCTCTTTCTCTTTCATCTGTCATACTTTTTTCTTTCTCTTTCTCTCTTTCCCCCTCTCTCTCACTTAGGTATTTTCCTCTAGTTAGGCGAACAGGCTTTTCGTACGGTGTTTAGTTTTTGCACGATTAGCTGATCTCGAGAAAAAAAGCAAGCTGTAGAGCAGGGGTGTGAGAATGACCCCGCTGTCCTCACGCTTGGGATATTTCATTTGCACCTTGGGAGCTTGTTAGGCTTGATTTGAAAGTTTTGCACATTCACCCAGGGCCGCACCATGGCGCGTGTTGAAAACAAGAAAGAAGAAAAATCCCGAGGTGCAACCAGGTTAGACACCAGCCCTGTTGTGTTTTCTTGTCCTGCAGGAAGGTAGTGAGCCACAGCCTGAGTTTTATTCCTGGGCCACAGCTTTTAGAGAGGAGGCAAAATACCTGGGGCCGATGGGGCCCAGGTCTGAGGAGGGATGAAAATTTTGGTGCCATCTTTTTAAGAAGGATCGGAGCGACCCAGTGTACGCGGCTCGAGTTTGCCTCTATGGTTAAAAATTAGGGAAAGGGGGAAAATAATAATAAAAAAATGAGGGAAACAACCAGCCGCTGATTTCCAAAGCCACAGGGTGACCTCTCCGAAGTGGCGGAATCTAAAAAGCCTGAGGCTTGCCGTGGAAATCACCACAAAATCAAGGCGAAGAAGGTGGGAAGAGTGAGCTGGGCTCCGGGGGCTGCTCCCGGCCCTCGGCTACTTGTTGAGTGCGAGGCTGCATTAGGCTCCGCTCAGTAACTGCATTGTTCGCCTATTAGTCCATTTAAAACAATTATTTCTAAGGATCAGCAGCCTTTGTCCTTTCTTTCTTTTCTCTTCATTTTTTTTTCCCAATATATCAGCAGAAAGTGGAACTGCGGTCTCTCTGATCTAGCCTGAATATTATTTACTATGCTACTTCCTGGAGAAGATAATGAATCTTGACCCTTTCTATTCGTATAACCCACCTTCCCTTCCTTTTGAGCAGTTACTTTCAGTATTGTTCACTAAAGTCTGGTACGGTGAAAAGTAGCTTGGAGATCTTCTAGACACACACAGGCTCCCATGCAAACATATGTGTCCATGCTGCACCCGCTCCTTTGCTATCTGTGGCTCGATAGATCTGTGTTTGCATCTCTCCTTCTGTATATTTAGCAGTCTGTACACACGTATCACGATACCTAGAGAAGTTAAGGACCTCTAGATGTCATTGTGTTTCAGAGCTTTACTAGCAGGCACAAACTTGCTCTCCTCCAGGTGAATAACTGTGTTTTTCAGCTTCTAGCGATTTGTTCAAGTCGCTGTGAATTTCGGTAGATTTGATTCTTTGAATGTTTTTTTTTTTTTTTTTTTCCCACAAAGGCAGAAATTATTTTAAAATATTAGGTATGATCCCTTCGGAACATTTATAATCAAAGGAAAAAAAAAATTTGACTGCTTAAATCTAGATAGATCTAGTGGTCCCTCTAACCCAAATCCAGGTCTGTATTTTAAAACACAAGTGAAAAGTCTTTTGTGATACGAAGGGGATGGAGAGTTTCTTCTCAGACAGTTGGCTCTCTCCGCGTGTGCCATATTGTCACAAAAACGCTGTCTAACATTTGAGGACAGCCTGATGGATTAAAAAAAAAAAAAAAAAGGGCAAACTGGGGCAGTATGCAAAGTTTAACAGCCCTGCTGGAAAGGTTATAATTCCGTTTTGGGGCATCTTCTGGTCTTCTCCGTTTGGCCAGAATATGCCCAGGGTTTGTAGCCCATGGCTGCTTTTGGGAAGTGACTGACAAATTATTTTCCAGCTAAGAAAAATGATTTCTGCAGCAGGGGCTTGGCAATTTCACGCGGGATCTTTCCTTCAAAACCTGCCTGGGATTGTCTGGAAGGGAGAGGGTGAAGCAGGGCTGGCCATATCCCCCCTCCGTGTCCCAGGGCATCCCTGCTCGGGGGGGGTCCCAGCCCGGCTACCAGGTCCTGCAGGATCAGGGCGACCACTTCGGGGCTATGACAGCGTTAAAAGTTTAATTTTAAAGGGGGGGAAGCCGAGGGGTCTGCACCAGATGCGATTTTTCTTGCTCGCCCTGCACTCGGGATCCAGCCGAGCTTTTGGGGAAGGAGGGGAAGGGATGGGGGGGTGCAGGCTGGCACCCCCGCGACGGGCTCATAGGGGTGCAAGGGGAATGTAACCGGCTTTTTGCTGTGCTTTTTTCCGCGCAGGGAGCCAGGTGTGCCGCCCCCCGCTGCTGCACGGCTCGCTGCCGTGGCTGGACGGGAGCAAGGCGCTGAGCAGCCACCACAGCGCTTCCCCCTGGAACCTCAGCCCTTTCTCCAAAACCTCTATCCACCACAGCTCGCCGGGACCCCTCTCCGTCTACCCACCCGCCTCCTCCTCCACTTTATCCGCCGGCCACTCCAGCCCGCACCTTTTCACCTTCCCGCCGACCCCTCCCAAAGATGTGTCCCCGGATCCGTCCATCTCCACTCCCGGCTCCACCGGCTCCAGCCGGCAGGACGAGAAGGAATGCATCAAATATCAGGTGTCCCTGGCCGACACCATGAAGCTGGAGTCGTCCCACTCGCGGAGCAGCATGGCCTCTTTAGGGGGAGCCACCTCCTCCGCGCATCACCCCATCACTACCTACCCGCCGTACGTCCCAGAATATGGCTCTGGACTTTTTCCCCCCAGTAGCCTCTTAGGAGGATCGCCTACCGGGTTCGGGTGCAAATCCAGACCGAAAGCACGGTCAAGCACAGGTAGGGTTTTTGGCTTTTTTTTTTTTTTTTTTTTTTTTTTTTTTTGTCCCAGATGCTCGGGAGAGGGGAGGAAGCAATAGGGGTGGCAAAGAGGGTGCACGGCCACATCCTCCACGCACAGAGGGATGCGCACAAACACTCGTGGGATGAAAAAGAGGGGAAACTTGCTGACCCTACAGCTTGCCCTGAGCCGAATCCCCCCTTATTCAGCCTGAGAGATGCCGTTCCCTTCCAGGGCTCCTGCCCCGGGTCCGATCCTGCCCCCTCCGCTGCCCCAAAGTGTGTGTGCTCAGCTGCGGCGTCTAACGAGGAAGCGAAACCGAGGGAACCGCAGCATTAGTGTATCTCTCTGGATTTTAATAATGCCACTTAAATCCCGGCCAACTTCCCCCGCCTGCCCTCCGCCTCGCTCAGCCCAGGGCCTCTTCCCCTGCGGCGCCGGGAGGCTGGGAGATGGAGAGGGAAGGGGGGGGGGGCGGGATTTGCCCTGAGCTCACCCCCGGCCCCAACCAGCTCCGTGCCCCCGGACCGGACCCCAGAAACATCCCTCCTAGGGAAAAAGACAAGGAGGGACTGCTGGGGGGTCCCCGGCTCCCTGCGCATCCTGCGCGGCTCCGCTGCGCTGCGGCGGGGAGGGGGAATTATGAATTTGTGGGCACCAAAGGGTGCTGGGTGAGCCCGTGTGTGTGTGTGTGCAGAGCAAAGGGCGATTAGTCAAAACTCTTATTTTTTTTCTCCCCCCTCTCAATATATATATATATATATATATATATATATTTTTTTTTTTTCCGTGGAGGCTGCTGCAGGGTTGCCTGGCATGAATGAGATCAGTTTTCAGGGTTTTTCCAGGGTGACATTTACTCTGTCTGTCTGAGCAGGGACTGTCTCTATTTAGCTGATATGTTTGAGCTAATCCAATTATTTTCAGACTGCTGCACGCGACAGTTGCATTGTTTATCCAGCGCCAGGAACTTTAATAGAGTCCGGATGCGGTTAGAGTGACAAAAAACCCCAGACCTGTATGTTTTGTACATGAAAGCAAGAGAGAGAGAGATGGAGTGAAACAAAAGAGAGGGACAGACACTCAAACGCTCTCAGAGCGGCTGCCCCGGCTAACCGGAGGGGAAAAAAAAAACGACCCGGGGATGACCGGGAGCAGCTCCCTCCCGGCCCCGGCACGGACCGGTGGCTGCTGCGGGGCCGGGCTCCGACTTCGTCCCCTGCCCGGTGCCCTCCGAGCCTCAGATCCAGCCGGGGCACCGGCTGCGCGGGATTTTCAAACCGTTTTGCCCCCTTTCTCCTCCTCCCTCTTGTTTTCCTTTTGCCACTTTCTGTTACTTTACCTTCTAGAAAGACGTCTGCGGTTTGAGATAAACCAACCCCGAGAGCAACACCTATTTTTTTTTCTTTTTAAAGTCGATTTTAGCAAGCTGGGAAGCTCGCAGACAAAGGGGGATGGGGCTAGGCGAAGGGCTGCAGGAAAAGGAGGGAGGGGGTGTTTCTGCAGGATGAAAGAGGGAGAAACGGCTGCATTTTTTGTTTAATCATTCTAAGTTTTTTTTTTGGAGTGTGGGGAGAGAGGGTTTTAGCGCAAAGGTACTGGAAGAACGGCTGCCGTTTGTGGTTAGGGTGCGGATGCCTCTTGCTCGAACGCAGCGCGGGCTGGGGCAGTGGGGAGCTGTGTGCTGGGTTAACTCTGCTCCGGCCAGCCGAGGTCTGCTGCAGCTCTCAGATGGCTTGCCAATGTCTTTAGGTGCAAGAAATACAACAACAACTGACTACCTAGCCCTTCGAAAGTAGCTGGGAAGAACAACTGCATCCCCTAAATCTGTATCCCCTCTGTGCTGGGAGCCAGTGGGTTGGCGGAGACGCCCCATAACCAGGGAGAGGATAAACGGGTGTCAAAAAGGAGGGGGAGGAGATGGAAAAGACTTTAAACAGGCATGGGACCGTTTGGGATCCCCCAAATTGGTGTTGGACCATCAGGCTCTACATGCAGTGGGGAAGGCAGAGGGGTTTCTGCAGCCCTGACGGCTGAGCAGTGAAAGCTTAATTGCAAACCAATATGCAAACCAATTGCAAATCAATAGCGGGTATCAGCAGAGAGATTGTGGATTGGCTGGAGATGGAGGGGTGTTTGGGTTGTTGATCTATGGTTATTTTGGGGGTTCAGGATTTGACTTGACCTGAGGCCAAAGGAAGAGCCTCCCTGGGTCGTGCACCCCCTGCGAGCCAGGGAGATGCTCCAGGGGTGACCCTGGGGTCCCCATACATGTTGGAAAGGGTTCATGGACAAAACTTTGGTATCTCAGGAGGGTCAGGGGCTCCTATTATAGCCTGTCAAGGTTTGTCTGGTCCATATAGTGAGACGGGGACCAGAGGGCCATAGGAGTCCTTACTCCAGAGGTGATGGGGACCCACCAATCCTTCAGCGTCCTTCCTGCTGGAGTGCTCCAGAGTGAGAGCTTCATGGGAGCCCCTCGAGCTGCCCTAGGGTTTGGGTGAGGGAACAGAACACAATACAGCTGATGGTGTGGGGGTGTGAGGACTGGGTGGGCAGGATCAGTTCCCACCAGGTCTGAGTGCCCCCACCTCTGCCCAGGATGTCCTTCAGACATGACCTCAGGACTTTGCTTCGACATCCTGAGTGTGGAGAGGACAGGCAGGGTCTGGCACAGACAGGTCTTTTGGAGGGTTTTTGGGGGTTGGGGGAGCTTTCTCCATCCCCTTTCACCTCTGCTTTCCCTAAGTGATCCATGCGCTCTCTTGTTTCCAGAAGGCAGGGAGTGTGTAAATTGTGGGGCTACCTCAACCCCCCTGTGGAGAAGAGACGGCACCGGGCACTACTTGTGTAACGCCTGTGGACTCTATCACAAAATGAACGGGCAGAACCGGCCCCTGATCAAACCCAAGAGAAGACTGGTGAGTTTCCATGTTTGATTTTTTAAAATTTATTTTATTTTTTTTAATGCAACTTTTGCTTCTTGTCCACAGCCTAGGATGGAGACGGAAAGCTCAGCCAGACCCAAAATCTGGGCCCACCATGCCAGAGGGCTGGGAGGGAGGACGCTCAGGGATGTTCCCATGTGGCATGGGCCTCAGATGATTGTTCCTATTGCAAATTGCAGAACAGGTTTAAAAAATCAAGATTCATGACTTTTTTGTAATCCAAAAATGAGCTTTCTCCCAGTTTGCGATAGGGCAGAGGCCTCTGTGCAGTGTTCCTGCATGGCGACCCGATGATGGTGGCTTTCTCCAAGGGACATGGGCACTTCCCAGTGACCAAGGAGATATCAGGAGAAGAGGGTTTCTCTGGGGCCCCCCAGACAGCTCCCTGTGTGTTTCCACCCCCCTTGGTGCTGTGGTGGGGGACCTGAGCTGATGGTGGCTCAGCTGATGGTCCTGGTACCATTGGATCCTGGTGTGGTCATTTGTCCCCGAGCACTGTATGTCTCCAACCATGCCATTGCTGCCACCAGGTAGGGGATGGCAGAGGGTGTGAGTGTGCAAAGCTGAGTGTGCACCTGCAACAACACAAGCTGGGAGAAGGAGAAATGCTTGCGTAACTATTAGAAATAATAGTGAACTCATAGTTTCAGGCCTCGTGACCGTAATGTACACAGGCAATATGTTATAGCATCCCCAGTGATCTATTTATGAATTTCCCTGGAAGCCACAAAAAGGTCTGGAAGCTGTGGGCACGGCTAATAAATGCGCTGAAGTATATTTGGCAAATAATCAGGCAAACCACAAGGGGAAAAATATATCAAGTGGGGGAAAAAAATATGTTCCCTGCCTGGGAAGTTATTGAACGTTTCGAATCAAGGCACGTTTGGTTTCATTCGGATTAAAATGTGAGCGGGCTCCTGGGGGCTGCTCAGAAGGTGGAGAAAAAGCAGTTCTTGCATCCCCACAGGGTTTTGGGGCTGATGGAGCGAATGGGATGTCTGCGGTGTGCCAGTGCGGGAGCTCGGCTGTGCATGTTCGGGGATGGACGCTCAGTGCCTTCCCCCGCACTTTTCCCTTACAAGAAAACGTTGGTCTCCCTGGGCTCAGGCTCGTCTTTCATAGCCTCGTTAGGAAAAAGGAAAGGCTTTCTAGGGAGGGAAGTGCAGGTTGGGATTTTTAATTTTTGGGCAGCTCTCTCATTCTCTTCTCCTTCTCCCCCTGGCCTTTCTGTCTTAAGCACACACACACACACACTTCATTTTCTTATTTTTTTTCCCTCTCTCGTTCTCTCTTTATGTGTAAAGTTAACTTCCTAGGAAAAAGCTGCCGGATATCTGGGCCCTGGAGATAACTCATAAACAACAGCTCTGTTTCCCCAGCCCAAACACACAGGAGCTTGAGTGTATCCAAACAAGCAGAGGGGGAGGCAGGATAGGAAAGCGGCTGGAAAGGGGGTAGAGCTTTCACAAAGTGTCTGATGGAACCATGAAAGAATGTCCCGAATCACCCCGAGCCCGGCACATGTAAAATGGAATACATAAATAAATACATTTTGAAAGGTCACTCTTGAAAAAAAGAAAAAAAGAAAAAAGAATGAAAAATGTAAAGGGAGACCTTGTCTTGCATAATCACTTCTATCTTGGGCATTTCAGTTAAAGTGTAAGTTGCAAAAAGTTCCCATTCTTTGCACATAGCCTCTGCTAACTAAGAACTTTGGATTTTTCTTTTTTCCTTTTTTTTTTTTTTTTCCAGCACTGCCTGGAAAAACATTTATTTCTATAATTATATATATTTCCCCTGCTTTCTCTCTATATTTATTTCTCCTGCTTTCTCAAAAAAAAAAAATAATCAGAAGGCACCAGAACCAGATCTGCATTCACATCTCATTGTAAAGGGATGGGGACACGTGTGCCCGTGGCTTGACTTGATCTTCCCTGGCTTTGGAAGGCAAGTGGGCAGGGGCAGGCAGCGCGGAGGCACAGGGTTGGGGGCCGTGGCATGCACCTCTTGCTCTGCCACAAGCTTCCTGCCTGACCTTAGGGTAGTTTTGTGGGCTCTGATCCCCGGTGCATTGCAACTAATGAAAGGGCTGCGATGGTCTGGAGAAGGAAGTCAAATAAACCCTTAGATGCTGAGAACCCAGCCCAAGCTTTGTTGAGTTCAATGGGTGGCTTTGTAAAGGCTTCCTTTATGGGAGATGATGGATCGAGCTTTGCAAGGTGAGAAGGTGCAGGGAACTCTGCTTCATTTTGGCGGGACAGTTGTGGGTCTGGAGGCGGTGGTGGTGGTGATGGGGGGGTGCAGGATTAAGCAGGTGGTACTGAGCCACCACTGTGGTTGAATGGTCTCCATCCCTCTTGGAGACCCTTCGACCCTCATCAAAGCCTGTGGCAGCCCCGTCACTGCTGAGTCAAAACCTTCCTCTGAATTTTCTCTCTTTCCCTGCCCATGTGGACGCAGAGATCTCCGTTTCCCTGTCCGGCTGCTCTGGTTTTGGAAGGACTATAGGCAGTTTCTCTGAGGGAATTGGTGCATGTAGTCTAATTTTAGGAAGCTGTCACCTGCAGATTTTTGGACACCCCATGTAAATTTGGGCACGGAAAACACCCCTAAAATAAGCATCTTTATCAGTGCTTTTTTTCCTCCTTCTGCACCCTCCTTGATGCCACCTTTCCATCAGCATCAGCACAGGCAACCTGTGCATGAAGTTGTGTCCTCACTCCCATCCAACGTCGGGTCCTGCAGAGGACACTGGGCACCCTATTGCCATCCCATAACATGGTTAGGATTGGGTCAGTGATGAGTATTGGTGGAAACCATTCCTGGGAGCTTTTACGATAGTGTTATTATTCATTATTTCCTGCCTGCTGCTGGTGTCTCTGGTTTAAAATGCGGTGTGAAAGGTACAGTCTGGGACCAAAAGAGAACAGGGTTTAAAATATTCAGATGATGATGCTGAGGTTTTGTAGGGAGAATGTGGCAGATGGAAGAGGTTTTAGAGAAGACAGTAGACACTGCGATTTATTTGTGTATTTAAAGTTAGCCGGTGAGGATCTGCTTGAAATCCTGAAAAGGTAGCAAGGTGGTGACCAGGCGTGTCTTTAAACGCATTTACCATATGAGAAATTACGGTGAGCACTGCGTAGAAACCCCAAATGTCTTCAAAGGGGATGTTTCCCCTGTGTGGGCTGAGTCAAATATCACTGGTTTTCAGAAATTTCCTTAGGCTTGATTTTTGGGTTTGATAAGGGCAAAGCTGCCACAGAGAGACTCAATCCAGCCTCCGAGCCACCCGTGCTTGGCCGCTGGGTCACGGCGAACGTGCGGCTCTGCAAGGAGTTACGTCCTTGCTGCACATGAAGCATGCCTACCAACCCAGGAGTTCTGATGGGAAGCAATTTTGGGGCCCTGGCACAGTCCCTAGGAGGACAGGACAAAGGTCTATGTGTGCAAATGCATCCTATGGGCTCTGCTGTTCATGGTGGGGTGTCTCAACCTCTTTGGATGGATTTTTGCAACCAGAAAACCTTTCACGCTGCGTGGTGAGATCCCCTTGCTGTCAGAGCAGGCACTCTGTGATACTTCCTAACGCTCGTGGGCACAACGTTATTTATTTTTCAGACAGTTCTTTTTGTGTAATTAAAAAGAAAAAAATATTCCTACTCTATCTAAAACAAAACCAACCCGTCCTCTCTCCACCTACGCCACATTCAATTATGATTAAAATTGCAACATGACCTAACAAGAGTTGGTATTAATGCTAGCGCTGTGCCAGTGTCCATGTTTGCATTTTGGGTTTGCTGTATGGTATCCAAAGATGCGGTACTTTTTTTTTTTTTTTAAAAAAAAATGTTGAATGTGTTACAGTTGCTGCTGTGTGGGGTGAGGGGTAAATTTGAAACAGTAAGAGCACAAAAGAGAGCATTAAAGGCTCAGTTCTGCAAGGTGCCAAGCATTGCTATGATCTGGCAAATCGCTTAAGCACATGTTTTAACTTTAAGCACATGAGCAGTCCCATTGAAAGCAGCACATCGGGATGAAATCAGAGCTCTGGGGCTGTGTCATGTTGATGAAGAAGAGATAGGAGTGGTATCTAAAGGTCTGTTTTGGGAGCTGTAGGCACTTGCACACACGCAGGCATGCATCCACATTCATATAAAAGTGTGCAGACTCCTTTTCCTCCTTCAGTGGCAGAAGGACAATTTGTATGCCAAAGTCACAGTTTTTAAATGATAAGCATGAATTCATACATGTGAATGAGAAGTGACTTGGCTAGATTTGGCTTTCCGAAATCATTATCACAGTTAACAAAAAAGCTTCTTTATACACCTTGATACTTATACTTTTTTTTTTGTTTTGTTTTGTTTTGTTCCTCCCCTTTTATGAAATGGTAAATTCTTCTTTCAGCCTCATTACCAGTCCTTAAATAAACATGAAGGTTGAGGCTGCAAAAGGGTGTAATTAAAAAGTCGGGATTCTCGCTCTTTGCCGCAGTGTTATTTCCAATCTGGAGCACGTATCCTTTGAAGCGGAGCCAAATTTATGGGACTGGGCCACACTTGAGGTCGGACCCAGCGAGCAGCTGCCCACCAAGCACGGCGCGGGTCTCATCCGGCACTCGCCGGAGCCGGCATGACTCATGTCATTGACTCCTGCAATTGTTGGTTCAGGCCCTGACTGCAGAATTAGACCCCTGGGGGGTCTGAGAGAATTAAGATGGAAAGACATGTTGGCATTTAAATACTATTTTCCCCTCTGGAATGGGCTGTGCCAGCAGTGCTAATTTTGATGAGTCCTATCAGAGGTTTAGCACTCACTTTTAGGATGCCCTTTGGCACCTGATTCAGTTCATATATAATTTGGGATTAAAGTACCTCGGGAATTTTTTCCAGAATTATTATTGGTTCTCACAAGCCAGTTTCTGGAGGCCTCTGCTGATGTGTGTCAGTCTTGCACAGTTGATGTTTTCTTTCTCAGCGATTTTGTTGATTGCACCTTTTTAATGCGGGCGTTTTTCTCTCCCTCTCCTCTCCCTCCCGTGTCCCCCCCACCCCCCCCCCCACCGCAGTCTGCAGCCAGGAGGGCGGGCACGTCCTGCGCGAACTGCCAGACCACCACCACCACCCTGTGGAGGAGAAATGCCAACGGCGATCCCGTCTGTAACGCCTGCGGGCTCTACTACAAGCTGCACAATGTAAGTGTGACGGTAGCGCTCGGTAGCAGGGCCTCCCTTCCCATGCTCGCTGGTCCAAGCTCTTCCTTGACTCAGGGATTTCCAGTATTGGGTGGTCCTGATACCTCCTTTATCCCTTTGGGGACCCTGAGGATTGGAGCAATGTGCAGGCATCCCCTCGAATGTAGTTGATTGGACTTGGGAAGGTATAAAACAGGATGGTTTGTGGGGAATGTTAGAGCTTTCCCATGCCTGAGCCAAGAAAGGAGGGGTGGATTAACACAGAGAGACCTTATCCACTGCTGATCGGGCTCAGCGTGCTGGAAAAGACAACACGCCGTCCTGCAAACTGATACCCCTTCTATGCACAGCTTGGTTCATCCAGCAAATACAAGCACCGCCAAAAAAGAAAAATGTGCCAGCTACTATTTAGGCCTTTCTTGGGTTTGTGGCTATCTTTGTACTGTCCCTCCGCCAGTCCCCAAAGATGATTTATTCAGGTCTAGTGTTTGCCCCATTTGACGCAAGCGATTCCTAAACCAAAAAGGGCTTGATTTAGTTAGTGGGTTGTAGAGTCTGCTCAACCTGTGATGTGAATTTTAAAGCATCTGTCATGGAAGGGAAGGAGAAATGAAATGAAATGCCTGGCAGATTTAATCTAATATCTCCATGCAAAGCCAGCTTGCAGGAACCAGAGATATGTGCCCCAGGGAAAGAGCTAAAGGGATCTGAAAAGTCTTCTACCCAATAATACTGCTAAAAAGGAGTCTTAAGGCAACTCGTGCTACTCTCATTCCACATGTGGCATTAGAATAATTATGTCAGAAGAAGGAAGAGACTTGCAATTTCTGTGCTTTGATATCACTTTTTTGGGGGGGTTTTCTAGTGGTCGTTTGCTTTATGTTTGACTTAGAAATATCAGGCTATGTTTTGCCCTCATGTCCACCCACACAAACACATCAAAGATGGATCGGGTTTCATGGGGCAGCCAAACCTTGTGGTGTTTCAGTCCCTTCCATTTGTTATTTCAGGCTCTTTGTTTTCTTGGGATGAGTAAACAAGTTTGGATTAAGTAGAAAAAAAGAACAAAAAAACCCAAAAAACAAAACACAAAACCCAACCAGGCTAATTTTTCACCTGTTCTGTGAGAGGCATCTCCCTTGGAAAAAAGGAAAATGTGTTTACCCTTTAGTGGGCAGGCGTCTCAGCATGTTTTGAGTCCTATGTAGCAAACAAAGCTTGTCATCAAACTTTCAGTGTGATCACTGCAAACAAAAGGCTGGACCAGGCAGGAGGAGTGAAACCTCTTAGAGTATCATGAGAAAATATTCTCTGTTTGCTATTTTGGCAAGAAGGCAGCAAGGTCAGCCAGCCTCACTGGAGGAGTCTATGCTTGTGCTCTGTTTTCACTGGGGCTGTGCAGCCACCAGAGGTAGGACTTATATCACATAGCTCAGGATGGCAGCAGCAGGGAGACCTATAACTGAGCTGCACCCCTTGTACCCCAACAAAGCCCTTGGAAGGAAATAGGGTTTTGTCAGGTGCCACTTGTTGGACCTGGTGGAGATGCTTGTGTTTGGATGAGATGATTTGCTCCCCCAAAGAGGGTCCAGTTTCTCCCCATGACTACAAAGGCAAGTAGGATGCTAATTTCAGGTGTATTTGTACCATAACCATCAGACTGGAGGCATCCCCCCTAACGTGTATGAGTCCTGGGGCTCTCCAGGAATACGCCTGTGAGAGCACCTGCTCCCTCTCTCTTTTTCTTTTTAACACCAACTTGTGAACCTAGTTGGCCCGAATTGACCCCTAGACCCACTGTTTAGGGAAACTCTGATCCAGCTGTGAAATTTGTGACATGGGGCAGGCCTTGAGCACATTGGAACCGTTTTCATACTCATTAAACACACCGTCAGCTGCTGAAAAGCTCAGCATAGCTACTTACCGAAGTCAAGTAGTATCTTGCCTTATGAGCAACTCCATTAATGGGACCTGCTTAAATGAAACCCCTAGAGGACTGAGATACTGTGTACAGCAACAGAACTAGGCAAGGGTACTACAGTCTAGCTATGAGTGGGTAGATCCTTTTCTTTTTCACTTTTCCCAGTAGCTGATGAATTATTACTACGGTGAGAAATGGGCAATGTTGCTGCTGATTGTCCTTGAAAATACCACCCTGAGCTTTAAAGCTTTACAGGGGCAGAGCACTTAAGCATTATTCTGCAGCCCAGTGTGGCTTGCAAAGTGTGTGGCTGTGAAGGCTACACTGTACTTCAGAAATAAAATATGAGCATTTTTTTTTTTGGGGGGGGGACTGGTGGTAAGGTGGTGGTAGCTTCACCAAGATGCCTTCTATTTTCTGGCTGCTGGGAGGCAAGACAGTAGGAGCTCTGCTAACTGCCTGCTGAGTGGCACTAGCATCACCCTTTAATCACTCAAGGCAAGGATGAAGTTTGGTGGTTGCGTATGAACAAGTTTTCTTGGCTGGTGTAAATTGGTCTGGTATTTTAGAGTGCAAGACCAATTTGTGTAGGAAGTGGTCCTTCTCCTTTGGTGTATTTTGTGTCTACATCTGTTCTCCGTTAAGAACTGGAAATACACAGATTTCTAAAGCTCACCATAGCATGTTCCTCCTGAGCAGCAGAGAGTGTCTGCACAGATCTCGTGTCAATGACAGCTGAAGTCCTTTGGCTGCTTGGAAGATGCCTTCACTCTAGTTTAGGCTAGGCTGTAGGAAACTCATTTTTTTTTCTTTTAATTGCTTTGAGTTTAATGAGTTTTTCTTGGACCTTCAGATTGTTAGGTTGTTTTAATGGATTGATATGAAGATGAAACTTGCCTGTTTTTTAAGCCCACGCCAGGAAGGATTGCAGTGAATTACACCAAAACTATTTTTTTCATGAGCTACATCAGTTTGTTTTGCTGTTGATTCCCACAGCTGAAGCTAACCCATTTGTCAGTAGGATATTAGCAATAACCATAACAGTCTTGGGGTGCGTTTAGTGAAGCTGTTGGCATTTCTCCCACTGACTTCAACAAGAGCCAGCTCCATTAACACCAATATTAACAAAGACTAATATTTCACATTGATACGATGCCTTTCATCCTGTGGCATCCCAGAGAGCTCTCTAAGATACAGCCACTCTGGAAGATTAACACAACGTTGTAATGACTATGTCTAAAGGATAAATCCACTTCAGTGACAGGACCTTATTGAGGTCAATGGCAAAATCCCATTGTCTTCAGTCAGAGCAAGATCAGACCTATAATGTCTAAGACCATCCCCTGGATTTGGTCTGTTGAATGTGAGGCTCTCGTCCTTGTTATTTCAGTCCTTCTTAGAAGTTGGATCAGCCTTCACTCACTTCAGAGATGGGTAGGAGTGCCTGTACCTCACCTGAGGTGTGCAGCAGACTGGCCTGCACCCATAGAAATGAGTTAGCCACCATTAATTTTGGTAAAAGTCCTCAGAAAAGGTCTTTGTTTCACCGTATCCAAAGGCAGGACAGTCAGTGTTTTTGCATATGATGAAACAAAGAGCGTAATTCCTGCCCATAATTAATTGGCTCCATCTGAAATTAATGAATTTCATATACATGCTTTGGGCTGGTTTAATTTTAATTTAGCATGTGTTTGTCATTTTTATCACAATGAATTTTCATGGAGAAGGTCTTCCCTCCAGGTCTCTCATTTCTCTACTCCAGAAGCAGAGACGAGTCCGTGGCTTTGATGATTTGGGGACCCCTTTAACTTTGCTGTGACTGGCTTTTGAAGTCAGCACAAAATGTTTCCAGCTTGCTGTTGTGACTGCTGGTCTCTCTCCTCCTGACATTTATCCGAATCTTCATCTGTTTGGGTCCGGTACCTGCTAGAAGGGTGAGACCATGACAGCAGGATGATGCTATCATCTGGGATGGCATCTCTGACGCAGGGCTGGCCATGGCTTGTCACCACCCTGGGCAAAATTCTCATCCTTCAGGTTCACATCAAATCGTTGTCAGGGTTGGTCTGTTCTCTGCAATAGAACAAGACATGAAAGATGTTGCTTTAAGGAAGTGGTCAGTGTCCTGCAGGACACAGCACCAAGCAGTGTGCTTGATCCCAGTGCCAGCACAGCACCAGTCCCAGCACCAGGTTAATGTAGCTTTGCCACCACAAGCTCCTGAGCTTGTGTTTGCTGCTTCACCTGGAAATCAGTTCTGGCTGCCCTTGAGACTTCACATCATGATGCAAATCCCTGGATTTGAGTTGAGTTCATCAGAGATCAGGACTTCCAGGTCTGCTTTGTCATTGCTGCCTGGTGGGATTCATCTGGGGCTGCCTCCTGCTTTTTGAGCCTGGGCAGCACATCCCTGCTTGGTGACTTACAACAGAGCAGGTAAAGCTTTCCCATCGCAGGCTGGAGCAAAGGGCCTTCCTTGTGTGCGTGTCCCAGTTCCCTTGGTGAGGACAGGAAGCCAGGGAGAAGGGTGATATTGTATTTAAAGACCATGACATTTGAGGTTTTGGCTTGTTGCTGCCCCGCGGCTGCGGTTGATCTGCACATGGGCAGCTTCATCCCTCCTACCTTTAGCTGCTGGCAAGCCAGGCTGCTCCCTCTGGCTGCCTTTATCCAGAGGTAATCAGCCTTCCATTCACCCATTTTTTTTAGGATGAGGTGAGGTTTCTCACCACTGCTGGTGTGGAGAGCCTGTGGTCACTCATTGAGACTGAGATGACGAACTTTGGGATGCTCCTTCCTCTCCCTGTGCCTCTGTCCCTACCAGTAACAGGGAGCTTTTGTATTCCTGTCTCCCTGGGGAGAGAAATCACTGAATGGTTCTCATGCTGTGGGGAAAGGCACCAAGCAAGAAACTAAACTTTTCTGTGATCTCAAAGAAGGGAGCGCTTTGTTCCTTGTGCTGGCTGAAGATCTTGCAGATGAAGATCTGCTCAGGATCCCTGCAGGAATCACTTTCCATTGTCCTTCGATAGGGCTGAGATGGTAGTTCTTGGTGGACAGCAGATCTGTTTCTTCTCCCTTTTCTCCAGTTTGCAGAACACCCACCAGCACCTCTGTGTGCCCATGTGTATTAAAAGAAGTGGTGCTTATCTCTGTGGGGTGCTGGGCATTCCTGTGGGGCTGCCTTCTGCCTTGGGTGGGATTCTGCAGAGGGAGCACAGACTCATGACACTCCCCAAGTACAGATTTTTAAGGGTTTTTACGGATGTTGGATGTATAAGTCCCTCCCCAATTGCATTTTTGGGGTCTTTCATGACACCTGTGCTAATGCATGTTGTGATGCTGGCTGGCTGTGCAGCAACGGGAGTTTCTTACAGAACCTTTGCTACCATTTCCTAGCTGGGTGTGTGAACAGTCATTGCTGCTGCCTACAGCCCTGCAGGAGAATGTAATGCTTTACGTTTGGAGGATCCCAGAATGGCTGAGGTTGGCAGGGACCTCTGGGTCCATCTGCTCCAACCCCCACTCCAGCAGGGCCACCCAGATCAGAGTGCCCAGGACCATGTCCAGGTGGCTTTTGGAGATCTCCAAGGAGGAGACTCCACCACCTCTCTGGTTTTCTCCAGGTATATCTTCATGCAAGCAGAAAGTGCTCTACCATGCAGCATAGATATCTGTTTCAGGCCAAAAATAAACCTAAAAAGCCTTAGAAATAAAACCAGTTTGGATAAGATAAACCTGAAAGGATAGTCAGTGCAAAATAATTCCAAAACCGACAGGGAATTCAAATAGCTGTCGCTTTTATGAAGACTTTGAGCGGCACCCTAATGCCACTGTGAAAGTCTGAGACCCCTGGGAGCACTGAAATCCCAGCAGCTGTTGCCGTTAATGGTTTTAGAACAGTCAGGAAGCCTGGGGGTGAGTTGGTGTCTGCAGGGAATATTTCAAGGTGATAATGATTGGTCTTGTTCTTAAACACGCTGCAATTACCTAATGTGCAGATAGCTGAAATTTTTCAGCTGCTGCAAGTTATTTGGATATGGTTTGCTCCTGTGAGGCTCTGCACTTTTCTGTTTTTTCATCTTTAGAAATTTCAACCAAACCTGGAATTTTCTGCAACTCTCAGGGGTGGGTTTGGCCCTGGTTTGAATTTTGGGGGTGGGATGAAGTTGTGTAGCCATGGTATGTGGGGCAGGCAAGGGGAGGAGGGGGCTGCTGGATGTTCAGATGGACCTGGGCACTTTTCTGGGTATGGGGGCACAGGAATCCCACGGTGATTTGGGGAGAAGGGATGGAAGCACAAAAAAAAATAATTGATTTTTGTTTAGATTAACAGACCCCTGACTATGAAGAAAGAAGGAATTCAGACCAGAAACCGAAAAATGTCTAGCAAATCCAAAAAGTGCAAAAAGGTCCACGACAACCTCGAAGACTTTCCCAAGAGCAGCTCCTTTAACCCCGCCGCCCTCTCCAGACACATGTCCTCTATCAGCCACATTTCACCCTTCAGTCACTCCAGCCACATGCTGACTACACCGACACCGATGCATCCTCCATCCAGCCTCTCCTTCGGACCTCACCATCCCTCCAGTATGGTCACTGCCATGGGTTAGCGGTAGACTCCCCTGCTGAATGCTTACAGTCTCAAAATGAGAATTACTTTATATACTTGCATTTTTGCAGGCGTGCGGTTATGGGTCTGACATCCCGAGTCAAATGGGAGGGGGAAAAAAAAAAGAATGAAAAGTAAAAATAAAAATGTTATTTGAAGGCGTAAGAGCGAAAGTAATAATAATAATAATAAAAAAATAAAAAGAGAAAAAAAACTACAAAAAGCACAAAAAAGGAAAAAAAAAGAAAAAAAGGAAAAAAGTAAAAAAAAAAGTTTTAAAAAAGTGATGTTTGCCACTTTTCAAAGGAACTCACTATGGCGTCTATGTATTCTTACCCACTGAATCTGGATACCATTTGTGAATAAGCCATTCAGAACTTGCATTCCCTATTGGACAGGATCTCTAGTGCTGTGAAAAAAAAATAAAATAAAAAATGCTGAACATTGCATATAACTTATATTGTAAGAAATATTGTACATTTGAGGAAGACTTTATTGCATCTGGAGAGCTGTAAAGATAAAGGCATGAAGGACTTCGAGAGATTTTTTTTTTTTAAAGGAAAAGAAAAAAAAGAGGATGGGAGGACAATTTAAAAACAAGAAAAACAAACAATGCAGACCAAGAGGAAACGCGGTCTTATGAACAAATGGACCAACTGCCAGTCATGTCTTCTCCTTTTATTTTATTTTAATTTTCTTTTTCTTTTTTTTTTTTTTATTTTAAATTTTGGTTTCTTTTTCATTTCTGGGGAAGGGGAGGGGGCTGGCTAGAACGGTTTTGATGATGCATTAACTAACTAATTAACTAACTAAATAACTAACTAAATAAAACCTGTAGGGAGATCATTCATTTCGGGCCATGGGCCTTTTACATAGGAAGTACCAATGGTGTCAGGCAATCAGTGTTAACATGCGGACATTGCCAACAAGGGGTTTTCAGATAGCCATTCTCCAGGTCTATATGCATTGTGAACAAGTTCCTGTAATTGTTGTTTGTATGTATAATTCAACGCACCAAAATAAGAAAGATGTAGATTTATTTCATCCTATTATACAGACTGAATGGTTGTACAAATTTATTTACTGCTAGTGATAAGACCTGCTTTTTTGTTTTGTTTTCATATTTTTTCCTCTTTTTTTTTTTTTGAGAATAAACTAGATTAAATTCTGTTGACTTAAAAGTGTTTTGTGCTTGGGTTTGGAAAGGGAATTTGTTTCTTTCTTCATTATTTATTATTATTATTATTTTTTTAGAATTTGTTTTGATGGTACTTATTGCATAGTTTCTATGGGGATGGGGATATGTGTCTTTTTGGACTCGTGCAGACGGGCAATGCAGTGTTTATGGTGGCTTGACAAAAACAAAACAAATCAAACCTAAAAAAAAAACAACAAAAACAACACACAAATGAAAACTGACAAAACAAAACAAAGAAATAAATCACCTCCAAATAAATGGGCTGTGTGTCACCATGACCCCACTGCCTCCCATTGGGCTCCCTCCTCCCACGTGGGACAGGTCCCTTGTGCTCTCCATCCACCATGGTGCCACCCCTATATCAGTGATATCTTGGGACTGGGGTAAGTGCAAAGGTACAGCAGGACAGTTGTAGTCCCGGCTACTTTTTGGGCAGGGTTAGGAAAAGCCTCAAGACTTTGGAGAGGAGAAGTTGGGTACTTCCTGGTGTAAACTGGTGGTCTAAATCAAGATCTTGATGGGAGATTGAGATGGACCAAACCATGACCCTGTGCTGGCAGAAATGAGCAGAATTTGTTGCAAAAGGCTGGGTTTGATGGTAGACAGAGGACAACCCCCAAAACTGGGAGAAACCTTCCCTGCATGAGATTTTTTGAAATAATACAGTTTATCTTAATATTATTGTTAATAGTAGTGCTTAGTTCTTATCATTTGATTTCTGATGGTTCCTTAGGAAACAGTCCTCCTTTTAGTCTTTGGTATTTACTCACACAACTTCTTTAAACTGTCATATAATTTGGGCATTTACTTTTGAAACGAAGGGTTAAACTTCTTATCACCCCACCCCCTTTGCTGAAGATATAGGCATGATGTGATAAGACAGCGTTTGCCAAGACTGTGAGAAAATGATTAAAAGACAAAACAAAACAACAAAAATACACCCCCACACCCCAACCTTAAAAACCTCAACAGATGTGACCTGCAAATACCACCATATCTTTCAGATGCTATTTTGAAATCCTTTTTTCATGGGAGAAAATCTCTGGAGAGTACCAGTGACATGGGCTCTTCTTCTTCTAAAGGATGGCTCATGGGATTAAAGGTGTTTCATGTGAGAAAGGCTCACAAGACCACTTCAAAACTTTCAAGGTGATTGTACACAGGGTCCAATGTTCTTTTGTTTTGGGAATTGGGAAGGAAAGAAGGGAAGAGTATTAACCTTTATTTTTTTTTTTCTCCTCTGTTTCTAAATGAATCTAGTTAAAATACTTCTACCAAAAAGGAGGATTTGGCAGATGTAAGCGGAACAGGCAGTAATTTTGTAATGTTGTATATTATTTCCTTTTTACTCTGTTGACAAAAATATGTAAAAAACTCAGAACAAATGGCACACATTTAAAATCCTATGTTAATCACCTTTTTACTTTCTCAAGAAGTATTTTAAGCATAAAGACTAAATGTTGAAATAAAGCACAGTGAAGAATTACTAAGATAAAGATGGAGATCTTGTTGGCTCCTAATTAATCATCCACTAACTATAAAGCTATTTTCAATTAGTCTGACAAATCAAAGAAAATAATAATCTTTGCTGATATTAAGTTTGAGAGATTATTATTTTTTAATTCATGATGCTACAACCTTCCCCTCCTATAGCTCATCAACAGTTTGCAGTTGAACTAAGATATTGATTCCAACTCCTCAGCAATGGTGTAAATCAAGCAAAATCTTGCACTCATGTATTATTATGTTTGAATGTTTCCATTTGCTTTAGAGGGATCTGGCTCCTGAATTTCTTGTTCCATCTTTTTTTTTTTCTTTTTTTTTTTTTCCCCAAAACCTGGGAACACTTTCTTGCAGTTTCCCCCGATGCTGTTTCATAGGTCTTAGGGGCATTGAATGAGAGGAAGCAGGGTTGGAGCCAGCTCAGAGAATGGGCATCCTGAAAAGGTTTTGAGACACAAAAGCAGACACTCTGTCTGTATATGCTCTAGGAAAGATATAATTTTTTATTTATTTTTAAAAAATTTTTGGGGCGTCCTTACTTCAGATATCGTATATCCGAATGCTGGGACCTGAATGAATGGGATTACTCACATTGCACACACTGCTTACTGTCCAAGATGCTAAATAACACAAGTGGCTGCCAGTTTCTCAGTTATGCCTTTTACCCTTCCCTTCCCTTCCCTTCCCTTCCCTTCCCTTCCCTTCCCTTCCCTTCCCTTCCCTTCCCTTCCCTTCCCTTCCCTTCCCTTCCCTTCCCTTCCCTTCCCTTCCCTTCCCTTCCCTTCCCTTCCCTTCCCTTCCCTTCCCATTCCGTTCTCCTTCCTAAAGGTGGATTATGGAAAAGCCAAGAGGCATTTTTCCTGGGCAAACATCCTGTGAAAGGTGACTCTGCATTTCTTCATTTCTGAAATTGCAGGGAAGAACTGATGATGGGCAGGTTGTAGCAGGAAAGACCTCTGAGTCATGGCTCTACTCCGATAATCTATATTGTGTAGAAAACACAGTGGAAGTCATTAGTGGGGGTCAAATCTTGTGCTCTTTATGCAGGCCAACTACCTTCTGGGAATTTGCATGAGTAACAGTTGCTGTGCTGATGTGACTGTGGCAATCACTTTCTACCAAAGATCCCTAATGAGTGCAATAAGACTGCCTAAGTATTAGTTTCAGTTTTATTACCTTGACTTATCTGCTTTAGTTAACCTCTCACCTGCAGTGTTGCTATGAGAGTATACATATGTGCACACAAACAGACACAAACTATTGAAGGGATGTTTTTAAAGTTACTGAGGCTGCTTCAAGGTTGAGAGACACAATGTGCTATTGTAGAAAACCTTTATTTTTCTTCTGTGTGTTTGAATTATGTGTTGTCTTAGGATGCATCTACACTAGCATTGAGATTCAGATGAGGCACTTTTGAAGCAATTTCAAAATAGTTCCCGTTTAGGGTGATGGTATTGTACCTTGAATCATCCAAATGGTTTCCTTTTAGATGATCCCTTCTTAATGTGCTACTGCCACTAATGGGAGCTGAGGCCACGTGCCCAGACTAGAACTAGCCTGAAAATACCTCCTAAAATACGGCCTTTGTGTTCTCAGTGCAGATTGGTTTTCCCTCCAGATGCACTCCTGTTTCACTGCACTACTTCCTAACACACACATTACCCTAAACGGTGCATTCACACACTCCTTTTTGGTCATTGAGACTTCTGATTCGCTTGGGAATTGTTGTAGTTTGGGGGACAGTGATGGGACTAGAAGAAAACCTGTCTTATTTCTTGCAGTGTTTGGGATAAGAAAGTGGAGGTGTTTTTATGGAAAAGAGCTGTAAAATATGCCTTAAAAAAATCATATTTATCCTTACCTCTTTTACAGAGTTGTTATACGCCATTGGGAAACTCAACCCAGTCTTGTCACATGGGAACGAGCACTAATTGTATGATCCTCCTATTTGGGAATGCCCAGTTTCATACCCTGAGGTCTGTTTTGCAGATATGTTCACTGTTCTCGGTGGTTTCTGAAGCATGGGGATCTTTTGCCTGGGTTAATGCTGCATAATCCTAAACTCTGTAAAAGTTCTTTATTTTCCCTTCAACTTGAAGTGCAAATCCTGGGCTTCATTTCTTCCATTTCCCTCCATCCCCAAATCAGAAGAACAGATAAAAGTCCTCAAAGATGCGTTGTGAAAACAAATACACCACTTGTGAAACACTTGGATGCAGGTTGAGGAGCACCACTGAAACCCCACCAGCCTGTGGGATTTCCCTCCCTGTGCCCTGAGTGAGGCAAAGGAAAAAAAACTTTGGGTGTTAGTGCCATATGCAGAAGGAAAAATGGAGGTGGAGGGAGGGTGAATAGTTCAGTCTGGTGTTTCCTAATGCTTTTTTTTTTTTTTTTTAATCTTCACACTTGTTTTATGAAAGTTTTTTTTTGTCATTGTTGCATTCTTCTGGAAAAACATATGTGTATATGTATAGATGGACTAGTAGTGTGGATTCCATACCTTATCAGAAAAGGAAATGTGGTATGTGTCATGCCTATGTGAAAGTGCATCTAGACCTAGAGAACTGGGGGATGACTGTTGACATCTGACGGTCTTTACTGGTCGTCCAACATTTTGTATATGCCCATGTGGCTACCTAAGCTACTCCTATATGACAACCAAGGCACAGCACAAATGTATAGCAAATTTATACCTGTTTCACACAACCCCCTGAGGCCACGCAGACTCTGGGTGGATGTTGGATCGCTCTATCTTAGGTGTATATTCCCCTTGTTATAAGTTTAAATTAAGGCTTTGACCTGCAGCTCAACTCATTTTTTTCTCTCAAGGTACAAAACACCTGGTTATTTAACCTGTCCTTTTACATTTCCACGCTGGGTTACTGTCGACTCCAGAGGCACTGAAATAATTCATGAAAAGCTGTCCTCTGGGAAGACAGAAGTGACTGAAATGTTGAGGGAAAGCTTGCTTGTGAGCCTCGCAGACTGACATTCATGCTAACGTGGATAATTAGCCAAACTTCTGGATGTGTATTTAGGCTTAGCCCATGAACTGTTTTAGTTTCCAGTTAATACTATATTGCAATATTATAGTGCAATCATTTGCTTAACTATTTCTGTATTAGAACCACACTAATCTTCTTACACTACTTGACTGGATAACTTTTTTCTTGCTAAGCCACAAATTACCCAGTGGTGTAAATTGGGCTGGTCCCATTGACTGCAAGGAGAAGGGCTGCCAGTTGAGCCATGTTGCTTTATTCCAGGTCAGGATACAACCCTTCAGCTCCAATTCTGCTTTTAATTACCCTCTCCCCTAATATTCACCAGTAATACAAAAGCTTTCTCTCTCAGCTGAGACCATTATGAATAATTAAGAAGTCAGGAGAAGCAATGTGAACCGCAGTAAATGCATGTGTGTGAGTGTCAATGACTGTTGGTGGCTTCTCAAGATTGTTCTCTTTCGTCCTCAAGACTCTTCTCTTTCCTCTTATGCTGGGACTGCCCATGGCCAGGGAGGCCAGAGGAACTTTATGTACAGGAGGTGAACTGAAGAAGAAGCCAGTTGCAGAAGGTCATTCCTTTTCTGCATGGATGCAAAAATGGTTGCTGATGAATTTATTTCCTGCAGAGTCATGCTAGAGCAGATTTATAGATTCTGTGATAAATTATAAACTATATTTAGGGACTCCGAGGAAACAGTAATGAATAGGCACAGGTCCTGAACTATGATCTTGGGTTGCAGCTGCCTCATAATAGATTTTTTTTTAAAGTACCAGTTTGGGACAGGAAGTGGAGGGGAATATAGAATTATGCTGAGCCTGGGGAGAGGAGGATCCTCAAGTAGGAGTTGAACAGGACCCATGGGAAAGCCAAAAATGAGGAAGGAGAGACTGAACTTATGATGGATTTCTGAACAGTCACCCAGGGCCTTTCCATTAATAGCAGGCAGGATGTTTTCCTTTATGAAAACACAAGTAAGTTTGTCAGACACTGATAACCTTTCTATAAGAATTTTTGTACTGTGCGTACTGTATAGATGTACATAACAGAGATATTATTCTGCTAAAGTTCCATAGGGTGGCTTTTCTATAAAAACCTGCACATCAAAAAATGCTATACATGCATATAGCCTGTCAACCTTGTCTGTATTTAGTTGGCCTTTTCCAAAAGAGTCATGGGAGAGAAAGGTGAAGGCCTATGAGATTCAATGATGTATATCTGTTCCTGTTGCATATGTATTGGTCTTTCACAGACACCACACAGGAATGGCTGTTCTCTTTGCTCTGTGGAGTTGTCCTTTTGCATCTGGGGATGTCAAAGCCAGGTGCAAGCTCTGGTAAGGACACCTCTCACTGACGCATTGGCAAAGTGACTTGAAGTTATGTCATGCAAATGCTGAGCATCAAATTCAGTGTCTATGCTTTGAATTGCTGTTCCAAAATATTATTTTTTTCTGCTCTTGCCCTCAGACTGGACAACACACAGGTTTAGTTTGGCTTCTGGCTTTAGCAGCACATTTCAGGTTTCACTTGTCCATGGTACAGAGAAAGTCTGTTCGAATGTTTCCTGACCTGTTCCAGAGGAAACATCTGGCTTCTGGAGGATTTTATTTATTTATTTATTTTTTAAGAGACAACTGGGTTGGAAGACAAGTAGGTTCCAACAGGCTTTCCAGGCCTTCCACTGGTATGTCTTCATCTCCCCTGGCTTCTTGAAGACGTCAGGCTGGTCAAGCATATAAATGCTTGTTCTACTTCAGTAGGATGGATCAGGGTAGACTGTGTTGGTAGCTTGGACATGATTTAAAATGTTTTACAATGACTTATATGACTTACAAATGAAATCTTGTGTTTTCATCACTTTGCCTTTCCATTCTCTCTGGTCTACATGATCCACATCTCTGACATGATGTCATGCATCTTTAGCGTGTGTGTAAAGCGAACAAAAACTCAGGCCTGCCTTCAAACTTTGAGGGCCAGGCCTTTACCCCAACATTACTAAGATCAGTTGCCAGATCTTATTCTGTGCTCATTCCTAGAAATTACCAGGTTGCTTTGACTAACTTCCAGGCCACTGGATACCCAAATCTTCTCTGTATTCCACAGTAAATCTCCTCAGTTGGGAGCATGAACTATTTTTCTTTTAAGACAATGAGAAGATGGTAGTCGATGTGAATCCAGTGACAGAGACTGGAAAACATCTATCACACCTATAGATTATTGATTTTGATGAGTGTCTGGAATAAACCTGACCCAGATAAGTGGACTCCCACGGCTTTAGGATAATCACAAAAATTTCTATGTGTTTTTAGATAGCTCTGCAATATCTTCCAAATGTCTTTGGCCAATTTTCAGCTTGGTATCTGATTATAGCTTAGGAAATATGGGCAGAGTGCATTAACCAAGTAGGGGATATTCTCTTCACACTGCCCACCTGCAGAGCCATTTGCATCACTCTAGCTGCAGGAGTGGGTGAGGAGCAGTGATATCTGTGATAGACCTAAAGGCCTACATGCACATCTCAGCATATCAAAACATATCTTGGGAGGAACAACACCCACAAACATAACTCAGCAGACTGAGCTGCAAAACAGTCTATTCTGTATCTCTTCTACTAAACCAAAGCCAGTTTTTTCCTGTGTGTAAAAATATATGATCTCATTTCTAATGCACCTACAGTCAAGTATCTTCTGAGTTCATTCCCCTGTCTTAAGCACCCAATCCTGAAGACTTTCCCATGACCTTGGGCCTTCGCCCAAGTAATGACTTGCTGCCACTACTATTTGTGTTCAGTAAAGCAGAGGCAGCTTGCACCAGGAACTGCAGCAGGATTGATCCAGTTGGTTCAGCAGTTGATTCAAAAATATGAATCTATTCACATCTACTGGAAGATGTAGCTTCTGAAAAGTCCCTCTTCTTTTCTTTGAGGCCCACCTCCAGAGACACTGGTGCCCATGGAAAGACTCCCACCTTGATTGTCAGCTTTGGATCATGAGCAAGGGGTGGATGGTGGATATTCTGGGCTGTCAGCCATTCTGTCCTCAAAGGAACAGACAACATGTCAGAGGTGATCAATAAATACCATTACCTGCCCTGGAGTGTGAGGCTTTTCAAAAAGAAACTCGCAGGAGGATATTCAAACCCAGGATGTAATATTGAGCGCATTCAGCTGATATTCAGCGCAGGGGGTTGTGATGATGGTGGTCTTCCTTCAAAATGTTCACAGCACATGTATCCTCAAGCAATGAAAAAAGAGGTGGAAAAGCGGTGACCTGATCCTTCTTTGGCACATTTATTTTTATTTTATTTTATTTTATTTATTTCACTACCAGTATCCTTGCATATTTATACTTCCTTTATAGCTAAAGAAGGTGGAGATACACCTTATTTATAATGGAGTGAGATCAGCATTTGGACTGGGTCCTTTTACATTTTTAGATGGTCATCTCTGCCCTCAAGCGCATCAATGTAATTGATTGTGGTAGTGGTGGAACTGTAGAACTAAGGCTGGAATTAATGCAAAGAACAAAGTTCTGTCCTAAATTATAGCCACTAGTGAAGCTGGGTCAAATAGGAAATAATATTTGAGTTAAACACTCTTTGTAGTTAATTTCCAGAAATAAAACAAAACAAAACACTTTAGTTTCTGAAAAAACAAACAAACAAACAAAAAAACAACAAACCAACAATGTGTATTTAAAATCTTCAGATCTCTGCATCCTTCACCAGTGGCTATAGGAGATGATCAGTGACTCACTGTAGACACGGAAAATAACTGACTTTCCCCCTGAGGTCTCTTACGACAGGTTTCTGAATGTCTATTATGCCACCTGGTTTGTTTTGTATATTCCTCCACCCCCTCTTGCTTGAAGTTATATCCTAGGACTAGACTAAAAATCCAGCTGGAGAAATGCCCTTTTCAGGTATATCTAGTCCACTATCATGTGTCATCAGGCTTGAAGTTCTTCCCAGACAACTTTAAATCCTGCAGAGGAGAGATTTATTTATAGGTAGTTCTCTGGACTCTCTCAACAGTAAGTGGAAAGAAAAGGCAATGCTAAGGTTTCAATCTTATAGTTATTTCAGACAGTCATTTTAGGATGAAGTGAACCACATCCTGGAAGTGCCCATTTCTTTCCACTGAGTAACTCTGCTGAAGATATCTGCTTTACCAGTAGCTAGAGGTAGGAGAGATAACCCACCTCAGGTATCAGTCCAAAATTTGCAAGAGTTGCCTTTGTGCAATGCAAGGATGACTTTGATGGTCCTTAACCTTTGCACAGAAGATTTTCTCGTTAAAGTGATCTGGCATTACTCAATAGAAAAGAATTTTCCAAGGAATACAGTAGGTAGAGAAGGACAGTCTTGCACCGTTCCTCTCCTGAAATAGTATCCCAGCAAAATTCCTAGGGCCTAAAACTTTTCAGATCTGAGCCTCTTCATTTCTGACAACATTGTCGATGTCGCACTTGGTGGTGCAATGATTCTCCCTTAGCCCTATTATGATGAACTAATTTAAATGAGTTTTTTTTTTGTTTTTTTTTTTGGTGTTAGACGTGGTATCAAAAAGCCTTCTGGTATCATCAGCAATAATTATAGACACATTATTTTAGCATTTATCTTATCTAATATCTGAGCATGTAATTGGAGGGTGTCCAGGCACAGCAATGATGCTAAAGGAGCTTGAAATGCCATTGTATAAGTACACAAACAAACACATGAAGACTTTGATTCTCAGCTATGTAGAATTTAATGCTCTACACATCTTAAGGCAGTGTTATCTCACTGTTAAAGTGCAGCTAAAAAACAGAAATCTGGTCAAGAATCCTGAGTCCTATTTTAATTTGTGCATTTGCCCAGTGATAAAATTACCATCATGTAGGCACATATTTATTACAAAAGAAAAAATAATTCATTATATTCATTGTTTTGCTTGTCCACATTAGATTTCAAAACTATCTGGGATGATGGAAGAGAGATTTAGGATCTGATGCTTAGTTTTGTAAATTATTAGGTTCTATTTTTTTTTTGTACATCTGAAAAATGAGACGAATTAATATCACCAAACATTGTGAAACCATTTGAGATGTAAAGTATTGTATCTACTTCTTATGCAAGAATAACAGTACATTTCTGAGTGTGATGTTAAAAGCTTCCAAGCTAAAAGCACAGAATACAGTGGCTGCCATAACAGTACAGACCCAGTCCATCTCCAAACAGTGACCTCAGAAAGGCTCAAATCCTTTTTACATTACTTGTACTTAATATTGTTTCTCCATGGCAGGAACTAGGTGATGTTCTATCTGAGAAATTCTGTTCTCTGAAGGTAAAGACCTGATAGTTCTCCTAAGTCTGCAAGCATGACAACCCACAAAGCATGACTGTACAAAAATTGGTGAGCCATTTCAGTTGCCAGTCTGAAAACCCCAAACATTAATAACATGAGAGGTAATTCTGGCTTCTAAAGATGGTATTGGATTATGTCACTGCATTCGTTTCTTTGCACAGGAACTAAGCTCTTGGTGAAGTAAACATATTCGTGGTCTCCCTGGAGCTGTGTTTTTTTTTTTTTTTTTCCTTAAGTTAGACAAACTAGAAAAAGAGCATGCCAAAGTGATGGGGACTCATTTCAAAACCTGGGCTTGAAGCTGACTGGCAAAATCTGTGAGGAAATGAATCCCCAAATGTCTCTTTTCAACATTCTTGACATGGTTCTCTCTTGGAAATATGTTCACTTTGATGTTTCCAATGTAAAATGTTTTAATTTTTCATTTTCAAATGGTATTCTTCATTAAAAAAATGATTTATCTTAAAAAAAAGATGAATTAATCTAAAAAAAAATAATAGAAGTTTAAACTGAACAAAATATTTTGTCTTGACCTATAATTAACTTTTAAAAAAATTCATCATAAAATTAAAAATTCCAGTTTCAGTTGTATTGGAACTATTCTTTCCCCTCCTTAGCTTTTGATTTAGTCTCTGAGCCAACTCCCTCCCTTTCTTCTTCTGAAGGGTAAATTTTTCCAGGTCATACTTTGGCTTAATCTGCTCTGTTTGTGATCAATAATCAAGCCAGGTCAACATGGCCTGACTTTAGAAATCTCACATTAACAGGGATCGTGACATTTTACTGTTCTCACTAGACACCCTGTAGAGATGTTCAGTGTAAGGAAAGCTTTATTTTATCTGTGAGTGACATATTGACCAATACCAATGAATTGAGATAGCAAATTTCTGTCCAGGAAGAATGATGAGCAATAATAATGATGCTGAATAAAAACAGCACACACACACAACCAAGAGCTGGACTTCTTGTCTGAGCATATAAATCTGAAGGGTTTCAAATGCACAGTTATCAATTCAGCTGGCAAATAGTTGTGCCACTCCCACTGAATTTTTGGCATGAAGATTTCTGAGACCATCTTGCCAGAAGATCATTAATAAGTAAAGGAGCTGAGAGGTTAGGCTGCCTGGAGTAACTTAATAGCTGCTCAGTAGGTATCCTCCTGTCCTGTCCTGTCCTGTCCTGTCCTCTCCGCTCCGCTCCGCTCCGCTCCGCTCTGCTCCGCTCCTCTCCTTTTTTCTATCACACCTAGTGTTTTGGCGGAGCAGATCTATATGGACCTTTCAAGAAAACAAACAAAAGGGCAGCATTGCATCCTTGTCCTTCCAAGAGGGTGATTTAACTCAACAGAAAGACTCTGGGGACAGAACTAAGTTCCATGCAATGCAAGGAATCACCTAACAAAGGGCCCCAAAGGCTCATCCTAAAGGGTAGGTATGTCAGCAGGTTACTTTAGTTTGTTAGGACTGATTCTGGATGACTGCTAAGGCATCATGATGCACTGACTTCTTCCAAGGCACTGGGTACTGGCAGGGAAAGAAAAGTGCGTCTAGATGAGCTGAAGTCGTGCATTTTCACACGTCCTCCACCTGCTCCCCTGTGATCCAGGAATGCAGGGATGTCTCAGTGTAAATCCCAATCTAATATCATAGTTATGCTTGACCTACTGCTAATAATAGCTCCACCTACTTGACATGGGGCAAAGCTCACTGATGTTTGTAAGGCCATCTGGGCCTTACGAGTGAGATACAGCATGAATCAAACACGCTGTACTAAAAGCAGTCCTGACATTCCTATTTAATTTCATTTCCTGCTAACAGGGACCTCATCAGCCTGGAACAGGGGTTCCTGCATAAGAACCCCAGTAGAGAACCTGTACAAATAATTTTCTCATGTCGCTATTTATCTCCCATTTCTAGAGACACTGGCTCACCCAAATCCCTCAGGAACATGCCCGGCCTGCGCCCAGAACTTGATTTAAAGGGGGAACAACCTGTCGGGTCAAGAGAAATGGTTAATTGTAGCAGTGCTCGGTTACCTCTGCATGACCTTCCTTGCAGACATGGGCCGGAGTCTCTCGGCAATGCCGCAGACATTGGACGACTCCGCTAGCACTGTTGAAAGACAGGGGTGATAAATAGTGTTTGAGCCATGTTTCTCCCCTCCTTCAGGCAGAATTTGAGAATCTCAGGTATACGGCCTTGGGAGAGTGATTCACGAGGTACCACTTGCACCGGCTTCCTCCGAGGGTGAAAGCTGACACTTCCAGGACACTGACCTCGAGCCTGTACGCATTTTAAATGTTTCAGCACCCTCAGGAAAACCACAATTAGATGTTACCTCCCTGTACTTAACACCCAGAGACCAGTGAAGCACATGGCTAGGGAATGAGTGTTTGAAAAACAAATGTCAGAGGTAAAAGAAAATAAAATGTAAAAAAAAAAAATCAAGTAAAAATATATAAAAAAATAATTGCTGACACCAGTTGAGTGAATTTAAGCTTGTTTGGAAGCAGGATGCATACCTTTTTGTACCTCCCCACATATTCACCTTGCTGAAAAACAACCCCCCCAGCCAAAAAAAAAAAAAGCAAAAAGCAAAAAGCAAACCCACACAGATTTTACACTTCGTGGAGGCAAAAAGGTGCTTCAAATCTGCCTTCATTATACAACCGTGTGGGGCTGGGCTGAGCTGTGCAGCCGCTCCTCATGCATTCGCCTCCCGTGCAGCACACGAGCTGTAGATGTTGGCAGCTGAGTGTAGGCAGGATCTCAGATATCATGGCAATATAAATAAATAGAGAATGATGATATGAAATATACAGGCAGATGGAGGGGCTGATAATGAAATAGGCTGATAGGGTGGTCAGGGTAACTGCGCTTCAGCACATGCATAAACATGTGGGTTGTGCCCCTTACCCTAGGGGCAAAATATCCAGCATCCAACATGACACACACATGGGGCCATTTAGCCAAAAGCACTCCAATAGTAAGAATAAATCTTCATTTGTGCAGCATGTTTCAAGCAACAGCACTTTCTGTAAGGATTTTTTTTTTTTTCCTGGTAGATATTTGTAAGTGGGACAGGTATAATTCGACCCCAAGATTTCAAGAAAAAGTTAAAAAAACATAAAATGGCAATATTACTTCCACCTATCTTCACCCTTTTAGGTGGGAAAATACCCAGATGCCATGGGAAGTGTGATTTTTTTGTTACATTTCCAAACTTTTTGCTGTGAAGACTGCAAGGGAAAATGAGAATGTCACAAGATTGCAGTATTTTGCTTGACACTTGAACAGTTTTTCGGTGTGCAAACAGTATTGTAGTCCTGTGCAAGCTCAGTAGTGACCCTGGATTTCTGCTTGTGGACATCATGGTGCCTGCAAGCTTTTTAATATAATGGCTACTAAAATTCTCTCTACTTTTGGTCTGGTTTGATACCTTTTTACCAAAGACCAAAACTCAGGTTGAATTTGTTGTGGAAATTTGTGACCAAAATAAACAAAGGAAGTGTTTAAAAGTTATGGAATGACAATATTTCCAGAGTAAAATATTTCCTTTAAGAAAATAACAATTTGATCTGACTTTTTTAAACTGAAGCTTTTTGCATTTTTTCTTTCCAAATGGCATTTACTTTGAAGGATTGACCTAATTATGAAAAGAAGATAAGAAAGAAAGAGAAGTTTTAAATGACTTCCAAATGATACTCAGCATTTCATCTTCAGCTGAAAAAAAATGTTTTGGGCTGACTCAAAATATTTTTTGTTGTTTGTTTCATTAAAACCAAATGAAAACCTTCAAACTTCCCGTTTTGCTTTGCTTTGACTCTGTCATTTTTTTTTCTCTGCACTTATTATGCTTGGCCACGCCACTGGAAAATACAGTAATTCACTCAAGTGAGTCACCACTGGTGACCTCTTTGAAAATACTTTTGGTGATACACCTCAAACATCTCCAATCTTTCACGACGTCTTTCCTCAGTTTATGGAGTTCCTTTGTTGATTAAGCATTGCCACACAGTGCCGAGGGAGAAAGCTATTACCACAAAACGAATACAAGACGCGATGTGACCTGGCCCATGCTATCAGAACCATCAGTTTTCCAGGCAGGGAGAAAATCTGGGATTCTTGAAGTGTTTCCTCCTCAAATTACAGTAGGAAATGGGAGTTATCTGTCCACATAAAGCAGTCAAGAACTCAGTCACTGCAACAACTAGGCAAACTGGACTAAGAAATGACCTTTTTTTTCCCCTATGGATAAATGGCATGTTCCAGTGGTGTCTTGTCTGGGACATTTCACAAAAGGTAATCAGGCCGTGGTGCAAAAAAACCAAACAAACAACAAAACAAACAAAAAATAACGCTGAACTTTCTGTGGATGTGCAATGCAAACAAAACCGCAGCCTTGCCTTCCCCACCCTTGCACCAAAACTATGTTGAGGTTTTGGAAAGTATATTCATATTTTCATTTTCACTCCTCTAAGGTAGGACAAGAAGCAGGATGTACTGAAATACCACATGAGGCAGTCTGGTCTGGGTAGGTTTCCAGCACACTTCTGCAGAGCTCTTGCAGAACAAAACCCAGGCTCTTGTTTGCGAGTGACTTTGGAGGTGGGGCTTTTCCCAGGAGTTGAAACCTTCACCCAGCCTTGACATCCTCAATTGAAAAGTTGAATCTTCACTATGGGTGACAGACCACGGTTCTGGTTTATGGAGGTAAAGGGCAAAATAAAATCTCCTAAACTAATTTTAGGGTTGAGGCTGAAGTGAGCTGCACAACTTTCTGCTCTCACTGAAGCTGGGGCAAGTTTGGCCCCTATCTTGAAAAAGAGCAGAAGTGGGCCAGCTGATAGGGATGGGTAGTGGAGGAGTCAGGGAGAATAAAGCAAGATTATTTAATAGGAGAATTACATTCTTTTATTTGCATTGTTTCTTTTCCTAAGCTGCAAGCTTTACATAAAGCTGTCTCTGTTAAAACATTGTGTAGGGCTTTGGTATTGGATTGACAAAAAGACGTTTATACTGGGGCTTAATGCAGTACAGAAACAAGGTATAGTTGCTTTAAATGAAAATCAAGGGTAGGCAGCCTCCTGAGAGCCCCAAAGTTTAAACAAATTACAAGAAGTATTTCTCAGGTGAAATTGGAAAGGGTGCTCTGTGATGCAGAAGAGTGGCCATGAGTCCTCTGTGTTCACACCGTCTTGGGTATTGTAAGGAGCTTTCTTGTGAAACTGTTTGCCAAACCAGAAGTCCTAAATTGAAATGTGTTGACAGAAAGAATCTTACTACTTACTTATAATTTAAATACATCTTGAGGCAGGTTATGGGATGATGCGGGTAAGTCATTACCCAACCTCCTTCCTTCCTCCCTGCGTCCTGGCACTTCTTCCAGCACCGGCCATGGCTGCCAGGGCACTCGGCATTTCGGGTGCTGATGCTGGGCACCGTCCCTTCACCCTGTGTTTCAGAGAGGGGCAAGGATGCTGGAGACTTGGCAGGATCAGGCCCTTCACCTCATGCAATCCTATGACCCAGGGAGCCCACACACAGATTTGTTCTGTAGCACATAAACAACTTCATTTTACTCGGAGGGAGGGAGATGAGTGCTTTGAACAAATGATGCATTAAATCAGGGCTGCCAACTGCACCTTGATATGAGTACTTTATGCCAAGATCTGTCTATCTATCTATATAATCTCTTATATTCCCAGCTCTTCCTGCTCATCTATCTATCCATCTCTCTCTCTCTCTCTGTATGTATCTTCCTTATTTCAAACTCTTTCTGTCTATCTGTCTGTTAATCTACCTACTTATTTTGATGGCTGTCATCAGAATAACATCTATCATGGTGTTTTAACTATGCTGGCAAAAGACACGTTACAATTCCCTTGACAAAATAACAGTTGCGTGCAAATCAGGCCCCAGTTTAGCATAACTGAAGTCAAGAAAAACAGCGGCTGGGTGGCGGGTTTTATTGTCTAGTGGCTGGAGCATGGAGCTGGGGCTGTAGGATACAGTCCATGGTCTGCTGTGGGATTGTCTCCTTGTAAACTCTCTTGCCTTCATTAAGTTTTCCTCCTCGTTTTCACTTCTACGTTCTCCAAGCCTGCTGTAGGTATCATAAATGGGTTTCTATTTTTCACCCAGCAAACTGATCCATGGCCTTTGTGGCAACTCTGGGTGCTACCAAAAGGAAATTATATCTTTTCTCCATCCTGTGCACTTACATGTGAGAGGGCACCCCCCACTGCTCTTTAAAGGCATCTGGGAGTCAGCTTCCATTTTGCATTTGGGCTCAGTGCAGTAATTAATTGTACTCTTTCCTCTGAGTTGATCAGACATTATTATTATTATTTCTTTCTATTTTTATTTCACAGTATCCAAAAGAAAACAAATCTGACCTTTCTCTTCTTCCCCCACCCCTTCCTGCTCTGTTGTCCCCATGTTTTACTCTCTGTATATAGTAAAACACATGCTTAACTTACTTGGATTGTATTCACATATATTAACTTCTACAGCCTGCAGCGAGCAATGAAAACCCATCCTAGCAGGGAAATAACAGTAGCTGCACATTGGCTGGTAAAGACAGAGGAAGAGTTTCAATGTACACAAGGAAATCGAACCTCCAATTTGCATAAGACTAGACTGTACTAATTTGTTGAGTGAATAGATAGATGAGAAACAAAAACATGCCTTAAAGCATGCATGAAGGGTTACTGCAGAAACCGGTACCCCAAATGGGGCAGATCCAAAAGGGAAGCCAGCAGATCCCACTGGCTGCGCTGGAAGTTGGTCTTGATCAAAGGGTGAATAAAGATCAAATCTTAATCTGCTCCATGAAATCACAGCCCTGACATTTGAAAGGCAGCAGGGAACTACCTGGTACTAAGGGACTCTCCTGAAGTGATGGTATATCCAGGGACATTCTCAGGATTTCCTAGGTCATCCAGAAACCTAGGATTATTATTTTTTTTCAGGGTTTACCACCTGCATCAGCCTTCCCAGAGCCTGGCAGAGAGGCTTTGCTGGTGAAGCACGGAGTGAAGCAGATGGGAACATGATCTCACTTCCTCTCCCTTCTCAGTGAAGTGTTTGCCCCTCTTGCAGACAAAACTTAAATTTCCCAAGGGGATGAAGTCAATGGAAGTGTCTGGGACTTTTTGTCTTTGTTACCTATGAAAGAGACAGTCTTTAGGTCTGGACTCAAGAAACATGATCACCTCCAGCAGCAAAGAGAAGGAGACTTGATATTATTCACCACATATACATGTACACACACACCTGTGATATTTATATGTATGTATATATGTATATATATGTGTGTGTGCATATAAATAAATAAATAAATAAGTAAATAAATATATAAATCCAGCTGAGTAGATTTTCCATGTAGAATAAATACCTGGGATCCCCAAGATCAGACAGTTTGATGAAATACACTTTTGCTAAGCATTTGCTATTTTCTCCATGAGTTTGATTTATTTAACTAACAATAAGGAGTGATCTCAGAGCAAGAACAAAAATAATCGTTTCTCGATGCGAAAAAGCTCTAAAATAATAAATGTCAAGAGCTCTCTGAGATGAAAGACCTGAGGTGGTTGTTCTGGAGGAAAGGAAGCTGCTTTGTGGAAGTGCAATAATATTTTCCTTGCCTTGAGACTATGAAGGCTTTTCTGTTCAAGCTTTCCCCTGGAGCTTTAGCAGGATACTGCCTTGTTATTACACCTTTGATAGCGCACAGCCATGCGATAGCTGCCTTAGCAGGTGTGTTAGGGGTTGCAAAGGAACTTTACAGACAGGGCTTGTTTTCACAAATCCATTTGATTATGTCTTTAAACAGTACAGCTAGGTGGCAAGAGACCACGGCAAACTGGTCCCTGTAGAAGAGGTCCTGGGTGACTCAGAAACATTGCAACTTTTCCAGCTAGAGGTTATGTGAGCCCCCCCAGGTTGCTGAGCTAGGTATCTTTGAAGGCTATCACTGCTGCTGCCTGCCTTTGGGTTGCTTCTGACTGACACCACTGAATAGGAAGATGCTGGTCATTGTCCTTCAAGTGTTACTGAAAGGTGTCTGAATGCCTACAGAAGGATGTGGTACTGAGACCTGCAGAGAGCAGAATGGAAGTAAATATGATGTTTGTCCTAGAAAAGTAGCAAATGCAGAAAATAGCATGGGAAGGAACTTCAGGTTGAGGAATGTCAATCCCTTACTCTCACCTTTAGGTATCTGAAGACGGGTTCAGCTCTATTCGTTATGGGCTCATATTTGTCAGTGGTTCTTAAAACCTCCTCTTCTTGTGATTAATACACTCACCATTAGAAATAATTCCTCTCATCTTGTCTGATCTCTCCCAAGGAAAAATACAAGGCTTCATAGTATCCCTAAACCACCAATTACTTATAAGTTACATGGCAAGCACAGGAGATCACAAGTTGCCCCGTAGGCAAACAGCCGTTACCCATTATGGAAAGTAATGATCTGACTTTTGGATAACTGAAAGGTGAGGATCATGAGCAAGGTTCTTAATTTGTCAGAGAACTGCCCATCATTTTTGCAGCTGGGAATGACTGTGAAGGCATCTCTCCTGCCTGCAAACCACAAGGAAAAAATACGCAGCTATCAAAGGGGTTCATGAACCTAGGTGCGTTGCAGGGCTTGTTGCTTTTCTTCTGGGCAGTGTCAGCCCTCTGTCCATCTGGCATATAGGATATCTAATGAAGGCTGATGAGATATGGGATTTGAATGTGGGTGAGGACCTGGGTCTTCTTTGGGAAGGGCTACGTAATACTTTGCCTTGTCGACAGGTCTATGGGAATTGCATTAGAACCTTCTTAATCATATTTACCTAATTAATTATCTATGCAAAACAAGCTAACAGGCATCTCTGCTGTAAAAAAACCATCATATCGAAGAATGGATGAGTGTCTCCCATTTCCATAAGAGACTCTGCATGTTCGGTTTCCGTATGTCCTCCTTGCCCAGGACCTCCCAAGGAGAGGTGGCCTATCCACAAGTTTGCTTTTCTCCTGGATCAAAGGAGAACTCTAACAGGAGGCAGTGGGAAAAGGCAAATCAATTGATTTTATTATATTACATTGACATCTGTGTTGACATCCTTTCTGATTCCTTAAAATAATTCATTGAATTCCCACTACACCAATGACCACATCAGGGATCAGTAGAGTGGTAAACCCTTTTGTACCATCTTATCCAGAATCTCGTTCAAGATCCTAGGAAAATCCTTGATGTCTCTGGGTGGGAACCTGTGTCTCTGGGTGGCCTGTTCCTTCATGAGGGAGAATCCTCTCTTGGCTCAAAAAGTCTGATGCTGACTGGGGTATTTCTTCACTGCCCATCTTCTGTATCCTACCCCACCTCTTAACCTGAATTGCGCACTCCAGTTCATGATCTTCTCTCCTTTCTGAAGTCTGAGTTTTACCTTAGGGCTGCTCCCAGCAGGACAGCTACTGCTGACTTACTGTGTAATATACATTGCTGTATATTTAGGGGAACATTTGGAGTAGGAGTTTTGGGGGGCTAAGTGGCTCCACCCTTGAATGCCCATCTCACAGTTTTGTTCCTGTGTCTGTGCGGCTGAATATGCAGGAGGCAATGACTGCTTGTGGACATGGCTGCTGTCTTCTGTCCATCCACCTAGTCCTCGTCATACCCTCTCAGAAACCTCATCAGGTGAAGTACCCAAATAACTTGAGACCTTACTGCATGCCTTTTCCAAAATCCTCCTGCCGACTCTAGCCTTCCCCAATCTCTCACTGAAGCACACAGTTTGGCAGAGATCTGTGAGCCATTTTGTAGATCGTAATGATTGTGCAGCCCTCATTTTGAAGGCTCCCCGGTGTTTGCTGCAGGTATGCCAAAAAGAGAGGGCGCGGTACGGGCCTCAGTGAGTTGGCACCCGCTGACTTGAGTCAGTATTTTCAAGCCCTCAATTTTGCAGACGGTGGAACCTGGAACACTGGCTCTGCTCACCGTCCTCCTCCTTCCTCCCTTCACCGAGGAGTCTGGCACATGAGTGCATGGAGGCTGATGGAAGCCACCAAGCTGCCATTTTGGCTGTTGGGGTGAGACGCGAGTGGGGAAGGGGGAACAACACCCCGGGGGCAACAGCAAGCCAGTGTTCCTCACAGCATAGGGGTGGCTGCTGGGCCGGGAGAGGCCCACATCTCTGAGAAGAGACCGTGGGCTTGAATCATATCACTTGGTTCGGAGGTATCTGCACTTTGCAAGAGTGCCGTGATAACCATCTAGAGCATTCTACATGTGTGTAGGGTTATCTTTGGCAATACAAAGTGTGGCACCAACAGCAATGAGATAATACAGTGTCGTGGCTATGTAATATAACAAGTGATGCGGCAAAGCTGAGCTTAAGTTGAACCTGTGTATCAGAAAGGAGTTTTCTTGCCGTGAGAGCTTATGGGCAGTGAAGCATTTGTCACAGAAAAGCAGGAACTCTTATCATATTTAGCATTTAAAGCTGGACAAGACACTAGGCAACATAACAATCCCACTTCGTCGGACTGCCTGACCCAACCTGCCTTTTCATCCTTTCCATCGTGTTGTCTCACCTGAAATCACCCAGATCCCAGTGACAATAGACTGGGGAGGCCATGCAACCTGGCCTCCAACCAAGGCAGGATTCTTCCACCTGCCCTGCCTATACCACACACAACAAAGAGATGGCTGTTAGTTCAGGATCATTTTCCCCCCCATTTTTTTTTTTTAAATTCTGAAGTAAACAGTCTGCAGCACAGAAGGGATGGTATGCAGACACTGGGCCAGGCCTGGCTTCCATCTCAGTGGTAGGAATGGGAATTCCACTGCAGGCTAAGGGGAAGAGAGAGCCCTCCAAGCAAACGTGATGTGGGAGGTCTAATTCCTACCATCCCAGGCCTGACTTGTAGGCAACAGATTATTCCACTGGCTTTCACGATGGTTTTTATATCTTAGGTTATTTTTTTTTTTTGACATGAAAGCAGGAGCATGTGCGTTTTGCAGGTAAATTAAAATGAAAGTTGATGGGTGCTTGTGTAGGCTTGTAGAGGGTTTGCGCACAGAAAGCAAGCAGGGGCTGGAGGGAATAGCTGAATGCCCAGGGAAGGTTTAATTAGCATATAGTGAAAAATCTAAAGGTTATACCTAGCCCCATTTCAGTGAAAGACAAAAACTGACTGTTCTCAGAACATACCCCAGCAGCAAGCTGTGTTGCACCTGATGCAATGCTTTCCTCTTGGGCCACCCACCTCCAAGACATGATTATGCAGTGAGAAAGGAGCAGTGCTTTGCACTTTCTGTTATCATGGTCCTTCTTAATTATACATGCGTAAGCATTCAGACACAGCCGCAACGAGCATGGTACACATCCAGGGGAAGTGAGATTCATCTGAGAATCTCCTAATGCTTGGCAAGGGCTTATTAACTCAGGCTCCCAACACCCCCGTGAGGAAAAATGTGTCGAAACCCATTTTCAGTATTAATTTAAAAAAAAAAAAACAAACTTAAGCAAGTAAAGTGATTTGCTCAAAGCCAAACAGCAGGTTGGTGTGAAAGAGCTTGCCTGAAAAACCCAGAATAAGGGATTTTGCCCTTCATCTCGTTGCATGAGGCCATGTTGCCACGTTGCTCTGTGTTTCTACAGAAACTACAACAGGGGGGTCCTGCTCTGTGACTCAGGGGCTTGGTCCTAATCCAGAGAGCCATGATTCCATGATTACTCCTTCTTTATGTAAAATGGCCCTTGTACAGGCTCATCTTGCTGAGCTGTTTGGCGCTGTTCCTGGGCCTGACTACTACCATGGAGTAGGACTGTAGGATCACATTTCCATTTTGTAAGAAGATGCACTTTCTCAGGATATGTGGAAGCCTGGCTAATTTCAGTAGGAAGTCTGCTTGAACCAGAGCTGCAAGCTTAGGTCTACTACGTTATTATTAGCATTAATATTCATTGCAGTAGTGCGTCGGTTTCCTAATCAGCAATCAGAGCTCTAGAGCCAGGAAAAAGTAATTGTTCTTAGTGATCTCAGGCCTGGATCCACCAAAGTTTAACTTCTAATTATGTGCTAACGTCCATAGGTTTTATTGGAAGATCCATAAGTGGGGAGCAAAACTACCCCTGCAGACCATAGTGCAAAAAGTTGTGTCCTTCCTTGCATCCCAGTGCAAAATGGCTTTCCACGTGAACAGCTGCTCTCTGTGTGAGAACTGTCCATCCCATGCATGCTTCATATTGCAGGATCAAGGTCTCTATTAATGACAAGGCTCGACAATGGGATGAGACCTACAAAGAGAGGGAGAAGGAGGTGCCAAGGGTGTCTTGTGATTATGTGGTTAGCGTGTGTTTCTCCACTGTGTGCAACAAACAAAAAGGGAAAGAAAACCAGCTAGACTACAACAGACATCCTTGTGTGGCCTCCAAACTGCAGCGTCATTCACAGGCTGACTTGGAAACCCTTGAAAAGTTTTATTAACATCTGCTCCTCTGTGAATAGCGATATTTTATGCACAGAAACTCAGCTTCACCTCCCTCTTCTACCTTTTTCTTTCTTATGTGTATGCTGATTCTATCTTTTTTTTTTTTTTTTTTTTTTTGGTGGTTGCCTAGTAGCTAGCAGTTCACATTCTACCTTATCAGATTGTGCCTAGTTACAATCTTTCTCTATGTGCCCAGGGCAACCCACCATAAGAGCATATGGAATATTTTAGTGTGCATTGTTGTTTTTTTCTCTTTCTGTCCTTTTTTTTTTTTTTTTTTTTTAAATAGACTTTGGTTTTATTCCCAGCTTAGTTTTGTTGCCATTCAGATTGTCTTTTGTCTCTGATAAAAGCTGACGTCCACAGCCTGAAAGCTATCAAAAGAATCAGGCAAACTGAGGAAGGCGGTAAGGTTTGATGACTCTGGAGCCCTTTTCAGCTTAAAAATAGAAAAAAAAAAGTTACGTCCATTGTAAGTTGAATTCAACTGCCTTTTGGGCCTCTGACGGAGAAGCCTTTGTTCAGCCCATGTAACGTCTGAATTACCCTTTGGAAGTGCCTACATTTCTCACCACTGGCAGTAGAGAGAGCCTCTGAAACATGCCTCAGAAATTCAGGCTGTGCAATATATCTAGAAAAAAGCCACACATGTAGCATACTCTTCCAGTTCTGTTTTACAGTGCTGAATGGGACAAAAAGGGAAAGTCAATGACACCTCTTGGTTCAGGTGAGGCTCTTCCTTAAGCAGTGGCAAAGGAAAGAAAGAATGCAGCTTTTGGCAAGGCATGACACATGGGCTAAATGAGGGCTGTCGGGTTCTTTACAAAGAGTGATCTGCAGTGTGGGTGCAGATCAGTGTTTCACACCCCGGGAGCAAGCAATGTGGAGTTGGCCATGTCTCTCTCATTAAGCTTCCTTTTGATGGAAATTTGGCCTATAGGATCACATCTTGTGCTGGGATGGGTGTGCACCTCTCCATGTCTGTCCACACAATAACTCTTGAAGCCATTAACCAAATTCAGTAACATTTGACAGCAGAGGTAAGGATTTAAAGATACTCAGCTCCTGTAGGTTGTAGGGAAGCAGGCAACTGACTGGAGCTGGAGGTTTTTTTGAAAGAAAGGCTGCAATGTGAGATATGTCTTTGTTAGACATAAGAGAATCCACACAGGAATGACATGAATGCTCTATCTGTAGGAAAAGCTTTACTCAGCTAATGCCCTATCCAACACCACAGAATTCACTGCCTGCTTCAGTTTTCTTTGTGGCATTTTTAAATAAAATGGCAGAAAAACATGCTTAAGTTCCCTCCCTCCCTCCCTCCCTCCCTCCCTCTTTCCTTCCTTCCTTCCTTCCCTCCCTCCCTCCTTCCCTCCTTCCCTCCTCCCTTCCTCCCTTCCTCCTTTCCTCCCTTCTCCTTTCCTTCTTTTTCTTTTTTTCTTTTTCTTTTTCTTTCTTTTTTTTCTTTTTCTTTTTCTTTTCTTTCTTTTTCTTTTTCTTTTTTTCTTTTCTTTTTCTTTTTCTTTTTCTTTTTCTTTTTCTTTTTCTTTTTCTTTTTCTTTTTCTTTTTCTTTTTCTTTTTCTTTTCTTTTTTTTCTTTTTCTTTTTCTTTTTCTTTTTCTTTTTCTTTTTCTTTTTCTTTTTCTTTTTCTTTTTCTTTTTCTTTTTCTTTTTCTTTTTCTTTTTCTTTTTCTTTTTCTTTTCTTTTTTTTCTTTTTCTTTTTCTTTTTCTTTTTCTTTTTCTTTTTCTTTTTCTTTTTCTTTTTCTTTTTCTTTTTCTTTTTCTTTTTCTTTTTCTTTTTCTTTTTCTTTTTCTTTTCTTTTTTTTTCTTTTTCTTTTTCTTTTTCTTTTTCTTTTTCTTTTTCTTTTTCTTTTTCTTTTTCTTTTTCTTTTTCTTTTTCTTTTTCTTTTTCTTTTTCTTTTCCTTTTCCTTTTTCTTTTCCTTTTCCTTTTCCTTTTCCTTTTCCTTTTCCTTTTCCTTTTCCTTTTCCTTTTCCTTTTCCTTTTCCTTTTTCTTTTTCTTTTTCTTTTTCTTTTTCTTTTTCTTTTTCTTTTTCTTTTTCTTTTTCTTTTTCTTTTTCTTTTTTTTTTCTTATTCTTTTTCTTTTTCTTATTCTTATTCTTATTCTTATTCTTATTCTTATTCTTATTCTTATTCTTATTCTTATTCTTTTATTCTTCTCTTTCTTTTTATGACTAATAATAGGGGAACTCCTTCTGTAATCTTAGTGCTATTCTATCAGTAGTCAATCAACCACGAGATAAAATCTTTTGGAGATGAGCTCCATGAGACCTGCTGTCCACTTGCTATTTTTCTCTCTTCCAGTGTCTTGGAGTTCCAGAGGCTGGAAGAAATGCTTATTAGCTTATTATTTGAGGTAAATCTAATCAGTGCATGATCTATCATAATGACATTTCTCCGAACATAAGAGGAAAAAAAGCCTGAGGACATATGGTGATAAGTTTCCCACCCAAGACAATCCCAGGTAAGCCCTGTTGGTTCGGAACATGACTGATCACTATGGTCGTACCCTGTCGCATATCTTGTAAGGAAGCTCACATCTCCTTGTGGGTAGGTTAGTACTGTTTCTCATTATTAATATGGCTCTGTAGGTGTGCCAGGCCCTTTCCAGACTAATTAAATAAAAGGTCTCTGCCCCAAGGAACTAACCCAGCAAGGGATGACAATAAACAACAAGAGGAAGAGGGTTACGCAAGTGAAAGATCATGAGATACATCTCATGTTGTACCAGTATGTTGGGCCAAATCCTCAAGTAATTACATAAAGCCCAATTTTGCCAAGTTGTTCATTGTTAAGTTACTCCACCCTCATGTAAGAAATCCCATTGAATTCACTTAATGAGAAAAAGACACAGAGCTGTACTGAGAGTCTAACAATCACACCTTGCAACCCAAGTCAATGGACGGACCTGCTTATGAAGCAAAGGGACCACTCATCAAGAGATAGAGTACAACTGAGCTTTAAGCTGTTAATTAGGCAATATATGGATACTTTATTTTATTAAACACTATAATGAGGTGGAACAAAGCACTCAAAATTAGCAAACAAATCTTGAAATTAATTATTTGCAGGTTCAGTCATTATGACTGGATCTTATAAGGCACTTAGGAATCAATGGGAGAAAAGTGTCCTTGAGAATCTAGCTTCATATCTTTAAAACTGGATCTTCTGCATAAGCTATCAATTGCCATCTTTCAGAAAGACCTTGTCTGAGAGGTTCCCTCCTTACTGAAGCCACAATGACTCACGCTTACAGTTGACATTCAAGGAACAAAGAAGTCTTCAGCATCTATCTTGATGTTCATGTGGGCCAAGAATGCAAGTCACAATCTGCCTTGCTTTGAGCTTGGAGAGGGGCTGATGCTATAAGGATCAAAAGGAGGTCCAGATTCCCCTGACGTTATCCTGTTTGAATGTAGGGTTTGGGGATAATTCCCAGCTTGAGTTCCAGGGAAATCTCAGAACTTTCAGCTGTGAGTCTCAGACTATCTAGGAAGCAAATGTTCCTGTACTGAGAAAACCCAGGTCCATGGCAAAAAACTGCATTGGCACTGGAGATTTTTCTTTTCTCCATTGGATCCAAGCCATACACAGATGAAATGTAATTCTGAGAAGTGGGCAAACAACTACAGGGAGGAAATAGTTGGGAGTGGGACTATGTTCAGGTACGTAGGTTGAAGGCAAAGGAAACTTTGTATATATTGGCTCTGAAGCCATGTGAGGTAGAGGGTGGTACAGAGAAGAGCTCAGACAGTAGCTCACCTCCTTCTTCCCTGGGGCAAATGCCTTTTTTTCAGTTAGGAATGGATACATAATGAAAGAGCCAACTCTAGCCCTCATGATGCAGAACCTGGCAGTGCCTGTTTCAGAATGCTGGTTTAAGCATAAACAAGACCACATGAGAGCAGGCAGAACAATGATAGACCCAAAAAATTTTAGCCTACTTCCAGAGCACCCATTTTGCCTATGTTTTGATAATCAGGCATCTTCCAAACCTTGATCAGCTGTATGGATTCCCAGGGTTTTTTTTTGTTCACTGTGAGTGAAGTCAGAAGGATGCTGTGATTCCATGGTTCCCTTTTGGCCAAGATCAGCTCACAGAGAAAAGGGAGCTGGACACCAGGGATCCTAGCAAGAACTTCAAGCTAATGTGGTACCCCATGAAATCCAGGCACTTGCCTTTATCAGTCCACTGCCACCACCTGTTCCAGCTCTTGACCAATGTTGTTCAGCTACATCCAGCCCTGATGGGGTATGCAAGGCCCCAGGAAGCACAGCTGAATATCTGCTTAGCACCATCAGGGACTTGTGTCACCCTGCCTGTGCTGTCTGTCAGAAGTGATATAACCTGACATCTCAGGCCTTGGAAAGGAAACTGATACAGACCAGTTAATACAATACCACTCCTTTACACTGAGGATGAGCCAGTCACTTTCAAGCAACACAAGGAATCCACTTCAGCTGGAGAGCACATTTTTTTTTCTCACTCTTTACAGCAAAGCTCCCATTTCAGGCACAGGTATTATTCGTTTCTTTAAATCCCCTTTCCTGTATCTACTTTGCTGACCTGATCATCTGAGATCCCTGAGAGTAGTAGTTACTTCTTCCTACCATTGTTTGCTCTCAAGACCGGTTTGGAAGTGCTGTGTGTGTTTGTTTTGTTTCTCTTGATAGTTGTTTTTTTTTGTATTTTCTTTCTTTTTCTGTATTTTTTTCTTATTTTTTCCTGGGCTTAGGTGCACACAAATGCAACAAAGAAATCAGGAGCTGGAGGACTGCGGCATGCAAATGTGTCAACGTGCTATTCAATTAGTGTATTGTTACAAGTGAAACACCAACAGTCTAGTGAGAAAAAGGAAGTACCAGGTGCTAAAAGGACAACCATGCAGTTCTGGTGTAGCATACCAGACAGGTTTTTCCCCTGAGTTTACTTGTTCTCTCTCCCATACAGGCACAGAAAACTGGAGGGCATCTCTTGAGTCTCTAAGTTTCTTCTGTTCTCTCTTTTAATCTTTTCCATGAACTGAACAATGTTCATGGGGAAGGAAGTTTCTTGTGTGCACGCTTTTGCTCTCACTATGCTAACTGGAAGCTGTTCGGATCCTTCACTTTAATCTATGTTATATTTTTCAGCCTGTGTTTATTTAGTTTCAGTTTATGCCATTTGTTGTCCCCATACTGTATTTTAGTTTAAACAGATTTTTTTTCTCCTTATTTACTTTTCTGATGTATTTATATAAATCAGTGCTATTGTCTCTTAGTTTTTTCTTTGTTCAGAGAAACAAGCCAAGACATTTATTCATGACATTGGCTCACCATTTCCTGACATCATCTCAGTACTTCAGCTTGTATTCTGAGTTCATCTCCTAAATATAGGCAACCAGGAATTTAACCAGCTACCTTGGACTACATGTTCAATGCAGATAAAGTTAGGTGAGATGCATCACCCCTTCAGTACTGAACCTCCAGTTCTCAAGCATGTGCACTTCATCTTCTATTACAACTTGATATCCTAACAGCAGTGCCTTTTGAATTTCTGTTGGCAGCAAATTTTGATAACATTCTTGTGCTTTTTGTGACAAGGACATTTGGTGAAATATTAAATAAAATGAGTCCCCAGATTGATTTCTGAAGAACTGTAGTCATAAGTTCCTTCCAGTTCAATACTTCCTTTCTCAAAACTCTGTTGTCATTTCCACTGTAGTCACTCCCTTTTCCATCATAAAATTCTACTCCTAATCTCTATACTCTACCACTTAATAATTTCCCAGGAGGTACCATAACAAATGTTTTTCTGAAGTCCAGAGAGATTAGATCTACTGCATTTCCTTTCATTAGAAAATCAGTGATCTTATCAAAGCAAACTATCAGGTCAGTTCAGAACGATCTATCTTTGTCAGAAAACATGTTGTGTTTTATTGCAATTTTCATTTACATCCACATCTTTAATTATTCTTTACTGCTGAAGGTGTTCTAAAGTCTGTCTTATTGCTGATGCTAGCCTGCATTTTCTGGATCAACTACTTCAACGTGTGACTTGATAGACCTCTTAACATTATTCACGACCAGACTTTGTGCTTACATTTAGACAAATAAATACAATGGTCCAGGGCTCACTGTCTGATCCTAAAGATGCATGGCAGAGCTTGAGATGGTACACTGAAACTCTAAAATCTACCTCCTCACCAAAAAAGTGATCCCATGGGTACTGGGAATGATGCCTGGCACATAACGTCTTCTGATCCATGCCTCAGCTTGCCAGTGAGACTGCTGGGTGCCACAGGAGAAAACTTGCTAGGGACTAAGCTAAGAGCAGGGCAATCACATGCCCTAGCCTTTTTTAATGTATTACTCTAGGCAAAAATAATGGTTCTCTGTGACTTTTCTCTCAGACCTCCGTAGGGAGATTGTTTATTTTTCCCTTGAGCTGACAGCAATTTCAAGGTGGCTCTTTCCCCTCCCATCTCCTCTTTCCCATTACCCTTTATGCCTCTAAGCCCATGTTCAGTATTAGCATCCTTTACTGGAATCTTCTGTGATTTGTTTGAATTTCCTTTGCAAATTCTGACTTGGTTTGACTTGTGGCAATTCTCCTGCTTGCTGCATTTGTTTCAGCCATCATACTACAACTTCAATCAGAAGGTTTGGTGCTTAATTTGGGATGGGGAGAATATGTTTCTCTACTGTGCGTGGAAGAACTGTAGCATTAGTCTTCATTCCTACTGCTTAGAAGTTGGGGAAGATTAGTCTTATACTATATTTGTATATTCCTCTTTATTTTTCGCACTCTTATTCTGGCTACAGTGAGCTACTAAACAGAAAATTGAACATTGTAGGTGAGGTCTTCTGCTGCTGTAAATCTAAAGCTAGCTCTGTTGGCTCGATGGTAGTTTTCACCAGCAGAGACGTGTGCCTGCAGCTTTCCCTGGTGAGCCAGGGTGAGAACAGTTTGACACCATTTTTTCCTACGCAAGTCAGATACAAATGGAATTGTTGCTCCCATGCAAAGATTTTTCCTCCCCACCCCTGTGACGTGAAGCACAAGGCTGTGCATTTCAGCTACTTTTTGGACAGAGGCAATCATTTCTTAATTTGCCCTGGAGGGGCACGCGCAAAAATGGGGAGAAGAAAAAAAAACCTTGTGGAATTGATTGGAGAGATGCATCTTGTTCAAACTAGATGTGAAAATATATTCCAAAGGAGAAATCATTAGCATTTTCATTAAATGCCAGAGTGTGACTATTAGACCTACCTCAGGCAACCCTGGGGTTGAAAACTTTTCAACAAGATTTAATTGATCCAGATAGATTCAGGTTGTTTTTGTCTTTTACCCCTTCCACCCTTCTACCCCCTGCTTAAATCTCTGTACTCCATCACATGTGAGAAAACCCCAAACCGAACCAAATTAAAATAAATAAACAACGCCTTCAGCCCACGCCCTGGAATGAAAACTGCAGTGTAATATGAAATGTGTCCTGATCGTCTTGTTATGGAGCCTAGTGACTCACCAACTGTTACAATTGGGGCTAGATAAAATAAAAGGATTATAATTAAGGAGGCAGCATGAGGATGTTAACTGGGCAGCCAGATGGAAGCAGGCCCATTGCAGATCTGGATGTGCTGGGGTTCAGCTTGGCCTTTGGAGGGCTGCTGGGGATGTGGGGATGTGCGCCTGGGGTGGGTGATTTGCAGCAGCCAGTTTGCTAAAAAACTTAAAAGGGGCCAGTTTGGCTGAGCTACAAAGGTCAGGACCTAACTCCGGCATACGGGAGGAGGGGGCCTCAGCTCCTGTTTGGTCTTCTGTAGATATCCCTTAAAAAATTGATGCTAACATGAAGGCAGGCAGTGAAGCACCCAGCTGCCGAACCTGATTGTCAAGGGAAGTTGTGGGCCCCTTATGGCAATTATGTGAAGCCATGATTCTGGAAAAATTTCAAGCCCAGACCTCGGTGTGAGACCCACTTTTCCCTGAAAGGGAATCTGAACCAACCCTTTGGACTCAGCACAAACACAGCTGAGGTGACTCTCAGCAGGGCCAGTGCAGGCACCATACCCCATGGCAGAAGGGAGCAGAGGGCTTTGTCATGAGGGAGAGGACAACTGTTCATCAGCAGCTAACTGTTAAATTTAGGCCCTCTACTTGACACAATGGCAGTAGGATTTTAAATTGTTGGGTACAAAGTCACGTAGCAAGTAGGCAAGTTTGGTCTTCCAATGTCTACCAACAAAGCTATTTTTTTATCTCTTGTTCCCAGCTTGCTTTGGTGCTACTTGACCTCCTGGAGCAAAACACCTGCAGATAAAAAAATCTGTTAAGATCTCTTGTGTATTTAGCATCTTACTTCCAAAAACCAGAGTGAGCAGACCTCAAAGTCCCAAAGCCAGGGAGATCCTACAAATGTGTTTCACATGACAGTATGCCAGGACAGTGTCACAATCAATCTATGGCCAGTGCACTGCTTCCTTTGTAAGTTCATGCAACGCATTTGTACACATGCAAAGCACCTAATACTTCAGTTTGGGCTAACTTAATACTTCTAGTTATTATCTGACAGAGCCCTGAACAGTATCATATGATTAACTATCAAATTGGAACTGGACCTGAGACAGAATCTGTGAAAACGCAGTCCTGGTTGGAAAGGGCTGCAGGAGTCATCCAGGGCTGTGATCGCATTACCAGAGCATCTTGGAAGGGAAACTGCAATGATATCTCTAGTGAAAACTATAATGGGAGTTTCAGTAGGATGTTCTATATTATTCCCCAGCCCAGGTTTTTGCCAGGACATGGGAATGTATATGCTTGAACACAGTACATTCCTGGTGGAGTCAGTAGCTGGCTAAGCCCAAAGCTGTGCTCTAAACCTTCACCTCTGAATTAGCCACACGTGTCCCCATTTCCTTATGTGCCTCTGTCCATTTATATCTGCCCATTGTCACTCATCTGACACTTACACTGGAAATGCCGTGGGGCTGGCATCCCCTTTTTGTTTCATGCTTGCACTGCCTCTTGCACAACGAGCCCTGTGGTAATACGGCCAAACAACAATTGCGAAGGGTGAAAGATCGCCAGGTTGGAGATGGCAAAATCAGTCCACAGGACTGCCTGTGTAATAGAATAACAACAACAACAAATTCATAATAATAATAGCAGGAATAATGAATGGGTATATTCAAATATTAGCTAGCTAGCTAGAGCTCGCCACTTGCCTTTTCTGCAACTCCTATAAAACTCACCCTCCTTGCTGAACATGTATTTGCCTGCACTGCTGATGTGCTAATTCTGCTCCTCACCATTTTTCCATTTGCTCTTCTGTATCTTTCTCAATTAAAAAAAAAAAGAAAGAAGAAATAAAAATCAAATCACATGGCATCAAAGAGCTACATCAGGAGGTCATTGCATCAAATGCTGCCGCTAGTTTAATAAAGGAACTGACTAATGTACTCATTAGTGGTGCTCGTTGCTAATGCCCGATCAGATAATGAAATTGAAATATCATGTTTTAGGGTGTAATCAGGATCCCTGCAGGTGCTGGGATGGAATTGCCCCATAGGTATGGCATTACACAGTTAACTAGGTGTGTTACCTGACGGGGGTGTTTCAGCTTCCCAAGCCCGCGGGTAGGAAGAGATGAGCAGGACTGTCAGTGTAGCTAGTAAGAACAGGGAATTGGGTTGGAACAAAGGGAAATGAGAAGAGGTGACCGGGGCTGAAAGGGATGGAGGCAGTTGGGAGCAAATGGCAGGTGTCAAGCCACTTATGGGACCAGTTCAGACCAGGTGGATGTGTGGAAAATGCATCAAGCTGCCTGTGGATGGGGAGCTCCCAGGGCTGGTAAACACTGGTGGGTGTGTGCAGAGAAGAGCACTGAAACAGGGCTTCTGGGAACTTCAAAGGCCTCGTTGCCTCCCTGTCATTTTGAAAGTAGAGCAGAAAAGACTAGTGTGGACACAAAGGATCCATTTGTGGAACTGGAAGTAGAGGGGATTTGTGAGACCACCCCCAAGTGGGGATACCAGGATGCTTTTAGGACTGTCTCTAACTAAAACTCTTGGCTAGCAGGCAGTATGGAGAAGGGATGCACCTTGCTTCCTGGAGTCTGCAGAGTCACCTACACAAGTCTTTTATTCCCCAGTGTCCTGGGGGAGCTACAATTGCAATTTCATTGTCCAGAGATGACAGACAAGAATGTCGGAAACCTAGAACCAACCTTGTCTTCCCTCACTCAAACATCTAAGTTTTCGAACAAGTGGCTAAGAAAAAGAAGCCAAAGAAGCTAGCAGCACTTTTTTTTTTTTTTTTAATTCCCTATTTTTTTTTTCCTTTTTTAAGAAAAAATGAAAGCACAGTAGAAAAATTCAAACCCAACCCCAGCCTAATCAATGCTCCCAGACTTTGGGTAAACTGGGCTGAATGACAAGAGTTTTCCAGAGGAATTTGTTCTGTATGGAAGTTAACTTTAAACACTTTTCTTCATTGCCAGATGATTTAATGCTGGATGAGCCAATGAAAGCCAAAGCACTTCAGAGACGCTCAAATTACTTTGCAAGTTGCTCACAGAATATGTTCTGCTGAGGCAACACCAAGCTAGAGACTTCAGTGGGATTAGCAGTAAAGCAAAGTTTTATTCTGCTACCGTATTTTAGATTGTCTTCCAATCTTTACTTCTTTGTATTTTTCTCCCTCCTTCTCCCAATTTTTAATAACAATAACTTGCAATAACAACCCCTTCTGGCTAGCATCTCTCAACACCTCCTACTTGTCCTCTGCCTTCAGCATCTCAGACCTTCCTCCTTACACCTTTGCTCATGCATGCTCCTGGAAAGGCAGTTCAAATCCTTTCAGATTAAAGAATGAGCTCACCCAGTACTTATACATTGTCTGTGAGGTCTTCAGAGGATGGATAAAAGAGATGGGGAAGAGGAAAGTGCATGCCCCTTCCTCAGGTTTCTGAAAGAAAAATTTTCGCTTCAGTCCAGGAGAGGGGTCAGGGCAGTGAATCCTCTGGGAAGGGAAGGGGGATATCCTTTTGCAGCCCAGAATATGGTATCTACAGCCTAGAGGGGGGCAGGATTTTAAACATTTTCTTTTTCTCTTTTCCCCTTAGTGTTCTCTAGAGGTTTGTTTAGGCAGGCTCCTAAGCCATGTGCAGACTGCTATGAAACCTGTTTTTGGGTGCATTGTGCAGGGAGATCCACTGGAATTAGGCCCCTAAATAATTACATTTAAGCACCTAAAGCTATGGCTGTGCTGATAAATTACACGAGGCCAGGGCTCAAACCCAGGTACTGGCACACACTCTCCCAAACTATCCAACCCTTAACATGGTCCCTGGCGATGGTTTTGCCCTGTTCCAGTGAGAACTCTCCCAGACAATGCCTGGGCATGGTCCAGGGACAGCCCGGGCCAAGCAGCATCACCACAGGCAGTTCAGATGCAGCGCCCCGGTTTTGGAAGGGAAGACTCTTATCAGCATGGGCGCAAGTTGGTCCATGCCAGTTGGCCTCTGGGCCAAAGAACAGCCCCATGCATGTTTTATTTACTAGGGTAGCTGAAGTTAAATGCTTTCAAGAATGTAGCCTGAGATGCTAAAAAGGGACTTTGGAGCATAGCTGGGATCCTAGCACTGAAATAGAGAGGGGGTTAAAAGTGATGCTTGGTTTATCCAAATGTTAACTCATTCTTTCCTACAAACCTACTTTGTGCAGCTTTGTTTCTAGAAGACCCAAAAGGGTCTTTCATGATTCCTCATCCATTTTCACCTACTTATCTTCATCTGTCTATTTCTCACCTATCTTCAGTGATTCCTCACTGCCCTTTTCAGCTGTTGTTATTTTCTTGAACCCTCATAATCTACTTGTGTCCACTTCCCAGATCTCCCAATGGTGTAAAAGTCTTGAGGAGGGAAAACTGGGGCAGCAAGGCAGGGTTATCTAATACTGGAATGGAAGTGAAGTTTTCAGCAGGAAACAGGGTATTCTGGTGTTTTTCTTCAGGTTCTTGTTAGCTGTGTCTGACAACTCCATCGCGACTTGGCAAAACAAGATTTTTCTCTCCCTTCAGCCTGCGCCAGTGCAATAGTTGGTGGAAGGTGGTAATGAGATGACAGCATTAGAGCAGGTGCAAATAAATCTGGGGAGATGATGTTGACCTGATCTCACTGCACAAAATGGAAGCTGGCATACCTGTACCCTCTGCCATGAGTGTTCAGATGTCTGGGACATACAATAGAGTCTGTGTTCATGCAGCACCTTGTGGAGGGACATCCTTGTCCCCAGCCAGATTGTGAAGCAATATGACGCTGCAAACACTAACCACAACACAGTATCCACATGATTCATACTGGGGTTTCTGAATGTATTTCCTGAAAAAATTTGTTGCATTCTTTTTGGCAGTAATATTTGACACAATAACTAGGAAAAGAAAAAGAAAAGTAGTTTTAAAAATCTGTTTTTGGAACATCTTTTGGCTTGATCCATTCTGACTTCTACCAATATAAAATCTAAATGTCTTGCATGTAGAAATTATGCATTTAACATATATTTACATATGAAGTGTGTCTATTACAAGCAGAAGTTCACATACTATGAATATATGTGTTCTCTTTACCCCTGGATGGATGCTTCTGGTTCTTATTCCTAACTGATTCCCATGGCAATGGATACCCTGTTTAAAATGATGATCCTGCCGGGGTAGACGTTTTGCTGCTCAACAACTAGTGCCCAGGAGTCAGCAGCCATCTAGCCTGAGGGGTGAAGGATCAGCCTCATGGACTCTTAGGCTCCTGCTACCTCAAGGGCATTTCACTCTTGTGTATGTGTCACTATGATGTCTGGCAGCAATGTCCCCACTCCTGTATGTGTCACTTGGATGGCTGGAGGTAACATGGCTGAGGTTGGAGGAGTGCGTGGCAGAGCTCAGCTGAACCCAGCCTGGAGTTATCGGTTGTGATCTTAACTAGAAGGTCCTTTTTCTGCTCACTTACCCTTGCACACACGCGCATAATTGCAGTGTGAATTCATAATATAAACCATGATGTAATAGACACCAACTCAACTCAGCTTAATTACTGTACAAATGAACAACAACTTAAATCACAAGCAAAGTCCCATTAAAAGTAATCAGATCCTGGGTGGGGAGATGGTTAAAGGTGGTGTTTGAACTCCAAAGAAAAATATGCTCTTGTTTGGACATAATTGGGTTTCTTTTTTTATTGTTATTTTTTCTTACACAGTGTATTTTTGCTCTCTCTCCCTGGCTCTCTCTCATTTTAATTTTTCAACCTTTTCCTGATAAACCAAACTAGTCTAGACATATCTTTTGAGAGCAAATGTTCTCTAAGCTATGTTCATTCCTTGTGAGTTTGTACGTTAATCATTAAATATAATTAATTAGAACATCTTGTAATTAACTTGGAAAGCAAAATTATACAAGGGAATGAGTTTGTAACCACATAACATTTGAAACAAAAATAAAACTTTGACTAAAAAGAATAACTGCTCTTTGGAATTAGATGAGTAACAATGTTGGATTGGCTCCCCCGAAGCTGTAATGTTGGCTCTGAACTCATTCACACATATTCACCATACTTCACATTGATATATGCGCACACACACACATATGTGTACACACCATAGTGCCATAATCCAGAGTCACCCAACTACAGGGATGCTTTTAAGTCACCTCTTCTTCTTCTGATCTCTCTACACGGTGGAGGACACACAGGACTTGGTAAACATGCCATCAAGCAGCCTTGGGGTTGCTCTAACTTGCCCTGACTGGTTGCGATGGCCCTTCATGTATAATGTTGGCTAGAAATTGTGGCATTTCATGGCAGGCCTTCCTGCCAAAGCAGGAGGGAGCTGGCAGGGGGTGGCAGACAGCTGGCTGTTAGGGCTACCCCCCAACTGAAGATTCCTGGTCCAAAGGGATCCTCATGTACATGTTGGGACCAGTTCTCAGGTCCACCACTTCTTCAAAAAGCAGGTTTTGGGCTGACCAGTGGAGCAGAGCTAACAAACCACCCTAGTCATCTGGTTCAAAAAAAGTGGGAGTAGAATTTGTGTCTTCTTGCCAAGCGATCATTCCCATCAACAGTTAAACCCTACTGTTATTTCCTTGTATGTATGGAGAGTTTTACCATTCCTGCTTGAATGAATGAGTTGGGGACATCCTGGGAGAGGTGAGCTTCACCATGTCCAACAGGAACACAACTGCTCATGGCTGCTCAGCCTGGGAGGTTTGATTTGAGAAGCCCCTGATGTCTGTAGGAGTAGCACTCCTAGTGATACCCCAAGTGGCTACCTAGGAGGTGCTGGGGAGGCTAGCAGTGACCATTCAACAGCCCTTGATGCTGTGCTGGGCTCCATTACTTGCTTGCCACATGGCTTGGGTCACTTCATTTCTGTTTCACCTTCTTCTCTGCCCTCGTTGAGTGTATTGTCTTGGCAGGGTGTCCTGGTTTCAGGTAGGACAGAGTTAATTTTCCTCCTAGTAGCTGGCAGGGTGCTATGTTTTGGATTAGAATGAGAAGAGCGCTGATAACATGCTGATGTTTTAATTGTTGTAGAGCAGTGCTTACACCAAGCCAAGGACTTTTCAGCTTCTCGCTCTGTCCTGCTAGCGAGCAGGCTAGGGATGCAGCAGGAGCTGGGAGGGGACAGACCCAGGACAGCTGACCCAAACTGGCCAAAGGGGTATTCCATACCATCTGACGTCATGCTGAACAATATATATAGGGGTGGCTAGCCGGGGTGGAGGGCTGGCTGCTCGGGGATAGGCTGGGCATCGGTCAACGGGTGGTGAGCAATTGCATTGTGCATCACTTATTTCGTACACATTATTACTATTAATACTATTATTATTATTATTATTATTATTGTTATTATTTTCCCTGTCTTAATAAACTGTCTTTATCTCAACTCACAGGCTTCACTTTCCCGTTTCTCTCCCCCATCCCGGAGAGGGAGGGGGGAGGGTGAGTGAACGGCTGTGTGGTGTTTGGCTGCCAGCCGGGCTAAACCACAACACAGGGAGATCACCCTCCCACTACACACTGTATGGACACTACCACTACCCCGTTCCCAAAGCCGAAAGAGTTCCTTTGCCCATGTCACGTCCCTGGTTGGGACAGTGTTTGTCCCAGAAGCTGGTGTCTGCTTGAACCGGCTGGCGGAATTCATCACTATGAGCTTGCTCTGTTGAATTTTGCCTTTCACTTTTTTGGCAGGAGGAATCACCAAACCTCCTTCCAATTAAATTTCCATCCTCTGCAGCCAGACATTCACTAGGCTGTGCTGTTCAACAGCACCTAGGCACAGAAACTTTCTTCCTCACATTCTTGTGGTTGGTATTCAGGCCTATGGGAGGGGAGATGGTTGAGTGTAGGGGGGCTGAGGTGAAGAGGAACAAAGGTAGAGCAGGAGAAAGGCTCTTCAGAAGATGGGACAATGAAAGATGGGATCATCTGGCAGCTTCGCCCCTGGAATGGGTGATCACCATGTGTGGATAAACATCACAGGTGATGGCAGTGAGGTCTTTCCTCTTCTGGGATCAGGAGTTGGGCAACTATAGGACTTGGAAATGTGGCCTTGGATATCCCCTTCCATTCATCAGGACACAGGAGAGCCTTGTGTTGGGCTCTCAGACCACACGTTGGCCCTCTTTATTGGTTCCTTAGACGGGATATCAGTTGAGAAGACTTTCCTTAGCTAAAGTTTGCTGACTGGAGGCTAATTAATTTCAAGAGGCTCAAAAATATGATCCCTTTGCCTTGATAAGCAGATTTAACATAGTGTGTATTTACAGGGCCAGGGTGGAGGGGGAGAAGAACTAGAAGCATAACTGCCCCCATTGCCTCCTGTGTCCTCCCTGCCCATGGGTAGCACCCTGCTGCTAGGGCAGACACTGGGTGGCACACAGCTTGCCTAATTTTAGGTAGGTTGATGTTGGACCTCCAGGCTAAACTAGATGGGTCATGGGACCTTCTCCAGGCAGGGTCAACCGACAGGCACCTCTGAGAGAAGAGCATCCTGTTGTTATAGGTGGATAAGATCCACCCAATACAGACAACTGGTGTAATGAATAAAGTGCCCGCCTTGCTTTTCAATGGTGACATGAATCCCACAGCCATGAGGGAACAGAACTGGAATTATACCTCTGGAGAGCAGCTCCACTCTGCCTCCAACCCCCATTTCCCCCACCTTCCCATCTCCTGCATCTGTCCTCCTAGCCTCTTTTCTTTGGCAAAACTCCCACAGCCAGAGCAAGATAAGATGGGCCTGATCCTGATGTGGGAGAAAGGGTCTGCTCTATGTGGGACAAGAAATCTGCCCACATTTATTGCACTGCAGAAGCAGGGCAGGGTGAATAAACAAGGGTGCATGCATAGTCCTAAGGAACAAGAACAGTGAATGACAATAAAAAAAATCTAAAAGAGATGTGACAGTAGTTTTGAATAGAGCTGACACTGAGCAAACACTTCACACAATGTGGAGGGTGATATAATATCCTGCCCTTTTAAGAGTGTCACTGTGGCGGGCATTTAACATTCATTGGCAGCAGCAGCCTGGCTTGATCTTTGTGCTGCGAGGTGCTTTATATCTAGGAAAAAAAAAAAAGATAGTTAAAGAGACGCACCCAGTTCACTGCCCTTTCTGATGTGGGTGTGAATCTGCTTTAGTGGAACCCATGGGAGCTTTACTACTGACTTCAGTCCCTATTAGCCTCCCTGATGAGTAGTAGGAAATTAGGCATGCGTGAAGGGAAGGGTGTTTATGAAAAGCAAAGTCTAATGAGAACCCGGTTTCAGAGTTAATTATGGAACAACTATTGCCGCTCCCTAACCCAATACTAAGTCTGATTCTGATCTCGCTGCATGGGAAAGCGAGATACTTTATACCCATGGGGGCTCTCTGGCTGCATATGGCTCTTGAGCAATTCAAGTGCATTTATGCTGGGGTGATATCATGTGATCGGCAGTGGGACTGCACCGATGCTGGGCTGCTGGGTAATCTGTGGGATGAAGCAAATCAGCAGGACTTGCCAGGTCATGCCCAGCCCCATCCCATCCCACAGTGGTGCAGGGAGACGGAGGAGAACTGTTGTTATCTCCCCTGCAAACCACTCCTGGTGCTCTCCCTCCCTTTTGCTCTCTGATGTGCCTGATATGTGTCTTCTGTCTCTCGGCTGAATGAAAGGTGTTGGTAGATGGTTTGTAAGGTCAGCAAGATGGGCCAGCGTCAGGATCAATTGAGTTGCACCTGCGTGTGTATGTAATCAGAATCTGGCCCTCTGCTAATTACAAAGCTTAAGCAAACACATGCAAATGAGACAGATATGAACACGCAGGTGGATTGCTGGAAACAACACCCTCCACTCCTCCAATCGAGGGGGCAGCCTGTCCCAGCACTCCCTTTTGTTTTGTTGTTTCCACAAAAAAGCTGCCTCTGTTGTGGGGAAGTTTCCCCTTGGTTGAGTTTTGCGCGTATGGTCCTCGGGCATAAACAACCTCTTGTCCCATGACACACACTTGCCCTGAGATTACACACAACTCATCAGAGATGGCACAAAACACTTCACTTGGTGTGTGTGCAGAGAAGCCACTTTCCCAATTCTCTTGGCCTTTGCATTTGATGGGCTGGGAGCCTTTTCAAGAATGAATCTCAGATGGTTCACAGTATGTGACCGAAATTCTTCTGGGTCTGATTCCCCTTTGCACTGAGGCCATCTTGCACAGCAGCCCTTTCTGGGAAAGAAAGCTTTCTGGGAAAAGATACATTTCTTGGTGTATAAAAAGGTACACAGGTGACAGCCCTGGGCCCATTAAAGCTAAATTGAGATGCAGTTGATCATATTTTTTGATACAAACCAGATTCTGGGATAACTTTTTAACATACTTGCTTTGCTCTTGCCACTTCCAGAGTCCTTTGAGAATAGGGATTTTTCCCACTAACATAAACGGTCCTTTGATAATGGAAAATTTGCCTGAGTAAAGGCTGACTGTTTAATGCTGTGGTTAAGTCATTGCTTTAATCTGTCATAGCTCTTGAAAAATCTGCTGGAAAGAGTTACTGGAAGGGTCCTTTCACTCTCCTTTCCCTACAGCCACTCATTCCCATTGCGCTTTCACTAACAGTCACGGGTCTTCATAGTGACTCAGATCAGGGAATTGATCTGGCCATAAATTAACTCAGTCCAAAAAAAAAATAATAATAAAAAAATTGTTTTTCAGCAATGTGTCAGCATGAGATCCTATGTCAGCCAGAGGGAGATGATGGGAATGAGAGCTCGCGCAGTCACAGACAACCTTATGACAGACCATTCTTGAGCTTAGCTCCTGCAAAACACAAAATGCATGAGGTGGGATTCATCTGAAATGCAGATAACCATTTATGAGCTAATCACCCCTCAATAAGTTAATGGAGAGAAACAGGCACTTTACAGGGCATGACTCATCTCTTCTTTGTGTGGACACTTAAAATAGGTCTAACCACATGTCAAAAAAGAGCTTATTTCTCTCTTTTGAGTACAGAGAGGGGTGACTAGCTCAAAAGTCTGTCTGAAGGAAACCCCAACCACTGCACACAGGTTATTGGTAAACTGACAGGCAACAACTAGGACAGAAAATGTTAGTGCCATGGAGCTCACCATGCTGAAGACCAGCCTCCAACCCACTTTTCAGCTCATACACAGGATAGCTAATATCTGGTAGATGTCTGAAATACTCATCAAAAACTGTAATTGAAGTGCTCCAACCCAGGCTGTTTCATTAAGACTGGTCAGCTAGGAATGGAGCATGTCATTCTCCAGTTTGACCCAGCAAAGGTAAAAAGAAACCAATGTAGAGGGAGATCTACTCAATACATAATTGCACATCATTTACAGGATCTTGACCTCCATGGTTGACTTGGCTGCTGCTACTGAAAATGGGTCTATATTATGTTTTACTTTTGGTGGCATCAAATGTGAAAAACTCCAGATCTTTTTCTCCATTTCTCCTTTTGTAAATTACTCTCATATATATCCCTTCATCCTTACCCCTATGTGGCCCTGTAGAGGGTAGTTGCAACAAAGCACCAAAAAAGAGTTCTAGCTGGTCTAAGCACAATATCCGATTTGATTTCACATATTTTAAATTTCAGTAGGACTTAGGCTGCTGTAAACCTCTGTGAAATATTCACAGGCTGGGGGTTCGGCACAGAAGGGCAAAGCTGTTTGTTAATTTGCTTGGCATAGCCTTGTCATGTGGGTTTTTATTTTGCAACTCACAACCAAAATGAAGGGTAGTTGAGATCAAAGTCCTTTACTGTTTAAACTCTAATGCTCAGGGGAAGGTGAAGGTGCTAGTGCAGATAGGAAGAAGTCTCTGATTTCATGTCATTAAAACTGTATGGCTCTGTTCCTGAAAGCACATAAATACACCTATAGTTGAGCTTAAAGACAGAAGAATATGTAAATACTTTGACAAAGCTAAGGTAGGATTACATGTAGTGCTTCTTTCTCCTCTCCTGTATTGGTTTACCAGAGTTAGCTAATTCGGACAAAAAAAAAAAAGAAAAAACAAGAAAAAAAAACACATAGGCACAGTAATTTGGCTTTTAATTAGGTTAAGGTTAGAAGGAACAGATTAAAGCAGAGAGGGGGCTTGGATGCTGAACATGAATTACTAGTAAGAGCTGATCTCAAAATGTCCTTATCTTTCATCAGTTCAGAAACAGAAGTGGATTAAAATGGAGAATTCCAGCTTATCATAGAAGCCTTCACCAAGGGTTTGAGTATGGGAAGTGTTTGTGACAATCATTCCCCTCCAGACAGTCTAGACAGAGTCATAACTACTTTGTTTCCAGAATTTGTTTCTGGGAGTGTCTAGAGCTATCATTTTTTACACATTTGTTTTACCAAATCTGGTTGGTCAACCCAAGTTAAGAATATATATATATTTTTTAATATATATATATGTGTATATATATATATATGTATTTATTCCCACTAAAAATAGACCTCGATACATTTATTCAGTATAAAGTTTTGGCTGAAGTCGTCATTCCAAGACCTTGGTGTCAACAACAGATTCCAGATTCCTGTTTACTTTAATTGGCTTTGCTCTTAGCCACAAGTAAAGCTTTCAAAACTCAACGGCGTGGATTTGCTGCCCCTTACTTCCAGTGCATTACTTTTGTTTTTTTCTTTCTTGGGCTTCTTATGTGAATGTGTTTTTGGAACCACTTGAATCAAGAATATTTTTTTTTTTAAAGCGGGGACTTAAATATAGGATCCCGAATCCATATTTAGAAATGGGTAAAAATAACAGAAAGTCCTTAGCGCAGTTCCCCATGGAGATGTCCTGGCCCCATGGACTTTCAAAATTTTTTTTTTTTTTTTTTTTTACCATATTTTCCAGCGTAAAGAGTTCTAAGCATTTTCCAGTCAGAATCTACAGCAGCAGCAGCATAATTTTTTTCATATGTTGCTCAGCAACACTCAGTGAGTGTGCTCATGGTATATGGGCATAATTCGTATGCCCAGGTACGTGAAAAAATACACCAAATGATCTGATTTTCTAAAGCTGAGTACCCAGCGATGTATCCCAATGCCATGGCTTAAGTTGACTTTTCAGGAGGAGTAATTTGATACGCTCTCAGCCCATCCCTTATACCTGAGAGTGTTTTGGGCTGGGATTTTCCAAAGTTCTCAGTGTTGGCTGAATTCCACTCTCAAATTTACTGGCAGTGAATCCCAGTGATTCATTAGGAGCAGAGGTAGGCCAGAAACTAGGCCTTCTGAGGAAACCCACTGTGGATCCTGTTCTGTGGTGCCCACCTGTTGAAAAAGACCTCTGGGCCTTTTTCCTGGTGGCTGTATAGAGAAATGACCCAAGAAAATTGGAAAAGTGCAGCTCGGTGGGAAAACTATTGCTGTTGCCACAAATCTTTTGTGGATTAAATTATTTTATTTATTTATTTATTTATTTTTCTGGGGAAGGGGATGTTAGGAGAAGCTCCTTTTATTGCCGAGTGCACTGTGTCACACCACTTGTGAGCTGATCTATCCATGCAACCTGCTCCACTGGCTGATAGGCCTGTGGTATCTCTCCCACTCTGCCTTTCAAGTGTTTCTTCCTTCCACATTGGGGTGTGATGGACAGGAGATGTGTGTGTGTACCTGTGCCCTTGGTGCGAGGTGAAAGACAAAATTCAGGGAAAGATCTCCTGTCAAAATCTTTCAGGAATTATAAATTATGAAACAACAGAAAGCCCCAACGTAGGTTGGAGATGTGCAGCCAAGGATGTCCAGAACTATAGTGATAATCATCTACAACCATGACTATATCCCTTTTTTTCTACCCTTCTCACAAGGCTCCTTTCAGCCTCCTCCTCACTTCATGATCACATTTCTTTTAACCCAGATGATAGTGGTAGTAGAAGATAGATAGCACGTTTGGACATATTTTCCCTCATGTGGGTTGTCCTTCTCACCCCACCCATGCTCTGGCTGTGATGATGCATATCTATGGGAGTCAGTGGGAGATCTTTTCACAAACACTCACTGTGTGTTGTGTCTCTTGTGGGCAGAGATGTTGCTGTGTTAGCCATCATTATTTGATCTGCCTCTCTGACAAGATTGCTTTAAAGCATAAATGTTGGTTTCTCTGCTTAGCTGGGAACACACTATAGTTATAGTTATAGCTTTGCCTGCATGGCTGAGTCCAGTTCCTCAGCTATGTTGGGAATGACTGTGGAATGGAAACTGTGGAGAACACAATCTGGGACAAGGAGTGTTGCATATGAAAAAATGAATACGCCTGTTGGAGTACCTCAGTAACAACATTTCTTTTTTCTTTTTTATTTTTTAGGACAATCAATACTGCACCAAAATATGTCACAGCTACAGCTCTAAATACCCATTGAAGTCAATGGCATTTCATGGGGTTGGGTGGGAATGGTGGAGAAGACTTTGATTCTGCCTTCAAATATTGGAAGTAGAATCTAGGTTCAGTCTGTAATCCCCTCTGCACTTTGTGCCCTGGGTTTGTTTTGCCTGTTCTGTAGAAAAGGGCCATTTATAAAATTTCAGTTTGGAATAGAACTGGAAATTTCCTTTGGAACAGAAAGTCATTGACATCCAGTATGGTCCTGGCATGCCCTCAGTCATGAAAAACAAGTACCCACCAAGGTAGTGGTTATCCTCTGCTCAGTCCATTGGCAATGGATTGCAATTAGTAAAACCTGATCTAAAATGTGAATTAGTAAAACTAAGATGTAAACCATCCTCTGGTGGAAACTCTCTCTTGTTCCTAACTGAAGTACCTCCCTTGCGAGCTGGAAATTAAATGGGATATGTCTGTGTTAGAATTCCTTGTTCTCCTATTGTGACTCTTCCCCAAAGCAGGAAAGAACAGAGGACACGGGAAATTGTGGCTGAGTGAAGATGAAGCAGGGAGAAAATAGTATCTTCTTTAGGACAGAAAAAATTGCTTACTGGACATAACATACGAGCACAGGAGGGAATGAGATTCCCTGAGGCAAGCCTTTTTCTCAGGGTTTCTCTGTACATGAGCATCTTTTATGACGTTTCTGCAGTGCTCCAGGTCAAAACGTTTTTCTAATCAACATTAAAGAAAGCTTCAATGAAAGCTGGATCACTGAAAATGGATGAATGAAAATGGATCCTTGCTGGTCTGGACCTTCTCCTGCTGAAGTCAGAAGAAAAGGTCCTGCAGATTTCAGGAGACTTGTGTATGTTGGCTTTTCTAGACAAAGCTGACCTTTCAGAACTGACTGCAAATAGGAGAGGTCTGAAAACCAATGCACAGGAGTAGCAGAATATCTAAGGCTTGAGAGCGGACACGGCAAAAAGAGCTGAGAAAGTGTTTAATTTTTCCACAATTGCTTTATGCAAGGCCATGGCTTTGATGGCATGACAAGATCTGTATGTGCCTTCAGAGAATGAAGGCCATGGAGATGAGAAGAAAAACCTTGTCCAGTGTGAACTGTTGGGATGCCAGGTGGGTGTGATGCAGCTGAAGAGCTGGCTGGCTGAAGAAGTCCATGTTTGCCCAGAGTACAGAGCAGGGGCCTTTCTGTGAAAAGGCCAAGTGAAGTTATTGCATGTGTCCAGGGATCTCAAAAAACAGCTTTGTATGGAGGGTTGTGGAAAGGATGTGCTGAAAAGCTGGGGTGTAAAAATTAGAATGGATGTTGTGACTGTGCTGATGGGGTTGGAGTGGGTTTTGCTGTGCTGCTCTCATCAGGATGCAAGTCCAGGATGCCTTAAAGCCAGCAGAGCTAGATCAGAATAAAACCTCCAGCATTTTTAGGGGTAAAAGCTACTCTGTGAGTGACACACCAGAAACAGCCAGGGGGGAACCAGAGGGGGATAAGATAGCCGTGTTTCTCTGGCCGGTGTCCTCAGCTGGTTTGCAGGGTTGCAGATTAGGTCCATTTCTCTGTCTTGCTGGTCTCTCCATGCAAGTGCTACAGGGCTGTGATAAGGACGAAGTCAGAATCATGCTCTAACTAACAGGGTGTTTTTTTACATGCAGTGTGAAACGCTAACTGAAAGCAAATGAACCTTCATCCTTCCTGATGGAATCTCTTTCCATCCTGCAATGACAGGAGCTGGGGAGGTGCTGGAGGGACAGGGGAAGAAGGAGAGAGGGTCTATAGGAGGGCTGTGGAGAAGGATTTGGCACCCTCTGTGCTGAAATGCTACAGTTCTAGTGTAGGTCTGCATTTTGCTGCCCTCGTGTCACCACTGCAGTGCTGTGTGCTTCCTGCTCCAGCCATCCTCTCCTGCCTGCACAGAGCATCCCAGGCTCACCTGATGTCTTGTGCAGGCAGTTTCATGGGGACACCAGGCTGCCATTTCTTCGGCCTGCTCACTTTAGTCACAGCCCTACATGACCTGCCAGCCAAAACTACCTCTGTGAGTGCTTCCTGCAACATCCATGGGACAGGGGACCATGCCAAGCCAGACAGGCACGGTGGTATTTTTTTTTGCAACCATCATGGGTGGATCTGGAGCTTAGCCTGCAGCCTGAATCACCCATCCTTAAGGAGCAGCCCTGACCCCACAGCCCTCTGGGGGAAAGCAGAAAATGCAGACTCTCCTGCATTTTCCTCAAAAAGGGAGGAGCAGGGCAGGTTTCCACCTGGGCTTGCAGTCACCCTGGCTGCACAGGGGTCGGGGGTGGCCTTCATGATGCTTCTTGCAGCATTGAGTCAGGGCTGGGATGAACTAGCCTTGCATAAGCAAGAATGCCATCGCCAGTGGTAAGCTGAAAAGCGCCAAGCTCTATTTTCAAAGACAGCTCAGAGGTTATTTATGTACGGAAATGCTCCTTATCTCTTAATTCCCAGACTGATGGGTGGAAGATATGCAAAGAGTGACTTCTGTCAGAGACAAGCTCACCAGCACTGCTACTGTCTTGGCAATCGGGGAGGGCTCTCTCTGCCTTCCCTGGTAGCGATGCTGACTAAGGGCCATAGGAATCTTAATTCTTGGCCCAGAGACGGCAAGCCAAGCTATCTGATGGGCTGGTTGGCTGACAGTTAATATCCTGTCACAGAGCAGTAAGTATTCATGATATAGCAGTTTTTTTTTTTTTCTGCACCTGGAAGACCAGAGAGTGAAGACCCAGCAAATTCTCCATTTTGTGCTTAAAGCATCAGATCCATCCTGAAATAGCCTAAATCAGACTCATTCTTTTATCTTCTAATGACTACATCAAAATTCCTTAGTATCAAAAATGTTATTTTTTTTTTCTCCATTATTAGCCTCAGACATTCAGGCTGGAATTTGAAATTCAATCCCATTTCCTTGTGGCTTGCACATTATTAGTAGGTAGAAATTTGCAACTGGAAATTAGTTAATGATTTCTTTGTAAGTGCAGCAGACAGATGGAAATCCAGCTTCTTTTCCCTGGCTGCACTGACACTGGCATGCTAACTAAAAGTAGTAAAACATTTATAAATGAGTGAGGTAGGCAAAAGAAAAAAAAACCTACAGCAACGAACACAGGTAATAGGGTGTCATTATTACAGAGCTATCTGTCAGAGTAGGACATGCATAAGAATTAGGTGTCTTGGAAAGTGCTGTGAAAAAATATCTCTACTTCTGTTTGATAGAATCAAATTTCAATTTTCATGAACTTTTCACAGACTAAATATATTTGTGTCTAAAGAAATCATATCTCTTAATAGGTAATAATGACAACCTTATTTACACTGAATGACATTTTTCTACTGATTGGGCTGGAAAAGCATGGGGAAAGCATGTAGGGGAAAAGTAAATGCCATTGGTAATTTTTTTGGTGGTGGTGGGGTATTGTGAATTGTGTTGAAAAGTAAAAATAAAATAAAACCTACTGCAGAGGATTCACAGGGGATTTATAAAATAGAATAAAAGAAAATACAAGAAGCTGGGTTTTGTATAGGAAGTGATTTTCTAACACATCCCTTTTGGGAGAACTGGATGGAAGGCTCTGGCTTGCTGTTTTCCTGACTCCTGAGAGGAGCCTTGCAGGCAGGGAGGCTGAATTCTCTGTATTAATGCATTGCCTGGCCTCAGCCTCTGTTTGCTCTCCCTGCTCCAGGCTGCCAGGCAAGCTGCCAACGACAGAGCAGAAGAGACCAGGAATTGGTGGTTGCAAGAGCAGGGGAGGCATGACAGCCTTGGAGAGGAGATTGTGGAGCACTGGGGCAAAAAGTCCCCACTTCCTATGCTGCTGGGACCAAGCTGATTCCCTGAATCAGGGCTGGAGAGGAATGGATACAATATTCTGCAAAAACTATGTGAGGGGCTTGGTCCTTGCATCCATCCTACCTGAAAGCCCTGAAAATGGCAACTGAGGCTGTTTCTGGATTCAAGATGGAATCTTCCCTTCCCTTCCCTTCCCTTCCCTTCCCTTCCCTTCCCTTCCCTTCCCTTGCCTTCCCTTCCCCTCCCTTTCCCTCGTTGCATACCAAAAAATAACATTTCCAACTGTAAAATCCTTCAGACAGCAGGACCCTGAATCAGCCCAAAGCAGTACAAATTGTCTGCAGATGTCTTGATCCCAAGGGAACTGCAGGTACAGTAAGGAGGTGTTGTGTGTGACTCAAGGTGACAGAATTAAGCCCTCTGCATGAATAGTGGTTCAGGTGCTGATGCATCACTTCTTTTCTGCAGTGAGAAATTGAATGAGAAGGTTCACATGAGCTCATTCGGTCTTTATGGGCTTGAACCAGCTTCCATTGGAGTCAATAGGAATCCTTCCATTGACTTTAATGAGAGCTAGATTGGATCCTAAATTAGTACCTTCATCCTTCAAATTGTTTTGCAGTGCCTATCCCCATCCATAATTAACATAAACTGGCTGTGATAGTCATCAACAGGAAAATTATACGAAAATGTCCTCAGTAGGTTTATTCCTGCTCTCACTGAAGATGATAGGAGTCTTGCAATTAACTTCAAACTGGCTGGTTGTCTGTGTATCGTGATTATAAAATATCTTGATATATTTGTAAGGTAGAGCTCGGTTTGAGCAACTTCTTAATTGCATGTCAGGAAGAAAAGGTTTGGCTGCGACCAAAGAAGGCCACATTGAAAAATCAGGCAGTACTAAGGAGCATGGTTTGACTTTGTGGCTACATAAATCAGTATTTCAGTTTCTCATTTGGTATTCACTGAAACGAAAACATAATCTGAGTTAATTGCTCTTCCCCAAGGTGCCTTGTTGCGCAATGTTTTATAAAATTAAAGCCTGTTAAGTACACACGAAGAAACATACTTTAGATGCAGAACATAAAATACTAGCACCTCTAATTCTGCTGTCATGTATGGTTGATTAACCTGGTACAACAGAAGCCTTGGGGAGAGTTTCTGTGCTGTTAGAAAACATATTTCCACTTAAGGGAATTTAGACAACAAAGGGATCTCACAAATCGCATTGTTGGATGCTAGGCTGACATTTGGGGCATCTGAGCTGTCTCACAAAGCTGTGGAAGAGCAGGGAAAAATGCAGCCTTCATCCCACTTATCGATAGTTATCTGTCACCCCAGTGCCTTCCACAGCAATTAACATACTATTAATCAAGCCCTATATCTCTTGCTCAGGCAATGATTCTATTGGCTTCAGCAGGAATTTCACCTGGGCCTGGACTGAGTGTGGAGTGAAGAGTGGGAAACAGCATGGGGAGCAGGGGAAGCAATTTCTCATGCACCTGCAGGTAGGAATGGGAAGGTCACTAGGCTGCCATGCTCCTGGGTGGGTACAAAGCCACTGGCCCACTTCTGAGTTAAAATGGGACTTAAAGGCTTGACTTTCCTGGGGTCCTTGAATGCAGAGAGAACAGCAGAAGAACCATGTGAGACTGAGAAGGCTGAAAGGGAGAGAGGTCCCATTCAAGGTGAGGACATGGTGGTCTACGAGTAGCAGAAGAAATGCCGTGTGGAGATCTACCCGTGCCCAAATGCTCTGGACTCTGCTTGCCGCTTGCAGATGCCTCCCTGGGGCAGTCAGAGTGCAGACTGAGCACACCAGCAGCTGCCTGTTGGACCAGAAGCTGTGCAGGAGCATGTGGGAAGATCAGGAAGGCTTATCAGATAGTTTGCAGCAGCGAAACTGCCTCGTAAGGCATAGTGTGGGAGATGGGGGTACCCGGGTGAAGACCAAGCTGGGAGCTTGCCAGGTGTGCGTGGTTTGAGTTAGGGCAAATCGAACCTTCTCTCAGGATGAAAGTGAGCCTGCATCTTTATAATGAAACCAGCTGGTGTTTCAGGTTGCTACCTGCTTCTGCTCCTGACCTGCTCTGCGTCTCTGCTGTCCTCAAGATTGGCTCAGAAGCCATACCTCACTCTGAACAGGGCCAAAGGAAAAGGCAGAGGTGATATAAATGGATAGGCTCCCTGGATGGTTATAAACCTCGTGATCCTCTTTCTTTTCCCTGATATTTTCCCTACAGATGGTATGGAGACATCTGTTTTAACAAGCCAAACAGGGTCTTGACACTTGAGACCTATCATCTTTGTTGCATGTCTTTGGCTCAGCAAGCAATGCCCAGGCTGATGAATAAAAAAGTGTTAGATGAATTGTGTGCAATGTTTTCTTTGCTGTGTGTCCGCGCATCCCTTAGCCTTTGCTTGGAGCCATATTTTCAATTAATTCAGCATTCCTGGTAGGGGAATGACATGGAACAGCCAACATGTAGTTAAGACTGGAAGAGGAAACCTGAGGGCATGCCAGTGGGGCAGGGAGGTGGCCACCCTGGCACCTAACTCTAGTGGTCTGCAGATGAGATATCGACATCTGGATTAGTCCCCCTCATCTTTTGAAGAATAATAGATATTTTCAGAGGGCAACTACTCTGATCTGTCCCAGGTGGAAGAGCAAAAAGGTGTGGATTTGGATCTATCCTGGCTATTTAGAGCAGGCAACTGAAACCCTGCAAACTGGCCTTTGATTCCAGTCATTACCTTATGGTCAGCTTTAAGAGCTGATAACATGCATAGGGTAAAGTAGAGGCTTTTACTTTACCCATGACCCTTGAAGGAAGAGGATTTTTTTTTTTTTTTTAGGATTTGGCTTCACAGAATATGAATACCTCCTTGACACCTGCATAAATAGGCCTTTGAGCCTCTGCCAGAAACTTTCTCAGTCTTAGGTAGAAAAATACCAGATCTTCTAAAGGATGTTACAGCTACATTACCAGCTTTCTGAGCCTTTGGAGTTTTCCCACACTTCCTAAAAAATAGCACTGGTAGTTCAAAAAAGTTCTGTAGCTTGTTCCTGTAAGACTCCTGGGGTAGGTGTCCAGGCCTGCTCAAATGAAAAACTTAACTTCAGCAGATGCTGCCTCACCCCCTCACTCTGCTGCTATTTACTATTCCACCCACACCATGTCAGAGCTGCTGCAGATTGCGCTGGGGCTGCTGCAGGTGGCTGGGGCTGGAAATTTCAGCTGCTTCCTTTTTGCCATCTCTGAACTTCATAACATCAGATATTGGGAATGATGGGGAATCTGACCTCTGGGTCAAACATGACGTTCACTGACCGGGTTTATGCAATGCAACCCGCAGCGTAGTTTGGTCCTCTAGGCTGGAACCTGTCTGCCTTAATTTAGGGGAACAAGCTGAGAAAGATGGAAGAAATGAAACTCCACGAGCCCTTCAAGTGGTTCTGTCTGGCCTTAAACACTTGGAAGCTTCTCAAATATATTGGCTAATGCTCTATCACTCACCATCCTTCATGAGCTCTATGAATATCCAATGTGTAGCTACAGTAATTCTGACATTAAGTAATGTTTCCAGTCTTTCAAGAGCTTTACAAATTCCAAGTGAACTTTCATACCGTCTTTGTTAGCAAGATCACCTACACATTTTCACAGCAATTCTAGCTTTAAGCTATGGTGGAAATGTGCTGGTATATAAATCCTGCCATTCTGACTCTTTGAACATGAATGCTATCAGTTTTCAAAGTTAGTCAGATAGGACAAATATGTTCCTTTGCGGGATCCTTTCTTTTGATCACTGAGGGTATATCAACACCTGGTAATTCTCTGAGACCTGCCATGGTGGAGCCTGTCTTCCTCCAAACAATATGGAAAAAGTCCAGGGAGACAATTTTGCTAGTCCAAAATTAATGTTGTGAATAACATGGATGCACTCATCTTCCTGTCCCCGTATTTTACACACAAGGAAACAGAAATAACTTGGTTTATTTGATAGACCCTAGTACTGAACTCAGGAATTCTTGGCTCATAGCCCTGTGCTCAAACCCTTTCTCCTCCAGCACTCAAATAAGGGCCCAGTATGTTCTCAGTAATAATATCCAGTGATTTGTGCAAGTGTAGTAGAACAATGCCATATGCTTAGGTTCCTAGGCCAAATTCTCATTTTGGCATTACTCCATTGAATGTAATAAAACTAGGCCAATGAGAGCATTTGACCCAGCGTGTTTCTAGTCTGTAGGGACTGTAGAGGTGGTCTCGTGATTTTAATATGGAGCTGCTTCACTGTGATGGTTCAGTCTTTATTTCATGCACAGAAAGGTTTAGGGAGAAGTAGCAGCTTGCATTGTACTTGAGGCTGCATGGGATCAGCCCAAAGCAAATGTTTCTATCATTTTCATCAATGTCTGCTTAATATTCCAGTTGCTTATACTTACAGACCTGGGAATATGCAATGTTGCATTTGTTGTGTATTAATTGGAAGGATTTTTGGTATTATTGGTCATCCAATTTGAAAAAGGGTTTATTATCTTAACCAAAAAATGGTCAGCTAACCAAGAATGGTAGAAAAACCAGTGGTCTTACGTAGGGAGCTGTAAATATAAATGCCTACTCTGTTTGATCTTGTTGAGTAAGCTCTTCAAACTTTTCATGGAACTGCTTAACTGAAACCAATGAAAAGGGAGCTAGGGACCAAAAAGTACATTGATGTCAGCCTAAAATAGAATGTGAAGAAATTCCCCTTATCTTCCACTAGGAATGAGAATAAAAAAAGAGAGGGAAAAAAAAAAAGCTTCATCTTGATATTTTTGATCAGAGAAACACTTTAACGTTCCTGCAAACAAAATATTTCATATGTGTATTACATTTTCAACTCATGTCAACCTCTCTTTGCATTTCTTGACAATGCTTTATGGGAAATAGAGTACGGAAACCTGATATATCATGGTCTGTGGCCAAAATATTCAAAGTACCTCCTATAATGTACAGCTTTGATGCAGTGTATATTTATAGGTGGATTCAGCGCATTGACTTCTGTGATGTGGTTCATACAAGAAATACAGCCCAAAGGAGCGGCTGGACTATGGAAGAACAACTTCCATGAAGCAGTATTTTGAAGGAGAAAGACTATTTTGTTAAATTGATTTGAATCAGGGCATTTTAGGTTTGTTGATAAAGAAATGCTGCATTTGAATTGAGACATTCCAAATGACATACTGAACTGCAGTTTCGTGATTGGAAAAAAAACTATTTAATTTTAACTAAATGATCACTTTCAAATATTCAAAACCTACATCTGCCATCAAAAGACCATATCAATAGAAAAAATCCTTGAACAGTTCAAATCTAAGACAGTCACATGCTCTTCATCACTAGAGTATTTGAGCAGCCTGTTAGCTTCAGCTTTTGAGAGGCACCAGTGATTACTTATCCTCATTTTATAAAAGGACAAGGAAGATAAATGGAGAAAATGGAGAAAATTATTTGTTCTGGGTTCTCAAAATGTCTGTGGTAAGGTTGAGAATGGATCCTCCATCCACAGCATTCGGGCTGACTCAATATTCTCATGGAAGGTACAGTGTAGCTAACTTTACTCATCATTTATACATTGATTCTTATTGAACTTTGCTTTTTTATCTTTTTGTTTGTTTGTTGGTTGGTTGGTTGGTTGGTTGGTTTTCCTTCTCTCTAGGGGAATGAAGGGAAGGGAAATCACAGTGTCCTTAAAAATATCTTCTATGAATTTATTGCAACAGTTTTTAGAGAGGGCTGGCAAGCCTTCCTATTGAAGAACAAGAAAAAACAAAATATGGATTTTCACAGTAAAAACTACACTCTTATAGTGATAGTGACCTTTTCCCTCATTGCACTAAAACTCTCACTGTGCCTTGAAATTTATCTTGAAATACATGAACATACTGAATGACCTATATTCACAACATAAAAATAATAAAAATGTTTCACAGTATCCCAATAATTCCTGAGAGAACTTTGCTTTTCCTACCGAATTTAGGGAAAGAAAATACTTAAGCAGTTGGTGAAAATATTGAATGTTAAGAGACAGAGGAAGGTAGGCTGAAAAGGGGAAGATATATTAGAAGGTTTTGTCCAAATTTGCACCAATAAAACAGGAAAGAAGTCAGTAAAGAAAAGATGATCTTTCTGACAGTTTGGTCCTACTTCTTTCTGAAGCAGAGAACTCTAAATGTGTTCATGACTTAGGGAAGGGGAAGTGATTTGTAGAGGTGTACATGTCTAATCAAGCGTTCTGAACTAGGCACTGCACTGGGATGTTATTTATGACAAAGTACTTGAAAGGTCACATGAAACGAGAGAGCATCTTTGATGGGGAACATTCTAGCCCACTGGGAAACATGGCTTAAATTAGCAGTTATAGGGATTGTTGTTTTCGTTTCAAACACTAATTCAATGGAAAAACATTTTCTGAGTCTTTTTCAAATATTACAACCATTGTTACTGTGTTTTCTCTAAAACCAGTAAAAAGAAGAAATGCAGTGGAAGACAGAGGCTAGGTGTGGATTCATCACATTTAATTTTAGCTTTCTAAAAATTAGGAGTCTGCTCTAAACTAGTTCTTTGAATTCCCACTATGGTCAAGTGGGGAGAGATGGGCGCTTGCAGGTGCATATTCAACCCACTTACCTTTGGCAGTTAATCCATTGATTTTATAAGGATATTGACAACTAGCTTTACTTGATATTGAACTTTTAAACAGTTACAATGAGGAGGGATAGGCACCATCCTAGGTAAAATTCATGTGCCTTTAAAGTTAATGACAACAATTCCGATGACTTAAATGGATGTTCAGATGTCATCACACAGTTTTTCATGAATATTTTATTTGTGTGACTCTTTTAGTCAGAATACTGCTGATTTAAAATATTTTAAGTGAGCAAAGAAAGAGGAGCCGGAGTCATCTCAGCTAACAAAATATTTACTGTGTAGAGGTCCTCATCTGAGCTCATTGCCTTGAGTTTCTTTATATAGACTGAAGGAAAAAAAATCATTTTTAGAGCATGATTCATATCACTGGTTTTAGATGTCTCATTTAGGATGGTGACATTAATTGCAGCCTGGAAATGCTTAATTCTCTTCATTGACTTACAAGGGAGTCTAGACACTATAGATCAGTTTTAGATGTCTATGCTGTATACATTTCCTTTTGGCCATGTGAAACCTACTTCTGATCATTTAATTTGTAATTCAGTGTCTTTAGCCAGCTTTATCTTTCCACCTTGCTTTAAAAATGAATATGCACTATTCTGGATAATTCCATGTTTATAAGCTTATTCTACTTCATCCAGCAAAACTTGACCAATTTTGGAGTAAAATGTATGTAATGTAATGAGCTAGTTAATCCCTAATCTCTCAAAGTAATGGCAGGGTAAACTTTACATCTATTTTTGAAGAGGCTTGATGGCACATAAAAACAAAGTGTTTTATTTATCCAGTGTCTTTTTCTAAAGGCTAAGTACTATATAGTCCAGAAAACAAAACAAAAAAATCCAAACATTAAAATGTCCTGTTTTAGCTGCTTCTAAATTCTGCCTTGCACCATCTTCAGTCTGAAAGGAAGATATCCCATTAGGCTTACACCTGCTCCAAGTCCTTCTTGTAGAGATGTGCCAAAGAGGACTTAATGTGAATGATAACTGAGACCAGAGTTTGTAGCATAGGTGGGAATTGGCTCTAATGATTCTTTCTGGAAGCAAGAATCTGTGAAATAAGGTCAATTAAAAACTTCTCTCTATCACATTGCTTGGAAGGGATTATGAATATGAGTAAAAGGTTAATTGTACACTGAAACTTTAGGCAATTTCTGCTTATATATTGTCAAGGGGAAACATATTTTGGCAGACATTAGGTGAACATTAATTCTGTCTTAGCTTACATCAGGCAAGCAGTAATGCTCTTTAAATATTGACAACAGAACTTCACACAGACATCTGCAAATTTTGTATTTGGTGTCTAATTTGGTGAGTTTTGTATCTGGGATTATGTTCTTCTGTCATTGGAGGCAGAGGTGTTTAGTCTGTGAAATTCAGAACTGCATTTAGGTCTGGGTTTTTGGATGCAATGAGAATTTATATTCAGGTTCCACCTTTAAACTGATTTTTATGGCTTGGGAGTAGAAATCTTGGAGTTATATTTTGATGGAAACAACAGATCAATGCTTGATAGAAGTAAAAACAAAACAAAACAACAACAACAACAACAAAAACAAACAAACAAACAAACTAGGTTTCAGTACCTACTAGGAAAGAAGCAGAGAACAAGCCAGAAAAATTCTATTTATCACTAAATAAATCCATAGTGCTCCCACACTTCAAATATGATGTGTGGTTCTGGTTTCCTTCATTTCAAAGATTTGTTTGAACTGGAAAAAGTACAGAGAAGACCAGGACCAACACAAGGAATGACCAGTAAACTAAAACTATTCACCCTTCAATAGAGATGACTGAAGAAAAATGTGACTGAAATTCCTTATCCATTCATGGAGAAGGCAAAAAGAGAATATTTTTTCTCTTTTACAGTAGAAGAACTAAATTTTATCAAATGAAAATAACTAGTCCCAACTACAAGATACACAAAAAGAGAAGTTTACTTGTACAACATCTGGCTAAATTATTGGAGTCTTTGGCACAGAATTTTGTGAATGGTAGCTGAATAAATTGATCAAAGAGAAATCCTTCTGAGGTTATTTACTGCAAAGACCTCACTTCTGGCTAGGTTGATCCTTGAGCCACAGTTTGTTAGCAACCTAGAAAAGAGTCGTCTAAGAATATAGATCTCTAGTTTTCCTGTTCCTATGCTCATCTTTTATGATAGTCACTTACTATCGAACTTCTCTGAAGACAGGGTTAACACAAGTTAGATCTTTCATTTTGCATGATATGGCCTTTCTTATGTTACATTCTAGGCTTTGTCTTCAATAAAACCTTTTTCTTGAGTATACATGCTGGAATTAATTCATGTCTTCTAGCCCTGAATGACACCTTATTATTCTGTTTATGTCTATCCCAGACAGCCAGTTTGCACAGTAAATCTATCTGAGCTATTACTGATGACAGTAAGTCCTCTGCATAACTGTCAATGTTTTAAACACCACATAATCTAATCTGGTTGAGGACTATGGAAGACAGGTGCTTCTTGATGGTCTGGCTGACAACATTGCTATTATATATGAAGAAGCATCAAGGACAGAAAAGATATGGCTGCCTTGTGTGCCCAAGCTGTTGCTAAGTCTTTTGTTAGCCTATATACAATTTTTTGTTGTTTATTTGGCAAGAAGTTAGTTTATAATGTCCCCATAATATCTTTCTTTTCCTGCTAGAAAAGACTTTTGTTCCCTTTAGACTTCCCTTATATGGACTCTTATGTCACCATTGTGTTGACGGAGCGGCTTTGATGGCAGGGTTTCAAAACCCAGTCACCTCTGTCAGTCAGTCATTGAGTTAATAACAAAACAAGGACTGTTAAAGGTGTACCTAGGCAAAGCAGAACTGGAATTACAGGAGAATAACTTCTTGAAGTGCCCAAGGGGAAAGCTGAATAAACAAGGGCTTCCAGTCTGTTCAAAAATGTGTCAAAATGACGTCTGCAAAATGTAATAATGGCTTAATAGAAACTCAGGACGTACATTGTCCAGTAAAATATGAATGTAAACGTTTGGAGAATTGTTGTACTCCTAACAAGCTGTTTTGGAATCCATTATTTGACTTGGATTTCACTGAGTGTATGATGGGGCTTTGTTTAATGTGGAGAGCCGATTTCCCTCATTATTCCAGTTTACATTTTTATTTTCTGTGTGTTCGTATCATGATGGCATTTGGCATTTCTCAACTTTCATTTTGCATTCAGAGTGAGACCTGGATTAATCCCTCAGCTGATGTAACACCAAACACTTCATTAGCACCAGGCTGATTTACATCTGATGAGGATGTGATTTTGGGACATTTTGACCCACAATTATTTTTCCACTTTTATTTCTTCTTTCTTTCTGCCCTGTATTTTTCTAGCTGAAGAAGAAATTCTGTTCAACACATCTTGAGATCTACATGGAAATTTCAGACTGAAGACAGAGTGCTGTCTCTCCTTGCGAGGCCAAGCATTTGCTTTTGATTTAATGAGATGTTCAAATTAAAAAAAATAAAATAAAACTCAGTTTAAAGTTGTACACAAGAATTTTCTTAGACTGTTGCTTTAAAATATATCAGAGATATATTTGATGTTTTTGCAGCTGTATGGCTCTTATACAGCCTAAGGACCATTTATTGGAATTTCTGACTGAAGTTTTGTTTTTATAGGTGTGTAAATGTGTTATCGAAGGTATTTTGGCATTTTAACCAGCCTTAAATTTTGTCGACTTTAGTTAAAAATGTAAGTCCCTTTTTTTACTCTTCAGAAAGCCTGTTTGCTTGACAAGTGCTGTTGGTCTCACAGTGAGCCTTTCAATGAGTTTATTTTTCTAAGAGTTTGTTTGGATTAAAAAATAATAACAAAATGAATTAAACTCACTACTTTATTACACCACTGTAAACCTGGACTAAAGTCTTGAAATTGAGAGATTTTTTTAGCATTTGCATCTATGTGCGTGAAAGCAGAAGGTTTACTTTGAGCAGAAACAAAATTTGTTATGACACTCAGCATGAAATGTAGTCTCTCCTGGTGTTCATAGGGCAGTTGTCTTTTTGTTTGTAGGAATGGTTTCATTTTCCTTTGATGAAGTAGAATTATGTTCACAGTATGAAACTGTGAGCTTTTCAAGTAAGAACTGATGGCTCATGTTTTGAGCACTGTGTTCAGCTCTGGGGCCCCCAGCACAAGAAGGACAGGGACAGCTGAGGGGCTGGAACTAGATGATTTTTAAGGTCCCTTCCAAACCAAACCATTCTATGATTCTATGGTTCTATGATTCTATGGTTCTGTGATTCTATGGTTCTGTGATTCTATGATTCTATGATGGTGGTATTGCCCTAATGGCAACATGCTCCTCACTAACTCACTTCATATTTCAATAGCATAATATTTTTTTTTGTGGCCAAGGGAAGACCAAAGGAACTCAGGTGAATGTGAGATGATGTTCTGATTCAACCCATTGGTTACTGTTTGATTTTATGATGGAACAAAAGGGTGAGTAGAAGAAATAGACATAGTGCCTGGTGGGAGGAAAAACATTACTTTGTTGGGCCAACAGATGAGAAGTGCAATTGTTCTCACTGAATCACAAAATACAGCTGTTTCCATGTTTTTTTCTTCCCTTGATATGGTTTCTAGTATAGCCTGCTTTCCTGAGTGTCAGTGTGTTGGTCTGGAATGAGAATCCAACCACTTCAGTAAGAAGTAGATATTTATATATAGTACACACACACATCACTCAGCAAAGTGTTAACAAAAATTGCTCTTATATTCTAATTAAGGAGATTTAAAGCCTAGTTTCTTGCCACCTCAGTCAGTGCAAGCTTTGCCCTTGACATCATTAGGAGAAAGACTGACTTGATCGTTCCCAGGAGTCCTGTGGAATAGTTCTCCAGTCCTGATTTATCTTTACTTTTGGCTGGGTTGAATCCATCAGGTTTGTCTCATTTGACAAAAGAGAAGGGTACACATACATGGGTTAGCTCTCAAGTCTGGTTCTGGCTGCTCTTTAGTGTGATATATATCTCGTTTCTTGCAAAGTCCACTAGAAGCAGGATGAAGTAGATATGTTCCATGCTGTTGTGTCCAGACTGTCTGAGCCAGTTTATTTAAACCCAGCTCAGACACATACCTTCTGCTCCATGTCACAACTAGAGGGGGAATAGGTGATATGACTGCTTTCAACTTCAACAAACCCCGCTCCATCAGCCAGGTCACGTTCTCTTAACTTTTAACCTTTCTTGTTCTCCTCTTGACTCACTCCAGTTTGTCAACATTATTTTTGAAGAATGACACTCAGCCTGAACATGTATACCCAAGTAAGTCTGGCATCCCAGTTACAGTTGAATAGTTTACTTCTTCACATTGCACACAACACACATACTGATGTCCAGAAAAACATTTATTCTTTCCTGCCACAATATCAGGTTACTGGCGTCTCAGTCTGTGAGCTGACCTCCACTTCTTAGGTTTGCATAGCTGACAGCCAGGCAAACTGAATTCCAGCCTAAGAGCTCACTACAAATCTTGGCTCATGCAAAGAGTCCATACCAAACACGTTATCACTGGTGGCACTTCAGTTAACCACACTAAGCGGTACTTGATCTAATTGGTTGCTCAAGACAGAGCATGAGTGAAGTACACTAATTCAATGCTGATTCATCACGGACCACTGTGCGTCACTCCTTTGACATCCCTGACTTCAGGATGGTCAGGGCTGGCCTTGGTTCTCCCTTTACTTCCTCTCTTTTGATCTGTGACACCCCCTCTTGCCCACCTTGCCGTCTCCCTCTTCTTCCTCTGTGTCAGATCTGACAACAGAGCTGGATGTTGATGATTCAAGACTTGGTGCAACCCCAAGCCTGTATTTGTGAAGAATAAATTCAGACCCTGAATGAACACCCATCTCGCAGCAGACGGGTACCAGGTGGGTGCTGGAAATGTGGAACGTGAATTCATTCAAAGGATGCTGGGGCTGTAATTTACAACCTCCTGGTGTATGTTATTTTTAAACACTTGATTCATTAACACTTCTCTAGATGTTAAAAGAGGTTCATAAATCGATTGGTAGCCAGGAAAAATGAGCAGCAATGAGGTCATTTCAGTTGGAATGGACTCATTACCATGCCAACTGTCAAAACTTTTTGAAGCCAGACTTTTTCCTTCTCCCCTCTTTCAAACAGTCAACACAGGCTGAGGGTGCTTTGGTTAGATCATTTCTGGTAGGATGAGAAGAAAATAAAGAAAAAAAAAAAAGAACATCTAGAAAAGATGTGGAGACAGCAGATTTTCCCTGAGATCTGAGAAGAACTTCAAGTAGATAAGTTCACTGATCTTGGGTTTGTTTTTGTCCCAGAAATGATGGGAGAATCTGTAAATTTGTCCCTTAGTAACTGCATACTGAAATGAGGATTAGCTCCATGATCTTTCACTGCAGCATAATTCTCATGTTGTGGCAGGGACAAATATAGGTGGGCATATTTCATAGTGTTCACATAGTATCTCTGATATAAGCTTTGATGAGTCCAGTCAGCTAAGGAGATCCCCAGCTCTAACCTATGGACAGAGGCTGCCATAAAGAGATCCGAGCATGTACCTGAGGACAGATACAGTCTTTCTTTTAGGTCCTGTTTAGACAAATGGAAAGCAAGATATATTTGGGACTTTGGGCTAGCGAAAGATTATGAATGCTTCCATTGGTGTGTTTATTTTTGATCAGGTAACACGCCATTATTCTGTCCTTCCCATTCATCCACTCTTGCCCTTCTTATCCTTTTCATTTTGTGATAGTGGCTGATTGCCTGATCAAAGGAAGCTCTGGCTGGGATTTATCTCAGCTAACTGTGGGCAACCAGAATACAGACAGGTAAATCTAAGTTAGTCACTCTAGGCTCCTTTTATTGTCAACAAAGATAAACAGGTATCTCCAGAGAGCTATTAATCTGATACTTGTTTAATATCTATATTAGGTTGAGATGAATCACCTTCTCTAGATGTCTCTTCCTCTCTGTTGACTGTAAAAGGAACCTAGGCTGACTAGCTTAGATGAAGGCATCTGTGTTACAGATGTTTCAAGATAGGTAGATAAATCCAACCTCAAGGGAACCCCAGTCCTGAAAGTGTAAATGGGTGAAGATTATAGGAAACCTGCTGCAGAACTAATAATAATGTTTGAAAAAGAAATTAGAATGTCTTAGCGTGAAATGTACAGAATTTTGTTATGAACTCCATGATATCCTTTTCAGCACATATGGAAAATGCCAGTATATATGTTTGAGACATTGGTACCATGTGTTGATGTTGGATGATGTTCACACATTGCTTATTTTGCTATAATGATCCCTGTCAATTCACCACCTTTGTGCTGCTGACGTAAACTTTGCAGTGTCATCATGTTCTTCCTACTTGTCTCTGCCTCTAATTAACTGATTCAAGTTAGAGAACCCAGGAAACATAGGTTTAAATCAAAGGATTTGGGCACTAGTTTTGAACCTTAAAGTTCCCAGTGTCTAAATGCATGAACCTGCACAAGGGACTTTGTCTCCCACAGTCAAGTTCTTCAGCAGGGAGATTAAGCTTCTGTATTCAGACACTTCAGTAGGGAAATTCTTTCTCCTGGGGAAAACACCTACTGATAGGATGAATGACCCATCTCCTTTTCTTCCTTTAAGTATAGACAGATCCTACACAATTGATTTTGACTAGGTAACTAACTTCTACATCACCAAAGACTGTAATGTCCATGTTCTCATCTAGTATACAAAGTACTGGAGGGGATAAACAATGGGATATGTGTATGTCTGCAGGGAAGGAGGCAAATTTCTGCTGGAGAAGTGATAAAGATGTTATGATCAGAGGTGTCATTCTCGCTTTTCATTAAGGCTCTGCTGAGTACAAAGGAATCATACATCACCAGTTCTGCTGCTAGTATTGTTTCCACCATCACTGGTTAATCAAGGCACTGTGGATATTAGACTAGGGAAAGAGCTTTTGCTAGTAGCTTGCCTTGTTGGTAGTTAGGTTTCTTTTATCAGACAGGAGATGTGAGCCAAGATAATATGAGCCTCATTCTCCCCTCGTTTGTATAGCTTCTTTGGCACTAATGGTAGTTACATATCAGTGTTACCTTATAGTTGTCATTGTCTGTTTTAGGCAGGCTATTTTAAGAAATTGAGGTCAGATGAATACTTACTACACAGCCAAGGTTCATCAGACAGTAATTCCAGGTGACTGTGTTAACATTACTCTGTGATGAACCCCGTCTTTAAGACCAAAATATTTCTTCTTTCTTAGTCATTTTCACAGACAAATAGAAACCAAAAGATATCTAGTTTAGTTTCTTGTACCTGAACTAAGGGTGAATCTTTTTTTTCTTTTCCTTTTAAATCTTTGAATCTTTGTCAGTATATTTTTATGACTCAAAAACAACCCAGAAAAAGATAAGTTGAGTAAGAATACTTCTCTGCTGCTTACTGTATTTCAGAATTAATTCTTTCTGACATTTTGTAACAGGGAAATTACAGTCTATACAGCTGTCAGTGTAAATGATCAGATTTCCCTCTTCATATATATTAATACCACAGTGCTAAAGACCAAGAGCATACTTGCTTCTTCTGACTCTCCTGTGAAAATATTTTACATAGGCAACTCACAGCTGTTGTACGAGTGCTTAAACAGAGCTTGTGAAGAAGGTGAATTTGTGAGGCAGGAAATGTTTATTTGTCCTGGGATTCCTTCTCTGAAGGTATGAATATCATCATTTCCTGTTTTCTTCATTTGTTACTCAGAATTAAAACAGAGAAAAAAAGACCAAAAAAAAAAAGAAAAAGTTTTTGTTCCTTATTTTGACTAGAAAATAGTCAGGAGAACAGAGGCTGTCAAATTTTCCTCGAGGGATATTTACTTGATATACATACACAGCTAGACAAGTACAGGAAGAGTTTAATTACCTTCTAACTCTGGCATAAATTGAGACTAATTCCAGGGAAGGCAATAGAGCTACATTAGGGATAAACTTTAAATAGATAAGCTGGAGAGTAAAAGTATCCTCATTTGATGGGTGGGGAAATGAGATCCACGGAGATTAAAGACTGGAGCACTAGGAAATTTAGAGCAAGCACTAAGGTCCCCAGCTCTGAAGGAGGCCCAGAAGCCAAGGCTAGCTGGGTTCCTGGGGTTATTCGCATATTTTAAATTACTCAGTTTGAGTCTGCCTCTCCCTGTGTGAAGTACACGGAGAGCTGGCTCCAGGACCCACCTCTCTCAGGGTGCCCTGGGGAGACCAAGCCCTTTGCACCGCACCAGTATGAGGTGGCATTTAAGAACTGGTTTGCAGTGGAGGTCTCTAGGTATAGCCCCTGTTGTATAGAGTATGGACATCAGTGTCTCTTGTCCCCTGAGGGAGCTGCTCCAGCCAGGGGGTGTAACCTCTCTGATCTCAGGACCCCCTCCAGGTCTCTGACAGAGGCATTTGCCATTCCAGTTTTGACAAGGAGCACAAGTAGGTGTCTGAAATACTTGCTTTTGAAACCCAAACACTTTGCAGGGCTGCAGGTCATTTCTTGGCTCTCATATTAAATAACTGAGCAGAGGGAAGAGCTGGGATGGACCCCTACTGCCTGTGTCTCTAGGAAATAACTACATGTTCTACCACAAATCTTGTGGGGCCACTTCAGGACAGATCCTTCCTCTGTTGGCCAACCTGAGCTTAACCCTCACTGAATTTTTCCCTTCACCAGCTATCAACATCCTCTTCCTCCCTCCTCATTTTTCCCATTCCTTTGTTTCTGTAGAGGCTCAGGTCTCATTAACATTTCCAAACCCCCACTGGTGTGGGAGAATAAAATACATGTGGTTCACCATCATTAGCAATAAATGTATCTTGATTTTAAACTTTTATTTCATTGGTAGTCTGGGAAATTTATTTATCTTTAAATTCCTCTCTCCAAACAAACACATAATGAAAGAGGCCAATTTCCTGGTCTTTTTTTCATGCCTTTCCTGATACGCAACCCACCAAACTAATAGTTTCATGCTCTCAGTTTCACACTCCAGGAATGACACAGAAATGTACCTAGGACACATGGACCAAAGAAAATGTACGACGAAGAACAGACTTCGCCCTTACTATTATACCTTCCAGGAGGGATTGATTTTTTTTTTCTTAAAGCTATTCAGTTCAAGGACGTAGTATGCTTCTCTCACAGACAATGTACTGCATTTCTGGGAATCCTCAGTGGGACCATTCTTCTCTCTTCCCCCAGCCCAGTCCCTTGTCTTCAAGACACCAAAGTGTAATGAAGTGACTTGGTCAAAACATGATGCTGTGTTTCAGAATAATAAGGCATTCTGAAGATGAATTCAAATTACTTACTGATGTGTACTTTACAGGCCTGATTTGTATGTTACAGGCATCCAGCCAGTACATATGATAACCATTTCTAATAACACACACACACGTATATACTAAAATACTCATGGAAAACATAAAAGGTAATCTCCTTAATAGGCAATGCAAAATCTATAGTTTGTTCATTGCACAAACTGTCTCAGCTAATGTTTTGCACAACAATTGGTATATTTAATGAGAACTTTATACAGTGTTTTATCCAAGGTATATTCCTAACAGAAGCCTTTGATATCTCAGAAGTCTTTGCTATTTCCATGAGCAGTGCTTTTTTTTCTTCTTTTTTTTTCTTTTTTAATTTTATTTTTATTATTATTTTTTTTTCCTCCTGCTGTTGTTGTCTAGCCCAATCTGTGTTAACAGACTAGGCTGGACATTTACTTCTGGCAACAGCATAATTTATTTATATTCATCCGATACAGTCTTTCAGTAACTCCATGAATGCAGTAATCGGGAAAATGAAACTTAAATGAAAGAGTGCATACAGCAATTTTTTCCCTTTTTTTCTTTCTTCAGATGCTGTCATTGCCTCTACGTCTCAGCTCCTTTCTGTGCATTTTCTGTATCTATTCTGAATTTCTTTAAAGATGTTTATACTTCATTCTTCAATTCCTTTTGGCCATCTTTGATGCTCCTGAATAAACTTCACTTGCTGCTCTAATCACAGCCACTTTCCTCACCTATATTCAAACTGGAAAGCCAAGTTGTACTTTTCTGAGTGGAAAACCTTTCCTCATTCTTGATAACAATTTTTTTTCCCAAGGAAAGTCCTCAAATATTGAGTATACTTTGGAAAGTTGTCACAGGTTGGGTATATACTTTATGGGGAGAAAAAAAGAGAGATGAGAGATGACAGATGACAGATGTTAGTAATTCTCTTTTTTATTAGTAGTGAGTCTGAAATGATCTCCACAAAGACCCAGATCCTTGTCAAAGACATGGAGAAACTACATCACAGAACAAAGGTACTGACTTGCTAAATAAAGGTCATGCTACAAATGAGGATAGAAAATAGAAGAAGTCAATGCTTGCAAAATTAAGCTATCTCCTGTAGTCTGAATCTGTTTGCACATGTATAAATCATGTTGGATCTATATAACAGAATATAGGCAATATTAAATGTTTGGTAGCCCCTCATTTCCACTGCTCAGTATCAGGTGCTTCCCAGAATGGTGGTAGAGTTTGTAGAACAGGTGGTTATGCCAAGAAATCCCAAGAGCCGTGTCTTTATAATCCTTAAAGAAGGTTTCTGTCTGTGATACAAGCTTGAATATACTTAAGATACATTAAAAACAAACCTTGGTGTCTCTTTACGCTTTTCAGTTAAACTCTCAGATTATCAGGAAAATGCTATATGGTAATATCTGGCCTGAGGACTGTCTTCATATCACAAGTCCTGTGTTCAGCTGAACTTCTGGCTGCCTGACTGAGTTACTGCAACTCTTCATTTGGGGAGGAACAGAATAGTACAAACAAAATAAACCTTCCTGACTTTCTTATGGAGAGGGTGGGACTCATCCTCCATTATTCCTTCCAAGCAAATGCATCTTTATGTGGGCATGCAGGGTGTGGCTGTGGTAGGTTGGTGTGTGATCCCAAGTCAAATATTTGGTTTCAGGAGGTTGTTGTCTTACTGCTTCTTTCAAAGACACATGGATTTGCAGAGTTTAGGACCATTGTGCTTATTAAGGCCAGTCCTTGATAGAAATAATCCTAATTGGCTTCATTCCTGCTCAATACAAATTGCTTTCCTGTTGGCGTGTGCGGCCTATGAACTACAAGTGCTTCGTGCAGAGTAGATTCAAAACATAGGTTTGAGAATAATCTTTGCACATTCATTGATCATGGGTCAAGATCTGGCTGTGAATGCAGACAGCCTTTGGTCCTGCTAACGGGTACAGCTTGAGCAGCAAGTCCACATCTTTTGGAAGATCACTGTGCTCTACTGTGAGTTTCCAACTCACTTTTACGCATCTGGTCTCATTGCTAGTTTCTCATCTCTATCTCTCAGGCTGCTGGTAAGAAAAAAAAAGCCTAAACCAAGAATATGAAGTTGCTGCCCAAACCTTCACTGGGCATTCTCAAAGTCCATCTTTGCTGTTGCTGCTGTTTGTATTCCCTCTCTGCTTTCAAAATTAACCTGTACTCTTGCCATTCAGATACTCTTTCCAGGGGTTGCATGGCAGGTCTGTACTTAACTACCATTTCTCTGAGAGGTGATCTGCTCATTCAGTTCCAATCTGAATTGGACAGAGGTATAATTTCTCCTGGATATCCAGATATATTTTGTTTCTTTGCCTTTGCCCTTGCTGCCCCTCCCCTCCCCCCCCCTCCCCTCCCCCTCTCCTCCCCATCCCCCTTCCCCTTCCCCTTCCCCTTCCCCTTCCCCTTCCCCTTCCCCTTCCCCTTCCCCTTCCCCTTCCCCTTCCCCTTCCCCTTCCCCTTCCCCTTCCCCTTCCCCTTCCCTTTCCCCTTCCCCTTCCCCTTCCCCTTCCCCTTCCCCTTCCCCTTCCCCTTCCTGATCCTCCATGGTAAATTTGGCTTTCTTTTTGTTCTGCCTCACCTTAAATAACACTCTAACACTTCATGGGAACATTCAGTCAGGTGATCTAGACCAAAAATGTAGAATGCCTACCCACCATATCAAGCCCTTCAGTTATGTCTCAGATGAGAAAACATAAAGGCTTTATTCATATTGTGTGCTTGTTCACTTCCTCAATGGGGAGAGTGTAAAGTGAAATGGAACTGAGGACCTCATGGTACCACGGAGTGAAAAAGAAGTCATATGCCAAGGGAGTGACAGTCTTCCAAGGGATTCCTTTCACTGAACATACGGAGAGAATTAAATGTGCCTCTAGCCACTATAACCTAGATCCAACTTTGGCCAAGAATAAGAAATTAATGCAATTATACTTCTGCCATTGCAATAGCCTTTATCTCTGACTGTCAGAATCTGGAGGACTCCTTCTTCTTAGAAGATCCTGGGTGAATTTTATTGTGATGAGAAAAGATCTTAATTGAGTTATAGGGGCATCTGCAATCCAGACGAGAAAAGTGTAAGAAAAAGTGTAAGAAAAAGCAGGAAAATGAAGCCTTACAAAGTTCACTCTTGTTTTAGCCATTGAGATCAATGTCAGCAAAAAATGCTAAAATAATAAAGTATTTTGTTTTCTTCTCATGTTTCTCCATGATAGGGCTAGATACCTTTCTGAAATCTATACTTCACTTAACCAACTTGGACTTGGTGGTGACTATTTATCCCAGGTCTATATGGTAAGTAAGAATTGGGGAACAAAAAGTTGCTTCTGCCCCTCAAAAGAGTTCATATATGAATCTGTTCTGTAAAAGCCAGAGATTTTTCTACTCTTTTGACCATTTCTAAGTGCAAATCTGAAAGACAAGCACAACTAATGATGTGGGATAAATATGAGGGAAAATAATGTGGAGGTTGTCATAATATTGCAGAAGTCTGAAGCACTCTCACCTTCAGCTAGAACACTGGAATCAGCCTGGAAAAAAAGAAAAAAGTGGTTTAAATACAAAATATGTTGTCTTCCAGCCAGGTAGGTGCTTTGTGCCTTTGTCCAGATAGACAAGATGACATGAGTCCCACTCTGCTCTAAAGTGAGATCTAGGTAAACCTTAGGGAGTCCCTGGCTAGGTCTGCCACCTGCCACGGTCTTAAGGGCTGCACAATGACAGAGATTCCACAATCTATTTCAGACTTTCTGTGATTATGGGTTAAGAACATCCTCTGAGCAGATAACCTAAATCCTTTGTGCTGCAGATTGGACCAAGTTTTTCTTGACCCGTCCTCCACGCCACTGGAGAACAATAGTTGCTGTCATCTCTAAAACAATTTTTTATGCATGGAAGGAAAGCCAGATTGTCCTGCTTGAACCTCCTCCCTTCCAGACCAAACAAACATAATTTCTGAAACCTTTCCTTGCAGGTCGTTTTTCACTATCATATCTCTTCATCTATGTCCCCAGTGAAGAGTGAAGGCAAAAGCTATTCATGATATTCCCTGCCAGACCTTGCCATTGTGGAGCAGAGAAGAGAAAAGTTTATCTCCAGTATTGTATAAAGGTTGCAGGACGACATTTTTGTTTCTTGTTACTATTGATTGATTTTTTAAGTTGCCTGTAGTTTCCAGATCCTGATATGTGGTGATGTTTCTAGAGAGCTCCCACTTTGTTAGGCACTTATATCTTTGTCCTCCCAGGTATATATTTCTGTGCTTGCCTGGGTTAAAAATAACTTTGTATTTCTGACCATTTCTGCTGTTTACCAAGAAAACATGAATCTTGATATTTTCTGAAGTTTCTGAAAACTTTCTTGAGATAATGCCATATGCTGATTCTATACAGGTACTATAGAGGGCTTTTTTCAACATCTCATCCATACTTCACATGTCAACTCCCCTTGCCCCCCATTATAATTTCAGGCTCTTGATAGCAATTTTTTGAGTAGTTCTTACAAGTAAACCTGCACCTGCTTTTCAGTGATCATACTCAGGCTCCAGAAGCTTGGTTTGCTGATAGGAATGACTTACAGAAATGCGTTGCAAACCTTAGAAAACTTCTGTTACACCAGTTTTTCACATTCTCTCCATCCATCATACCAACTATCCTAGCATTAAAGGGAATCACATTGATTTGACATGATTTGTGCTCCCACAAACTCATGTTTCATCTCATACCCAAACAAATGCAAGCAAATGGTTTGGTGAATAATGTGTTCTAGTATGTTTCTAGGCATCAAAATGAAATGTAGACTGGCTCATAATCTTCTGGATTTTCTTTTTATTAAAATGAGTCCTGTTCTTGTTCTCCTGAAGCACCCACACTTTCTCTGCAAGTTCTCAAATGCAATTTCACAAAGAGAGTTCTGTGAGGCTCATAACCACATAAATGTCCAGCTGCATATCTTTTCCCAACTAAGACCAAGGCTCACAGTGTCCAAGCACACAGCAGTGATCTCCCTTCTTCCTTGACCCAATGGCTTGTTCAAATTATGATACACCAGCCAGCTGCATCTCTCGGTGCGTGGCCTTTCTCCTGTCTATATCTCTACCTTTATGCCATGAGTTCTCTGGTTGCACAGTCCTGGATATTATCCCCTCGTGCATCCTTGCAGCAGCAGTATGAAATAAGTTTGAAAGATGTTAGGTCTGTTTCATACAAGGATGTTGCAAGAAAAGTACAAGATGCAAGCATGCCAAATGGGCATCAGACTACCAAAATGAGCTGCATTACCATCCTGTATCACAACAGTAAAACAAGAGGACTTTCAGCAAAAAATGCAAGTCAGCCAGTTTAAAATAGATCAAAGAAAATATATTCTCTACAGTGTATTTTCACATGATATCAATGTGATGGGATGGATCTTGGCCTTCTTATTCCAGACCTATTTTTTCTGGAGACCGAGAGCCGTATTCCTCACAATGATCAAGATCCTAGAAGGATTAAAAAGAAAAATAAATACCATGAAGAAATAATTATTCAATAAAATGGTCTTTAACTAGGTTGTGTTTAAATGCTGCAACCCCAACCAGCTGATGTCAGAAGTTAAAAGGCCTCAGTTGAGGTGCAGAAAGTAACAGGCTAGTGAACACTATTAGATGAAATGGGATTAATCTCAACCACTAGATCTCAGTTACTGTTTCTGCAGTGGAAAAATGGTAACTGCCAGGCAAGGAAAGGTAACTTCTTATAAAACATTTCACATTGTCTGAAATAAGGTGGATACAAAATTAGGTGGACAAGGAATAAATTTGAAAAGTTTATTAAAATTGCTGGGCATAAATAAATTTCTAATTATGAAGAGAGAATAAAAACCTCCGGACAATTCACAATTCTCTGCATCCATTATCAAACCCTTTTATTGCTGTTAACATCACAAAGAGGATACGGAAATAACTGGATGAGTGATCTAATCAGAGTACCACTGACTGTTTTTCTACGTTTCTTTATGGTCAATGTTGCCTCTTTTTACTAACCTGCTCAGTTCTGGGTTTGTAGATTGGAAGTGGTTTTTAATTCCTATTTCGAAATCACAGTTTCTCACAGCTGTGCTTCTTCTTCAGTACACAGACCCCAAAGGAAGCAGCAGCACTGGTACTGTAAGAAATGTAAAGAAACACCAGAGAAGGAAACATCTGATTGTGATCTTGTCTAGTAGTAGTTTACACACAGTTTTCCTAGAAGTAGATGGTACAGATAGTCAGAGCAAATGTTATGGCTTCTGAGGCCTCCAGAAATTCTACCAAAAATGTATGAATAAAGGATATTGGGTGGGAGGGTGCAGATAAAACAAATTATTTTAAGAATTGCCTTCAGTTGACCTGAAACAAAAACTTTCGGTGCTTTTTGTCAATGAGATAAAAGGAAGTGAAAAGAAAAAGTGCAAGGCTGTTCAACCCACAAATATGCAGGTTGAGCAGGAGGAAACTTTTTAGTGTATTTACACTAAATAACTAAATGTTAAACCTAATGCCAATCACAAAATTTATCTGAGTCCTGCTTAAAAGGAAAACCCCATCTGAAAATGAAAAGGAGCCAAAAAAATAAACTAAAATACATTGAAATGATGATTCCCCAAAATGAATCTGAGCCTGTGAGAAGTTTGGTCTTTTTGGGCTGCCTTTTTTTTTGATGAATATGAAGGCAGTTTGCTCAGCCCTTGTTCTTTGTTCAAACTATTTGGTGCTTAGGTTTTCAGTTTCCTTTCTGACTTCCTCAGTTCGCTCACTGTTGCAGCTCTCTCACTGTCTCTCTCCTCTCCTAGCCCACTTGCAGGGACACTTCTTGCAGAAGGAGCTGCATTGTTTGTAGGCAAATCAGGTGTCTGAGCTTTTACTAGACACGACTTCCTCTTGAACACAAAACTGCACTTCCAGCAATACATCATTGCCATTGTACAGGTTGGTTTGCAAAGAATTTTCTGAGGTCAGCATCCTTTGCTACACAAGGCCAGACCTTCAGTTATTACCTAGCTTATTATGAGGGAAATATACAGCTGGCTGTGGGGGCTTTTGGATAATGGGTCTCTGCTTCTGGGAACAGCTTTGGTCCAGTGGGGAATAGTACGGAGATCTGCAGGGGCAGGAGGAGCTCAGACGGAGCTTAGCTCCCCTCTTCTCAGATGGCTAAATTGTGGCTGGGATATTTTTCAGCTGGTGCAAGGTGGAGCAGCCTCCTTGCTGTTTTGTTCTATATCTGGATGGATTTTGGTCCATAACTAGGGAAAATATAAAGGTGCGGTGGATGCCTTTAATTGTGAGGGCAGTGGGGCCAGGGCAGTTTAACACCTTATAGCCTGGATGAGGCTGAGAGCTTGGCACAGGTTAGCTGCTCACTAGCCGTGCTACCTCAGGGCCAGTGTACAAGACAAAAGGAGGTCTAGGAGGCACTCTGGAGGTAGGGGTCTCTCATGACCTGGGCATTTTTCTCCAGACAGTACAGTTTCCTCTCCACCCTGTGCATTGCTGCAGGTTGATACAGGTAATAAAGCAGTGTTTGATCATCTGAGTTGGCTATATGGGACGGGAGCTATGGTATGGTCCTAGGGTATGTTTTGGTAGCACATTTCCGTATGACATCATCAGGAATAACAGAGTCCAAGAATAAAGGCTCAGAGCTGATCTGGCAGCTGTCACACGTGACTTTCAATTGCTGTAAACATCATTTCAGGGCTTCCCAATTCCCTGAAATTTTCCTGATGTTAAACTAGCAGCCAGTGAAATGACTGCTGGAACAAAGTGCTGGAGAAATATTTTAGTTGACAGGACATTTTTTTTTTTAACTTCTGACACAGTTCCAGCCCTACATGAGCCTTTTTTTGGTACATTGGGGAGGGATTAATGGTGAAAATTTGGCCTCATAGCAAGGAGTGGACCTGAACTCAGCCCATTCAGAAAAAGGTATTTTTCTCAAAGCAGAGCTGAGCCTGAACCATTATTTTCTTGGGTTAGAACAGGAACCAAACCATAACAAATTCTTTCAAGTTAAACTGGAAAATCTACTGATTTAGTTCTTTGGTCAGAAGGTTGGCAGAAATGTGCTGTGAATGGGAAGGTACATCAGGCATGCTCAAGGCTGTTTGGTAGATCCTTGTTCTTTCTGCTTTTCTAATTATTGATGAATGCCTGTGACAGACGTCACTGGTCAAAATAGGACGACATGGAGTGCTTCAGGCAGGTTTCCTGGTGCTTTCCATGGAGAAGATGTGAGAAAAAACAAGGTGGGGGGTCTCTTTTTCCCCTCTTCTTTCTTCTTCATTCCATATCTCTGAACATTCATACTGATAATTCAGAGTTCCTACCTCCCCCACTGCTTGATCCCCAAGGTGCTTGGGTTAGAAACAGATCTGATGGTCAGCATCTGGTCCAAGAAACCACCTTTTCTCCTTTTCCCCACTTTTAAAGCTGGAAGGGTTGTAGCAGCAGCAGAGGACGTTAGCAGACCCGTGCGAAGTGCAGCCGAAGCAGAGAGGATGTGTAAAGCTGGTAGAACGGGTAGAAGAGAGGAAGAATGAGTTAGCCTTTTTCACTCATGTGGGTGGGAGAAAGGTAATGCTATTAAACATCGTTCAGCTCCAAAGTAATGAAAAAAATGTACATGACAAGCTGTGAAACTTCCTGTGAATTTGACTCATTGAGCTAACATTACCTTTCGGTGACTGGAGTGGCAATATGTAGTCAGCTGGCAACACGCTGCCAGAAAGGGCAGTGAGGGAGCTGTATCACAAATGTTCATCTTACTATTAGGATATCTTATTTATCTGTGGTTGCAGGAATAATATACTAAGCGTGTGGCAGTGAGAGCACCAGCCGGTCAGAGCACCATGTGTCCTCTCTATATGCAATAGGAAGCCAAGGCCAGCTCTAAGCACGAAAATGTCAGTGGTTGCTTACAATAGCAGTTTGCCACAGCTGGCAAAAAAAGGCCATGGGCTTGTAAAATACTTTGCCTATGCAAAAGCAGGCTGGCAAGGGAAGGGCAAGGATATACAAACATGACAAGCTCTGGGAAAAACAGCCAGGCCTAGCAGCTCTGGGAGCTGCAAGGCTAACCCCAGGGCTCTCCTTCCCTCAGTTTGTCCCAGTCATGCCCCTTTCCATGAGGAGCTCTTTCTCCTCAGGGTTCCTCAGGAGAAGCTGTGTGTTGCCTCTGCAGATAGAAATCAAGAAAAACAGTACCAGAATACTCTGTTTCTATCTTAGTGAGATTGATCATAGAATTGCTTCCAAGGCTGCTTTGGTCAATGGAAATCCTTGCTTCCTTCAAGGAAGACTCTGAGGACATCTTCAGGGGAGTAGATTTTAAGGAGCATCCTTGATAAGGTGGGATAATAATGTGTTTGTTAGCACTTGAAGATGATGGTAATAGTTTGGAGGTAGGTCATCAGATGATAATGCCAACAACAGTTCCCTCAAAGCTGAAAAAGTGGTGGCAGTCGAGCACGTGTTCCTCATCTTACGTAGATTTTCCAAGGAGGTTTAGGGGGGAACCAAATGGCTAGCCATGGATGTGACCTGGTGGTGAGAGCATGCTGTGGAGCCTCTGCCATGAGGCACATTCATACTGAGAGGGGCCCTGAGTCTGACTCAAGCAACCCATGCTTTGAAGGAGGGAGGTCATTTTTGTCTGCTGTGAGTGGTGGTCACGCCTCAGCATTTCCCAAGTAATTGAGTGTAAGCTTTGGAACTCCTGCCTGTGCCCACTCAGCATGGCTGCAGACCGTCCCTGTCCCTAAACCCTTCCAGACATCAGATGGCATCAGATTGCTGACTGGAGAGATAGGAGGAGATTCAGAGTGCACCATTAAGAAAAGTGTTGGCTTTCTTTTTACCTGCCCTAGTGACTTGTTTTGGTTTTGAATAAGATTTTTTTTTTTTTAATGTTTTAGAATTACTTTATACCCTCAAATACAAGTGGGTGATGATCACCAAGGAGCACTGTGCAAGGGTTAAAATTAAGAGTTTATGTATTTTTTCCTATCTGGGGAAGTAGAAAGTGCCACACAGAAAGCAAAGTCCTTCATAAGCATTTCACCTCCTCTTAAAATCAGTGACAAATCAAATGTCTTCTCCATGGCTGGGCTTTGGCCCTTGCAGTTCAAACAAGAGCAGTGGGGCAATGAAGCCATTCTGCTTTCCCACTCTGGATGGAGACTGTGTTGTAGGTGTCTCCTCTAGGGCTACTCCATGCAGAGGTGCCACATTCAGGTCCTGGTGGGTTTGGGATGGGCTATGCAGGATACTGCCAGTGTTATTTACGATGCAGACACCCAGCCACTAGGAACTGTGCTGAGACCACCAAATGGATTACATATCCTCTACCAATTAGCTGGGAGAAGCACAGTTCTGAATTTCTCTGCTTTAGGCTGAGTGCTCCAAATTGGGTTACTTTTGAAGTTGTACACCCCTTTCCTCCTTCCGTCCCTGTCCCCCCCTCCCCACCCCATCCTCTCCTTCCCTCCCTGCTGCCGCATAATGCTGCGGGGAAGAAAACAGGGATGACTGACACCAGATTTATTTGAAAGGTGCTTTTAAGACATCAGCCTGGGGACGCTGCGGGAAGTCTGGCCCCAGGAGGTGAGAGGTAGCTTGGGAGTCAGGAGAGGAAGGTGGAGCAGGCCAGCTAAAGCCAGGTTAAGCCAGCTTTTCTGTTTGTAGCTTTTAAAGTTGAAATCCTGCTGCCTTCAGCTAATCTTACATCTGCTTGTCAAATAACTGTTGATTTTACGTGCAGGTAATATTGTGTCTTAGTGCAACATATTTGCAAGCATATAGACATAAAATGATAAGTAGAATAAAGAATAGGTAGATACATACATGAATTGATATTTCACATGAATACTGTACTGAACACTGGTGTAGTATTGCTTGAGTGAAAACCAATAAATAGTAAGATGATGGAGAAGCTGGAGGAAGCACCTATCTTCCTACCAACCTGCCTAAATCCTACCTTGTCACAGAAAGCCCCTGAAAACTAAGTCACCTGGCTGATTTTTGGGCAATTGCTTGAATAGTAAATAAATACAAAAGTCTTCTTCTGCCCAATATCAAAATCTTTGTGTTTGACTCCATGCCCACTGAAACAAATGGGTCTTGGATGGTCTTTTATGCTGGCTTTTGCAAAATTTCTGTCTAAGGCATATTTGCAGTAAGAATAACAATGAAAGAAGAGATATATCTGTAGCAGATTTTTATTACTCTGCGTGATGTTTTGTATACAGAGGTAGTACTTGCAGATACCAATTACAGGTCATATAAGGAAAGAGCCCCTGCTATGAGAACTGGACATCTTTATTAGTCTTTAGATTTCTGTGGGTATTTGATATATATTTATTTATGTCTACATAATTTATCTATGTGTTATAGATATGTATTATAGATACATATAGACAATATAATATGTATTATAACATATATATAGTTATCTATAGATAGTATACATGTGTGTGTGTATGCATGTCTGTGTGGTGTGTGTGTATTAGAAAGCTATGTGTATATTTGGAAAAATCCTCTGTGTTGTATAATGCAGACAGGCAGTCAAACATTCAGCAACGACTCCAGGCCGTGTGAAGGTAAGTTGAGTGAAAATGTTTATGTGCATGTTCAAAGCTGGGGAAGTTTGAATCTTGTACAATACAATTAAAATGTGTATTTTAGTGATAACTGAATCAGAAATAAACACAAAGAAAATATGAGAGAAGAAAGGAGGAAAAAATTACGCACTGCCGACATGCTCTGAATTAATTTGCTAGGTAGAAACCATGATGTCGATGCAGATACTATATCTGCAGCTAGCTCCACAGTGAGAGGAATAACCTCTACCTAATACTGTGTTGATATGAAGGTCTTTGACACAGTTTGACAACATGAGTGATACATTAGAGTTAAAAAATAGCATTTCTGCATTATAGGGTCCAAAGGAAATAATTTATGCTGCAGGCTTTTTTGTTCTAGTGACGATTATTTTATGAGAAATAGGTTTTGATTTCTAAACTTAGCCGTGCTGCCCACAAACGGTACTTTCTGGGGATTAACGATTGATCTTTCCATTTCTCAGCTTTTCTTGGTTCTCTTCACATCTTCTGCTTTCCAATGCGTGTGCGTGTGTGTGTGTGAGCTCTGTAGCCAAATGTGGAATAGTCGACTGGCAGAAGCAGTAAGCCACAGGGATACAGACATATTTCTGTCTCCAAATTTTAGCGTGTCCTCAGTCTGAAGACCTAGGATGGCTGAAAGATTAAAGTTTGACCTTCATTTCTGTTGTCCATTGAAGGGATAAGGGGATTCCCTTTCATTGGTGTTTCGAACTCATATTGGCTGAAATCAATATCCAGGCAAAACCTCTGCTGATTTGAAAGGGGGGGTCAGAAAAAAGATTTCAGAATTAGAAGGGCAGCTCAGGGGAGTGCTCAAGCTTATGCTGAAATCTGTCCTTCATGAGATGGAGCTGTTAATCTTTGTAATTTAGGGAGGCAACTTGCATGTGTTTTATGTCCCTCCAGTCCAGGCAAACCATCAATAAATCTTTCAGGTGGGCAAAACTGGTTGTGCAATTGCTGGTGAACTGCTAGACAGTTACTAATCCCACTTCTCTAATAATTGATCATGCCCTTGTATATTTATTGTCCTATCTTCTATACTTTGACCCATTTATGCATCTCCTGAGGGGCAAATATTAATCTGGTGGAACTCTAACTCTGATTGTCTTCAAAGGGTGACTACTATATTACATTGAAATAACATCAGCCTGGACAGACTTTCCGGGAGCTGGCTGGACACAGCAGAAGAGCCCTTGTGAAAAATGCCTTTCTGTATCCTTCTAGATGCAAATTTACTTCTTCAAACTTCAGATTCATATTAGAAGTGCTTAAATTGGTGATATGTTCCATGGTTGTCTTATGCTTCCTCTGTAATTGACAGAGCTCAATAGTCACCTGCTGAGGGTGATTCATCCTGTCTCATGTATGAATTGTTCTGTGGTTATCACTATCTTACCTCGGGAGTAACTACCTGCCTAAATTAGGTGATCCTGTTAGTGCCTTAGGTGGGATAACCTGGTCCTTGTCTTGAATACACAGTATACCTCAAGTATCTTTTAGAACAGAAAAAGAGGAAAACAAAACAAAACAAAAAGAATGGCTGCTACACCTCTGACTGCTCATGCATTGAGCCAGGCCAAAACACCTGAAACAAGTGAAAGCATTTGCCATTCATGATTTCCTCATTTTATTATTATTAATTTTTAACATCATCATGCGCTCAGCTGACACAGAAAATACCACTTGACCCAGTCAAATAATGGCAAGTAATCCAGTCGAGCAGGTAATGGTTACCAATAGGTTAAAATCTGTTAACATAAACTGCTGGGGCAGTGTTTTGAAAAACAAGTGCATTCTCAGAAATCATGTGTGGTTACAGAAAAATGAAGATCAGTGACTGAATAATTACGTATTGATATATCATTGGATTCAGGTAATTCAAATTATCACTAATATTTTAGATGGCCTACACAGCCAATGTGCTCTCTGGGGACCAAGTTTTGCAACCAGTGACCGTAGAGTGGACTGAGGCACCTACAATCACATCCAGCCACTTTCTGTGAGCTGGATCACTAAATACCTGCCTGGGTCTGAAAAGGATGTGGGTGGCCTTTTTTACAAATCTAGAGTGAGACTTAATCATACATCACATGCCTCCAGGCAGACACTTTTCTTGTTCAGCAAATAATAAGTACCTACAAAACCGTACCAATACCATAAACATGATCAATAGTACAATAAATATTCTTTATAGGAACACTCCCATCTGTGATTTTCCTTCTTGTTTTAGAGATTAGAGAAGTACAAATAATTCTGAGCTTTTATGATTTGGTCCTACTTCTATTTCACAACCCTCTTTTCCTTGCTGACTGTTGCGAGAAAGTTGTTGCTGAGCCCTGATGACCTCTGCACCTTAAACTCTGTGCTAATCTCGGCATACTCCTTTGCATTTCAGTTTGCTGCATGCCTTAAGGTGAGACTGGCATGTCTTGCATTGCAGAAAGGAATTTCGGGCTCAGAACCTGTATTTTTTAGAAACACGTTCTGCTGGTGGAAGCACCAGTGGTTCAGGCATATCTTACTTTTTTGACATTGCAGAAAAGTAATGTTGGGGCAAGGCAGCTGGAATCTTTCCTCCACTTTGTAGATGCTTTGAGAAAGAAAGAGAAATGGGGAAAGTGGAGGTTGGGAGAAAGTCACCATCCATTCCTCTCCTATTGCTTGAAATTAAATAGCAGTATTCAAGGGGCAGTGTTGTATTTTTGGACAGCTGCCTGGCCTGTGTTACTGCTCTTTTTGGCTATGTCGATTTTGTATCTCAGGAAATAAGTTAGAGAGCAAGTTGAAGTTGCCAGACCTCCACTATCTAGCTTTGTGGAGTCAAGATGCCTTTATGTAATGCAGCACACCAAACTGTTTGGCGTGCCTTCAGATTCTATTTGCATGTGTTCTTGGGTCTTTCCTGGAAAAGATGTCAGACCATTTGATTCGTATGCCTTCAGTCACATGGCTTTGCCACAGAAAACTGGAAAAATTGGTGCCCGTTGTGTGCCTGTAGTACACGTGACCTCCTGAGGCTCATTGCTCCCCTAAAATCTGTGTTTCAGCACAGTTGTGTGATCAGGCTTTGGCCATGAATCATGTCTGGGTTTAGCATAGTCTTCGACTCCAGGTATTTGTAGTGAAAGAGGTTTGGCTTTAGATTCAGACAATTACATTTATATACAAACGGACTTTGAGGAATGATTCAGCTGTGTCTGCCACATACAGCCCTCTTGGTGGCCGTGATTACACTCACTGCATCTTTACTTCTTTACCTGAGCCTATGGCACTGTGAAGTCCCTGCATGGGACCCCAAAATGTTGAATCAACTGAATTTCCTCTGTATCATTGTTCTGTTGTGTAAGAACTAATAGGAATAAAAACTTACAATGGGGAATGGACATCCTTAGATGTACATCTGAGCATCCTTAGATGTCAATCACAGGACCAATTATCCAAAGATTTACAGCATCATTAAGGAGTTTTTCCATTGACTTTGTAAAGGAAGGAAGGAAGGAAGGGAGGGAGGGAAGAAGAAATAAATAAATAAATAAAAGGAACAGAAAAGGAAAGAAGACAGAACAGCGAGCAATTCTCTTCAGAGAACTAGTTGTAGTTCATTGAACCTTGTCTTCCTTTTGCCTCCCCGCTCTTAGGTAAACATTTGAGTGAAGTCCAAACCAAATACACACACCAAAATAGCATAGGGTGTAACTGATACAATCTCCAGTACTAACAGAAAAAGCTACTTTGAAGGGGGAGGAGAGAAACCTTTTCCTAGAACAGCTATTGATTGGGTGAAGGCTATCGCTCTTTCGACTGTACAATGGGAATTAAGTACTTCCTACAGCAAGCATAACAAAATGTCCTGTTCTAGAGATGTGGCACTTGCTAGGTGGTAGAGGAGCTCTAAATATTCGGTGCTCTTTTACAGTGCTTCTTGTGAAATTGTCCTAATGCCCCTCATAAACGTTTTGACCCCACATACCAGGGTAGGTAATTAGGGCATCTTTCCTATGCAGTAGCAACTTGTCTGAATGGTGTATGTGTTGTAAGGAGGGGGAGAGGATGAATGGCAGTGTAAGAGCAGAGAGGAGAAATTCAAGCCACAGCTGTCAGTAACTTTGACCCATCTGCAAACCAAAGACTACCGTGCAGTGCTGTGCACACACCTAAGTTCAAGGTTTGGGCTCTCACCTTCTTGGTTAGGTGACAGAGGAGACTGATAGGGCCAGAGGAGCATTTGGATATTAATCAGTCCAAGATAGCCTAGCTCATTTAAATGCCTTAAGTTAGCCATGAGGAGGCTCAAAGCTCATCATTTCATGTCAAACAGCTGCTTTGAGAGGCATCACATCTAATCCACACTGAAGGAGTCCTCATATGCCTAATGTGTCTAGACATACTGGATTTTAATATCCTACAACTTGCAGGAATCTAGAGGTGAAGGAGACACCATGGTGGTCAAAGCCTATGCTGCATTTTCTCGGGTATAAATCAGCATAACACCACCCATGGCTGGAGCTGCATATATTTACACCAGGTGAGGATCTGGCTTCTTGCCAGTGCTGGCTGCTACAGAAGATACAAAAGACCTTTAGATGAGGAGGAGGTTATAGAAGGGAGTGGTGGCTTTTTATGAAGATGGGGCTGAGCCTGCTTTTGGGACAAGTCCATGTAGCTGTTTAAGGAGACAGCAAAACCCGGGCCTGATGTGTCTGACACACCTGATCTTGTTTTCTGAGGATGAAAAAGTGATCTTCAACTTCTTTTGCAGTTCTGCGCATGGGCTGCCCCTTGTACTTTTATGCTGTGCCATACACAGTTCTCACCATTGCTTTGTGTGGGGTACAAAACGTTCCTCTCTGGAGGAACTGTGATGTTCTGGGAGTGTTGCTGCTGGCTGTTAAAAGGCTGCTGCTTTTGCCCCAGAGGAGAGGAGGGGTATGGATGCACACCAGATTTCTGCATTGTGTGAAAGGAGCCTTATAATTATCTTATACATTACAGTTGGGAGCCTTAGGCAAAGGGTAGGCTCCTGTGCTTTCTCCTGGCCCATTGTATGAAGTTTCATGTGACACAGGGTGGGGACATGGCTGCCTTTAGACATCTTGGTCGTGTAATGATAGTCATTACGTGACAAATGGGGCTGGGCCAGCCTGCCTGGGCATAGGTTGAGGTTGGACCGTGTGGCTGCAGGACATGTTGGGCGCTGTGGTGGGGAAGGAGCTGGAATACCACCAGGCTCTGGGACCCATGGCCTTGTCAGAGGGCTTCAGGGGTGGGCCATGCCCTGTGGGGGTCTGTGCTGCATCCTGACATCTCTTCTGAACGTGGAGCCCACGTGCTGTATGTGGTAAATTCTAAACCAGCTGCCTGCCACTGCTCAACCCAAGAAGGAGAGCTGTTTTCATGACCTCCTCCTTACTCATCCTCTGATGAGGTCCCACCTACCTTTTTTCCCTTTGTTTCCAGAGACAAGTCAGCTCAGCACCTTTCCCCACCTTTCAGCTTTGTCTCCACGATGAAGAGCCAGCAGGAGCTGGTGTACCACACAGAGACACCTTCTCCACGGTGGTCCAAAGTCTCTCTGGATAAGCCAAGATGTGTTAAAATAGGAAACATAACACCTCTGTATGAGCAGATTATGTTTAGCTGTTGTCACTGTGGTATAATATGAGAGGATTTGCTCTTGCAAGGGGGGACAGATGCACTGTAATCCCCTTTAGCCTGGTCCAGTGCACCATGTGTGGTCTGGGTGCTGAGGTGCTGCTGCAGATCAACTGGCTCGTTCAGACTGTGGTTGCACCCAGCCAAAATTAATTCCAGGATTAATTCTTGAGCTGGCTGCGGTGAGGCTGTTCATCCCATAGAAATGCTACAATTGTTGAACTAATGGTATGGTTGCTGCTCAGAAGAGGATGAAATCAAATTCACGCAAAATTTCCACAAAGCAAAAAAAAATGTGTTTTGTCGGGTTTGTCATTCATGTAATTCAAGATGTTCCCTTTGTGTCAGCTTTCTTGTTTGAACATTACTTTTTCTGTGAGTCTGTATTTCTCACCAAAGTGTCAACCTGGTGGCAAAAGCACACAGCTGCTCTTTGGACATGCTGAAGTGAAATGTTTTGATCACCTTGAGAAGTTTTTTCTAGCAATTCTCAAAGCCCACCAACTTGCTGAAATGGGCCTTGGACCAGGGGCTGGGGCAGCTTCCAGGAGCTGATAAAATCAGAGTTTTACAAAGAATTCCTTGTCTGCAGTGCACCCCACCACCCCACCCAGGGGAGAGTAACAGAACAGGAGAGTGATTATGGGAACTCATATCACTGAAAGATCAAGCTTCAGTTTAATCACCTCTTGTTAATTCCTTTCTTATATTGGATTTTAATACATTTTTAATCTCTTTTTCATTCTTCGTGCATTATCACCTGGGTGATCTGAGTGAGCAGGAACCAACCTGATGCTGGGACTGAAAGGCAGCAGGGGAGGTGTAACAGCAGAAGCCAAAATTCCCGGGAGGTTATGGAGGAGGGACGCAAGCTGAGGACTTGGTCTGGCAGCAAAGCTTTACACTGGGACTCAGGCAAGATGGTCCTGTTGTGTGACCTTGAGTCTGCATTGCTCTGGCCTCTCAGTTGCGTATTCAATTATAATCTCCCCGAGTAAATAATTTTTTACCGAGTATATACAGCACAAAACCTTCTTCTGAGCTAGATCCTCAAAGAAATGGCACACAAGCAAAAAAGAAAAATCTTGAAAACTTAAACTAATGAGAGAGAGAACCTGTCAAACACCCCTTTCGAGGGACTTCTCCCATCCCCCTCCATGTTGAACTTATTTTTCCTTCAGTTCAAAAAGACCCTTATCAACGTTTCAATCTTTCCATGTAAATACACTGACAAGTGTCAGGCCCTGGCAAACCTATAATTAAGGCTGAGCACAATTTGCTAATAAAAGCTAAGAAACTCTGGGTTGAGTTTACTTACATTATCCCCACTGGGCACTTTCCATCAGAATCTTTTATCTGCCTCTGCAAATGCCACTTTGACATTATTTTTACTGAATCAGTCAAACACGGACACTACACGCATTCTCCTTGCTGAGAAGATGCTCCGGCTTCAGAAATAAAGATTTTTTTTGTTGTTGTTGTTGCCATTGCAGCTCCTCTGACTCACAAAGCACAATGAGCTTTTGGAAGGAGAGAAAGAATGAGAAAAATAGAGGGGGGGAGAGAAAGAGAGAGAATTGGAGAGAGAGAGAGAAAACGTGAGCCAGAGATTGTGGCAGGCTTTACAAATTGGCACAGTCTTATCAACAGCATTTCATGGTTTTCTGGAACTCTTTCAAAGGGAACTTGCCTTTGTGTGCACTGGCTTAAGCTTTACTAATATTTAAAGCTATATTTAAAAGTTTATGAAAATTACTTTTGAGTTCCTTCTGTCTCTTAAAAATTTCTGAGGCCAATGTTTGCTTCTTGCTGTTATCCCTCTCACCCCCCTTCCCCCAAAGTTTCTGTGGTTTTCCCATCCTCCTCGTTCTTCCTTGGCAGTCTTTCTGCCTTTCCCTTTCCCTCCCCCCTCTGCTGCGCTCCCATCTTCCAGCCTCATTTCTAGGGTGGTTGGTAGAAGGGTTTTGTTTGATGGGTCTGTTTGTAATGGGTGAGGTCCAGCTTTCAGCAGCGCCACTCTCCACTACATCAGTAAGTACATAAGTAAATACATCTCTCACGCTCTCTTTCTCTTGGGTCCCTGCTCGGACAGAGGGTCAGCTGTTTTTTTCCTTACTTCTGCCTCTCTACAACTACGTCTAGGTCAGCATAGCACCTCTGATAACTCACTGCAGCATCCTCAAGCAGATGTTGAAATAGCTCAGGTGGTCCTTAACACAGGCACGTGTCACTTTTAATGAGATTCAAGGGGGTGAAATCATTCCAGCTTTCAACTTATTGGTAAAGAAATGGTGCCTACAACCAGATTTGCCTACAAGCAATGTTATTTTCATGAGGGTGGGCACTCAGACTCATGCTTTACATGAGCACCAGCCACCAGCAGCATACTCTTGGGTTTAGCTCTGCTAAAGGGCAGTGGTGACATTTAGGGTAGGGCTTGCCTGGCACCCTATGATGGCTGTGTTTGAGCTGTTCATCCTTTTCAAATCATCGTGCTGGCACACATATCTGCAGAAGAATTGCATCCTAAAAATATCTGCTTCTCTCCAGTGCTGTTGATAGAGCTGGAGAGCTCTGCAGATATCCACATGTCTCTCTTAGATATGTGGATATCTACAGAGGTCTAAATAAATGAAATAAGACTCCTTTCTAGGGGCATCTGTTGAAATTTCCTCCTTTTTTTTTTTTTTTTTTATTTTAAAGTGTATACCTTGGGTATATTGAGCAGCAATGTCCTGCTTTCCTAGTTTAGATCCAGGTGATGAAGGCATGGATGGCTTTCCCTTTGCAATGTCCTGAAAAGTGCCTGCTCTGCACCTGGGGTAATTTGGTGGAGCTATGCTGGCTTCAGACAGGATGATCTTCTCTGACTTTGCTGACTTCAAATGATCTAGGCAAATGTGCCCTTTCTGAGGAAGTGACCCCTTACTTTACCTTATGCTACAGCATCAAAAAGAATAGCTTTGTTGTAGGAGAATATCAGGCAACACTCTCATCTCTCAAAGCTTAAAAGTGCATAGGAATGAACCACAAATAAAAGCTATAAATGTCTCCTGTATACCATAGTGTATCAGTTACAAGCAAATCCTTTATATAAATGAACCCCAGATCCTTTAGATTCCCTTTGAAGAAAGCTTGTCCTCTGGCAGCTGGAACTGCAGTGGTGGGAGTGACAGAGGTAGTGGCTGGGAGACATGGCTGTCTGCTAGAGATAGGATCAACGTTCCTGCAAGGGACAACTGCAAATTTGGTGTTACAGTGAGATTATAAATCCCCTTAGATTTTACTGTTGGTTTTGGAGAGGGAAGGAAAATAAACCCAGCAAATTATGATATCTCTGTCTATATATAGATATAGATATGTACATAAATTATTTACAAATCTGCATATAGATGGCAACATGGTGTTATACGGTAGAAGGTTTATTATGCTTTAATGCATTAATCAATACAGGACCAATGAAGTGATCGTCACTATTTTACAAGGCAGGGGATGTCTAAGTGATTTGCCTGAGGCCAGAGAATAAATCAGTGTCTCAGATAGGATGAGAAAGGAAAAGGCTCCCGTTCAGGTGAGATTCTCGACAGAATAGATGATACCTGAGTGAAGCAAGGCCTAAGCAAAGGGCAGTGGTGGCCTGTCACTTTGGTATCCATCACTTTGCTAAGAAGTGTCTCTGGAGGGAAGCTCCTCTGCCCCCTCTTCTCTTTTCTCATCAGATGAAATAGCAGCCAAAGGTCTCTTTTCATTTTCTACCCCCAGACTCGTATTTGTCTCCTTTTCATGCCTTCTGTGTCTTGGAAAATGATTTTCTTTTTCTTTTCTAGAGGTCAGACAGCTCAGTGTCAGGAACTTCATACCCCAGGCTCAATTTCCCTGCAACAACGAGATCCTGCCATAGTAGCTTGCATGTTATAGAAAACAACAGCACCTATTAAAAAGCAATGATCATGCACACCAAATAATTAGTGTCATTAATTATTAGTACTGTGGCATAACCTGCAGGGCCCAATTAAGATCCGAACCTTATCATGCTAGGCTGGGGAAACATATTAACTCACAGCTTTGGCTGTGAAGATTTTGCATTTTTAATGGACAGAATTAAGAATGGAAAAAAAATGAACATTTTCTTCCTATTTTGCAGGTGGAGCGCTGGGACCTGGAGGTATTGAGCTGCCCAAGGTCATAGAGGCTGTGGTGAAGATGAGAGCTGAACTTGTGCTCCTATGTTCTGATCAAGCAGAGCTCCAAGCTGGAGTTTAAATTTATGGCGAGGTTTTAATATAACAGGGAAACTAATAAACTGAAAAGAGAGCTTGGGAAGGAAGGAGGGAGGGAGAGGGATATGTGTGATTGTGCCTCTCACGCTCAGGCTGTTCAATGACTAATAACAACCGGTCTTAACTGAGATGCTCCAGGGGATGTCTTATTTCATCCCAAGCTACTTAAAGAGCCAGTTAGTCTCAGAAAACTCTGAGCCTATAATCTAATGCCCAAATAACAACATTTGCCATTAAGTCACTGTGAGGGGAACATGTATGTATATGTATGCATATTTACAAATATATACATATATAGTGTTTTACTTGTTTAACCTACATCTATATGTATATATAATAACGCATGCACACACACACACCCTGCCCTGTCTTAAAATAATATGACTAAGTTAGGAGTGCGCCTACCATTGCAGCCTGGAAATTTCGGTGATTTAGAAGTTGTCATTAACATTTTTAACAAAAAAGTGTTTCATCTAAATTCTTATTTTGAAAAGCTGTGCTCAGCTGGGAAGACAAAGAAAAGCACTCATGCAGTGACAGAATGTCCTCATTTTATCATATGCAGAATAAAATACTGTTTTATTTTGATTTTTTTTTAATGAAATTACATTTCTACATAATCTTTGGAAAAGATTGGAGGTCAATATTAAACTTAAAGTATTCCAAAATTAGCTTGTTTTGACATTTAATCTCTAGGAGGAAGAAAGACAAAAGAATTTGTATTCCAGGTGGAAAAAAAAGATCAGAGTGATAAAAAAAAACATACAAAAAGAAAAATTTAATTCCCCTAGGTGGGAAATAATTTTTCCTCTGCCCCCATGATTCAGCTCCCTGGGATAAAAGCATTCTGACAGATATAACACACTTTCCTCCCCGCAAACTGTGTTGTTTAAAGCACAGAAGGACCTGCTGCAGAGATGAGCAGGGCCAAGCCATGGAGACCTCGTTACAACCTACAGGAGGAGGGTTTCACTTGCAGCCCTTGCAGGTGTGTTAGTTTGTGTTGGTTTGGTACATGTAGTCAGTTATTATGAGTTCCCCATCTTGGGGGGAGCTTGCAGATGATGACTCTTCCACTGAACAGCTTGGCGTTGTCCTTAGAAAGAACACTGGAAAATGGATTTCTCCATGCCACAGAGTGGGCACCCCAAATTAGCAACCACTTTTCAACATAACCCTTCAATATCCCTGCAGGTGCAAATGAGGCCAATAAAACTCACTCACAAAGCTGTTGCAGAGAGAAAGGCATAAATCTTTGCAGCACCTTCAGGTGTTAAAATGATGGGCATTGAGGAAAAGCCCATGTGGAAATGAATCATTCTGTCTGGGGGCAAAACCGTGATAACACTCCAAAAATTTGTCCTGAGGGTTAATCATTGCATGGGGAAGAAAGAACAAAATCCAGATGAGCTGTTGACTATGGGAGCTCTGTCCAGCCTTTGCACAGATTAAGGCCTTATGGGAAGAGAAATGAGGAGTGCATATTTGCATTTCTTTTGCAGAGTGAATGTGTGCAGAACAGCAGCTTTAATCCTGGAACTTCCAAAGTGTTGAACGCTTGAGTTGGAGATCTGAGTTGGAGTTGTTTGATGTTTTTTTTTTTTTTTTCTTTTCTTTGCATCTCTTTACACAGACATATTAGATAGGCAGCATATATTTACACAGTGGATTTATGAAGTTGTAGCTGGATGTTTTTCTAAATTACTGTGAAACTAACACTTTTTAGATCCCGTTCACTCTTTCTGGGCCCACAAAGAGGGCATCCCGATTTGTGCTTCTGCTAGTTTGCAGGTTTGACTTCATTTCTCTCTTCCTGCTGCCTTGGCGGCTCTTTTCCGTTTCCATATATTTCCATCTTTCTCTTGAGCTGCCATTTAAATGACCTTTCCCATTCACCCTTAAAATTCCACCCAACCGAAAACTAGTCCTGCCTCCAGGCCTGTGACTGTGGCCTCTGTATCCTCGGACAATGGAACTAGGAAGGAGAAAAAAAAAAAAAAGGGGGTACATTCCTGCAGGTCCTTGGTGTGTGGATAACAAACAGGGCACAAGAGGCAGGCATGTAAATCAGAAATCACTCCATTAGCTTGTTAAACGTTTTGGAGTGACACCACATACATTAGGAGCCACAATGGAGGGATACTGGCCATTTGATATTCATGAGATGAGGAAGGTTTAAGAAGAGAAAAAGGAAGGGGGAGGGAGGGATGTGGGCTTTCTAATGTAAACACCATTATCATTTGAAAATCAATTAGCTCCTTGCACTGAGGGAATGACGAGACTTAAGGCCCTTTCTGAACTGCTATTGTGAGCCTGGGTTATTTACTTTAATTAAGAGGAGACAGAGTGGATTATTGTCTCAAACTAAGAAGTTGGGAAGAGTCAGAAAATTACACTCTACCTCACTGCACAACAAAGCCAGGGTAAGAGACAGGCTCCAAACCCAGCAAAGTCGGAAAGAAATTAGCCTTTAATCTGGATTCGTCCTACATTAGGCGCAATCAAAAGGAAGCCAGGTTCAGAGCCTTCCTGCTAAGCATGGGGCTTGATATTGCAGTGACAGTCACTGCCAGTGCTTCTGTTGAAGTTTAATGTTTGGACAGGAAGGGGCTTTTGCCCCGGAAGGGTTAGAGTTTGAGAGCAAAATTTATTTTGGCCTGAAAATTGAGACACTGAAGTGTCAGGTATGGGGCTGCATTTTCTCCTGCTTGCTCCAACCCAACAATGGAGCAACGCTTTGCTTTAGAAACAAATATATTTAACTGTTGGTGCAAAGATGTTTCCTGGATGAAGATGCTTATATTTTTTGTCTCTTATTTAATTCAAACAGCTTGGATTAGAAGAAAAGGAGAAAAAAAAAAAAGGAGAAGAAGGAGGAAAAAAAAAAGAAAAGGAATTTGGCAAGTGACTAATCCACAATATTGTCTAATTTGGCATATGGAGAAACACCCCCCCAAGGTATCTAATACTGAGATGTTTCAGCTCTGCTTTGCATTGCCCATTCTTACTCTGCATACTCTAAATATGTATTAAGTCAGTCGAGCATGGCAGCTGCTGAAGAAGTTGCCACAGCTTACTGGGTAAATAATGATCATTTTATAAATCACCTAAATGCTTATCTACCCCAAAGACCGTGGCGTTGGCTTATGGGGATGCTGATTTGCATTTTTAAAATTTGCTTGGATGTATTTGCAATTGCTGTGCCTCCTGCTGATTGCTGCATGCTCTAGTTTTAAGTTTGGGGCCCAATTCTGCTTTCAGTTATGAATGGATGAATCTGGAGTGTCATCACTGAAATGAGCAACACAAAGTCAAACTGAGGAACTAGTCCACTTGATGAGATTCCACTAGGAATACCCTGTGAACACAATTTGGCACTGACATCTCTTGGTGATTTTGCATAGGGAATAACTTCATAAATAAATCCTTGAGAACTGAGAAGCACCATTTTTGGGATGAGCTGCTGTCCAGCCATGAGGCTGAAGGAGGGTAGCTTCAGACCATGGGCTAAAAAATTCCAGTGAGGCCCTACAATCCCTCTGGAAAACGTCTTCCCAGTACCAGGCTCTGGGGCCTAGACATGCCTTTTTTTGGCCCATGGAGGAAAAAAAAAAGGTCTTTTTCTATCTTCTTGACACACGTCCAAGTTCATTGACATGTAGACTTTCACAGGACTGGGACCATCCTCTGTGTTTTATCATCAGAGACATCTTGGCATACAGTGAAGCCAAAACCACATGACTCTAGAAACAAATGGATGAGAAGGCTTTTCAGAGGGCCGTTAGGAACAAAACACTCATTAATTTAGATAGCAAGAATAAAATATGTATTTTTGTATGTATCTGGTCAGAGTTCTCCCAGGCATTCAGGGCTCTTTCCTCTGCCTCTCTTTTGCAGCCGGATCCTTTTTTTTTTTTCCCTCATTTGGTCCCATGTTTAAACCAGTTACTTTTCCTATGGCAGCCACTCCCTCTTTTCTGCTCAAGTTTCTGGTGGGCAAGCGCCAACCCATGCACAGAGTCTTGTAGAAATGCCTGTCCTGTCTCCGGAGCTCAGCGAAGCAGAGATGCATGAACGTATCCCAGCTGAGTTAATGTATTTTGCATTTAGCCTCCATCTTCCACCTAGTGATCTGCGCTTTGTGTATCTCTGTCCCACCTCTCCCAGCTGCCTTGGTGAAGGTCCTTATGGGGTGTGGTGCACAGACAGACCTTCAGGGGAGGTCACATAAGTATGCCCATAGAGAAGGTGTATTTATGACCTGTTATTAACACCTATCTCAGTTATTCCTCTTTTGAGGGGTTTTCAGCTGTGTCCCCATTCACTAATGGAAGGACAAATGCCCTTACGAATGAACCATCTACGTAAAGCTCCTCTCCTTCTACTGTCACTGACCCTCACATGGCAGTACAAGTAGAGGTACAAACACACAGTGGTGAGGACCAGAGCCCGGGTGAGAAATGAAAAGTACTGAGGAATGAGATTCCTGGCAGCAGTAAATAAGTCTTAGAAACTCTTGGACATGAAGAGGATGAAGAGCTGGACCCGGTGAGGAAAAGACAGCAGCTTCCCTCCTTAAAAATGAAGTGTCACCAGGCTTCAGATCCTGGAAGACCCGGGTAGGTGTAACATAAGACAGATGATCAGTAGTTGCTCCCTTCTCTCCTGGTGAGGTATAGCTTTTAATACTTGGGCCCATTGAGTCACAATGGGCTCAGATAATGAATTAAAACTAGGCTAACTCTGTACATGTTAGATTAAAGTGAGTTCTTTATGTATAAATTATCTGGTTATTGTAATATTATTTTGTGATCTTGAATATACTTAATTGTATTAGAAATGGTGCAGCAGAGTCTTTTTCATCATTATTTATGTCAAAATAAATAAACGGAGGATTTTTTTTTCCCAGGAATAAATCAAATCCTCAGCTGGAGTGCAGGGTCAACAGACCCACAGGGCTGAGCTGCTGGCTGCAGATAGCATATGTGTGTGCGTATAGATGACTACACACAACTGTGCCACCTATATTTGCATTCCTACAGCTGTTCATTATTTGTATCTATTATACAGTGGAGAGAGCACAAATGTATGCAATTGAGACACAATAATGCAGGGATATGAAAGGATCAATCCATCAGTTCAAGTGTGTTTGGGTTTAAGCAGAAGGGGACACACTGATAAATTCACTGATTTATTTTCACTAACTCTTTCTGTATTTTGAGGCAAGACATGAGCCACTGAAGCTGCTGCAGCTGACAGTGATTTATATCGGCTGCAAGATCTGGTCTGGAGCCTTTAAGTGTATGTCAAGCACCTCCAGCACTTTATGAATCTTTCTGGATGGAGTTTTCTAAATCAAAATCTGAAGGAAAAGCCAATCCATTAAGAAGGAGAGCACATGTTCAACTGTTTTGTGTTTAGGGATTCCTATCATGCTTGTTGAGATCCCATTCAGTTTTGACCATCCAGCTGCTCAGTAGTGGCCTACAGCCTTGGAAAAAAACCATGGTCTCATTCCAAAAGAACCAAAAAGTCCCTAAGCACTGGTTGGGTTAAACTGAGTCCAGTGAGGAGACATCAGGAGAAGCTGTTGCTTGCTTGCTCTTACTCCTAAAGTCAGGAGATAGAGATATCTTGATGTCTTTTACAGCTGCGTGGAAGCAACATCTTCCTTCTTGCTCCAGTGCTGTCACATGGCACAGTACTGGAGGGGACAACCAAAGGGACAGAATGACTTGACCACAGCCTTTTTGTGCTTTGCTGCCATCTCTTTAATATGAGCTTTAAAATGCAGAGGAAAAAATGTGAAATAGGTGGTGAACCCATAGGGGTGCAGCCCAAGCTGAGGGTAAAGGAGGTGGGTATGAACAAGCCAGCAGCAAGGTGGAGGGTACATGGGGCTGGGACCCAGGGGCTGGGACCCAGGGGCTGGGGCAACATTCCTGGCTCTGCTGCTTACCTGGGGTAATTCCCTTCTCCTCTCTGTTTCCCGTCTATCTTTAGTGAAGTTACTTATAATCTCATTGTAGCAGAGGGTAGGGGCTTTTTTGAGATCCCATGAAGAAAGCTGACCCTATTTGCTAGGATAAGTAGGTAAAAGTAATGGGAATGAGCCCTGAGGCAAGGTGGGAACTGAGAAAGGAGGGGAGACGGGCTGGTTTCCAGATCACAGATTTAAAAGTTTTCTAACTCAGGAAGGTGAAGGAGGGCTCAGACAGAAGCTACTCGGCTACTTGTTTCCCTGAGGGATCCAGCTACCTAAAGTGCAGGAGAGCAGAATTGGTTTCTTTTGGGTGGAGTTGCCCCTCTCCCTTTTTATTCTTAGAAAATAAAGCTAATTTTGGAGTGTAAGCCTAAACTGTTCTGGCCAACAGGAAGGGGGCTGGCAGGAGGCATCAGCAGCTTAAGCACATCTAAAGTGCAGCACTCTGTATGATGAGTACTGAATGTCTACAGATTTTGCTATTGTAACAATCTAATGATAAATAAGACTCTTTATTGCATTTTCTGCTTTCTCCAAGACGACATAATTATCAAGGCAACCTGCTAAATACGAGCACTGCTGTAAAATAAGTGAAATTAAAACAGCAAAGAACTTTGACTCCTGTCTGGGCAAAGGCAGATCTTACCAGTATAATTTCAATCCATGGGCTCTACAAGCAGGGATTCCTTAAAAAATAAAAAATTGTACCCAACTATTAAATTATCTTGGTTTCCCTAACATCCTGTACCCCTTTTTCCAACAGGGAAACAGCTTATCTACCTAGAGAATAGACCTTGCCTAAATCGCTGGCAGAGCTAGTGAACAAGTGTCCTGCTGGATGTCCCTGAAGCAGAAAGCTTTTGCCACTGTTTGTGGCTTCATTTTGCTACCCAAAACCAGTATCTTGGCATTAGCTCTGATTGAGCCTCCCCTTCCCATGTGCCTCATAGGGCCTGTTTTGTTCTTTCTCTCCTTTCAGAGCACCTGAGGAGGGAGGATTACAGATCCTGGGGCCCAGGTTCACCCCTGGCAGAGAACAGCTGAAGAAAGTGTCAAACACAAACAGGGATGATCTCACACTGTTTGTCTCTGAAGCAAATGCTCACAGGAGGATGTTGCAAGGATGGACTCAGCTCAGCACTCAACCTGTGAGTGACAAGGGAAGACTCAGGCTTACAGGAACAACTGGGTGGTGATGCTGATAGGGACATGGCAGACTGCCTTTTGCTCGAGTTCTTTAACACTCGTTGGACCAGTTCCAGAGACAATTCTTACTCAATTTCCATCTGAGAGAAATTCATCCATGGACTAAGGGGCTCGTGTGCACATGTCCATCTAGTTATTGCCTTGACAGTGGAAGAGGCTCTTGCTGCCATTGACCCCACTGGAAGATATAGGAATCAGAGGGATGGATTTCAGTAAACATTCTCTCAAGCCAAGCCAAGCTAAAAAAGCCTCTTGTGGAAAAAGTTAAAAGTGACTGGGCTTGTTCCGGCTGAGGTGGGCTGGCAGCTGAGCTGGCAAAATGGTGAGAGACAAGGGAATAACATCTCACCCCAGAGCTGTGTGAAGCTGCTCGGGGCGAGGGGTTGGAGGACATATGATTAAGAGTGATGTTAAGGCTGAATAGAAGTAAAGGATCCAACTGCCGATCCCACAGAAGCACTGAAGAAAGAGTGAATTCTCTGTAAGATTTCCTGAGAGGTCTATTGTTCCCCAGTGGGAAGGCTGCAGGACATCCCAGTGAAAGGCTGGCCTCTCTGCAGAGACCTTGTGCCTCTGCAGTGATGGCTTTCCCAGAGCCACATCTGCCCTCCACCCAGCAGCTTCCTGCCAGAGCTCCTTGCCTCCAAGGATGTGGGCCTGGCAGGTTGCCTGCCAGCCAAAAGTGCCCTTGGTCCTCCCTGGATCATGGGATCAGGGGATGATTCGGGTTGGAAGGGACCTCAGGAGGTCTCTGTCCAACTTCCTGCTTCACACACGCTCATCCATGAGCTCAGCCCAGCTTGCTCAGGGCTGTTCCCAGGTTGGCTCAGATTTCCCTGTCTTACCCTGTGGCTGTTGCTCTCCTGGACCATTCTTTGAATTGGGCTCGCTGGTTCCTTGGATGACCAAATCCAAAGCTGGCTGGCCATCAGACCCAGCAGCTTCCAGACAGCTCAGGATGAAGTCGCTCTGTCAAACTGTGCTGCCCCCAAAGTCCATGTTAGTTCTCCCCAGACAGAAGCTATTTTGCCTTCTCCTCCCTCCTCCTCTCCTTCCAAACAAAACTTTCTCTTTGTCTTACTCTCTTTGTATATAGTTGAAATAAAAACATGCCAAAATCATGGTAAGCTGTTTTCTGTTGGAGTGAAATGTCCAGGGTACATGTGGCCCAGTGACTGAGATTTGTATTTTTAAGACGTGGGGAAGATGGTGGTGTGGGCTCAGGGTCATATATCACAGAACAAACCCCAGCTTAATCACTGATTTCTCCTAAAATATGGGGAAAGTCACTTAAACCGTGGAATTCCTTGCTGTAGGATTTTATGGATACTAAAAATTTCCTTGTATTCAGAGCATGGTAGGATACATTAATGATGGAAAAAACACTGAGGTTCTTCACAAGAAAGAAATAACTCATGGCTCAAGAAAATCACAAACCATAAATTCTTTGGGGGAAATGACAATGTTTCCTTTTTCTAATACTTTACTCAGTATAATGGGTTGCCACTGATGGGACACAAAGCTGGAGGAACATTTTTTTGTTCTCTTGTTGGCTTTATCTCGATTTACCTGGTGGAATGCATCGCTGTATGCCCTGGTACCTTGGTTTCCCAGTTGCCCATACATGGTGTGATTATCTCCACAACATGGACTTGAGCTTCTTATGGAAATCACTGTCCTGGAGTTGATACTGGTACATCTCCGATATGGATATATGGATACGCTAATCGACATGGCAAAAGCTCGTGCACATACAGACCCAACACCTCAGAGTCACTCCCATGTCCATATTACCCTTATTTCTGTGCACAGCTATCAACAACAGTGCTTTGTCAGTGTCATTGTTCTGCCTAGTTACACCACGGGTTGTGTGCTTAAGGTTGATCCCTTGAGATACAGAGCATTTTGCACACAGGGTCCGCACTCTTAGCTGGGCCCTTCAGGAGCCTCTGTTGCTCCAAAAATAACAATGAGCATGGTTGTTTGGTAAAAAAGATGAGATGCTCTATTTCCTTTAATATAGGAATAATAATCCTTTTTGTTGCCCCCATAGACCTCGATAACATTTTCTGTTGTGTTGACCAACCACTGACTTAGGAAATGCCCATCTGTGATTGCACCGAAAGTCTGAAGAGTTTATGCAGGATGGGTTCACACAGAAGCCTCTTTCATGCCATACCACAGATTTCCACCCAACCCCTTTTTTGACTGACTACTTGTGCATTTCCTCCTCCCTCTCTTTTTTCCCTTCAGGGAAACGTTTAAATAAAACCTTTCCCAGACTGTCATTTGCCTCTAGAGTGCTGTTGTAAAGCATCAGTGGCATTGTTCAAACAGCAAGTGGATCACCCTGTACCACTCACCAGTGCGCTTGGTCTCTGTCCGCTCACACTGGTCGACAGAAAGAGGAAACAAAAAAATGAAGCACGAGCTGTGCTGGGGAGCCTGGTTTGAGATCCACAGGATTAGCTCTGTTAGCAGTGCTATATGTAACCTTGACATGCAATCAGCAAAGCAAAATATTCATTATTGCCTGACTGTCAGCTGAAGACAATTTCAATTATTCTGGCATTTCAATGGATGAAGAAGCCCTTTAGGCTGGCTCATGAGATTAGACTTAAAGACTCTGTAAATTAAGAAAGTTGCAATCAGTATATTATCTGGCAGGCAGCTGTGGAATATACTACAACAGGGAGGGGAAGGAAGAAAGAAAAAAGAGACAAATTGCTATATTCAGGTTGTGGTTTTGATATATCAATTTACAGTTTTAACATATGCATTTGTGAAATATTTGTTTTGCATTTCTTAAATCACCTTTAACAACCTCAGTGTGAAGTTTCCAACTCCTATAGCTTGAAAGGTCAGTTTTCCTTTTGACTTGCACCCTGTTTTAAAGACTAGTTTTGGTTAGAGGAGGAAAAATATAAGCATTGCCAGAAGAACAAATCTTTCTGAAAGTTATTCAAATATTATGATATATCGCTGTTGATCATAAAAATCCATTAGAAGCTACACTTGTAATGTCCCCCAGGTTCATTTTTATAATATGTTATCAGCCTCTTTTTGCTAGATATGCACGGATGTGGTAATTATGGCCATATATGGCCTTTACCGCTCCTGTCTGACGTGTTAAGTATAAGGAGGATCGTTTATATCATCATATCTTGCATTTCTAGAGCTTTTATCTCTGAAGTTCCCAAACTGTTTCAACATCTTTACAAACAGCAGTGCAGAACCTGTTTGCTTCCCCCACTTATGTGACTCCTCCTAGGCAGAAGTGCTGACTTAGGAGGGCTGGAAAATGGATGAATTTGGGACACTTTTGGCAAAGAACAAATATAGTTTAGTAGTAAAGCATGCTCATTCAAGTGGGGTGGGATTTTGAAGTATACCCTTGGGGAACTCTGCATATAGAAAAGACAGATTTGCCTCAAGCAGAGAGATGATGAACTGCGACCTAGAGAAGCTGGTGAGAAATAGTGGTCGAGTTGTGGCAATGAAGACTTCATCAGAGGTGATGGGTGGGAAAATCTTGTTGAAGGGAAGGCCGTCTTCTTCATTGTCACTGTCACCCCAGCTAGGCTGAGGAAATGCACTTATCATGGAGCTCCCTACTGACACACGATGTAGATATAAAAGCTATTACAGCCCAATGAGATAGATTATATATCTCTAAGTTGCCTCTGGTGATGTCCATTCTGTATTTTAAGGATGAGTGCCTGTTTAACAGTGTTAACTTTTGACCTTGTTAACAAGAATAGTTTAAAATAAATAATAAATAATAATAATGTTATAAATCTCGGGGGAACAGTGTCTCTCAGTTGTTTTTCTTTAGCCCAGGTCCAGGACTAAGGTACTGCGCAAGATTCATCTCACTTATGTTTAAATGTGTACAACATGGAGGGCAAGAGTCTAAGATTCTCACAGTAGACAGTAATGAGAAATAGTCACTCCAGGAATACACTCTGTTTTATCCTAAGGTGGACATCTCATTTTGGGAAGAGGAATCATGATCTGGAAGTTCCTTTTTCTCTCCAGTATCTGTCAAGGGAACTTTGGCTATTAGCTCACATACCAATGTTTAAAGTTAGATGAGCTCAATACCACCCATTTCTTTGTCTGCAGAATGGTTACCATACAGCCTTCAGTACAGATCTTGTACCTTGCCACGGACATGCAGAGAAGCAAATGCACTCTTGGCTGGAACCGCTAGTGGTGATACCAACAGCAATGACACCTGTTAATAACATGATAACAGCTGCAATATCAACCATAGACCTGATGCAGTGACCCATCAAACATAAGCATTTCCACTACCCGTCATCATCCTTAACAACTTTCACTTATCAACCTAATTTTAATCTCAGAAACTTCAGTGCAGACCTTGTTCACTTTTGTGGCCTTATTTTCAAGTGATAGCAATGTAAATATAACTTTGATCTTAAGATCTTGTGCTACCAAGAAGATTGTCATCTGCAGTGTTTTTCTTCCAGGTTGCAACCTGTTCCTGGATTAATAAAATGATGTGAGTAACATCTTGGAAGCTGGAATACAAAGGTCCAAATTTCCAAGCACAACTGCCAATTCTCAGAATCCGTTTTTGAAAGGCTCGAACTTGGATGCCTTCATGAACTTGATTTCTGAGAGTTGAGTGCCCCCTTTCTGAAAACCAGGTTCTGATAAAAAATCTTAAGTTGGGAACATGTGGGCAGACACCCCAAATCTTTGACTTTTTTTACAAATCTTGGTCAAGGTTCACTTAACACACCTAAAATGTACAACCAGCATCTCGTGTATTGTACATCTTTTTTTTTTTTTTAATATATTTTTTTCATTTTTCTTCCTTTTCTCAAGTGAGATTTTGACCTATATATTTGAAAAACAAGTAGTTTTGGAAGTTGAAAACCGATGTTTTTCACTGATGATTCTTTTGAAATATTCAACATTCCCTCTGTTTTTTCTTCCCCCCCTGAGTTTGGCTAGCAAAGCTGTAAACAGATCCTTAAAAAAATAAAAACCTCACTAGCAATTTACCCCACAGTTATGCATCTTTCTGCTTTGGAGAACATTTAGCTAAAATTAGATGACAGCTCTATACCCTTAGAACCAGTGTTGTGTTTTTCCTTCATTTCTGATCTACATAATTCAAAACAAGGAAATGTTAGCAGGTAAAACTGCAGGGTAAAACCTTTGGCTGATAGAAATATTTGCATTTATTAGGCTAACAACTGTAAAGCAGATATGCACATCTTTAGACTTCCTCATTCTTGCCTTATTAAAAAAGATCTTTGAAATTCAAAAGCTTCCATGTAAATGTTGTGGATTTTTTTCCCTTCCCCTGATGCAGATGATTGTACTTGGGTGGCTTAAAAAAACAGAACCTGGAACCAAGCACCTCAATACATCACTGCTGATTAAAATCCAGACTTAAAATTTGGCGATGGCTTCCTGAAACAAGGCTCTCCCCCATTTTCCCGAAACTCATGGGTTTGAATTTTTCCATTGCACAAGGGCTTGCTTATCTTGGTGCATTCGTTTGGAGGTGGGTGATCATGGCACATGCCTGCATGCATTTCTATTTTTTTTTTCCGTCTTTGTGATGTGTTCTTCACATGCGGTGTTTGGTCTGTTGACCTTCTCCCTCTGATGCAGGAGGGGGTTACTGTTAAGGGGCAGACCATCTCATTCACCCCAGCATGCACTAGAAAGGAGATTTATCCAGTTTCAGGCTAATGTGGTTGCTCCTGTGAACTGACGGGCATCCCTTGCTTTGGAAGATATGATATCTGAAGGGTGCTTCATTCTAAATCCAGATCTCGCCTTGATGCTTTCTCCAGGAAGGGTGCCCATTATAAACTTTTGCACCAGATCTGCAAAAGGTGACCTCCTCATGGATATTTTTGCAGATGAAGAGCTCAGACACGAGCAAATCAGGAGTGTTAAATAAAGTTTGCCCTGTGTTAGCTGCTGAAACCAAGGCAAATGCCAGCTCAGCCCTCAGTGCCAAGGAAGGACAATATTTTCACACTTCTGTTTGTATTTTTCCACACTACATACATCTACATCATGCAAGATCATCCCTAAATCACAACTACAGTGCTTAATCAGTAACACTAACTAATAAAGTATCCCTTGCGGCCTTTTCAAGAAGGTATCAATCGATAACAGGGAATTAAACAAAACAAAACACAAAAGAACCCTTCCCCTCCTATTTACAGAACAAAATGACTCACAGGGGACAGTTTCTTGTCTTTTCATAATACAAAGGTAATGCCCTTCATGGCAAACACAGGAGTTTGAGCCCAGACTTTTATAGACTTTGTGTTCATATATTTTCTCATGGGAAAGACTGGACTAGTCCAGACAAGAATCTGAGATTTTAAGTGGACCTAAGCAAGGCTGGGGAATTTAGAAAGAACACCCAAACAGAGTTTTAGTGCTGCATGGGATAACAAAAAGTGACAGTTTTCAACAGACTTATTAAAAATTATTCTTATTTTGAAGATTAAGGAAATTCATTCCAAAATTTGACAATAGACAGACGTCTGATTTTCTAATCCAACTTAGGGTCTCCTTTTCTTTACTTTTTTTCTTTTACTTGGTTTGACTGAACCAGTTAACTTGCAGGAGCTTACTCCAACATGGCTAATGTTCTAAACCAATGTTTGAATTTTACACTAATTAGGGCCAATCCACTGACATTTTTTTCTATAATGTGAAGACTAGTGCCTGAAGTAACTCACTGGAATTTAACATAAAAGCAAGATAAAACAATTAAAGTGGAAGAATATTTGATTAAGTAGCTCACTGATTTATAGTGTGGTAAATTGAAATTGAAGGGACAGAGATTTTTTTTTTTAAAGGCAACTATATTTTGTGTTCATTATCAGTCTCTCTGGGCTCTTTGTGCATTTGTAATTAAAAAGAACAGTTTAGGGAGAGTAATTCTGGGATTTACTACTCTTGTCTTCTTTTTTGAGGCCTTTTTTATTTATTTTTTCTCCTGCTTCCTCTGGTAAAATATTAAGGTCCCGTTGAAAAGTTGAGTGGAGCAAACCTATTGCCAACCAACCAGTGGCTGTTTGACATCATTTAAACAGCATTAATCCTGACAGTTTCACAGGGTGAAAAAACAAACAGGGAGAGTTTTGTTTTGGTGATGGGGATTAAGCCTCTCCTCAGGGAGGTTTCACACTGAGCAGGAGCTCACCGGGAGGGCATCCCATGTACGGGAGGAATCACTGCATGCTGCGGGCTGGGACGGCCAGGGTCAGTCCTTAGGGCATCACCAGAGCAAGGAGCATCCCCTAAATACCTGAGTGCCAGGATCCTGGTTTAGTCACCAGAATTCAGGTCTGTGATGGGGTGAGGAAGAGGGTTATTCCCCCTATATCCAATTCCCTGCCTTCCCTTAGCTAAGCCACCCTTGCCACAGGGTGCTCCCCACCCTGTTAGAAGTGTATTAACCCTCCCATGACACCAGCAAAGCAGGGATGTTTTCCAACCCTGCCGCTGGTTGCAACAGGAGCGAAAGAGAAAGTAAAGCTGCAGTGCATGAAAATATTTAGGTAGCATCTGGTAAAATGCAAATATGAAGAGACTTGCCCAAGGACCCGGAGAAAACCAGTGGCAGAGTGGGTCAGCCAACTACAGAAAGGTGAGCAGTGAAGAATAAGCAGCAACCCTGAAAGAGTAAACCACAGGTGCATCCATCCTACTGGCATGCCCTGTGTACTCATGATACATCTGCCTAAGGCTTCCTTGCAACCTTTTCATGTGGCTGAAAAAAAAAACAGGAGTAGAGGGGGGGAAATCATACTTCCAGTCTCCTGTAAATGTTTAACCATTTGAACAAGGGAGCGGTGCCTTTATCACCCTCCACGTGCACTGACGCATACGCACATTTTCAGTCTCAGACAGGCAGCGATGCCTGCACACACTCTCCTATGGGATGATTTCTAAAAGAAAACACACGCAGATCCAGGACGGTGTTTTGCAGCTGATCACGCTGGCAAGGCAAAAGAAGGCCTGGACAAAAAAAAAAAAGAAATATAGGAAATAAGCTTCCTGATTAATGAATGTAAGCCTATGAAAGGGTTTTGTCCGTGGGAGTTTGTTTAAAGAGCTATCATACTTTCTAGGAGAGGAGGTGGTAACAGCAGAAACCCAAGGCAAAGTTACATGGCCCGAGCAGATAAAGCAGCTGATGAAATTAGCTCCTTTTCTTCTCAGCGTTCGTTCTGCTGCCAAGCGTCCTCACCATGGAGTTGGGAGACTCCAGGGCCATCTGTTCAGCCTTTCAGAGACCTGCTTTTCAATAGTGGGGTTCTGTTTTGTGACATTTCTTCCCAGAGTTACCTTTTTCCAGGGACATCTGCTTGAAGGTCAGCTTAAACAAAAGGCTCGCCTTTCAAAAGAGAGATTAACCCATGCCAGGAGTGGGGCTGGGTGGAGAGGCAGAGGGGCAAGGAAGAAACATCTCTCACTTGTATCCTGCCTTTTGGTTTGTACCCGAACAGTTCCCTCCCCTCTTTCCTCAGGGTATCTTTCAGAGCTGCGACATCCAGAGGAACTTGCATGCAACCCATACTTTCAGTACCGCTCACCACAGGGGTCCAGAAATCACAAGCCAAGCTCTTCAAAATTACAAAATTGGGTTAAAAGCCATGAAACTGCTGTAAAATTACATTTCAGGGATCTTTCTCTCTGCCTTCTGTCTTCAGAGTTGTAGGTTCATGTCTGCCTCATTTCAGGATTTCTCTGCAGCAGCAGAAGAGTAAAACATCCATAATATTTTTAGTAAACGTGAGAGGAGAGCTGAATCTTTATGGGAAACGCTGCTACTACAAGGTACATTGAGGTGGCTGGCAACCCATTTTTTTTTCAGCACGAGGAATAAGATGATTAACTCTGTCCTAGCTGAAACCAGGACATCCATTAATTACAGAGGAAGCCTCAAAACTTAAGTTTAGACTGTCGCTTGTATGCGGTTAAAATTAAAGGAGATGGGTTGTGCGCTCTCTCCTATCTGATTCTCTTGAGTCAATATGGTTCTGTCAGGACACAATGTCCACCTGGTCCTTATGTTTCTGTGTCTATACTGACCTTACCTTGGGGAAACTCAGGTGCAAGTGCCAGAGCTGCGCTGGGGCTGGGAGAAAGCTGCCACTATCCATAGCTGGCAAACTCAGGATGTAAAGAGTACAGGAAGGCAATAATAGTGGGGGCTTGGGCAAATCTTGAAAGGAATAAGAATTTTCTCTTATTAGTATGGTTGAAAAATATCATATAGATACATTGTGGCCATAGTTATGCGTAGATGGATGCGTGTATACACACAGGAAGCACACACATGCAAAAATGCACAAACCCTCAACAAATATATCTGTGTAGTTAAAATTAAAATTTTTGCCATTGTACTACTCTACACTATATGCACACAAGCACAAACAGAATAGTTCAGCCCTACTAGTATGTCTTTGGTTTAGGACAAAGAGAAGATGATAATATTGGGACCTTGCTGTACCAGGGGAATTACAATTCCCTTTTTCAGTCATGGCTGGGAAAAGATTACTGTGCTGGTAGCATACTTCCAGCTCTCCACAACCCAGCCAAGGCGTAGGGGGATCTGGAAGCTGGGGAGGGATTACTGCTACCCAGTAGAGGGAATGGGATATGCAGAGGCGGGCTCTCAGTGCTGCCTTGAAGTGTTTAATCCAGTGCAAGCAGCTGGAGAACGGTGGTGGTTATCTCTGGTGGGGTGTGCCGAGGGGGGCCTGCAGCACCGATTGAACCTCGGTGAGGAGGGAGGCTGGGGGGGTGTTTGGGGAATGGAGGGGGAGGCACTGGGGCTCACAGCTGAGGAAGGAATGAGAAGGCCCATGGCAGAGAATAGCCAAGGGAAACTGTTAAATTCCAGGACTGGATTTTAGGTGTGGTATTGGTGTTTGCTCTGTTTGTCCATGCAGTAAGCTGGGCACCACTCTCAGCCCATTGACAAGGCCAGACCCATCCATGCTGTCTCAGACAGATTTGTCCCCAAGTCCTGGGGTCTCTGTAGAAGGGAAGGATGAGGCGGTGGTGGTGAGGAAAAGGTCAAACACACAACCAGTAGAGACACAGACCTGGCTGTGCCATGGTCCACCAACTCCCACCTTGAGGTCAGCTCTTTCTAAGCACAATATTAAACCACACCTAGGCTAAGTGTTAGCCCTATTAGCCCTACAACCTAAAAGGGCAAAGAACATAGAGCATTTAGGGCCTCTCGACTCTGTTTATCTCATAATCATGGTTTATGGTCACTGGGCCATAACCCAAACAGGAGCAGCTACCTAAAGCATCAGGGACATGGTGGTATGTCCTGTCTGTGCTGTGCCCTGGAAACAGATGCCAGCTGAGTTGGTGGTGAGACATCATATGGTGTAATGTATGGAAGTGTGTAACTTCCTTCACAGCCCAAAGCAGTGAGGAGCAAGTCTGGGTGTTAGCAGGATGGGAAGCCACTAAGGAAACATGTTTCAAGAAAAGGAGCTGGTCACTGAGTCTATCAGTGACTTTTTGTCCTGTGAGACACTATCTATCTGAAGTGAGATTAAATTAAATAGCTGTGCCCTTCAATTTCTGTGCAGATGCTCTTCAGATGACTCTTCTTTCTACCAGACTTATTGCGAGGTTAAATACATTTAAATCCTGAAGTCCTGATCTAGGTGTACCCATACTCTGGTTTTCTTTCTTGCTGTGGCAATATAGGAATAGCAGGTAAAAAATTCACACATTAGCACTGCTTATTTCACTGTTGACCCAATGCCCTGGAAAAAAAATCTTCCTGCTGAAATCCTCACTGTTTTTATTGGTCATCGCTCCTGCTTTCCAGCCAGGTCTCTTTGCGAACTTAGTTGTGCTCAGTACTCAGGAGTACATGATATTTGCCAATGCAAATCCTGTTGTTTGTATGTACAAGCCACAGCAGGCTTGTGTTAAAGAGATTTTTTTTTTTTTTCAAATGCTGAGTGATTCTTGACTGACTCCCTTCTGATTCTTCCCTGAGGGATGGAGCCATTCTCTTTTCCTGAGACCTGTTCTGAACCACCACAGTACAGTGTGGTGATGTACACTGTAGTCCAATGAGTTAATATTAATTGTGTTATCCAAGACTAATGGTGGTAGGGAAGAAAGTAAAAAGACTCTCCTTTCCATTTGCATACACCAGCTGTGCGTTATATAATTGTCGCTTCCAGACCAGAAAAGCCCTTCTAGCTAGATCTCTCTGTCCAGCATGAGATAGGGCCAGCTTTCTTCCAAACTACATCTTTGACATCAAAAATGTCTGTGAGAAACCTCCATGGTCTCAGTAAAAGGATTGTGTGGTATCATGGTCCTTTCGATACTAACGAGAAAGGAAAGCAAAAGGAAGAGGAAAATAATTCATTGTTTCATGTTGAAGCAATCTCCACTGCAAAGGAATTACCTCAGAAGTTGCTGTGGATATTTCAAGGATGAGTAAGAGCAGATTTATTCCACCGATTTCTGTATAAGTGTAGGGAATAGCCCTCCTTGAGGGCTGGAGACTGGTGTTTTTGACACAGATGTCTCTTTGAACAGCTCCCACCTCAGCACCCAGCAGAGATATCACACCTACTGTCTCTTACTACGTTCCTACTGTCTCTTATTGCTCCTCAGTTGAATGCTCACCAGGAAATCACAGACTGGTTGAGGTTGGAAGGGATCTCTGGAGCCCATCTGGTCCAACCCCCCTGCTCAAGCAAGACTACCAAGATCAGGTTGCCCAGGACCACATCCAGGTGGCCTTTGAAGATCTCAAGGAGGGAAAGTCCACCACCTCTCTGGGTAACCTGTGCCACTGCTCCGTCACCTACACAGCATAGAAGTTCTTCCTGGTGTTCAGATGGAACCTGCTGTGTTCCATTTTGTGCCCATTGCCTCTTGTCCTGGCACTGGGCATCACTGACAAGAGACTGCTTCTGTCTTTGCATCCTCCCTTCAGGTGTTTATAGATGTTGATGAGATCCCCCTGAGCCTCCTCTTCTCCAGGCTGAACAGTCCCAGCTCTCTCAGCCTCTTCTCATAGCAGAGGTACTCCAGTCCCTTGACCATCTTAGTAGCTCTCCATTAGACTTTTTCTAGTATGTTCATGTCTTTTCTGTACTGGGGGCCAGAACTGGACACAGCACCCCAGACCAAAGTCCAGTCCATTCTGGGCTGCAGGGGAAAAGGAGGTAACAAAAGCAAATAGGGAGTTTTGAGATCTGCTCCTCAGTGCAAGAAATTCACTATTTCTGTAGGTACAGTACTTCTGCAGTGCCCTTAAGCAGTCTCTTGGCATAGATTAGAGTCCTTTCAGGACCACAGGCCTTAGAGTCAGCTCATCTTTTCTAGGATGAGTGATGATGAAAGAAAAGAAACATGAGCTTTCAAAGGCTCTGAAAATCATCTCACTGTATTTAAACTGCTAGAAGCTCTGGAAAAAAATAATGAACACCATCTCTATTCCCCATTCTTAACCCTCTTGAGTGGTCTAAGGGTTATGCCAAAACCCAATGAGGAGATCATGATCTGTCCTCCTGCAAACAACATTGTTCCTTTGCAGTTCCTGTTCTGACCTGCCTTCTACTTTCTTTCATTTTGATCATTTCAGACTCCTAATGGGCTCTGACAGATGTCTATTTGGGGTACAATGCTTAGTTACCAATTCTCCATAGTCCATACTCAAAGCACTGGTTTACCCAAGGAGGTGGCTGTTCTGTTGTCCGTGTATATCCCATTTGAATGGACAGTCATGTATATCTTAATAGCCCGTGAGAGATTTTATTTATATATATATTTTTTTCCTGGCACCTCTTGCAGGCTATGGCTCAAAATAGCCAGGAAAACCAATATTTGAGCAGAATTTGCAGTCAGAGATGGAGACACAGAGTCCTTGTGGCTTTGCCAAACATACTACATACTGGAGGGTAGAATAAAAGCTGGTAGATCCACAATATAGCACTTTCTTTTCTCTCAAGTGTATGAACTGGCTCTCTCTCCCCTCCTTTTAACTGCATTTCATTCCAGTGTTTCACCTTGGCATGATGCACACCCTAGTATATCTTATCATCTCATTTTCTTTCACACAGTATATTTTGGGAACTAGACACCTTGGAAGTTAGATTAGACCTTTTAGAAACCCCATATATTGTGTTAGCATCATGTGATAATGTGATAGCATTTCAAGTCATTTTTTTTTTTTCCACTTCACACTCTGACTTATAGAAGCCACATCCAGGTCTGAACAGTGTTACCTTTGACCAGTCAAATCTCATTGAACAGTTTAAGACTGAGTTTAGGGACTGCCCCATTTTGCAAGAGTAACTCTTGAAAATGAGAGAAGGAAGATCTCAGTTAGCCTGTGATGTGTCGGGGTGATTAGTCACCAGAGGAAAGTCTCTGCTTTTTAAATTCCCCTGGGTCTTAGAACTGGAGCTGGCTGCATACTTCTGCCTGGGTGTCCCCTTCTCATGGACAAGACCCTGTAGGGTAAATTATCTTTTGTGTCAGGAGACACAGGAAGGAGAGAGCAGGAAGAGGTCTAAAAGAAAATTCCCTCTGGAAGCACACGACTGCCAAAATAATCCTCTGGGGATTCATGTGATCGGGGCCAAGCTAGAGTCATCCTCACTCAGTAAATCTAAACCTGAGCCAGTAGGCAGCGGTGGACTAAGTGGGGGAGCTGCAACCATTTCCATGGTGGTCTCCAAGCTGCAGGCTGCAGAGGACATGGTTTGTTATGTCCTCTGATTTTAGCTCTGTTTTTCGTTGGTGTTAGCAACCACATCAGAGCTAGATGAATTTTCAAATGATGTATCAACCAGTATTGTGACTGTTCTTTAACTTCTGTAGAAATCTCTCTCTCACCTGGTGCTTCAGCCATGTGGGCCAAACTTACCTTTGAAGTCAACAGCTTTAGAGCCACTTCTTTGGTTGTTGAAATTCATAGAGCACATCTGATTTACACTGATGTGGAGAATCCGGCATCTCATTTCTTCTGGAGTGAATGGCACTAGCCCAAGTCTGAATTTGGCCTTTTGACTTTCAAAAATTGGCTGCAAAATGAGGGATCCTTGTCAGCTTTAAGATTGATGCTGTATGACTCCAAGCACGTTTGTCTTCTGTTTGCAAAGTGAAAATAAGCCTACAGATGTTGACAGTAAATGAAGTAATATTTGCATAATACACTCATACCTGTTTCCTGGTTAAGAGATCAATGCATATTTCTTTTTGCAATAACACATCCATGTTGTATATCTTTACAGAGACAATAATATTTGAAGTGAAACATTCATCCAGCTTTATAATTACTTCTATTGTTTTCCATTTGCCTTTTGTTCCCTAATAGTTTATTACTAGTGTCCAATAGTGAAAAAAAATTAAAAAAAAATCCAGAAGGTTGCAAAAAAGCCCTTTGTTCCAGGTCTTTTCAAAAATATCTTGGTTATTAAAATTATTGTTGTTAAGATTGGTGCTCAGAGACTGGCCCCAATACTGAGGCCCAATTGCTTCAGGTCTTGAATGCATCCGTGACAAAAGGCATTGTCTGCCCACAGGGTCTTGGATCTGAATAAAAGATGGCAGAGGCACAGCCACCATGTAGCAGATCAGCACCAAAAGGACCACGAGGTGCCCTGCACCTTTCCCACCTTCCTCCTGGTCACTCACTTCTGCGTTCACTTTTACAGCCAAATCAGCTGTGATAATGTGGGTGGTTGGGAGAGGGGATGGGGTGGTGTCTGGCATACTTGTAATAGAAAACCTGTACCATAGCAGTTTGATGGACTGTGTTGGTAGCTTGTTTGCAATTAACTGGCGCATCACAGGTAGAGCTGTACCTGCCCTGAGGGGGCTAAAGATATGGCATGGGTCAGAGGAGTAATTCTCTGGTATTGCATCTTTCTTTCCAAGGATTGCCTCTGCCCTCATCTTTAAGAGGTTGGAGAGCAGGTGAGAAGAGACCCATCCCTTCTGTTTTCAGCTCTCTTTACCGTTCAACCAAAGGTAAATAAGTTTTATCCCTATGTTATGTATCACCTTCCAGACCATATGGTTCCTAAATTACTTCTTACATATCAATAACAATAAATAAATAAATACCAAGGTGCCTCCACTATTAAGACACTTGTGTGGTCTATCTCATGTAAATATTGAAGATAGCAATCATGATTTAATAATTATTTCCCCCCTTTTCCACCTCCTTAACCCTCTATCAACACAGAGCTTCTGAAGAAAACCCTACAGCTATTTTTTTCCCCCACACAAAGATGTCTACACAACAAGCTCTTTAGTCAGGCAAGTTCCCCTCTTGTCCCTCCAGCTGCCCTTAGATTTTCACCTTGGTGCAGAACGATGCTCTGAGTCAACTGGATACTTACCTCCGCCCACTCAAGAGCAGCTGTATTTCATGCCACCTCTGTTACTCTGGGTGTCATACAAATGGAGAGCAGCACAGTTACATCCCTTGCTGCTCTTTGCATCTGTGGGGCTTTATTTGTTCTTAGCACCAAGAGTTATACACCTTTGTGCAGAAATGTTTGATGCCACTCCTATATACCCAGTCTGGACTGGTCACTGGCTAGGAGAAGAGGAAGGTTTCCTGGTAGGAATAGAGGTAGCAAAGGTTGGTTTCCTGGTAGACAAGGCTAACGGGAAAGCTGGTGTCCAATCCCACTCACTCAGCAGAACGGGTTCAGATGCCTTGGGCTGGCAACAAGGAGATGGTGATTTCTGCATTAGCAGGATCTAACCATCTTGAGATTAACAGTTGTGTGAGTCAGCCCAGCAGCCTGTCTCGCTGAGATTTGTCCCACAACCACTACAGACAACTCATTGGCTGACACAAAGGTGCTGAAGGAAGACCTCTCAGGATAGACTATCAGTCCTTTCCTGATAGATCAGTCTGCTTCACTCACCTGATCGTATACAAGGGGCAATGTGATGAAGGAAGGAATGGCATGAGGTTGTGCAGATGCTATGTAACACTGGTTTGGAAAGTGATCTGACCTGTTATCTCTGGGACATCTCTGGCTATTCCTTTCAAGACTTCAAATCCCTCTTGGCTTTGGTAGTGGAGAAGCTGTCATGCAACTGGGACATGCAAGCCATACAAGGCTGCATGTGTGAAGACACAACCAGAGAGTTAAGTAGGCCTTTTCTCAAGTCCTGAGCCACAGATACTGGAGATGATGACCTTGGGTGTCCTAATATGGCCAGCTCATCTTACACAGGGCTGTAAAAATAAGTGACCTTCTTCTGTGTGATGCTTCTGTGTAGTAGCAGTTCTAGCTTTGTACTAATCTCTGCTCTCTTCCACCTCCTCTTCTACATCCTTGGTCCCTGGGGAACAAACAAGCCATATCTAGTCCAAGTCAATCCCAACTCCTGTGTAGCTGAAGGAGTCAGTTAGGACTTACTTTCTTAAATCTTGCTTTGCTGTGTGGTAAATCTCAGAAGTTCTTGCCATCAGCCTCGTCTTTCTGCCTCTTCATAGGACTACCTGTAACCACCAAACTGATAGGGTGAAAGGCTCTGCCACCTCTCCCCATCACAAGAGGTGAAGCACGCCTTGCGTGCGTTAAAACAGCTACTTGGCTTTCAACTGGATTTGCACAAGGGCTTAATAAATCCATCAGAGGCTGCTCCAGCTTCCAGGTGGTTGCAGGATGAATAGGGAAGGGAAGGGAAGAATTCTGCTTCCATTCTTCATTAGGACAAATAGTATCAGAGAAAAAAAAAGTCTTCCTGAAGTTACATCCCAGTCAAAATCTTTATGCAACAGCCAGGAAACAAATATCTGAATATCTTGCAATCCTACTGATGCATGAAGAACCTTCGAGTCAGACATATTTGGTGTGTTTCTGCAGCACCTGGCACAATATGGCCATATCCCAAATAAACACTGATAATACACTGTAAGCAATGCTCAGTGATGGTGTTGAGGTTAATGTGGATTACTTTAAGTTCTTAATCTTGTTACCTGTGAATGTCTCCACTTGTCACATGTATTTATCTAACATTTGATGTCAGTTAATTTCTATCAAGGAGAAGGCTGATTCTTGGGGAGAATTCCCTCTGGAAGCACCTTGGTGGGCCCTGTGTGTCCCAAATTGCTTTGGATGCTCTTGTCAATCTCCTGGGGTATGTCATCCACGCTGGTAAGTCAGTAAATTCTGTATATGATTGAAATTATCTTCCTGCAGAGAAGTGCCCCTCTGTTTCCTTTAACCATGGACTGATTTTCTGGTCCATTTGTTGCATTGTTAGTCATAGCACAAGCAGGAAATAAAATGTGTCAGAGTTAGTTGTACCACTTGTCAAGTAGGTGCTTTTTAAGAACCGTATGGCACTCTACTCATTTCCCTAAGCCTTTCCTATACAACATCCTTCTGGAACTCTCTCATACTGTCCAAGTTGACTATGCACACAACCCCTTTAAAAGACTGGGCCAAATCATGCTTTTTTTTTTTTTTTTATTTGCCATTTTGTTTTGAAAAGCTGAGAAAGATTGGCATGAAAAAGGGAAGGGAAAGAGACTGCAGTGGAGTCCCTGAGCCACGCTGCAAACTCTTGTTTTTAATTTCCTTGCATTTGCAAAGCAAAAGCTCAGAACAAGAGTCAGCTTTTCACCACCAGCTGGAAACATTAGTAGTGATGGGTACCATGGGCAATAAAATGCTGCCACCCAGGATTGAAGAGGGAACATCTGTGGCTGTCGGACTATTTCCATTCAGCCTTTAAACAGCCCTGCAGAGATTTGTGGATGTGTGTGTGAGGGCTCTTTCCTTATCAAAGAATATCCTTATAATGTGTTTGGGGCTGCGTAATAATAGGCAGCATCAGTGAATGCTGTTTCATTTTTTTTTTTTTAAAGTGCATGTCTTCTAGTGGGTGATTCATCAGCTGCTGTTACAGAAAGTATGTTGGGAAGGTTGCAGCTGTGGGCTCAGACTGCAGTTTCTGTGTTGTTGCTAGGGATTCTGCATTAAATATCCCAATTCTCTGCACTCAAAACTAGGAAAAATTGACATTCTGACTTCCCATAAGAGAACGGAATACGTGATTCACAGCCCTTCTTCTGCAACATTAATCAGGCCCTGTTTACAGGGAAAAGAGCCAAGGGGGGGTTAGAGCCAAAGAGGTATGCTCATAAAGCCAAACAGTGATGTCATTTGGGGCAAATCAGTAACGGCAAGCCACTTAACTGGTTGAGATGGCTTGTAGTGGGAGCAAATCCCAGTTAAATGATGGAGAATTAGGGTTTCTTGGCCATGCCATTGACTACCCTGGTTTTACTATGGGTTGTTTATGGAGGAGGATAACAGAGCCATCAGCTGCAGTGGTGAGCACTTAAAGTTCAAGCTGGGCAGCTGAGCCCTGTGGATTTGCTGTGGGGTGGAAGGTGAAAGGGGGCTGTGAATTTCATAGTTCTCAGTTTGGGCTTTAATTTCCCAACAATTTATGTGTTACATGAAGTCAGCTGGGGGATTCTTTCCATGAAGGTGCGATGCCCTGGTTTTCTCCTTGTGGTGGTCCCTGTTGGTATGTGGGTGACCCCTTGGGTTGCTGTGGTACCAGGTGCTGCTGTACATGTGTGTAAGGGACTGCTCTTGAGACTCGGGGTCTGCAACCCACATGGGAAAGGGGAGAGTTGTGACTGACTTGTTACACATGGAGAACTGCAGGAAATCACAAGGGATTTCCTTGAGGCTATACAGGAAAATAAAACCAACGTGGCTCAGCTGGGAGAAGAACACAACTTTCTGTAGCAAGTCCCATATGTTAAATGGGGTCAGTCAACCCGACTCCATGTAAAACCTCTTGTATACATAGGCAACACAAATCATTTTACAAGCTGAACAAAAGGGTCCTTGAAATGTTTTTTTTTTTTTTTTTTTTTTTTCCTGCACTCTCTTCACCCAGATGCAATGCTTTTTTTTTTTTTTTTTTGGTCTTTTTTTTTTTTTTGCAGTTATGATAGAAGTTCCTTCACTCCATAAGCAGTGCCTCCCCATGCCATTACTTCAATGCTGTCAGACAAAAATACCGAGAGCATGATTTAGCAAATGATAAAATATCTCATTTTTGTCTTTAATTCAAGTAATTTTTTCAGAGATTAGAGGCATTTTTAAACACCACATATTATCTAGGTGTTAGGTTCTCCTGGGCACTGTATCAAAATTGTTAAACTGTGGGAGACCCAGTCAGATAAAGGGAAGTTGGTTGGTTGGACAGGTGGAAATTCACTGTTCTAAGTCCGATCTGTGGTTTAATCTTGGTCTTACAGGGAAGAGAGAACAAATAGCAAGACAACCAGAATTTGGGAAGGCATGATGTTATCAGTGATATATCTACTGCTTCTCTGCCTTGGTACTGAGAACTCACATGATTAGAACATAGGACTGAAGAGTCAAAACAAACTATAGGGCTCTGCTGGGGAGAGGAAGGTGTTAGCATATGTCATCCACTTCAAAGCTGTAGCTCCAGTATCTAACCCAACATGGGCATGTTTCTTCATGTGATGTTGAAGACGTTGGCCACTGTTGGTGTGGTAGAAGCTGAAAATGCTGTGAATGGTATGTTTAGCACTGACTGTGGCAGATGGTTTGTTATACCTCTGTGGCTGATTAAGGGTTTCCTCTGTGGTAACTCTGTAAGAAATCTGTAGGCTCCTTATCAGGTAGATTAATTAGATAATAATGATAGAAAATAAAAATTAATAAATGAAAGAGAAGAACACAGAAAAGGAGTCAGTGTATGTGCTGCCTGAGTACACTGAATGCCTCAGGGACACTGATGGGACACTCTCAGTGAGAGATGAGAGGCCTGGGTCCTATCCTAAACTCTGCCATGAACTCCTTATATTCTTTTGGTCCCATTATTTCATTTTGTCAAACTTCAGTTTTCCTTTAATTCATGGTTCCAGAAAATGGTGAGGGAGGAAATCTAGAGGATAAGAGCAGGGCATTTTGAGCTCTAGTGTAGAAAAAGATGTCCCTATGGAGCCATGTCTTCAGCAGCTTAGCTTTACTTTGGTGAAGACAGTGATTTACACAAGCTGATGACCTGGCTCCCTCTTTTCTAGTATGTCAACACACAACCATCCTTATGCCAGCAACATTCAGGTCCCCATTGCAAGCATTTAATAAGTTTAAGGAAGTTCCTGTTTTCATCTTTTGTTATAATCAGTGTTATGATGAATACAAACAATAACCAGAACAATTGTGGTCATCAGTGGAACTAATGGTGAAGAATACAGGGCTTTCCTGCTTAGACACAACTATCAAGAGGACTGTTTACTTAGCTAGACTGTCCTTTTATAGTTACCAACAGGAAATGTTTGCAATGTTTGTGTAAGAAGGAGACTTCGAATTATCCCACATGATCTCTTCAAAGGGATGTGAGAACAGAATGTATGTTTTAAATCAAACCCCAGAGCCCTTTTTTTTCACCTTGTAAGAGTAAGCACATCTGGTTTTGATGGACTTGTCAACCTGTTCTCTATGTTTTTACGGCCCCAGTTTGTCACATTCTCACTTCCAAATGGAAAAGCTTTGGATGAAAACCCACTTTTGATTTTTGGTACCTCCTGAGTTGCTTTAAACATCAATAGACAGTGTGATGAAGTCAACTTGACTCAAATAGCATCTATGATTGAATGGCAGACATCTTCTATAGGGAAGATTAATACACCTACTGCACCTTTGCAGTTGATTTTGGCTGGAGTGGGACTGGCTAGGTGCAGAGGACAACCCTCGCTTGTCCAGGAACAAGTGTGTGTGACAACATGGTTTTAGTTAGCTACAGGACTGCAGTACAGGGAATTCACTGGGATGATAATAAACTAATCAGGATGTCTCATTTTAAACAATAAAGTACTGCTACAAATATAAATTAGGACCTAGCTTTGTTTAGGTCTTGTTTCTCATCATGAAGAATTATGCAACAAACAAATCACGGTTTAAAAAGTGTCTCTCAGCCTCCAACTCAGTAGATCAGTGAAGTGCACAAAGTAAATATTGAACCCATTTCGATCAGCAGGCTTTTGTCATTTAAAGCTTCAGAATTACCTGTTAATGCCCATTAATACATGGTTGGTGGTGTGAAAGCTATTGCAATGCAGATAATGAAGATTATTTATGAACAGTGAAGTTGTGACTCCTTTTAGTTGATCACACACAAGTAAGTAAGTATTGGTCCATACATGTAACTATTCACTTACTATACAGTAGCAATCACAAGCCAATTTAAGATTTGAGTCCCATTAGGACTGGGAGCCATTTTTTCCCCATTTTACACGAGGGGAGGGAGGTGTAGAGAGAGAATAGGGGACTTGCCCAGGGTCACACAGGAAGCCTGTGGTAGAACCAGGATATGAACATAGATTTCCTGAGCCTCCATTTGCTGCATTAACCACAAGCTCTTCCTTCCTCCCTTGTTTGGGAGAAATGACAAGTTTTCTTCAATATGAGAGGTGCCCTGCAAGGAACTCATCCCCAAGGTGCTTCTTCGCATGTGGAGAGGAAGCTATTGGCCAGGGGTGTCCTTGCACTGCAGCACATCCTTGCAAGTATGTATGTGTTTGTACCTGAAAAAACAAACAAACAAAACAAACAAACGAACATACAACAAAACCAAAACCACTCAAACAACAAAAACAAACAAAAACAAACAAAGAAAAAACAATCAATCACCCATGCAGATCTCTACACCTTTCTCCTTTGTGCTGTGCTTTGCCAGTGAAGGGTGGTTGCTTTGGGGTTCTGGAGCTGTGTGGTTTGGACATGCCTATGAAGACATATGGCTCTGGGAGGTGGTTTTACTTATCTAGCCACATGTGGACATCTGCAGTGTGGATCTGAGGTGAATGCCAGAGAGCCAGTTTAAAGAAGAGCAATAGGTTAATTTGGGGAGTTGCATAAATTGCACAAGGTGCAGGTGTCTTCACCCCTGTTTGACGTAATGCCCTATCTGGGACATGGACAAATAAGCAAAATCTTAACTTGTTATTTCATGAGAAAATCTGTTATTGATCCGTGAATTTCTTTCTTTGCACATACAGTGGAAATAAGACTGTCTCCAAGATATCAGTAGAAAAGTGTCCTGCAGTACGGACAACAGGGGCTAGAAAATGCTGGTGCTGGATGAGCACCTTGGTGACAATAGGTAGGAATGTCACTTCAGCATCTCATGGTGATAAACTTTGTCTCTCTCATTAAAGACGTGCTGGAGAAAAATGGGCCAGAGATAGAATATCACCAGGTTTAACTATATTTTTGTGAGATTAAGACATCCTTTAGTTGATGTTGTTGATTGTTGTTTCAAGAAATTACACTTCCAAGGTAGAGATCCTTTTCCCCTGGGATTCAATCCCGTATATTTATAGGATAACCTGTAAGATGTAACCAGCAGCAGGTTTCCTCTGCCTACTGCTGTAACCAAGCCACCATTCAGAGAAGGGACTTTTAAACTCACAAACATGTGTACAAAAGAATTATGTTGCTAGTGGATTCAACTTCAATTATAAAGGACAATAGAGTAATATGGTGATTTATTGTGCTGGTTGAAGAAAAGGGCACTCCCAAGGAAATTTTTGTGGCAATTTTTTTGTGGCCATCTACTTCCCTTCCAATGATATTGTCCCAACATTAGCACAGGGATCAGTGAGAGCCCACATGCCTTTTATTCTGTAGTTGTGGTGGTGTGTTGTAACAGTCAACATCTCACCTCCAGATTCACCCAGGCAAGGACCCAGCTGCTCTTCTTGGACTACTTTTGTGCTGAGCACAAGATCTTTTGGCTCGTGGGGAAAACAGAACCTTCCCCATCTCACCACAATATCAGTGCTCCTTATCTATCTTGTGTCCTGAACAAGTGGGAGTACATCTGGTAACCAACCATAAGTATTTTCCTTCAGGAGAAACATTGGCTGAAGAAGACTGTGCTTCCCCAGCAAAGGGGATAGTGAGATGCAATCACCCAACCTAAACCCCAGGCATCAGTGGCACAATGAGAGCAAGGGGTATAGATTGATGGGCGGTGTGAAAGATCTGCTGGATTTGTTTCACTGGTCTACCATTAGCTGGTCCTGGATAAGATGCTTTTATCTGAAATACTGAGACAATCTTTTTCTGCTCAGCTAATGACAATGTCCTTGATACAGTCGCATAGGCTTAGCTAAGAAAGTGCAAGCAAGGAAGCTGTAGATGGTGTTTGAAGAGATTTTGGGGGTGGGAAGAATATCAGGCATCCTGTTAAAAATTAATCTCTAGGGCTTTGGAAATTCAGTGTGAGCATAACTTCAGTGTTTTCCAGATAGTTATCTGTCTCACAGGCACACCCCGTTAGTATAATTTTTATTGAGCTAACAAAGATGAATCCGGATACAGGGGAATAATATTTTTAAAAGTGCATCCTTTTCTAGCTGTATGTTTCTCTTCCTTTGGTCAAATGTAGCACTTTTTTTTTTTAAAAATAAAGTTTCTTTTTTTTTTTTTTCTTGGAAAGACATTACAATTATTTCTTAAGGATTTTTATGGATTTAAGATCTTATTTGAGTCTAAAGTTTAATTTCATGACATTAATTTACTTCAGGTCAAATCATTGTGATCTATGACTCTGAAAAGTGAGCAGATGGAACTAAATTGGCTGATAAACATTATCATGAACAATTGTGATAGCCTTTCTCCTTTGTTTTTCATGATATCACACTCAGTTACATCTCATTTCTTTGACTCCAGTTAAATATCGTTGTCTTCAATGAGATGTCCTTGTGAATTTAAATATTACTAACATGTATAAGTATAGTAGACCATTTCGTTTTAATTGATAACAAATTTTCAGAGCTGCCATTGTACTGAAACTTTTGCTGAGAGTTTATTGCATTTCCTTATAACTGTTTTCTATTCAGAAAATATATCTATGCATTTGCCACTAGCCATGATGCTTAAAGTATTTGGCCAGTGACAGTGACCACACAGGTGGCAAATACTGAGCAGTGAACAGTCTGCATATCCTGCTTTTAAATGAATGCAGAAGGATGAGCAATGATTGATGAATATTTGTGACTAGTTGGAAAAGGTCAAATCAGGGCTTTCTTGAGTTAGGGAAACAAACCAAAAAGCTCAAAACCAATTTGTGGATTGTGGCAGTATAGGACAGGCTGGGCTGTGGGCTATATTTATGCAAAATCCCATGAACTCTTATGCACTAAATAACAGAAATCATCTCATACTACTGCATGAGAAACAGTGAATTTTAGAGGTGAGGTACTTCACTTGAGACCACAAAGGCCAAGATTTCCGTTTCATTCTCCTGAAGCTCAGAGCAGGGCTGTAGCCAGAGAAAGGTCCTGTCTTAGTCAGGCCAACTAATGGCTTTGGAACAGCATGCCGCTCATGAGTAGCTGAGAAATCGCCCCGTGAAGGGCTGTGATACTTCATGGCAGCAATTTGGAGTTGGAAGAGAGTGGTGTAAAGGCTGCTGAGGAATCTGAACCTGACACAAGGTGACAGGAGCAGCTGAGCCCAGTGTCCCTGGGCTACCATTTAGACATTGAAAAATGTCTCAGTTAAGGTGAGAGGAATCACATGGGGTCAGCTGCTCATTTAGTTCATATGAACCTCACTTGTTGAAATCATTTGTATATTTAGGTAGAGCTCCACAGCACAGTGTGAAAATGCATGCAAATACAGTTAATTGCTTGGGCTCTGGACGCAGTGTTCCTTTGTCCTTGTGGGACTCTTGACCCTACTGAGAAGGAAAACAAGTGCATGGAGCTCTGCTCTTTTTATTACCCAACCTAGCACTGTGCTATATGTGTACATGGTATATATATACCTGGTTGTATATGATAATCAAACAATTCTAATTATGAAGAGATTTTCCATTCTCCCCACGTTCCTCACAACCTCTGACAAGTCAGATTTTGCCTTTTGAAATAAGCAGTTATTTTTATTCACGTTGCAAAAGATTTTCCAAACTCCACATATATTGTTATGTCTCTCAAATGCATTACATCACAGGATTCTTCTGAAAGGTGTCCAAATCTTGCATTAAAACACTTGTGGGAAAAGTTGAAAAAATAAATGGTTTATGTTAAATGGGATTTGGAAAAGGGAATGAAATGTATTGCACTGATATGGTGAAAAGGTAATGTACTAATGGATGCTTTGGTTTTGAATGAAGTGTTATGCTTCCTCATTAAACTCCATTCTGAAGTTATGCAAACTTATGTATACAGTACCCCCCCACCCCCTTTCCTTCTTTTCCACAGGATAGTATGTAACAGGAGAGTGGTGAAGTTTGAACTCTCTGAACATTATGCCATGAAAAATGTAACCAAAGCAGATAGTTTAATGTTAAATTAGGAGGGAATACGGTCTGCCTGTATTTCAAGTACTGACTTGGAGAACTCTGGAAATCAGCAGACTCAACGTGTGCCTCATGGCTTGATGGGACCCAGAGTGTACAGTCTCTGAAAGACGTTGCTGCTGCAGTTCAGGCTGATAGAAAGAACAGCATTTAATGTTTCCCTCAGCACATTCTTTCTGAGTGTGGTGGACTTTGGACAGTGAAGTTTGAGGACTACAGACATTAAAGGCCTTTATTAATGAGACTTTTGTTCTTGAAAGGTTTCTTTATCTTCTTTTGCAGTGCTCCCATAGGCCCCACAATGCTAAATATTCTGACTGTTTGCACTGGTCTGGGATACCCTGGGAACACCATGGTGTATAGCCTTGCTTGCATGCCATGAAGGCGAACTTTAGGAGCTCTTGGCCTTCATAGCATCCTCTGGGATGTCCTAATGTGCCTTTTTGGACCACTCCAGATTTGGAAAGCTACCTGTCTCGAGCATCCAGAGTCTTTAAACACATATCCCACAAAACGTGTATCTCCCTCAGCACTCTTTAGTACCCTGCATTTCAAAGGGTTGGAGACAAGCCTTGCACATATCCAGCAGTTGCTCAGCATCAACCAAGTCCAGAAGCTTATGGGATGATTACATGACTGCACATCACATCCCAAGCAAAACATATGACAAAAGTGATCTGCTGGCCTTTCTTAGACCACTTCAAAAGCCAAACTTCCGAAGGCCTCATCCTGGGATGAGATAATAACTTAAACACTGCAAGGACGTGCTGAGCATTGACAGTGGCCAAGGAGAGGCTTATGGGTCCCAAAGAGAATTTTGGTTCACTATTTATAGTTTAGAATTCTCCTTAAGAGATAGATTGTACTGTCTTTGTGAAAGAATGTACTTTGTGACAGGTCCAATACTGCTGGCATGATTTGTACATTTGGAGGATCAGCATCTTCAAGGAATTCCCTATTTCCTTTGTCCATTTTAAGGTTTTGACACATCTTAGACAGAAGTCAGGCACCTCGTAGCTCAGGCTAGTCAATTCTAACAAATCTGTCTGGTTAAGAAAATGAAAGTGAGTCATTTTCTGAAGGTACCTGTCTCCCAGGTGATGGTTGGATTGCCAACATAGATGAGATGCATAACTCAGATGAGTAAATTTAAGCGACATCCCAGAGTAATCAACTCTGCACTTAGTTGTTTGGGAATTCAAAGTGCATGAGGATTAAAAAATAGAAGGTGTAAATCCAAGCTCGTGCTACTTTAGGGTCATAAGCATGTTTTATTAGCTTCTTCCATTAATTCCTTTATTTCTTAATTGAAAAACTTTAAAAAAAATAATCAGAAGGTACTAAAACCGCACTCACATAGTACAAAAGCACAGTAACAATCTTGGAATGCATCTTCTAATTTATTTCTGTATAAACAGTATTCTCCAAAAGTCATTCACATATATGCAGAAATTAGATTGCTTCAAGCAGGAAACACAAAACTAATCCAATCTGCTTTTAGTGGTTAGAAACTTATAATGCCAGTTTCAACTGTTGGCCCAAGTAAAGGTCACGGATCAATGTTGCAACTTCCAGAGCTGACCAATCTGTAGAAAAATAGTAGTCACAGGTATTTTTAAATCTTGGATCAGAATTGATCAGTGACAATTCAAGAGTGCAAGACAGAATCAGAGTGGCAAAGAAGAAATGATTAATTTTCCCCTACATCATACCTTTAGCTAGCAGTCCAATGTATATTCTTTCCAGTTGCTTTGCTTGGAAAAATAATTTAAATAAATATATAAATAAATAAATAATAAAAGCGTACAGTCATAGTCTTATTTATTATAGTCTGGTGTCTAAACCATATCCATAGATTTAATTGCAATGCACACTATGTTAATGAGGAAAGAAAAGTCCAAGGTCATTTGCCTTTTGAAGAAAAAAGCTTCATGGACCCGAAGTGCAGTTGCAGGCTGCCAAATACCTTCCAACTTCAAAGGACAGTCGGGACTTCTGTGACACATATATTTTAGATTTAAAAAAAATAATAAATCTGATGATGATAATAGGAAACTATCACTGATGATGATAGGTAACCACCACTATGCCAAAAAACTAAAAAACTAAGTAGATAACTTTTTTCTTGGGTTTTGGGTACTTCTTGTGGTTCACCAAATATTTAAAGAGAAGTTCTCAAAGAGAAAATGGAAAGGTTTACAAGCCAAAAGTAGGAAAACAAAACCAGAAATGTGATTAAGTATTCATTTTAAGCCACAATTCAGAAAGATTCTTTTTGATGGTGGGTGTATTCCTCTGAAACTCTTGACATCATCCAGAAAGTTTTGTTGCTGTTATTGGAAATGAGGATTTCTTTTACATCCCAGTTCTCTTAGGATGTACAACAAAGTACTCCTCAAATTGTATATTCCCACATTCAGGTCATCTAAAATTTAGGGAATGAGTTCAATATGTACGTACCCCTCAGTTTTGTGGAGAGAGACTGATTCAAAGCAATCTTAGCTTATCCTGAAATAATTGTCCCTCACTGCCTTCTAGATATGCCTGGCTCTTTGCCATGACCCTATGGGAATGTAGACTTTTAGACTGGGTAGTTGAAGCTATAATCCCATTTTTGATTCTGAATTTTTATGTACCTTAAGCCAGAGGAAGGAATTCTAAGACATGGTAACAAACAAACAAAACCCTTCAGAATAATGTAAATGCCTAGATGAACATATTCTCACACTATGTTGTTAGGCCCTGTCAGCAATGAGGGATCTTCTCTACAGGACACATGGAGAATGGAGGTTACATGCAGGTGCTGGGTACCAGCCTCCTACAGCTTCTGTCCGACTGGCAGGAGGGATTCAGAGGCAGCTACCAGAGTGGTAAGTTGGTCTTATTAGGAAGACTGAATATCATTTGCGGAAACTGAAAGAATTCACTTGGATTTATTTCTATTTCTGCATTTCAGTTCATTTTGCATTCCAGACATAGCATCATTTTGCATTTTCCAAAACAGCAGCAATTGGTACTGATAGCCCCTGAGGCACCTAGAAAGGTAAAAAAGATGGACATGTTAAAGAAAACAGGCAATGGTTTCCTTTTATTTCATCCTGTAAACACATTTGCAGTCTAGTTATAACAACAAAGCAAGAAATTTCATATAATCAGTTCCTTAAAAGGATGAAAGACCATACCAGGTGTGATTCTGCATCCTTCCTTTGCAATCAGTTTAGTGCCATGGGAAATTCACTTCCAAACCCCATTTTTTTCATGGTGAACATAGAAACTTTTCATAGAGTTTCTGCCAAGGCCTCTGCCACTGCTGCTAACATAATTTCATTGCTTGCAGCATCTTGGGCTGCTACAGATTCCTCTGCCATCTAGCACCTGAGAGCCCTGCTAGCAATTTCACTATGACTGAGCACCACTTCAGCTATCTTCACTTGCTATCTATCATGTAAAAAGCTCTGCCAAGCAAGGCTCAGCACCATCTTAGGTATGGCCAGCCGTGTGACTGGCATGCAGCTGATGTTTATCACTTTTTTTTAATGTGAAAAAGTAATTGCAACGCTTTTTTTTTTTTTTCTTTTTGCATTACAATGGCTTTATGCTAAGTCAGCTGAGTCAAGTATTTCTTTACTTTCTTTCAAAGAGAATTTAACTCACTTTTAAAGGAAGTTAACATGGTTACCCAGGACAACCTTTTGCAAATTTTTTAGTTATAGTTCATGAATATACTCATTTCCTTTGAGAAGATATAAGCCTAAACCACAGTGCATGGACATGAGTCAATAAAAGAAGCAATTCTTGTAAGCTTTTGTGCATGCATTTAGTTTCTTAAAAGTAGGCTATGACAGCAACATTGCATGATACACTGTCATATGAAATCACGTACTGCTACATAATACTGGTATGTAATGTTGGATCAGTGAGAAAAGTAGTAAAACAAGTTTAAATGGACTTTGTATTTTTTAAGCTCCAGAATGTCTATAAAAGTATCACTGAGATTTCAGTTGTAAGTAAAAATTAAAACAGAAGCTCACCTTTTTTTTTTTTTTTATAAACTCACATTTTCAAACCAAAGATGAAGGTTTGTCTGGAACTTTGAAATTTGAACACTTGTGCAAAAATAAGAAAAGCGGGGAAGGAGTGAGACAAACCTCACAATTTTTCACACCTGTCTTTTGCAACTGTTCCTGTTTCTGTATGCAGGTCTTCAGGCAGCTTGAATACCATAAATATTGTAAGTTTTGGTGGTGGTGGCATAAAATTATAAATTTCTGGGTTAATATTTGCCCTGTGACACTGCTGTGATTGCACTAGCTATATAAGAATGAAAATGTGAAGTGTAAAAGAAAAAAACCAAAAACCAAAAACCAAAAACCAAACAGAAAAATAAAAATAGAAGAAAAAAAAAATTCTCATCCTAAAATAGTGCCAATGAAGGCACTACCACCTTCCACAGGCTGCTGAAGCTGATATAGGGCAGAGCAATCAGAGAAATGCTTGGGTACAGTAAGTGGAAAGCAGAGCAGCTGCACTGTGTTTTACCTCTTTGAAACTTTTAACAGGAAGCAACCCTAACGTGAGGCAGGGAACTGGTCCTTCAGATGCTGGAAGGCTATCAGCGTTGTCAGCACTCAGCACTTTGCAGGAGGCACCCACAACTCCTCCAGGCTGGCAGCTAAATGTGCTTTTCGGAAACAAATAGCCACAAAAAGCATGTCCCTTCTGCCCTGTGCCTCCTCTTTCACATCACTGGACCCAAATCATATGGTGCAATATCAACACTGTTTCACATACAGTGCTCCTGTCTGACACAGCCTCTGCAGCTCCAGATTTTCTTGGCTTGCTTTCCCCAGTGCTGGCCCATAGCAGATGACCGCAGCTTCTGCTAAGCCTCCCCTTCTCCTAGGGTGGATTTCCAGTGCAGCCAGAAAAGCAGCTCAGCATTGGGCCAGTCCCCCTCCTAATACACTTCAGGTACTTAAAAAAATTGCACAGCAGGAAGGGTGAAGGAATCTCTTTGCCACACATACAGCAACAGTATTAATAATACCGAGCCACAGCCTAGTGACAGAAAAACATTTATACACACATGCGAAATCCAGGACAGCAAAGTGAATTTATAAGCACCCCAAAGGCCAAAATATACAGGCTGCTGTAGCTGTATTTACGTGAGCACAAACCTTGCCTCATGCAAACGCACATGTGCACAGACACCCGTACACACACAGCTTGCACATACAAAGAACTCTTTTTTTTCTTCTTTTCTTGATATGCATGTTGTGGAAAATGTGTGTCTCTGCGGGTCTGGTGACATGCAAATGTTTATGTGGGTGTTAAAAAAAAAATGGAGAAGGTGTGAGGCATGTATTCGGAGAGCCAGAAAGCCACACACAGGCTTCTATTTATAGCACCCTCGTGGTGAAATAGAGAAACCGAACTGCAGCTTCTACCTGCTGTTCCCAACTGAAGTTTGACAAGAGCGGATAAAACCTTTCAGGGTCTCTTTGTAGTTTTAACTGACAACCAAAAGTGATGAGTTAGCTGTTTCCTTTGCGACCCTCTTAAGCAGGTGAAGAAGTCAACTGCTGCGCGAGAGGAGTGGAACAAGCTGACGCTGCCTCAGTGCCTGGAAGTGCACACTGCAGAGCTCGGGTTGAAAAATAGAAACAACAGTTGGTCTGAGCACAGTGGTCAGAGTGTGCCTCTCCACCTGGATTCCTGGCCCCAGGTGAAGACTTTGTGATCCAGGCACCTTGGAGTATATGGGCATTTCCATTTCTTTCTTGGTCCATCTGTCAGAAAGAGAAAAATAGAAATCTGGGGTCCTGGTATCAGACTTCAGATCTGAGGTTATGGTTCAAACCCACTGATGATTTCTTATACTAATAATAGAATGACTGCAGGTTTTTTCTCCTGTTGTTCTTCGATGGATTCTTCTAAAATGCGATCAAATTGATATTAATTGATATTCTCTTATTTTTGTGATCCTGCTGCTACTACTAAACACAGTGTCCATTACTGCAGCAGTCACTCATTGCTTTCCTGAGGGGACTAATCCAAATATTTTCCTCTTTGAAGCCAAGATATTCAATAGATCAGAGGCTGGGGTGAGTAGGCATCTCACCACCCAACACTTTTCACTACAAAGGCTGGTCTTTGCAGTCCTTGGTAGTAGCCACTGTTCTGACTTGTGCACTGGTAGAGGACATTTCCTCTTGCTCAGCTCGTCTGAGCTTCGTGACACCATGCAATCCTCCACATCACACCACTTGTGTGCAAATCGTGGATTGCTCCACAGGGATTTGGGAGCTTTCTTTCTTTCTTTCTCTTCCTTTCTTCCTTCCTTTCTTTTCCTTCTTTCTTTCTTCTTTTCTTATACTGAAGGTGGGTCTGGTACTCAGAAAATGACAGGGTAAGGAGCAGAACATCTCAGTATTCAGCTATTATGATACTATTATATACTGCCTTTTGGCTGGAGTTTGGTGTAGCAATGGTGGAACAACTTAAAGCTAAGCGTTTCCCCCCTCACTTCCCCCATTTTCTTAATTTTATAAAATGTAAAGAAAGCAAGAGGATGGAAATATTGTGTGAGTAGTTACATCACATGTATTTCTCAAAAAAAAAATTGTTGAATTAATAAATGCAACTTTAAAAAAAACATTAAAATCTTTATTTAAGAGTTCTGATATGAAATTTGTGCCAATGTGGTTTTAAAAAGTAACATCTAAAAAGTGGAGGAAAAAATACACCTGTATTCTTTGAATTAAGTTAGTATTTTTGAACTAATCTTGGAACTCTATTGACTCACCAAAAATACTGAATATTTTAATTTTGTGTTGATCTGAATTGAATATTTTAGAAATTCAAGGGAACCAACAAATTAGTCAGTCCTAGGATAATAATCAGTGAGTTTTGCCTGTTTGTGTCTCATCTGAAATTGCTGGCAAAGCAATTATTTTGAATTTCTGTTTCATTCTAAAATTTCTTTATTTCAGTCATTCAATACATAAAACTTTTTTGACTGGACAAACTATTCACATGGCACATTGCTCTTGACTGGAACAGGGATGATCAACCTTGAAAGCTTTCGATATCACTCTATCTCTATTTTCAGAAACACGCATGTTAAAAAGCAGTAGTCCTCTTGTGTGGACAAAGACATAAAATAAACACATATACTAGTATGGGCAGTGGCTATGGATATAGAAATATAAGCTGCGCTGACATAAGGCACTTTCATAATAATATACCTGCAACTCTGCAAGGACCACAATCCCTAATTGAAGCTATGAGATCAATATTACAATTGTTAGAGATCAAATCTGGACCTGGCCTCGTGCTGCAAGCATTAATAAATTCACTACCAATAAATTTCTGCATTTGCTTTGGTGACTGTGCCTTAGTATTCACTTAAATTTGCTTATTTTCTTCCTGGTCAATAAATAACTTTGATAGATGGCAATGAGGAGAGATCGCAAGAGAGTGACAAATGCTGCTGAGATGGATTCCTTTCAAGCAGTAACTAATAAAACACCAACTTTTGGAGAACAGTTTTGATTATATTTGACTGCTTTTACTTCTGCCATTGTGTTGCTTTTCTTGTGGCAAAAGGAGAAAAAGTGCCCCTCTAGAAAACAAACAAGCAAACAAACAAACAAAAAACAGAAAACAAAACAAAACAAAAAAAACAAACCACAAACCCAGAACCTTCTTTAAACACATAGGTCCTACACTGAAGATAAAGCTCAGCAGTCAAAAATTCCTCTATTAGAGAGGAAATAATGAAGACCTACTGCACTCACACACACAGACCAAAAGTCCCTGTGAAAATCTTGGGTTTTGTACTCACCTAAAGGATAACATGGGCAAGCGACTCTAGCCCCTAAGGCATGTCAAAGCACTGCTGTAGGTGTGGGTGTAACACAGGAGGACACTGATTTGCACGGTACTTCAGGGATGAGTCTCGTTGGGTAATCTGCTCCACTCTGATGGCATGACAGGCCTTGCTCAAGGTCTTTGCCCCAGAAAGCTTTCCCAGGAGGGAACAAAATGGGGAAACTATTGCCCAGGGTCATAAAACAGGCCAGTGCTGGAAAATCTGCTTTTCTTGTTCTTTCTACTGGACCATGCTGCCTTTGAGGGAGACGCTGTGAAGACTTGTTGAGTCCTGGGGTTTTTAGGCACATTTCTGTATTTGTTATTTTAGCATAGTTATGAAGTTTTAGGTCAGGCACTACACAACTCTTTGTTCTCAGCCTAAGGTAAGGTGCTGCTAGGTTTTCCGAGGATTTGAGACTTGCGTTACGTAAAACATGTTAAAGCACAGCCAAGCCACTTCAGCTGGCTAATCGGGGCAAAAATACAGGGAGGAGAGGTCCTTCAGTGTTGCCCCAACGCTAACGCAGAAAGGTCATGGTGGGGTGGAGTGAGGTGGGTTTCAGGGATGAAGAACTGAACTCAGCAAATTCACTCCAGTCAAAATAAAATGCTTTATTATAATTTTACCTCAGGATAACTCAGACACCTCACTCATTCTGAGGTTAAGAAAAAAAAACCCCAAACCTAGCTTTTTTTAGCAGTGAAGGCAAGCCCTAACTGTAGATCTAGCTTAGGGGCTCACGTCCACTGGGGATATTTGGTAGAGCAGCACTGCTAATTAGCTAAATGCTTTAGAAAATAATCACAGATATTCCTTCAGAGCGTCCCCATTTATTCTTTTTCCAAACTAAATTAATCTTAGTGTAAATCAGCGAGGATTTGGCTAGTGTATTGAGGGAGAGGGGAAGGCATCAGTTATTGAAGCAAACTGACATTAATTAAGAGCACATCTTCTAGAGGTACACTCACATGGAGGTCTGTGCTCTAAAAGAGGAGCAAGGAGGATTCATCGGAAACAGCAGCTTGTCTATAATCTTCAGGTGCAGCATTTGGACTTTTTTTTTCCAATACAAAAAGCAACCCCCCCCCCTCCCCCCCAGCCACCATCCCCCAGCTTGTACTAGATTGAACCAAGCCCAAGCGAAAGCTGGGGCTGGCAAAGTTCCAGCCGAGTGCAGAGGGTATGCTCAAAGCAGGAAGCTGTGGCAAAGCTGAGTCGCTAAAAAGCTACTGGAGCTAATATATTGTGGTCATGGGGATAGGCAGCAGCATCTGAGTAGCGATGGGAAGACTCAAAAGCGCCTTCAAAACAGGCTTGAAAAGTACTGCTGATCTTTGCACTTTGACTGGGCTTTTGTGCTTACGGTTACGCTTGAAACATTTAGGCCGCACGTTGTGTGGTGACGGCCTGGTGCAGTGCATACGGTCTATCCCTACGCACGGCGTGTGCCTCGCAGATGCCTCGTTTGCTGCCCGTGCACCTAAATGCAGAGGTATACGCTTTGAAGGTGAAAGGGATGCGTAGGAGCAGAGAATTGGGTTCATCTGGCAGCATTTGTGACGGCATCTGGGGCAAAGCAGCTTGTAAACACTTGCCGGGGAATAGCTGCCTCTTTCTGTGGCGGTGTGAAAAGCCAGGCCCACGCTCGTGGATTGACTAATTCTTTATGGGACAGAAAAAAAAAAGTTGCTGGCTGTGAAGCTAATAAAAAACACCAGGTGGTCAACATATCATGGAGGCCATTGTTCTGGGAGATTGTTCCATTCATTAATATGAACTGCGCTGATGAGAACAGGATGTACAACGTTACCACATGAGATAGGGAGCAAGGAGATGGAAGGGGTGAGGTAAGATGTCCTTTTCCTTCTCTGGTCACCCTTGGGAGAGGAGTGGGAGTGGCCATCTTGCAGACCTGAAGAACTGCTTCAAGTAGGGATAAAGGGAGGACTTCCACCGCTTTCTCAGGAGAGAGAGGTACTTGCTGCCAAAAAGCCACAGTAGCTGCTACCAAAAGCCATAGAAAGCTGCAGGCAGAACATGCAAAGGGAGGGACAAGCTCCTGTCCCCATACCGGAGCTGTGCTTTCTACCCCTGTGCCTGTAGGTGACTACCCCTGTAGATGCCTTTTTTGGGGGGGTACAGCTTTGGAGACTGTTTCTTGTGTTTCTCCGTTCCTGGAATAGCCTCAAGAAACCACCAGTGCAAGATAGAGACACAAATGTGATTTCTGTGGTCTCTACTGGGGGTCAGAAAACACACAAACATCCAAGACACAGCTTGTCCTGCTTGTCTCCTTCATACTGACCTGTGCCCCCTGGACAAGCCAAGCAGGAATTACTGAGAACCCACATGCTGTATTTGCTGCATTTTTGAGTCCTTTCATCTGTTCCCTGCTCTCAGGTGGAGGAAACTGTGAGTATGTGTCAACTGGGTTAGCAGAACAGTGTCAAAACCCACTCTCAGGTCGTGCTCACTGCTTGCCTCTCATCTGGGTTATAAACCGAAGGCCTAACCTCTCCAGCCGTAAAGAAGGATCTGGCTGGACCAGGACAGCGCTGAGGGTGCTCAGAAAAGTGGCTAAAGTTGGACAAGAAGGTGGGGAGCAAACAGGCCACCTCAGGGCTCTGTGAAGGGTGACACTTGGGTCTGCTTTCTGTCCTAGTGTAGGCCCAAGGAAGCTGGGATGAAAGAGAGGTAGGTAGAGGAAGAAGTCACCGGCAGCTCCAAGCTGGCTCCTTTCTAGGTAGCATAGGTACTTTGTGCCAAATCTGTAGCCATCAAGGTGGCCAAGGAGGGTGCAGAGATGAAGCTGATATGCTCAGGATTGTGCTTACATCCTAGCACAGAAGAAGCTTTGTATCAGCAGCAGGCTGCAAAGCACACTACCTGGCTCCAAATATCGTCTATGCCCTATCTGTACTGTGGGATCACATTCAGGCTTGCACTCAGCACCATGCTCAGATGGTAGGTGGGTGGGGAAACGAAGAAATGAAAAGCAAAAAATTTTCTTTCTTTTTCCTAGAGAGTATGCTCTATAGCTTACCCTAGAAGCAAAGTTAAAGAGAAAAAAAAAAATAATAATAATTTATGTTGGCCTGGGCTGTGGTTTGGAAAGAGAAAAGGAGAAAAGAAACAAAACAAAAACACTGGCCCACAAAGAAGAGAAAACAGGAAAGGAAAAGAACAAAACATCCTGTACACAGCAGCCAGTCAGTTGAGGAGGGAGGGTCTCTGTCATCTGCATTCTTCTCCTGAAGTGGGCACAGGCAACCTTGATCAAGTCTGTGTGGCTCAAACCTTCCCTTCCTTTTCTCAGGCTTTCTGTTCACCCCATCATGTAATGTCTCTTGTTTAGCTCCGAGCTGGATCAGAAGGACCAAAGATGGCTTCAGACCTTCCTTGCTCTTTAGAGATGTTTTTGTCAGGTGTGGCATCTGTAGTCTGTATTTTTCCTGGCACCTTTCTTGGAATCATTAGCAGGGAGCCCACTAGACACAGATGGACATAAACTCAGCCTGCCATCCTCCTAGGTGTGGGACAAGCTCTGACCCTGAGACTGTGACATGCAGTTAGCACTGTATTAGGACCGAGCTAATAAAATTGATAGCCTGAACTGACCTGGAGCTGCCTCAGAGCCCAGGAAGAGAAATTCAGATCTATCTGCACCCGCCTGAGCAAAAATGCCACTTGTTCTTCATCATAACATCTAACCTGAGAATGAAACTGGTGTGGAGACCTTTTGGGTGTTGTCTCAGCTCAAGAAGGAGCCAGCATGAAGGGTGGGGTGACTAGGATGGGTTGCAGGGGAGGTTGAACCCCTTGTTGTTTGTTCTGAGGTGAAGGGTGAACACAATGCACAGGTTCTGCTCATACAGCATCCTTCAGGAGCTTGAAAGATGGGTGTAAGCAGTAGCTTTGAGTGTATGTGTGGGGAAACTCTCCTTTAAGAGATCCTTTACTAAGCCGAGTTAAACACTAATCTGGTTCCAGTCTTCTGGTCATCATTTGTGTGGTCTTGCTGAAGTGGATGTGATTTCCTCCAGAGCCTGTAAATGTCACTTTTTAATCAGTTCCAGAATCCCTGTCTCCTCCTCCAAGCAGGCTATGAGCATGAATCTATCAATAAGCTGCTGGAGCTAATCTCCTCCCCTCCCTTTCCTCCTAAAGAGAATAAAATTAGTTTTTGAAATAGGAACAGAACATTTCCAATGAGTGGAGAGTATGGTCTTGTATCCGGGAAGTCGGGTGCTCAAGTTCTGCCCCATCACAGACAGAAGGAGAGGATGCACATGCACAGTTCATGTATCAGGAAGGGGAAACCCGAGTGAATTCCCCAAAAGCTGATACTCCTTAATAGCATGGTCCTTGCGGTTAGCTAAACTGGTGTGACAGTGCACACAGCTTCTTCTTAGACAAATGCTCTGAGCTTGAAGGCCACCTACAAGGCGTGGTGGTACATTTAGCTTCTCCCATGCATTTGCCTTGGTTCTCTCCCTAAAAATACTCCAGGAGACTTTTTTTTTTTTTTTTCCCTGCTGCTTTTTCTGTTGAAATTCAGCTCATAAGTCACATTTGAGAGGCCTTATAATTAGTGATAGAGCCCAGAAGAAAAACTGTGAGGGCCTACTGTAAGACTGAAGTTCTCTCTCCTGAAAGGTTAGGGGAAACATATTCAAGAGGGCTTCAAGAGGGCTTAGGGTTGGCAGATGTAGTTTGAGCTAGCTGTCCCATGTCTCCAGAGACCTTAAACTTGGAGAATTTTTCTGACACAGGGGCAAGGAAATGCCTTGGCATAGATATTCTTTCCAAAGATGTATTGGTTATTTAGGTGCTTTAAGAGACATTGCTTTCATATAATATCATTTAATGTAACTCCCTTCTATCCTCTGTCCTCTCATATCCACCCACTGCCATCCCATCCCTTCTCTTTTCAATCTTGTTTATTTTAGAGCACAAAGCTACTTAGAATTATTTATTTTTGGATCAGTTACTGGTTCACTTAGCGACTAACTCATTTCGTCACTCCATGCCTCAATTTACCTATACATTTAGAAGGATTAATAGTACCTGCTTTTCAGGGCTGTTAGCAGCCTAAATTAATTAATGCTTATAATGCTTATAAAGAGATTTGAGATCCTTGGTTACTGGAGGCTAGGGTGCTGTGAAGTTTGTTTTTTTTTTTTTTTTTTCTGGTGTGTGTGTGCAACTTTGCATTACAAAAGTACAGGAAACCTTGCAATTACCTGGAGAGTCTATTATTCTCAGGACTTAGTTTATAAGTTCAGATACAAGTGTTTTGTCCGCATATTTTTTCCCTTATGTTTCAATCGGAGTTAATGTCTTGATCTCTGTTATTGAGAAATATTGTATATGGGAAACGTGGCAATGAATAGCACAGTGTGCATAACAGAGCTGTACAGTGTTAGCTGGTGCTTTTAAAAAGCCAATATCAACTTCTTCTAAGGTGACTGTATTCTGTTGTGATTACAGTAAAATATGTAGCTGAAAAGCCAAAAAGTTAGACACACCATTCGAATTTCTGACAGCACTGCGCATTCACTGGGATCATTTTTTTGGCATTGTCGAGATTGCTCTGAGTCTATCAGAAAGAGTGAAAGGACAGCAAACCAGGTGAATGCACAAAGGGAGTGTCTCTAAATGAATCCTGAATTCAATTTGCAATTATTTAATATTTACTGAGTAATCTACCAAATGATAGTGCCAGTGACCACAATCTGCTGCTGACACCACATTGCTATGTAAATATGACATACAGAAGGGGTGTATTTGGACTTGAATAGCTGCACACAGACAGGTCATCAGTTTGCCTGTGACAAAAGTAGCTCCACTGAAATTATTAGCTAATACTTATTCCATTGCCTCTTCTTTTATGAATAGTCTTTGGCTGGCTTGTGTAGTGCAGAAAATGCAGTTAAGCAGAAAATAAGCAGGTGGAATACCCCTCCCAATGAAGTTATTAGTAGTTTTGCCTTAGATGTCAATGGGAATAGGCTTTCACCCCCAGTCTTGTTGCTACTGGACTGATGTCCATATCATAAATTCAACATCGTTAGTGCCATGTTTAGGAATATTATAGTGGAACAGCCAAGCAGAGTGGCAAAGCAGTTGAAATATCAACAAGGTGTAGCAGAAAGAGAAGTGGGGTTTTTGCCTAATCCAAGGGCAGTTACATACACTTGTCTCCTTACACCATGTAGAAGAGCTGCAGAGTGTGAGATGAACCAGTTGTTGACAGCAGCTGGGGACCAATGGCCCTGTCCTCAGCCTTGTCTATGGGAATGGTGGGATTTACTTCTACAGTGGCCACCTGAGAGTCTCCGCTGATGGAAGAATTGATGAGTTTTCTGATTGCATGCATCCAGCATTACAAAAGACAGTAGCCAGGATACGGCCTAAAACAAGGCCTCCCTTTGACAGGAACATTTTCTGGACTTAGCCTGTTACCTGCTGCCCTTTTTCATCTTAGCCAACTACAATAATTATCCAGATGACATATATAGGGAGGTCACGAATTATTAACAATTAACCCAGCTCTCCAGCTCTGGAGTCACTGCCAAATATTTGTTGGTTCGTGGAGGAAGTCTAAGTGAGTAAACCATACTGAGTGACAATAGCTCTGCTTCCCAGCCAGACTGAACAGCTCGTAATGTAACTCAAACATTTCCTCTTTCCAAGCCTTCTTATAAAAGAGAAGACAAGGAAAGGGCAAAAGGGACATTTAGAGGAACTCAGAACTGGAAAAACAACCACTGATGTAATGTACTTTCTAAACTAAACATAAGGCATGCACTGTTATAGCCATTTAAATAATGATTAAAAAGAAAAGCAAAACAGACACATAACTTTGCCTGCTTAGTCCTGAACACTGAAAGAAAAAAGTGTGAGCCATTCCATGTTGGATGTCTAGGGAATATTTGCCTCACATTACATGTTTTCTGAGTCATCTCTACATCCAGTGGAGAGAAACACCAAAAAGTTGAGAAGTAAAATGAGATACAGGACACAGAACTGTGCACGGGAACCAAAGTACACAAGGCGGAGGAACAACAGAAATATCACAGACCTCTGGTGACCATATGATGTGGTTCTACAAGGCCATGCTGAGATGATGTCTTCAATGTGCAAATACACATTAAATGGGTTGGGCTTTGGAAAGAGCTTAGAATTTGAATTAATTGAGGATTAATTTACAGCCCCATTTCACAGAAGGATAACTAAAGTATGGAGAGATGAAAGTCTCTTTGCTGCCTTTTCTGTGTCTAATCTGGCCTGTTTACTGACAGAACTGACAACAGCAAAGTTAAGTAGATGCATTGGTGTTGTCAGGATCGGGACCTATACGACTTGCCCAAAATCACAGAGGAAGTGTGTAGGAATAATACCCTGATGTCTCGAGTCCCGCATCACTGTCTGAACCACAAAACCATCCTTCCTGTCTCTGCATAAAGATAGAGCTGAGAGAAGTGATTTTATGTACACATGCAGATAAACAGAGTGCCTTATAAGGAGTACAGGCATACTAAGGTGAAAGTTTCATTAGAAATCACATTAATTCAGTAAATCTCAGACTGAATTTTGTTGTATAAAGGAATCTAGTTTCTACACATCCCTCCACCAAATTTCTTCCATTTCAGGCATCACAACAAGACTTTGTTATACGAGGTTTCTGACCACAATTTATGGAATGAAAGAAAAAATCATATGAATCTGAGCTGGAACAAAGCCATAGAGCTTGATTTCATAATGCAAATCATTACAACTTTGGTGCATCTGGTATGAGTCACTGATCTATTTCATTGAATTTCTTTGTATGTGAAGTGAATCTTTTTCTGTGGGAGGGTCCAAAGCCGAAACGATGAGAAACTGTTCCTCCTTCTGTTCTGAGTGCTCAGGTTCAATATGAACAATGACAACCTTGATCAAGTTACCCAGCAGACTTTGGCTAAAGTAATTAGACCAATTCTATATTAAACTATAGCAATTCTATATTAAACAGCTGGGCTATACTTTTGAATATCTTTAATAAAGATCTGTATTAAATTGGTAGACAACAAGTTCAAAGCATATAAATGGAAGTGGTTCCTCTTTCACCATGTCACTGGACAGTGAAATTACTTGCTGCTGTAAATTCTCTGGATACTAAGATGTTTGCATGGATCAGGTAAGCAACTGCTTTTCATTCAAAAACCCGTGAAAGAAAAGATCATCTGAGACTGTGGATTGCAGGGATCCATTTCTGCCTCATGAAGTATCCGAGCCATGAGTTGCTTGGATGAGGAAAAGACTTCTGGGGAAAGGTCACTTCTAGCCCTGTTCTTTCATGCTTTGTTAATCTTACCCAAAGGGATGGGACAGACACCAGAGTAAGAGTATGTAAATACATGCTCCTCTGATTCCCCAGACAAGCCAGGTTTTTATGTGTTTGGAATGAGCCCCCTGAGGAACTGAGCCCCATCTCTAGGTGGGGAAAGCAGAAGACTGTTAGTGAACTCCACTAAGTTAGTGAAAGCTGAGTCCAGTGAAAGTAAAGAGAAACCAGTGAGGAGGGTGGGCCATTCTGTCATCTAAAAGACAGACTAAACATTTTATTTAATATATATTTAATATCTGGTTGCATAGGCTTAATCTTTGTTCAGTTGGCTGCCCAGGGAGGTTGTTGAGTCTCCTTCTCAAGGCCCGTCTGGACGCCTACCTGGGCAACCTGCTCTAGGGAAACTGCTTTGGCAGGGGGGTTGGACCTGATGATCTCTGGAGGTCCCTTCCAACCTCTGCAATACTGTGATTCTGTGATTCTGCGATAGAAATTGATTCATCATTTCCTAAGGCAGAACTCCAAAATGAGTGGGGTCAATCATCCACTGTTTTCACTTCTTGACTTGAATAGAAGCCATCATAAATAATTTATTTGGGGTATTTATGGCAGGATTCAGTTAAAGGCTGAATTTTTAGAAGTCTACCGTGTGAAGTATGTGCTTAATCTCTCTTAAGAGGCAATGGAGATGTAGTAAAGACATTCTGTGGAGCCTGGAGAGCTGTTTCATAACAGTACACAGATTTGACCAGCTGCGTACCTCTAGGCATGCAGATTAGCTGATGTTTATTGCTGTCTAAGCTATCCTAGCAGGTCTTGCCTCACATCCAGTGGATACTCTAGGAGGATGTAGGTACCATGCCATACCTTCCATGTGGAAATATTTAATACATTGGATCATCTCAGATGGCATTAGATTTCTACGTTTAGTCAACTGAATCACATTGCTGCTCTCCATTTAGTATAGTAGGACTGTATTCACATGCACTTCAATTCAGTTACTCCCAAATGGTGTCTAGTAGTCTTTGAAGTGTCATACGGCATTTTTTGTTTGCTTGTTTTTTGAGCACATCTCCTGAAGGGCATAGATTTCTCATAGGTTCTGTGTCATTCCTACTGGATGTATGGATGGCTTGGATAGCCTACAACTTCTAAAATGGTAATGGACATCAATGTGTTAGCAATTGAATTAAGCCCATAATTCATGCCTAAACTCCTACACACAGGCAATTAAATTTGGATTTCGGTGTCTGTAGCTGCATCCCATTTCTATTTTCTGGATGATCAAATGGAGGTAAGATGTGTTATACCAAAAATGATCATGGAAAATTCTACCTTCAGAACAGAAAGAACACAACAGCTGCTGGGAGCACTCAGTACGATCAGTAAAGAGTTCTTTCTTTTTATCTCTTCTCCTCAGTATTTCTTCCTCCAAAAGATTTGCTTGATGGCAGGTGTAGAGCTCCTGTGCTGAATGAGAAGCACTTGTTCACAAAGCACCCCCTCCAAAATTAGTAATAAATGTCTCATTTCACAAGTAATAGTTTTTACTTTTAGAAACACATAAACCACAGAAGTGTTTTGCTTTATTTATTTATTTATTTATTTAAAAATATAATTTAGGATTTCATAACAGTGGAAAAAAAGATTATTAAATTTGTAAAACAATAAAAAAAAACAAAACAGCTGCTACTTTACTCTCTTACTATAAAGCTGTTACTTTAGCTTTCAGTACAGTAAACGGAAAGTGGCTTTTAATCACTGGTTGGCCATTAGTTTGACAGAGCCTCTCCATCACAAACCACAAGTTACTCTTACACATGGAAGCAATTTTGATTTTTCTCAGGGAGAAAAAAAAAACTGCTGTTTCCAAAGATCTTTGACAGTTAGGATGGCTTAGCTCAAAGCTTCTCAGTTAGGGAGCATTGACATAGACAGGCACAAATGGATGAAGCTCATTTTGCCTACACTCCAAGCTGGTTGGATGTAGGCCAGCTCTGAACTGGAAGCCAGAAATCATGTTAGGATGGAGCTTTGCCCAAGCTAATAAGATCCTCTGACGGCATATGCTGAAAAGCAAGGAGTATTAGTTTGGGCAATACATCATTTTCATGTAATTACAAAGCTTCCACCTACTTCAGCTCAATGGGATTCCTGGTCCTGTGTACTCATGTCCAGGTGCCTTCAGATTCACTAAAGATGGCCTCGAAGAAGAAAGGAGCACATTAGAATTAGCCCAAAGCCCACCGAGAACTTGTGCTGAAATATTAAATGTTGGGCAAGGCCCCTGGTCAAGGGGGCTTAGACTGTTCTCTCCTTAAAAAAATATACAGGCTAGGACTTAGGGAAACATCAGTCTAGAGATCCCTATCTAGCAGATTGTACTTTTTCAGCTCTTGACTAGAACAAGGCTGCAGCAGGCTAGCTAGTCATCAGGGCAGTCTACCTGTGTATGGCAGGTGCATCACATACAGAGATAATGCTGGCATTTACCATGTGGACATAACAGGTGACAGCTCAAGGCTCGTTTGCTCATCTCCATTGAATGATAACCCAATACAAAGCCCACAAAGACTTCAACAAGCGTAACACTCTTGAAGCATAGATCTGACCGAGAATGCCATGTGGCCTTCTACACGGAAGTGTTTGCTTAAACATGTTCACCTTCATGCTTTGTTCATGCATTACAAGGTAGGATGTGAAATTGTTTCTTTTCTTTTACTTCTCTTTGCACATTTGAAGGCTTCAGCGCTGCAGAAACTGAAGTCCAGCTATGTGAGTAACCCTTCCGAGCTTATCAAATACTCTTACTCTGCCTGCTGTTCAACTTGGCTCACAAGCTGGGTCTTTGCAAGTTTAATGGAAAATGTTTGAAGCTGCATATCACTTTTTAATAATGCAGATAATGCAACGACTGAAGGAAAGCATGAAAGATTGCACACATGAGGTCTTTTTTTCTCTCCAAACATTGATCAAATCAAAATGAGCTTGAAATGAAAATGCCCTTTTGATGGTAATTGTGGTCCTGAGTTCACAGTTAAGTAGCAGGGCATCAACAGGCAATATTAAAGAACACAGTTCTTCCTAAACTGGTGTGAATTGATAGTAAAGCTGGGGATGTCAAATGCATAACACTGATGTGAAACCAGCATGAGTGAGAGTAGAATTGAACCTCTCATGAATTATCATTACTCTGAATTTCTCTGATTCCTGGAAGGTTTATGGCAAAGACTTCACAATATTTTAACTCTGCGTTTTCGTATGTGTGTGTTTAACGTCCTGTCTATCTGAATACTGCATAACCACAGTGTGTTCCCCAGGGGCATCCCTCCTACATATACACAAAGTTCTGCTTAATGTTTCACTTGGATTTATTTGAATCTTTTATTATTACAGGACTGTATGAATACTTGCATTAAAAACACTTGTCCAGTAATTTCACAAAAAAAAAAAAATATATATATATATATTTTTTTCAATATGACTTCATCACGCGGAAGCATTGGCACATGGGATCACTGTGTATACAATTCTTTGCTGCAGAGGTTCTGAAAGAAAAACTGAAGTTTTGTCTACCCACAAGATTTTTAATAGTCTAATTAAACATGTATAAAAACAAGTGTTTTTAGGTCCTACATGAACAGTTAAAACTTTCAAACAGCTTGTATTGGTTAAAGTTGTTTGTGAAAAAAGTCTGAAATATCTTTTCTGGCTGGTTTTCTGGCTCTATATGGACTGGTTTTCTGAATGGAAATCAAGAGAGCTTCTTGAAAAAAACCCTAGCAGGATAAGAAGGTTTAAAGCATTTCACAAATAGTGCTCAGCACCTCACAAAATAAAACCTTTCTTTTTTTCCTCCAGCATGGCACAGAAAATATAACTACACTAATTCTCAGGTCACTATGGATTATCTCAGGAAGATCTTTGTGGCTGCTCTGAAGTTCATAATTTTAATTGAACGAATTTAGATCATTTCAGTTACTCTACATAGGTAAGACCTATATGTATGGAAACCTTCTGCTGGACCTCTTGAATGCTCCTGGGAGACCCTATGATAAATGTTGAGAGTTTCCATCAATATTAACATAACTGTTGACAGGTCAAGACAGGCTACTTTGTATAGGAGGCACTGATTTGGATCCTTGCTCCTGCTATAGGACCTCTTTGCCTACCACAGACAGCACAGGGCTGTATTTTTTCCACTGCTATGAGACCTAGGGACTATACACATCTGCCTGGGTAGCTGGCTGACTGCCTCTGGGGTTTAGGGTCCTGGGGAGGGCAGGAGAGCTGCAAAACAGCCTGGGAATTTGTTAAATGAATTGGCAAGTTTGAAGGGTTTTACTAGCAATCTGTGTTTCTCTCATGTAGTATTTTGTCCTAGTTATTGTTTTTTTTTTTTTTTTTTTTTTTAATAAAGTCTAGTTTCATAAGAAAAGAAGAATTATTCAATTTCTTCGTTAGTGAGCCAGTCATTTATTAACCCACTAATTTAAATTAAGCTGGGGAAAATGAGGAGGGAGGAGGAACAATAGCTTGAAGATAAGACTTTCCCACAAAATCTGAGGAGAGAGTGTGCCAAATCAGTGCCCTCACTGAGACATCACCCCAAAGACAAAAGCATCAGCCTAAAGTCTACAATGATATTAGATACTGAAGAACTCACATAAAAAGTAGTAGTAGGAAATCAGGCCAACATGTTTTTTAAATTTTGCTGGCTTAGAAATTGAAATATTCTTAGTCACAAAGAGAGTTCATGAAGGGCAGTGCTTTTGCATCACTTCTAGCACCTGTTTTTGTTCATTACTGTAGAGAAAAACAATGGTTTTGCCACAATCTCTTGCCAACATGAAGTCTTACTTTAAAGTGACCTCCCTTTGCCCAGGTAAAAATTTTAGGTTACACTAAAACCAGATCTCTCTATAATAAACAGACATTAGAGAAGTTTTCTCTAATTGCAGGATTAGAGAAGCTCTTTTTAATTCCAGGCACTTCAGGATGATTTATCCCATCCTATATGAAATAGTTGAAATACATAGGCTAACTTTTTAGGGGTGCCATGTCCTCCACTAAGTATAAAGAGAACCTGTGCTGCTAGCTCATCTGGAAAAACAAACAAACAAACAAACAAACAAACAAAAAAACAGCAAATAAGAAGAAGCACATAGTGGTTAATTCAAGCCCAATGGCTCTTTCTCCCCAGGACACTGTGAAAAACCCTAACAGGAGGTGACCTGGACCATGCACCATCCCCTTCACCTGTGCCACCATGGTAGGTGGGACAGCTAAATCAAGCATCAGTATTCACTGGGCTTTTTTGTTTGGGACTGGGCAGAGTCCCAGAGTCCCGGGAACAATCAGCTGTTCTTGTCAAGCCTAGTCATGATAAGATCCCAGGGAGAAGTTTCACTTGGAGGCAGAGGGAACCTGAAGTGCATTTTGCAAAAGCAGTTTTCCGCTCCAAGCTCCAGGTCTCCGCTCAGCCCGTCATTGGATTTCCCAGCTGCTCTACTAAAAATAAATTGATGAAAATGAAAACTTTCTCTTGGCAGGGATTTTGACAAGTGTCTAATGTAGACCTGTCCTGACGCAGTCAATGAGTAATAATATCGGCACAGCCAGCTATGGGAGAGGTTTATATTTTTCCTTTTTCTCTTTCCTTAGGAACAGGGAGGGCTGCACTGTAGCACATTATTTACAGTACAACATGATTCAATTGCCAGAGGGGGGGAAAAAATCAACCCATTGTTCAAGGACTATACATGGATCGAACATTAATAAGTAAATTTCCCTGCTTGAAAAACGTAACCCCTCCTCTTTCCCTTTGGCACAGCTTCATCTGGAAGCTTTACTTTTGAAACTTGGTTTCAAAAGGGAGATCAAAATCCTTGCTCAGGTCAGACACAAATGAAGGTCATCTTTGTTGCATCCCAGAGAAAGGATTTTTATGCCTTCTGGAGTAGGATTTTCAATTATATATATATTATATATATATACATATATATATATATATATATATATATGGGGATTTGTTACAGTTGTAAAGAAAGCTGCAATAGTAATTGAAGCACAACTGAGCTATACCAGCTCAGGATCTTGCATATGTATTTTAAAAGTCCCTTTGACTAATTTTTAAAAGCAACAGGTGTAAACCAAAAAGAACAAGACCAGCTGCAGCTGCAGTGGGGGTAGGAGCATGCTCAGCCTCACACCTGCTATCATGTCCTGTGTCAAGAGCTCTGGGAGCTGCAGCAAGCTGCAGTCCCTACTGACGACTGAGACACACAGTTCAGCAGGCTTGGATAGTCATCCTTAAAAAGCTGTAAAAAAGCCGAAAACAGAAAATTATAAATACAAAAGTAACCTTAAAAGCCTGGAAAATATTTAACAAACCTCTCAATTCTCATCTTGTGAGAACATGCGTCAGCATGCACTGAGGACAGACAAAATGAGATCTCTTCTGTAATTCTGAAACTCCTTTGAAGGATGAGGAAAGTGTCAGAAAACTTTTGTTATAAAGCTTTCAAAATCAAATTATGACTTACCTGTAGTATAATTCATTGTATTAAGTAGTATAAAAGCTGAGTAATTAGTTGGAAGTAAATATTTTTTTCTATCAGTTTATAGAGAGCGAGTGTGCCAAAATGAGTGAAACATCATATGGAAATGAAGAATATATTGCTGAAGTATAGGGTGTTGAGCCTGGCTGTGAATCCCAGAGAGTGCTGCTAACGTACCTATCTAGAACTACCCAGGTCCTGCAGTAATAGCTCACTTGGTACAGCATGTTGTACTTACTGAATATTTGCAAAAAAAAAGATGTGCAAATGACTGCATGTAGCAAGCATTTCTTGTTTACATAGCCACTAATGAACATTTCCAGATTTATTTTTCTTAGAGTGTTCTTTTCTCTAACTGAATTACAAGTGCAAAAACAAGATTGTGGTCATATCATGTTTAAACAGGCAAAGTTTCAAACATGAAGCCACATCTATTATTTAGCACCATCTTCTAAAAACATTAAAAGATACCCTTTTGAACTTTGTGGTTATTTTTGTCAAAAGGCAAAACTTCTTCAGGTTGTATTCTACTCTGAAAGTTGGGTGTAAGTAACAGTTACACGGCTGTGTGTGTGGCACAGTGTACAGCTTGTTTATCTTACAGCTCAGTGCCAGTGGAAATGGCAATGGCATTCTCTTTCCTTCTCTCCCTTTGCTTCCTTCCTCACACCCCAGGACACCATCAAATAATCTACCCCCTACGCCTACTGAAACTCGCTGGAACCTTTGCTGAGCTACTGCTGATCTGGTACAGGCAGAAAAACATTCAAATTTCTTGACATGTTAATTTTCTGCCAGTTCAGAAAGGGATCTGAGGTGCAGCAGTGGTGGAAGGACCTAGGTAGAAGTGAAAGAGGAGGAAGGGAGAAGGAGTGAGACCACCTCAGATACAGCTCTTAAATTACTTCAGCTGTATCATCCACCTGAATATGATGTGTAGCTATGCAGAGGTTTGACTGACTCAATTTTCTCTGTACTCATGGTAGAAATAAATTAAATAAAAACTGCACTTAAAATATAGGTTGAGAGGTTATGCTGTTTGCATCTTTAGGCACTTAAAAACTTTTGTCAATCTGGCTGGATTCGATTAACTTTAATTTTAGACTCATGTTCGACCTTAAGTAGGAGTGTAGTCTCCCAGAGTCCAATGAATCTGCTAATCTGCTTCCATTTTAATGCATACTTATGTTCTTTGCTCAGAATGGGTAGAGGAAAGGACTTGATAAAAAATTAATAAACACAGATTAGCTGCATACACCAATTCTTTTCTGTGTTGTATCAGCAGCCTTGGCTCACCATCTTCCTATCCATTATCAGATGAAGTTTTCTCTGGACTATGAGATACATGTGAATTCAGAGAGGGAACCTGAAGGTTGTTAAAAGGCCCAAAAGGAGCTTTAGGGACTTAAAAGTATTCTGAATACTTAGTTTTCAAGATATATCCCAAGTAGATATAAAGTTAGCAAAGTCACTCTCCTTACCTGTAAGGGCAAGAGTTCAGTTGATAGAAATTTGAGCTGAAAATTGTGCAAGAGTAGAACGATCAGAGTCAGTAGTCAGTATTATTGTACCATGGCAGATTCCAAATCATGAATATTATTTTTTTACTCTCTTCCACTAGTAAAAAATTAAAAAAAATAAATCTGCATAGTCAAATTTCTTAAATGATGTTTAGCATAAATGGAATTGACAATGTCTTTTGAATTCATTGATTTGTCTTGTCTATTTTGATGTATAATCTAATCCTGGACTAAAGTAGGAATGTTTTAAATACAGTGACAATATCTGATGCAAGAAATGTTCATCATAACAATATATTTAGATTTTATTGTAATTAATTTTTGGAAAACATTGATGAGATGAAATCACAATTTTCTGTAAGAATAATGTTGATCATTCCAACTGAAACATTTGGCTTGAATTGTCTCTGACTTGCACTTATCTAATTTAGGAGTGGTGCCAGAAAGCCACCTGGGATAAAGTCTTGAAACTCTTAATTGTACCTATTGTTATTGATTGGCTGTTAGTCTTCCAAGAGTGGCAGGAGAAATCTTGATCAAGGAGCAATTATTTCTTGACTTAATTTCTAAACTGATGGCTTTTTCACCATCCAGTGTCTTTCAAAAGTCTTTCTGCTTGTTTAAATAGATTTTAATGCTCCTCCATCCAGAGTTGTGAATGATAGAAGGAAGAAATGGCTGCAGTTTCCAAGAATGTTATCACCTGTTTTTCATGACCATGTGTTTTTTTATTTACTGAATGTCTCATGTGGTCCGTAATAGACACTTGAGTAGGAATACTGTAGGTATATCTGTTTTGGGAAAAGGCACTGGAGAGAGATCCACAAGGTCTGAATTCAATTCTCTATACCCAGACTGACTTCTGGAGTCATGCAGTCGCACCTAGAAAGCTGAAAGAGCAATTGGAAGCTTTGTTAGCTTTGTAAATATGTACAGATGAACTTCTATACTGCCTTCCCCAACTCCACCCCGTGGCAGAAAAGAAATTCTCCTTCTTCCTCTCTTTTATTTATATTACTTTTTATTTATTTATTTTTAATTTTTTATTTTTTTATTATTATTATTTTCTTTTTACATCTTTCTCTGCTTACACATGTGTCTAGTACAGAGTATTTTAAGCTGTCTAGTCGTTAATCCATACAAATACTAGAAGTAAGAAAACATTAGGATTTGTTTCCTTTGGCCAACTGTACTAGCACACATAGAATGACCAGTTGTCAAGACTCCAATGTTATCCCTCACTGGCCAAGCCCAGAAGGGAAGATATTAATATTAATTTCATATTAATTTCAATATTACTTTCAATATTAATATATTAATATTAATTTCATCTGGCAGAAGCATCTGAGGCATTTGTATTGATTGGGTTTATGTGGAAGGTTTTGGTAGTGGGGGGCGGCAGGGGTGGCCATTGTGAGAAGAGTCCAGACACTGCCCCATGTGAGATAAGGGCCACTTCCAGCTGGCTCCAAAGGGACCTGTCTCTGACCAGAGCCGAGCCAGTGAGTGACACTGGTTGGGCTTCTGTGAGAGCAGATTTAAGAAAGGGAGAAAAAAACTCCTACACAACAGTAGCTGGGAGAGAGGAGTGAGACCCAGCCTTGCAGCCCCCAAGGTGAGTGCGGCAGGAGGTGCTCCAGGCATGCCGCAGCAGTTCCCCTGCGGCCTGTGGAGAGGCCCCTAGTGGAGCAGGCTGTCGCCCTGCAGCCCATGGTCCCACATGGAGCAGATCTCCACGCTGCAGCCTGTGGAGGAGCCCCCGGTGGAGCAGGTGGATGTGGCCTGGAGGAGGCTGCGGCCCATGGAGAGCCCCTGCAGGAGCAGGCCCCGGGCCGGAGCTGCAGCCCGTGGAGAGGAGCCCACGCAGGAGCAGGGGGTCTGGGGGGAGCTGCCACCTGTGGGGGACCCGTGCTGGAGCAGTTTGCTCCTGGGGGATGGACCCTGTGGTACAGAGCCGTGTGGGAGCAGTTCTTGAAGAGCTGCTGCCTGTGGGCAGCCCCCTCAGGCTCAGTTCAGGAAGGATGGCATCCCATGGGAGGGACCCCACGTGGAGCAGGGGTAGAGAGGGGCTGTGGAGGAGCGATAGAGACAAAGCATCAGGGAGTGACCGAAGCCCCCATTCCCTGTTTCCCTGTGCTGCTCGGGGGGGAGGACATAGAAGAGGGTGGATGGGGGGAAGGTATTTCTCATTGGCTTTTAGTTTCTCATTGCTCTAATCTGTTAGTAATAGGCAATAAATTAATTAAATCTGCCTATGCTGAGCCTGTTTTGCCCATGACAATAATTATCTCCCTGTCCTTATCTCAACCCTTGAACCCTTTTCATCATATTTTCTTCCCCTTTCCCTTTGGGGAGGGGGAGTGAGAGAGCGGTTGTGGGAGAGCTCATCTGCCCAGCTGGATAAAAACACCACAGCATTCCAGCTTTAACAATGAGGATCACCTCAATGTAAAGAAAACAGCCAGATTCCATCCTCTGCAAGACAGAAAACCTAAGTACTTTATTTTGGAGACTTTCTGGGATTGCACGTATCCATCCAGAAACTGAGGTAGAGCATACAAAAACCAACCAACTAAACAAAACCAAAACCAACCAACCAACCAAACAAACAAAAAACCAAACCCAAAACAAGACAATAACAATGAAGGTTAATCCAAGTTCCTTCTCAGTGACTATTTTCTGGAGTGATTGATACATAAACCACTTTTACTGAGCACTAAGATTAGCATTTCTGTGAGGCCACTGGTGGGATGGTAGATTTCATGATTTTGCTGTTGTCTACTCAGAAAGAGATGGACTGAGCAGCACCATTCTGGTGAAACTCTTTTACCACATTTCATAGGTATTTCATGACAGATCTGTAACTTCATGTTTTAAAAAAGAACTCCCTTCAAATGCAATAGAAAAAAAAAAGAAAAAAAAAAAGTAAAACCAAAATTTGATCGAATACCTGTGTCTTGTTACACATCAAATGCTCCCATTTTTTTCTGTCCCTTTTGAATTCCTTACTACCACTACTAAATAGAAAGTTCAAGGTATTCACTTTGCCTTCTGCACCCCTTACCCCCTCTCTCCTCAGCACCAGCCCTTTTTTAATGAAGTTTGTCCAAGGGGTTGAACTCTCAGAACTAGCACATCTGCACCAGCTTCACGAAGACAAGCAGCCATATGGGGGAGAAAGATCCAATGAGAAATTCCCTATAAATATGAGCTCAACCTTATAAGATAACAGAGAATTCACATGCTGTAAGAGATATTTAACAAACATCCAAGCCATGCCAAAAGCCTTGATCAGACCCTGTACCTCTCGAGGTGTCAATCAACCAGTAAAGCACAATTTTCATCTTCCTGCCTCTATTCAGTTGAATAATAGCTGAATAATATTTCATGAAGAAATAGGACCTGGTCTATGCCAATGCCTGAGCCTGGTAAGTCTGGAAAGGAGATGTTAGTATCAGTAGTCATCTTGATCTGACTGGGACAGATTTGGAATGTTGACACCAGGCTCATGCTCAGATAAAAGCTCTCAGGCTGTTTTTCCATAGATTCAAGCAAAAATACTTTGATCAGTTCACAGAATGAAAGGTTTTATATGGAAGCTCAGAATGAAGGAGAACTAAATATTTGGACATTTATTTATTTTTTTGGGGAAAAATCTCTTTGGTCAGTACTGGATATTCCTACTCACCATGACAGTCAGCTAGGGCTCTCCACACGTGGGTGAGTGAGCCTTACTGGGTGAGGTGTGCCAAATGAACAGCAGACCAGGGTCCTACCTATGGCAGGATATACTGTTGACATTTTAATACCTCTGTGGGATTCAAGTGCCTGACTACATGTTTACACAAAGCTCTTATTTTGTGTACAACTTCACAAAGCCATATGACACATGAAGTGCATGGGGCGGTACTCCCTTCCTCTTCTCCTGTCAAATAGTGTAGTTTGCACTTCCTCTGGATATGTAAGCCACATGGCCGTGATCCCGGTGAACAAAATCTGAACGAGCAGCACTGTTGAGTGTCCAGGTATGCCAGGTATGAAACACCTGGCCAGTGTCACATTGCTGTGGAATGGTGATTTTGGGTTGAAAGAAAGAGAGCTGCATCTGCCTAAGGAGGATCAGAAAGAGATGTTAACAGTACAGTACATGGGAGACTTTGGGAAATTACATTTGCAGACAATTAAAGGTCACATTGTTTAGCTAAGTCATAATCCATCACTGTGAACAAGGCATTGATTACTGCTGTGGACTACATTCATTTTTAATTCCATTAGTGGAATAAATGACAGTTTCTGTATTTGCCTCTTCTCTTGATACATAGCAATGAGAATGGTAAATTACCTCAGGATTCAAAGAAACTGAACAGATAAGCTTCTTTCCATGCTCTTTGGAATAAAAAAAATCAAAACCAAACCAACAACAACAACAAACCAAACCAAACAAAAACTTTTCCTAGTCTTAGCTAGCCAGTAAACATTCTGGCAATCTCCTGAAATGACACATTAATGGACTAGACCAGGGTTACAATTATCTGATTATCTGAGGAACATTTACTGAAGTGTAACTGCACAAGCCAAATTGCAGTTTCCCCATCAGTCCTTCTGTGTCTGATTTGGTGGAAAAAACTTTGAGCTGCTGCATTAGGTTTTCTCTGACTTGTATTCTAGGAATAAAAATTGTTCTTAAATTCTTGGATGTTGGGCATGAAATCCAAGCTCCTGGACTGCAGCAAAGGAAACTTGCGAAAAGCCTTTTGCAGTTCAGTTGTGCTAATGCTGCTATTTGGGAGAGCCTGAAATCATTCAGGTTTACGGAGAAAAACACAATTTGTTGCTTTTCTACATCTTGTTCACTGTTTATTAAACAGTACTCCTGTTCTCCCCTCCAATCTCCAAGTTAATTGAAAAGTTGGGGCAAAAGTGGGAATGAGTCTTTGGTAAAATAATTTGTTAATTTCTATTTACCCCCTGATGTAGGAACAGCAGTTTTAGCTGGCCAAGGTAAATGAAATTAATTCCACACTAACTGATGTAAAGCTAATTGCTCAGAGATTGACAACAGAGAGCTGGACAACTGCTCCATGGAGACACCATGTTTTGTGCTGACCAAAGCTGTCTTATTAGTTCTGCAAGCTTTCCTGCAATCTCCTGCTCTGTACTACAAGCTCCTTGGGTTTTAGGGCAGTGGGAGGCACACTGCTACTTTCAGTTGGGTGTTGCAGTAGTCTGTAAGAAATGAATCACTGAGTATTTAGGTGGTAGCTGCCTAGCAGGATCTGTAGGTGGGTTCAAGTGCTCTCTTGACTCCCAGTAGCAGCTAAATGCCCAAAGGACTTTTTAAAAATCCATTAGTGCCTAGTGGCACATTTAGTTGCCTGAAGACCTCAATAAATCTTTTTGTAAATGAGAAGAAAATGATAATCATAATTGTTAACATTTGCAAAATGCTCTGTGACCAATAGGTGTATCAACTATTATTAGCCCAAAGGCAGAGCTACTCTTATCACTGCCACCAATATCTAGGCTGGTTTTACTTGGCAGGATTTAAACCTAACGGTTCTTATCATAAAAAGAGAAAGAAAGTGTCATCAGAACTGATTGAACTATATATTGGCTACGTTATGTTGTAATGGCTGTCAAAGATAAACACTGGGGTAGCTTATCTTGCTTCCTAATCATCTTCAGGTGTAATGTTGTCATTCATTTTGCTAACTCTCTCTTTGTATTTAAACCCAGGGGAGACCACAAACTGAAAAATACGCATTCAGTCTATTTCTGCTTTCTATTGGTCTGTTTGTGGGAATAATCGTTTCAAACTCAGTGACCACAAATGAGCTTATGTTTATACAAAACTTCCTGAGAAAGTACGAAGGGGACCTGCCACCCTTCGCTGATGGGTTAACAAAGTCTCTTGCTGCACACCCTGTGTTGGGTCTGCTCTTGCATAAGCCTGAGCTGCCCTTGCTTTTTCCAGATTTCTGCACATCTGTGGGAGCTTGTCTTGTAGCTTTGCTTTATCTTAATCTCCTTGGGCACCTAAATGAGGTCCTCCCTGTCTCTTCCTTGTGTAGATAAGGAGAGACTCCTCTGGTTGTTACAGAAGGAAGTAATGTCCTCTAATCTACCAACAGGAAGGGAGGGAGAAGAAGCTATTCCAGCTCTGCTGCATCGGTGGTCACTGGCTCTGAAGAACATGCTGAACCTGAAAAGAGGACAGCAAAATGGCTGGGTTAAAAACAAACAAGGAAGCGTCCCCATCTTCTTCTACAGCAAAGATTTTTTTTTTTTAATTTTTTTTTCCCAAAGCATTGCTCCTTCTAGATACTTTCTAACTCCATCCTAAGTGTTTGAAAGCAACTCTCACTAAAGTTTATCCTAATAATAAACCGTGACGGAAGGAAGTAATCTTAGTATTCTCATTTCATAAATGGGGAACTGAGACTCAAAAGGGGGGTGTATTTCATCTAATTTTATGCACTTCAGCGTTTGGTCTAAGCAAGTTGCTTGGGTTCCTTCAGTAGTCAATGGAAGAAGGTAGTCAATTCCAGATAGTAAATATTCCACTTTTTCTTAGCCATGTATTTTAGCAGTGGGAGAGTTTCCCTGTGCTTAAAACTCAGCAGAAGGCTAGGTGAGGTAGAGTAGCACTTTGGTTTTCTGACTGTGTGGGTGTCCTCAGCGTTTGCCTAAGATATTCTACTAGGATCAAGGCCCTCACAAAATGCCATTTTAGCTGCTTTGCTTTGAAAACCCAGCTGGTGTCACATTATCCTCCTTGCCTAATAGCCCACTGGTTTGAACAGTCATTTAGGAAGTGAAAGCTCTCAGTTCAGCCCTGAGAGAGCCTCGCTTTATCCCTCCTAGAAATGTGACCTAGATACATTACAGCTCTACTGAGTAGAGACATGCTACCAAATTAATCACAGACAAATTTGAGAGTGGTGGCAGAGACCTTGGGTGATAGGGATAATTGTGGGTCACTCCTGAATTAGGGTATACAGGAGAGAAGCTGTGTGTCTCCAAGCTGAGTGCTCACAACTGCTTCCAGAGAGGAGGCAGGTACCATGGAGAGAGAAGGCCACTGGAGGCAGTTATTAATGGCAGGGTTTATCTCAGCCAGTTCTGCTGCCCTGGAAAGCCTGGATAAGCATTGGGGTTCTTAAAGCTTTCAGACTGCTTGATACAGTGCTCTCCCAGTACTGTGTGTTTGGGGATTATTTTTCTTCTTAAAAAGAAACACAACAACACACACACACAAAACCCCACAAACAAACAAACAAACAAAAAAATCAACAAAACACCTCAGCCAATTTCCTAGTCAGGTTTGGATTGTTAAATCAACTGTTGGAATTTCATACAGATTGGAAATATGATTTTCAGTCTTCCCTAAATGGAAATTGGCTTCCTCTCTCACTGAGTTTGATTTCTAAGGAACAAGCACACAATTACACAATTTCTGATCCTACAGAGGGAAGGGAAGGGATAACTGAGAAAATGGCAGCCACTTGTGTTAATTTAGCATCTTGGGATGAGGAAAAGAAAAGAGGAAGAAAAGAAAAGAGGAAGGAAAGAGTGGAAAAAAGTGAAGAAAAAGGAAAATGAAAAGAAAAGGAATCTTTAGTTATTGAATGGAAGGTCACATAAAGAAAAGAATTGTAACTGGACTGATAACCGTGTCCCTTAAATTAATACTGAATAATTGGAAATGGTAATTTGCAAGTGACATTTCCTGCATGGTTAACCATGATATAGGCTTTATTGTTGTATTGTTAAAAATGAATAAGTTGCTGCACAACTGCTAATAGCATTTGTAGCTATTGAAGATAAGGCAACAGTAAGGAGTAATCAAACCACATTCTGTCAAGTATAAAATGACTATGTAAAATGACATCTGTAAATCAAAGCTTAATTAGCCTGATGTAATTTACAATAACTGGCCAGCCCAAGTGTTCCTCAGGTGAGCTGCCCTGATAGAGCAGCTGATGGCACAATCAGATGGACCATTTTAGCTGTAGCTGAGCCATGAGGCTATTGCTTCTCACACCTTTGGTGACTGTCATTTATTCTTACCCTCATTCTGCCCAAACTATTTGGGTTTAAAAGGCCTGTGCACATGGTGTGGGACTCACCCTTTGAGTTGGGTGCTGTAGATGTGGAGTGAGCATGGAAGAGAGCCACTGAAAGGATTGGAGAGTTGGGAAAAATGCCTGACAGTGTAAGAAATGAAAAACTCGATTTATTTAGCCTGTCAGAAAGGAGACTGAGAAATGCTTTGATTAAACAGTATAACAGAGAAAATGCAAGATACAAAAGGGTAGTTTAATCTGTCAGAAAGAAGATAACAAAAATCATGGAAGTGAAAGTTAGACATGTTCATCTTAGAAATAAAGAACATATCTTTTTAACAATGAGGCTGATTAAGAAACTACAGAAAGGAGCAGTGGAGTTTCCATTTCCTGATGCATGCTTCTTAATTTAAATTGAGTCACCTTCCAGGGAGAAATATGCTAGTTGAACACAAATTACAGGACTAGATACAGGCCTAACTGGATGAGATAGAACAGGAAGTCATATCAGATAATTTTTAGTAATAGCCTTAAAATGTAAGTATTAAAAACACAGTCCTGTGGTTACTACTTAAAACAGTACTACAGAGGCTCGTTTAAGTCTTCTTCATCTCATCTCATCTCATCTCATCTCATCTCATCATTCATTGCAATGTAATTTAGGATAAAAATATATGATTCCAGTAGGTAATTCATGTTTCTCACCTCTATTTTACTGGTATACGATTGGAAGTCTTGTTATTATTATTGTCATTAAGGCTTAAGCATATATTTAATGTTCACTTTAGTATTTTTTGAACGTGTAGCCTTATTCATTGTAGTGTAAGACGAACTGAATCATTAAAGTGCAACAGACTAATTTTCAGTGCTTCTGTACCTTATGTGATGATGATCTTAATTCATGCAAACCAAGCAACACTGGGCCTGGCAGGTGTCTGGAAGGGAGACCTCCAATGCAAATGTATATTGTTGAAATTAGCTTCTGTTGAAGCTACTCAAGTACCCACTAAAGGTGTGTTGCATTTAAAAAGAGAGAAAGCTAACAAAAAGATAGGAAGACAGTAATATAATAGGTGCAGTTGGAACCAATATAGGAAGTAAGAGTGAAATGAATGAAAGCATGCAAGTAAACATGTGAGGTATGAATCAGATTTCAAATAAACATATAATATAGGTGCATCTATACAAAAATGCCTCAGTCCTTCTGATTTTTCCATCTTCTAAATATTGCAGAAACTATTTTGTCTGTATATACTGAATTCAAACTTTGAAAATGACTTCTGCTGAGCCATATATGGTTCAAAAAAATCCCTGAATTTTTCCAGAATTATCCAGAAAGGTCTCCATCCTTTACCATTAGCCACATGCTATGTAACCAGGCTGAGGCAGGAAAGATACATTTGAAATAGCTCTATGATCATGATTGTATTATCAGTATGCAAATAGTCTGGGGAGCTACTTGTTACCAAATATTGCTGGGCTGAAGGTCTAACAAGATTATAAAATAAATAGCCTGTCATAAACAAAGCAAAAGGAGGCTTTGTGGATTTAGTTTCCCAGGCCTATTCTCTAACGTGTTATGAAGTGCAAGTTTTGATCAAATCTTTGTCATTTGTGCCTTTATGAAATTTTTCTTCTCTGCTGCCTTTCTGGCATCATTTATTTACTAGTGACTCTTCTACTTCCAGGCTCCTCTTACAATTAAACTTTTCCAAACTTAATATTTTTGTATCTCTTCTTCTCTGTCTCTTCTGCCTGAAATTGGCCTACAGACTCAGAAGTTCTCACTGTGGAATGGATAGAGAGACGCTAAGGCACAGACAGTGTCATCTCATGTACTTCTACCCCTAAGGAAACCAGACTAAAAAAGGGTTGGCTATTTATACAGATAGCAGGGATGCAAGGATAACAATACAAACCATAATTAAAGACAATAAAACTATTGGAAAGCATATTAAACCTTGTACTTCAGAGCTTAAGCTAAATTCTAGCTGCTAGAAAGGATTATAGCTCTATATTACAGCAAATAATTGATTTTCTGGGTCACTTCACATTCACTACCAAAAAAGAAAAAAGCACCATTTTATATTTCTTCTCATCGTTTTTTTTTTTTTTTTTTCCGGTCTGACCAGAATGATTTGACAAAAGTAAATGGAGTTTCCCAATATCATTTGGTGAGCCTAAACTTGTTCCTCTGCATAGTAAAAAAAAAAACAAAAAACAGCAACAAAAAAAAACACATAGAATTATTTATTCTGTCTTTCAACAAAAGAGGAAGTTTGTGTGGGGAAGCAAGGTGGGACTCACAGAATATTTCACTGATGGCTGCTTTGAAGCTTTTCATTTCTTCTTCATCTTCTGGTTGGGATTTGGATGGAGAGGGACACTGGGCTTGATGAATTGGGGTCTGGCCCAGGTTGACAATGTCCATGGACCATGTATAGGAGACCACCCCCCGGCGGCCTTCCTTATCAATAATAACTAACAGCTTGTTTGATTGAGGTGTGACTGTTTTTCTCCACTGATCGTAGGAGGAATGAGTGTCTGACAGCTGGTGGAGGTGGTCTAAATTGCTCTTCAGTCTCTTGACCTTACACTCAAGAGACAAGATATTTAAATGAGGTCCTTATAGTGGGCAGTGTGAACACAACATTATCCATCTACAAGCTGAGGTAAATTGCTCTAGAGTTATTCTTGCTGGAGGGAAAATTTCTGCTGCAGATGTGACAACTCTTTGGCAGTCCAGCAGAACATCCTTTCTGTGATTTCTTCAGCCACCTGGCCTGGTGGCTGAAGAAATGAGTGAAGCCAATGTAGAGCCATGCAGAAATCCCGAGGTGAGCACCAATCTGTGCTGTCAGCTATGACCAACCAGGGAGAACTGGCAGTATCTTGCTCCAGTCAGGGTAATGCTCCTGCTTCTCAGCAAAGGTCCTTGACCTGTTCTTTCTGTGGAGGTGTTTTCTGAATCTTGCCTTTCTGTCGTGACTCCAGGGAGTGTGGCATGCCTTTGGTGCACAGTGCAGTGACAACCATGGAAAATGCATGTGGCCATGGAATTGTTCCTGTCTCATTGGTTGTACTCCAGCACGGTGTTTAGTTTTAGGTTCATGTCTTCTGCCTCCTTATCTGAGACAGCTTCTGCACAGCTGTGGGCCCCATAGCAAGCCCTCACTCAGGAAAGCTGGGTTGGGATGTCAAGGGACACAGGGAGAGCCACTAAATGCTATACCATCCTTTCTTTCTCACCATACCTTTCCCAGGGGGTTGCATTGAGTTTATGGGTAGGCTTATTCATGAAAAATAAAATTTATGTGTCTCTAGCACAAGGAGAATCAAATTCCAAAAAAAACAAGATAATATACACTTACACCGAGAACCACATCTAGTGGATTCAGGATTATTAAGTGGACGTTTCTCGATGTGCATTTCTATCTCACTTTTTCTACCCCTGAAAAACCCGCAAATTAAAAACAGCAAGGAAGACCTGAAAGGAACAGCCATTAAACAGCAAGAACAACAAACCAAGAGAGCTGTTGACGCAGTTTGCACTTCTTCAATTATCCCCTTAGCACATTTGCCACTAAAGACTCTAGCCGAGGATTTTGCAGCTCTAACCACGGCTGATTAAGGCACTGTCACCTCCACCCATCCTTTTCATGAAAGGCAAAGTCTGAACCTGAGTGTGTTTCATATACTTCACTTCCGTGCCCTAAATTTTTTGGGATGTGTTTGGACCCCAGTAGGTCAGTGGCTCATCAATACAGTAGGGGCAATAAACGTTCCTGGCTGTCCTGTGCTCCTATTCTGTTACAAACATACATTACTCTGAGAGCTGTTACTTAAGAAAAAGCATTAGCCATTTATTTTGCAGGAAAATAGATATGTAGGAATAAATATCGTTTGTCTATTTGGTGTAGTTCTGATAGCTTAGTCAGAAGTTACTACACTGAAGCTAATGTTCTACTCTCAAACAAGGAGGAAATAGGAAATGGCTTCTTTACTAGAAGCAAAGTTTTCTTAAAGACAAGGGAGAAGACACTCAGTAATCCCTGTAGATTACTTTCTTGGCATTAGTAATGCTGTATTGATTGATCCCAGCAGAAAATTTGGCCAACACTATGCCCAGATCATATTACAGCAAATACTGTTCAGAATGACTTCACATAAAACTGGAATATACCTGAGCAAAATAACCAAGAGGAACTGCTTGAAGCAGGTTGTGATTCTGACAATAACAAAATGATCTTATAAAACAGGAGTTCAGGGTGTGGTACCACAGGAACTCCACTGATACAGAGCCAAATCATGCTTTCTGCTGTGCTATGGCCTCTTGGCAGGGACATTGGAGAGGCATTTTGCTTCCTCATATTCCATTAATATAGATGCTCTGAATCTTCATTGTTAATCTATAATAATAATAAAATAATTAAAAGAAAACCAAACTCAAAGCTTGATTTTTTTGCTTTCTGTGGAGGGAGAGAGACAACATGAAGGTTGGTTTTCTACAGTTCTCAGTATTTGAAATCCAATGGGACCCTTCTGTACAAGAGCTTAATTTGGACTTGATAGGAACCTAGTTTACCAGTTTAAGTCACTGCTGGATAATACAGCTTGAAGCTGTTCCACAATAAAGCACTACATTCAGCTGTGAGCCTTATCGCTGGGACTCATCTGACCTTTCCCAGGTAAGCTGGAATTGCTTAACACTGTGGCTACCCCAAAACTAATAGAACCTTTCAGCATGGCTTAGGCTATCACTTCACTTCCCTGACATCAATTTCTAAAATAAAATAGAAGGCTAATTGGTAAATCAGGTGAGTATTTTTTCCTCCCCCCTGAGATATAATGGTCAAATACATTTTCAAATCTAAACTACCAACAATACAAAGGTGCAACTTAAATGCAGAAATAAAAGGGGAAGCTCAGCAAGAGGATGAAAGCTCAACTAGAATTTACTAGGCCAAATTTGTCACCATTGGTGGGGATGGTTATTAATCCCAGTCGCTAGGCTTAAGGTGGTGTGGTCAATTTTAATCACCATGGCTGAAAATTTCAGGGAAAAAATAGATGTGCAGGAAATCGAGTGTAATTTCCAGGTTTTCTGGCACCCCAAAGTCATTTTTGTCTCATCATATCATGCTACTGTACTGAAAAGCTTTTAGAGCGATGCAAAAGCACAAATGTGGACTAAAACATGAATTCTTCAGAAACTACCTGGCATGCAGTTCTGAGACTGAGCTTAGCCACTAATAAGATGCTCAGCATATTTTGCATTAGATTTTGAGATGTGTTGCAAAGCCAAGCCAGAAGAAACAACAGAAGCTAAGCAGCTGATCCAAGTGGGTCAAGGGCTGAACCATAAACATCGTTCATTAACAGGAAGGTTTTGGATAAGGAGCAGCAGGTGATGTGAATGATAGGTGTGAAAAAGGCTCTGCAAATTGTCAAAGGAAATTAAGAAAAAAAGGACAGTAAAGGAGAAAGAGTGAGTAAACCTAACTATATCAATGGATTTAAATCTTTACTGAATGTCTCAAAAGACAGGAGCTCAACCCAAACCATAGAGGAGTCATGGAGTGCAACGTTTCAACAGCCAGTCTATCTGAATATATGGGCATCATCAGGAAGGGTAAAGATAGGAGGGAAGCATGACAGTGTGAAGGGCTTTTATCCCTTTTGCACTCATTTTACAGCAGCTGGGACTATGAACATCAGCCATGAAACACAGTCCCATACTGCTGCTTTCTACACTAAACACAGATGAAAAAACGGAGAGTTCCTGCCACAAACCACTTCTAATCTCAGTATAAGGCACTAATATCCTCTAATCACCACCCACGGCATATGAGGTGGGGAACCTCCTGTCTATGTTAGACAAACGCACCCCTTGGCAGCTCCGGCAGTGCTTACTCAGTGTCCTTGTGACAACCAGTGGGAGCATTCCCATTTCAGGTACCTGTTGAAGCCACCTGATCATAGGAAAAAGGGGGAAGCCAGAGGCATCTAGGAACACTTTTGGTTGCTCAAGCAAGCAGCCCTCTGGCCTGGTCCCTGGCAGCACTGCCCATGACGCACTGTCGCTCCTGCACGTGGGGCTTCCTCCAGAGCTTGGCCAGTATACAGGAATCTGATGTTTAGAAAGACATTTTCCTGTCCATATAAATAATTCGACCACAATAGCCTGATTTCTGGCTCCGAGGCCTCATTTAAATGTTGGTCAGTTGAGTCCCACAATTAACATTTAATTAGTAAACTCATTACAAAGGCAGGAAGTCTCAGACTTTCCCTTCATTCTCTTTCAGGCCTCCGAAGGGAAGGACCAGGCTGGTCTTTGGCTTTAGATTCAGCAGACAGCCTTTTTTTTTTTTTTTTTTTTTTCCTCTCTCCTGATTTCCTTCCACCCCCCTCCTCTTCTAGAACACTTGCTTTCCCTGAAGCAGACAGGCATGACATGAATATGTTGAATGTTTGGCTGGAAATAACCTACTTAACATAGGTATTTCTGTCTAAATTTCACCCTTGGATGGCTTCCTCAGTGTTGCTGGGGGCTGAAGGAGTGGTGGTTTTCAGGGATGAGGTGGTGAGGACACTTGTCACCTGCATTCATAAACATTTGTTGTAGGGAAATAGCCTCCCAAAATGATTTTGTGTGTGATCTTGGAGGGTTAAGTCTATTGTCTATGACAGCCAGGAGAAAAGCAGGCTCTTTGACAACATGAAGGGCAAATGGTGAGGGTTATTATCAAGAGAAAGCACTAACACAGAGACTAGACTATGTCCATGGTACTAGAGACATGTGATAGGACTGGTACAGCAGCCTTTTTCCCAGCGTGGGAGAGAGTCTATGAATTCAAACGAGATTATCTGCTGGGATGTTGCTCATCAATCCATAGGATAGAGGACCCCTCCTTTGGCCACCCAGTTGCTTTTCATGAGATAATTTGGGAAATATGAATTACAAGTAGAGCTTGTTTTTAGACAATGCTGAAAAATCTGAACTTGCTGATCTGGAGTATGATAAGACAGACCATAGCATAAATGCTCTCCCAACACTTATGTTATTCTATGGTAATTTATTCACCTGATCATGCCCTGGAGTAGAGAGAAAAGCAAAGAACTCAGTGTAAAATATAATAATTGAAAAACAGGTTTCAAAAAATGCTTTTCTTTTCTCTCAGTATCAATTCTCCATTGCAGCACAAACTAGAATTTAAGTAGTGTGCGGTTGGCGTGGTATATTTTGCATTTTGTGATTTTGAGGAGAAATTCTTGAAGTAACTCGGTGATCTTGGAGGTCTCTTCCAACCTAGATGATTCTGTGATTCTGTAAACTCTGTATGGTTCATCAAATGGAAAGCTGTAGCTCTTAGTTATTCTACCAGTCATGCAACAGTTACATCCTTTGTAAAGAGGGATGGTGGGGAACACAAGATGCATGAGTTGTAAGGCTTGTTCAGTTGTCCCTCTTACTTACCTTGTCTGTCTTTTGTCAGAGTTGAGGAGAATGCAAACATTTATTCTTTCATAATTTTAATGTCTGAAATCATAATGATCCCTTCCACATTGTCTGGCCATCTAAACAGCAAATTGGTTTTGGTTTCATTGTTTTGTTCCATATGTCTCTAATTTATTGTTTTGTCAACAGTATAACAGTTTTCTCCCTGTGTTCACAGAATTGGAAGGAGATAGATGACTTGTAGTGATTTATGGGAGTGTTTAGCCCTGGTTTGTTTTGTTTTTGCACAAGTGCTAAAAAACATTTATTACCAGGCAAAGAACTTCTATGTGCTAGGACAAGGACTTGAAAAAGTCTTCTTCAGGGCCTTTCACAGGTCTCTGACTATGGACAAGTTAGCGAGGCCACAGTTTTTGTTAGGTATTTAGGTTAATATTTAGCAGATTTTTGCTGGAACATCCTGTGTCTTCTATATTTCTTTAGCAGAGACAGATAAGCTGCACTCCTTTATACAGGGCATTTACCCCTGTCTTCATCCACACCAATTCCACTCACTTCGTCAGATCATGGAGTGAGTAGAGCCACCACGTTAACTCCTTTTTTCATCTCTCCCACTGGTGCTTTGAAATTTACTGTCCTCTGATATCATGAGTAGTAGTTCTGGCAGTGACACAGAGGATGCAGAGACAAGAATAGGTGGATTTTACAGTCCCTTGCTACCTTGGGTGACCTCCTATGGACTAAATGTGGGAGTTATCTGACGAGAAGTGTTAATCTATAAAGTAGATAACCATGCTTGAGCAAATCACTTTGTATCCTTGCTAGTAAATGGAGAAAAATCAAACAGGGCCAGCAGAGACTAAGAGGTGATTCATATCCTTCCAAAGTGAAGAAATCATGTTTTTTTCTCTTGACTACACTGACTACACCTCTGACCATAATGACATCCTAGATGTTCATTTGTAGTAGATACCTACACTGTAGTCAGCTCAACTTCGGTGAGATGTGTTCATCCAACGTGTAACATGTCCAAATATATATAATTTTATTATTACTGTTGTACAATATTGTTGTAATTGCTGTGATCAAAAACAAAAAACAACAACAACAAAAAACATTAAATAGGCACTTCCTGACCAGGAGATTTTAAAGCTGAAAGGTCCGATGCAAAACAGGGGAAGTCCCAGTCACCTTTCTGGTAAGCATCACTGGAACTAAATGGCACTTTGACATTTACCAAGACAAAATATGAAAATGATTTTTTTCCTTTTTTTTTTTTTAAGATTTTATTTCAGAATTTCAGTATAATAGGCATCCTGTATCAGAGTGCTCTCAGTAAGTACTAAGCATCATCTTTCAATGTGGTGTGAAATAGAAGTTTGTCTGTATGCTGGTGGTTCAACAGACAGCTAATATAAGAGCTCAGCTCTCCAGACCCATGCTTCATTCATGGATCAGACTGTATCAGACCCCAGGGAAGGGACTCAGGTCGTATCAGCTTAATTCCGCTTCTTGAAGTCCTCATTTCTGTCTACTGACTGTAAAGAGTCTTGTATAGCTAGCTCAGATTTAGATACAAACATGAAATAAGACCAGACATATCCTGCACCTCAGCTAGGTGCCTGCATAGTCCAAAGCTTCCTGTAAGCATCTGTCTGAATTACTGTAGAAGCACTGACTGGAGATTCATATACATGCCACAAGACTGTCCCCAGATTTGTGTACATGTTCAGACCACAGTAGTGAATTTCAAAGAAAATAATATGAATGAACTCTGGAAGAATGATCTACCTTGTGGATGGTATCCTCAAGATACTTTGCCACTATGCCCTAAAGGTTAAAGCTCCTCCAAAACCTGTTTTCTTTCTATTTTTTTTTTCTGTTTTCTTGCTGCCAGAAATAAAGGAACCTTGGTGCAAACTGAGTAGCTAATAGCCTGAGTCAGTTGGTTTATTAAACACATGATTCTCTGAAAAAATAAATGACTGGCCTCATAACATATGCATTGCAAGAATAAGCATAAAGTCTTAGATGCATCAGCCCACTTCTTTCTCTCTCTTTTTTTTTTTTTTTTAAATTAAAATTAAAATCAGGAATAGAAATAAAACAGCTCAGAGTTCATGACCTGTTCAGGAATGCAATTAGCCCATAAAAATCATGACTGGGATTTGTTGCAAGGTAGAAACATGATTCCTTAAAAAAAAGAGTTGCCCCTTTGCAAAGTACCAAATGTTGGAGAAGAACAAAATAAGGGAGAGATGAACGGTTTTTATTTTAACCCCACTTCCCTCCCTCTTCAACCAGAAAGAGTTGTAAAAGAAAAGACCCATCACCTCCTGTAGTCAAGTTTCACGGCAAACAAGAAGTCCTGAGCAACTCCGTGATTACTTTTATCTCTGTAAGACTAATCCCATGATAAACCTCTTGTTTCCTATACTTGATGTACCACTATTTTACTAGTCGTGAATGCATCAGGCACATTGTGGATGGCTCGCGAGGAACAAACAGAACCTGACAGTTTCCTTCCTTAAAGTAAACAGAAATGGTGCTTAGACACAGTTCAAAGAGTTTAGCACTCCCAGAGTGGCTATTATTACCCTTTAGGTGGGCAAGGAGACCCAGTTTTTCATTCTGGTAATGGCACCTTTTTTATTTTTCTCCCTTCCCATTATTTTACTGGCAGTTAAATGACTACATAATTACCAAGCCTGCTTTTTTTTACAGTCTTCTACTTCCACTTTTCCATGCAAGGTGATCTATCCATTTATGCCACTGCTTGTTTACTTCCACCTTCTTTTCTGAGAAAAAGTCATGCCCTTCAGATTTCTCAGAAAGTATTTTAGCACTGCTTCCCTCTGTACTCAGAGCTGCACAGCACTGGTCTGTTACCAACAGCTGGAGAGATCATATTTTAATAATAATATTACAGTGACCTCTATGAGGCCTTTGCTCCAAAGATTTCTGAGGCTTAACAGTTATCAGTGATGTTGGGCAAATCTGCCTACGTATTCCCCTTGAGGCTTTTACTCATTAATAGTTACAAATTCTATGGTACCTACAATGGAAATAAGCTTTTTAAGAGACCTTAAGTGCCCTTGTCTACACAGAGTTCATAAAATATGCTCTGAAATAGAGTGTAAATTAAAATATATTTGCTGTTTTGAATTAAACCCTTATTTGGAAACTCATTCATCAGTAACGCCTATGTTCATCCTATGTGAGTGTAAGAATCTGCCCATAGTGTCTAGGACCTTTACATGAGGATGGGTGTAAGGGGTTTTTTTTCCTCTATCATTAAATATCTGATTAATATATTGGAAGAAATCCAGCGGAGCGTCACTAAAATGGCTTGTACTAGAATGTATAGCATAACAGGGGAGGCCGAGAGTCCTGGGTTTACTCAATTTCAAGAAGAGAAAACTCAAGACTCAAGATGGCTTATCTTAAGTGTACTTAGTACTTAGGTACTGCAGCTACCTTGTGGGGGCATGTAGGGGAGACAGAGCCAGATCCTTCTCAGAGGTGCAGAGCAAAAGGACTAAAACAACAGACACAGGAAAACTCTAATAAAAGTATTAGGATTTTTTTTTCCACCTTGGGGGTGGTCAAACAGTAGAAGAAAGGCCCACAGAGGCTGTGAAATCTCCACCCTCGGAAATACTCAGTCAGACGAGGCACTGAACAATTTAATATAAATTCGGATGGTTCTGCTATGAGTGAAGGACTGGAGTAAATGATCTCCAGACGTTTTTTTCAAACCCGAATCACAATTGTATGGTTTAATGACAATAGGAAGTTTTCTTGGCTCTCTGTAAAATGCACCCCACCATCCTAATAAAGGTATCTCAGATAGCTGTGTGTAACAGCCTTGATATGTCTGTCTCTCTGTTGACTATAGGAAGACTCTAGACAGTACCTTAGCTTATTAGTTGTGTAAAGTTAATTGACATGTAATATGTTCCTAATCAGCCAGGGCTCACTCCGTAGTGAACAGAAATGCATGTTCATCTGTTACCTATAGCAGAAGCTGAAGGCTTTCACACTCCTAACACCCTGATTAAACCCAGGGCTTTCTCAGTTGCCTACATGTAGGCATCTTGCCTACATGTAGGCTTCTGGAGACACCTTGGGTATCTGAGACATCCCCAGACACTTAGAAAATATGACACAGGGCTTCTCAAAGGGCACTTGACACCCAGCTGTGGGCAGTGAAGTCAATCCTTTGCTGTTAGACAGAATAAATCCATGTCCAAGTGTTTTCCCAGGAAAGAAAATGTATTCATCCCTACCTATTTTCCAGAGGCTATTTGGACCTTTGCCTCAGGCAGACAGGATCCTAGCCACCTGAATAAAGACAGACATTAATATACTATTAGGTACATTATAAAATAATAGTGCCCTGCAGCTCCCATTGTGATATGTGTAATTGAATTTTCTCAGGAATTGGGTTGCTTTTTATTGCCACACCCAATAAGAAAAATAGTGTTTCTGTTGTAAAAAATGAAAAAAAAAAGATGAAAATTGAAAGTTTTGGGTTTTAGATGAAATACTTTCAGAGTTTGTGGGGGAAACTTGAAGGTTTTCAAGTTCTTGACAAAAATTTCCTGTTTTTCACAGAAGATACGTGCCTCTTCTGATCAAATGCAAACAAATCCACACTTTTCAGTTTAGAGATAGTCAGGATGAAAATGTTTTGAACACAACAAAGGATACCCCTGTAATAAAACCTGTTCATTTTGGCCTTAGAAATCCTCATTCTTCATAAAATGCTCCAGAACAGCCAAAGATTTGGGGAGATGTAAATAGCTAAGATTTAGACCTATAATTCACAACATGGAGAAAATGAGCATTTGCTGGTGCTGCTGAGCTTGCTACAGGTAAGAATAAGGTGATGTGTGACAGTTATAACTCAGTTTACAAACTAACTTGGGCAAAAGCTGTGCTTGGATTAGATCTTCAAAAAATGTTGCTGGTTTAGCTCTTTTGGCTAGAGGGTGTGAGCAAAAAAACACAACCAAACACTCATTTCTAACAAAGAGAGATGTGCCTGCGATGCTTTCCTCTCTTCTACAGTTTCACATTGCTGTTACTATGGTAGATGGTGTCTTCAACATGTGAAGTAGCATCAGCTCAGGTTTAGTGACACGGGTAACAAAAGCAGGGAAGAGGTGTGCTGGGAAGCTGCAGCTATGAACATGCCTCCCAGGAGACTTCTTCTGCCTTGGGGTCTCACTGGCAGCAGAGCCATGGGATGCTCTGCTGTGGCCTTTCTCTGGGGCTGAAACGCCCTGGCTTTATTCATTTTGGCATATGCAATCACAGGGATGTGAATGTAGGCAACACATACTTCCAAATGAAAGGGAAAAAAAAAATAAGGACAGGACTGAATGGTATCAACCTCACACTCAAAATGCAATACCTGACAGGACTGTCTCTACCAGTTTGTCAGTGCCAGCAAAAATTCGGCTGTATAAATCAGCTTTGATTTTTCCCAGGTTGCTAAGGCTGGAATAACCTGTAACACTGATTAGGCTGTGGGTGCTTTGGAGCCTCCTAATACATACAGGGAGGGGTAATCACCCTCTTTTCATAGCTGGATAAACTGAGGCACAGGGAGGAGATGCTAACCAAAGAGCATTACACTGCTGCAGCCAGTGAAAGAAACGAGCTCTCCCGATTCCCCAGTGTTTGCCTTTTAACTACCAGACCATGAATCCTGTTTGCTTTGTTTTCTTGGGTTTTGTGCATGTTTGTTTTCCTCTTTCATGTTCCTAATGATGCTGGTCCATAGCATGCAGTGGACCCCTGACAGATTACAGGGAGTGCCTGGCTGAAATGGGAGGCAGGACGCTTCATCAGCTCCGGGGCTATTTAACTTTTTCCTACCGTGTGGATCTGGGTCCCTCCCACTCATGCTCATATAACATCCCTGGGGCAAGGACAACAATCGCCTAAATGGAAAAAGGAAACATTTCCTGTGTCTTTAACTACTTTTAGTGCAGTTTGGCAGCTTCAAAGAAAGCAGCGTGCTTAGCTAAGAGTCAGCCAGTACTCCGTAAGTCTTCAGAAACTTGTGATTTCCATGGACAAATCAATCAGAAGCTGCACTGCAGGGGCATAACTCATTACCAGGGAGCTAGGAAATACTTGTTGACCTCCCTGATATCCACAAGCTCGAGCTCCAAAACAAAGTGGTTTTAAACAGAACACCCCACTTGGGTTAGCTTTCACTCTCATTTCACATAACTTCATTTTAGGCTCCCTATGCTTTGTCTGTTATAATCTAAGTGCACAGGCTCTGGTGAATCATCTTCACTTTCATACTTATCCGTCCTTCCACGGAAGGCTCCTGTTAGCAGATCAGAGAAAAAGAGAGACAGAGAGAGATGAGGCCACCAGTGCGAGAGCCGTAGGAGCTGCTTGCTCTTTCTCTTTACCTCACAGCTTCTGCAAAACTGTTAAACCACAGTCCTGCCTAGTTTACTGGCAGGGAGGATTGGCCTAAGCCAGTGAAACAAAGCTTTTCTGCAGCTGCTTAAAGTCAGTGTATGTAGGTGCTCTTATTTGATTGTTATATTTTCCCCTAATTTTCTCCAGCTGGATATCTATTTTTTTCCTTCCAGTGTCATTATATCAATAAATAAATAAATAAATAAAATCTGTTCACAGGAAAATAGCTCTGATAGTATTGAAAGATGCTTTAAATCCTCACAGAAAATCGTTTTCCTGCTTTGATGTCATATGCAGCTGCATATCCACAACTGGCCTTAGTGAGAGTTTGATTTCCACTGATACACACTACACTGAAAATTAGAACTGGAAATACTCTCTGGTGCAAAAAGTTAAAATGCCCTATGAGCTGTAGCTAAGTACATCAGCCCCAAGAAAAAGCCTCAATACATGTTAAATATCCCAGAAGTGCTTTCAGGGCAGCAGAGGATGACTGGTTCTTACTGGTGTTGTCAGGGTGTCTCCTATGGGACAAATTGGTGGCCAAAACTCCACTGTCCTCAGTGTTGCACAAAACCAACTCAGAGATAGGTCCCGCTGCAAAAAGCTGAGAACAGAATCTGCTTTTTGCCCAAGACAGATAACCGTCCTTTCCTTGGAGATCAGGACCCCACTGCCACGCATTGCTCATCCCTAAGTCAGATGTCCAGGCAACTCACACAGTCTGCAGAGCTTCCTTCCCTGATCCATCCCCTGCACATTAATGTCCTTAAATGTAGGCAATGAGATATATACCTGTGAATATATACCCTCTTCAGGGCAATAAGCGTCTCTTACGATGCTTATTTGTGGGCCTTTTTTCTTTCAGCTTTACAGACCTGTAGCTGATGCTGTAGCATAGAAAAGAATAATAAATGGATACAGAACAGGGAACACCTGAAATGTCAGTATTATTTCTGGATGGCAGTGGCAAAGCACTTGCTGTGTTTATTCTCATATTATTTTACCATTAGAGATTTCTAATTAAAATACAAGACCTGACTGAGCTGGGTATTGCTAACATACAAACATTGAGAAAAGTTGTGGGTTTAAGCCCTGCTGTGTAAAGGAGGCTTGTGATGGGTTTGAGTAGTGAAATAAGGATGAAAAAAAGAGAGAAAAACTGGTTATGGGTGCTGAAGAGCCTTGTTTATCTGGTCCATCTTCCTCAAATGAAGCAAGATGCTGTATAAAACATTTTCTCTCCTTTCCTTTTTCCTTTTCCTGGGGAAGGAGAAGAGTCAAGCAGCACTTGGTGGCAAGAGATTTCATCATCTTCCACAAAGCAGGGAGCTTTTGCTGGCCCTGGGAATGATGCAGTGTCCTGACATGAAGCATGTGAATAAGGTTGCATGGTAAATGTCACAGGAGCTGTGAGTCTGCTCAGCGGTGGGTGCGAAAGAGCAAGAGTGAGGACAGTTGTGCTGAAAGGAGATCCTGTGAATGAGGTGTTACTGAAGCCCAGGGTGGCCTTGTGGCAGCCTCCTGCTATTTAATGGACAACCAGGAAGGTGCACATGGCTTTTAGCAGCAGAGTGGCATTTTAATACTTTCACAGGCTGAGGAGGGATTGAAAAATCTGTGGGTTACTTTGCCTCGAATTTTAGTGGTAAACATTTTTTTTCAGGCCTTTGCTCCTAAAGCTGGTTTTGATGACCTCCTATAGCCATCATTCTGGACAATTTATTGGTCTGCTGACAAATAAAGAGCTGGCATGTCCACTAACCCACTAGTCTTATTTGAAGCTGTTCTTGGTGCCTATCTCGTCAAAATCTGTTTTTTTTTTTTTTTTTTTCCCCACTGTTATCAGTGAAAATTACACATTTGAAAAAATCACAGATTTTTCCTAAATGTTGTACTCTTGCAGAATAATGGGAAGAGCCCTTGTTCACTTAAGGAAAGTTTGTTCAGACATAACCTGTCCTGTCTTTTGCCAGGACTGTCTGGTGTCAGAGGCACCAGACTCAGCATCCTACCTATTATTTGTGCCATGTCTGCTCTATGGAGAGTTTCATACACCTCTGTGACTGTTTTAGCTCTGAATATGAATAAGAGCCAGTGAGAAATTTCAGACTTAGAGTTTGTTCGGAGAACACTTATTCATTCGTACTGAGATGTTTGATGAAAAAACAAACAAACAAAAACAACACAAACAGATAAACAAAAAAAACCCTACTTGTTTGGTTGAATTTCCTACTTTAAATTTTAAAAGAAAAGTTCTCAGTAGAAATTATTCTGATCTTTCATTTTTAAAAAGCATGTTAAAATGAAAGCACTTTTCGGTTGATTTTTTTTAACCCCAGTAATTCCTAAACACCTCAGCCATTTCTGAAAATGAATCCAGATCCTCGAAAGGACACAAGAGATTCTCTGTGTTTTAGGAGACTACGACTCCTGACTTCACTAAGACTTACTCACACCCAGCATAACTCCCCTTAACACAGCAGGACCTAAACCCACAGCTTTTCTCAGTTGGAGTTTGCATGTTAGCAATGCTTAGCTCATTCAGGGCTTGCATTTTAATTATAATTTCTAATGGTGAAATAATATGAGAATAATCCCAGTACATGCATGAGGCTGTTGCCTAGCAGGGTTTCAGGGATGTCTGCCTGTTGCAGGATGTCACTGAAGTCACCCCTTGTAGGGTCCCCAGCAAAGATGGGTCTGGCTGTGTCATGGGTTGTGTCTGATACAATCCAGCACTGGGGCAGAAGAGAGATGCCAGGATGGTAGCAGATGAGATGTCAGAGCAGGAGATGGATCAGGGGACAAGGACTGAAGCTCTTGTGGTGTCTGAGGTTTAGCAGGGCTCATTTAGGGTAAGAACACCCCAAAACTGATACAAAATGGTGTAGTGTTTTCCAGAGACAGGAATCCCATACTTGTTTTCAGAGAATGACCCATGGTTGAGTTGTGTAGTACTCCTCTGCTCTCCTATATCATGGAGACGTCTGAAATTTCTGTTCATGATTTTTTTGTTTTGTTTTGTTTTGTTTAGCTTTTCAGATTTAAGAAATGCAAGAACAAAAACAGAGGTGCTCCAATAAATATTTACTTTCTCTTATTAAAAACAAGTCAAAACAATCCCAACAATCGATTCTAGGAATAAATAAGGCAGCTCTTTAGAAATGACTGAGAAAGGGTCAGGCTGCAGTCAGCTATGGAAAGCAGTGGTGGTGGGAGAGTCTGATAAGGTGGAGTCTGGAGGTGGAAGCTGTAGTAGAAGAGAAGGTCATTTTGTCGAGGCAGGAGAGCTATGACTATTTACACCAGCTGAGGATCTGGCTGTCTATAAACAGACATGTTGGTGTTGATAAAGGTCACACAGGACACTTATGAGGCCTGCTGGATGGAAACACTTTTCTTTCCATTACTTATAGAAGTAGAAAGTAAAAAAAAAGAAACCGAGTGTGTTTTCTGTTGAATCACTAAGTCCACTGCACTCCCCATCTTCCTTGAGACCTGTGCTCTGACAATCCCCTCATGACCTGTGATCTCTTATTTTGCTCATGTTAAACGTATGAAGAGTGTGTCATGAGGAGCAGTTTGAAATGGATGCTCAGAGGCACTAAACATGTTGGCTTGCCTCTCAAATGGAGGAGGTAGCATTTGGGAAGTGTTTGGAGGAGCTGAGCTGGAGAAAGGAACTCAGTGTCCTCTCCTCTGCAGCTCTGTGGTAGAGCTGAGTGATGGGGAGGAAATATTTTAATATGAAGATTGGCAGGCTTTATTACCTTGGGCTCAAGTGCGCTAATGCCAGGCAACTTTCTGCTGCAGGAGGCTGATTTCATCCCTACATTTCTAAGTATGCCATCCAGATGAGCTCTTTCACTTGTGTGGGAGAAAGTTAAAACCCTGGCTGTGAGCACAGCCAGGACTCACAGGTGTGAGTTTACAAGGAGAGGGGAAAGAAGGGGGCTTTAGGTCCTCATTAGCCTGCATCTCCTTTCCTTTATAGCCACAGCTCTTGTACTTCCACTCTGGCTGTGAGACTTTTTTCCTCAAAATGGCTAAACCATGGTCTCAGCACTGCTGTGGGAAGAAAGGAGCGGTAAGCTGAGCACTGACATGGAGGCAACTCTCTCCACTGACCCTGGGGCTTCTTCTTTCCCCTCTTATTAGAACACCATGGCCTGAGATATGATCCCCCCTCAAAAATATTGCTTTCCTGGGATCCTGGCTAGGACTTTGGCTTTTATGTTTATTTTTATTTTTATTTATTTTTATTTTACTTTTATTTTTTTTTTCTGTAGATACCCCCACCTTCCCCCAGCAGCTTGTCTCCCCATCTCCTGGAAGTACCAGCTACAGTCATATCCCTGGCTCAACATTTCAGCCTCCTTGTTGGCTCAACATCTCTGCTGCTGGGAGCAACTGGTACTGTACTACCAATATATGGGGTCCAGCATTAAAAGAGAAGCTTTTGGCAGGTCTGTTTTTTACTACTTTTTTTGCCTTGCCGTAAGTAACATCTCTTCCTCTCTTGTCCTCCTCCAACATGCACATCAGCTATTGAAAGTCAACACCTGGATGCAAGTTCATCAAAATAATGAACCATCTAAACCTTGTTCAGTTCTCTTTGAGGTTTCTGAGCTACTGCCTGCTTTACATTACAGCTTTGTAATGTTGCACCTTGTTATGTCTGAGACCTTGGATTGATTTCTGTGTAATTCCTTATAAAGATGTCTTTTTGTGTCTGGATGTGATATAGAGGACAGAATGAAGCCTCTTGCTTCACTGAAGTGGGGAGAAAAGCTGTGGGCCACACCTACTAACTGAACAGGGAGTTGGCTTTTTTCTGCCCTGCGCTTTGCATAGCCATTCCCACTGAAGGACTATTTTGTGTAGACACAGGAGAAAGGGACAGGGACCACAGGAGGTGTAGCCCAAACCCTGTCACTATTCAGTACACTGTGTTTCACAGAATCACAGGATGGCTGAGGTGGGAAGGGACCTCTGGAGGCCATCTGGTCCAATTCCTGCTCCAGCAGGGCCACCAAGAACAGGGAGCCCAGGACCACGTCCAGGTGGCTTTTGAAGATCTCTGAGGAGGAGACTCCACAGCCTCTCTAGGCGACCTTTCCCACTGCTGCATTTCCTCCTGAGATCTTTCAGGATGACTCCAGTGTACACGACTATCACAGGTGACTCAAAGCATAGAGCTGGGGGAGCTGAGCTGGGGAAGGGACTTGTGTTTGGCCATCCACTTTCTTACTCATAGGCATGAGCAACACATTGAGACCACTCAACAGGCTGCTTTAGGCAATGTTTGTTTCTATGCTTTAGCAGCATAGAATTGAATTTTCTCTATGCATTGGCTGCATCCTCTCACATTTTACTTCACACCAAAGAAAACTGCCCATGCCCTGTCTACTCTGTGCACAAGAAGACTTGGCTTATTACCTATGAGCAAGGGGAAAAATATAAGGCTATAAAATGCACTTCTTTTCTTTGGCTAGCATTATCACTGAAAAATGTGCTGCTGCTTATTTTTCTATTTTTTCTTTTTCTTTTTTAGGTTACAGAGTGATTTCTGTCTTATGATGGAGTCAGTTCACAGTACTAAGTGCCAGAGTTATGGTTAATTAGTAGCCAGTTTAGGAAATTATGTTATCATTACCTCATCCTTTCTTAGCTTAGCAGCTTTCTCCTCTTCCACGTCCCCCCCCCGCTTCCATCCCCTGCAACCTTCCCTTGCCCAAGGATATAATTTTTCTTAATGACATCCATGTCGCATGTACAAACTCAAATCTCCTAAACAAACCTCAGCACCTTGGCTCTGCAGTAGTTTGAGATCCCACTTGAATTACCTTTTTTTTTTTTTTTTTTTTTGGCACAGCCACTGACCAAAGAAAACCAAACCCAAACAAAAAATATGTTGTTCTTTGCTTTCCCCTCACCAACCTGGTTTTATGCTGGCTCTTGCACATGCAGCTCTATACCAGGCACAAAGGCTGACACCGGGCTGACCTCTGCCTGCCCCGTGTTTGTTGATGATGAGCACGCTCGCTTCCACCCTTGGCCATCCTCCCCCATGCAGAAAGCAAAGGGGAAAACAAACAGAAAGGAGCAAACAAGCACATCCCCACAAGTGGGGGGAATGTGCATAATCAAAGAAATAACCAACACGACAACATGGAGGGGGAGATAGAAACTACAAGATAAAAAGGGATTTTATAGTGGCATACTTTGAAAACAGAAACTTGCTGTTCATGGCAGAGGAGGAAAGGGAATGGGAATTCTGAGATGGAGAGATTGGGTTTACTGGTCTTCTGTTCAACTTCGCACTAAGCCAGGCTTTGTCTGGATCTACCAAATATCTCAGGATGAAATCCCAGGGTAAATGCATGGGAGAAGCACTTCTCTATTGAATTTTGACCTAGAATAATTTTAAATCAGTCTTCTCCTACTTTTCTTCCAGATAAAGTCTCCACTTTTAAATAACAGCTCCATCAGTTGCAGAGTTATTTTCCTTCTGTGTCCTCCCTAGCCTCTTGGAGCTCTTGTGGTGAGACATGGCCCACCTTGGGGAAGGGTGGTTGATGTGAAAACCTCTGGAGCACAAAGCCCTGAGATTCCAAGGCCTGAACCAAGGTCTGAACTGTTCTAATCGGTGTGGTCACAGACACAGACACAGTAAACAGGCACAGAGAAACATTTGCATCACCCACCTGCCACTGGATTGCTCTTGCTGTGCAATATATAAGGATCCCAACAAACATTTTTTTTTCCTCCTCCTTTTCTACTTAATTTTGTTTTCAATTCCCTCTATCCTGGTTTCTCAATGAGCATATTTGGCTAGATTATATCTATTTTCTCATGTAAAAGGGATTAAATAGGGATTGCGACCTTCAGGATAGCACCCCGCACATTGTCTCTACTTCTTTTTTTCCACTTTTATATGCCAGTTCCCCCTTTTCCTCAACTTTCACACCTTTCAGGCATTTGCAGACTGTGTGGGGCTGGCTCGCACATTAGTCATTTCTTCACCAAGCTGCTTATATGTTTTTGTGGCTTTAGCCAGCCCTAAAAACTCGTGCTGCTCTTCTCTGCACCCTCCCACTCTACATGAACATGAGGGGCCTGGAAATGCGTGTGATAATCCACACACAGTGTCCCTGCAGCTCAGGGAGAAACACTTTTACTTCCCAATGGTTATCACAATATTGAAACTGGCCAAAATCACCCAGGCTTTTGCCATATCACATTCCAAGGCAGAACTATCTGTTGCCTTTCAGGCAGTCTTTAGGCTAGGGAAATAGGTTGTGTCTGAAAGTAAATAAATGCGTTACTGAATTTTAAACAGGACTTTGCACTGAGAATAAATCAAACTTCAACTCGTATGAGCTGGCTGTAGTCAACACCAGCAGCAGCGTGTGTGGGGAAGGTTAATATACGAATTTCTTCCACACACTCAGCACTAATTCCCACTGAAAATTGCATAAGTTGAAACATGCTAAAATTCTTCTAGAGGTGTTGTGTGTCTTATTGAACATCTTCTCTCCCCAGGTTTCTCACTAAACAGTGTATTTCAAAGGCTTTTATCAGTAAATGTTTTTGTTTCTGTTTTCCCAGGAGGAATCTCCTATCAGTCTCTGCTGCTCAGGTACTCCATCTCCCAGGGCAGTTTTCTGCTGTGTCTCTGCTGCCACTGGTCAGGGCTATGATGGACCCAGAAAGGGGATCTGTGGGACACCATAGAGGGAGATAGAAAGGTCAATATTTTCAGGAGACTCACACTGCTCTGCTTGTCCAGAATGATGCATTTGGACCCTCCATTCAGCTCCTGCAACCACCCAACCTTCTATTTCATGTAAATATCAGCTTTCTGGTGTATCTTGCTTCCTAAAGGGGCCAAGGCTTCATCCTGGTTGTTTTCATGGTGGTTTTCAGCATTTCTCAACCATCAGGTAGTCTCCATCAAGGTGGGATAGTGAGAGCCAAAGGCAGCACTTAAGCTCTACAGAGTGTCCTTAACCAAGGAGAGGACCTACTCCTTTCCTTGTTCACTGGGAAGAGAGAACCCATAGGAATCTCGGCCAGGCCAAAGACACAGCAAAGTGCCTGCTGGGACTCAGCCTGGAGCCAGCTCTGAAATGTAGCCAGAGCGAGTGTCAGTGTCCGGGCATGTAGGTATCTCTTTTGCTAACACACACCCCTAGCTCTGCCATGCCCAACATGCCCCGGGGACAGCACTGCAAGCCATAGTGAGTCCCTGTTACACATATTTTGACAAAGGTTTGTTTGAAAAGGCTTAATTTGGAAAGGTAGGTTGCTCAATAAAATTAAGATGATATTTGCTCCCGTCTCAATCCATTAAAAAAAAAAAATTCTGCTTGTCACCTTCAGTGAAGGTAAACTGGCACAGCTTTTCCACTGTACATCAACCTCCATGCCTCTCTACCCTCCTGTCTGCATCCTCTCTCCGTGGAAAGCTTCAGACGCTTCAAACTGGCATCCTGATGGAAAGTTATTTATATTTTTTAATATTCAATACAGGAATTTCTTCTGGGGGTAGCTATCTTTCAAGACTTAGATTCAAGGGATGCTGCACTGTGGTCTCAGCTTATTTCTCACACAGCTGGATGCATTTCAGGCGTGGTGTGCATCAGTGCTTTGAACAACACTTGACTCCTCAGATAGCCACGCTGAAGTCAAAGGGCATCTTTGCTGAGCAAGGTGTTATTTCCGGGGGGAAAGACACATCTACATCCTGGCTCAGACTATTTTGTTTTGAATCTGTTGTAAACATCCAGTTTCTGGGATGAAGTTATCATCTGAGAATCTACTTTTTTTTTTTTTAATTTAATTTTAATATAAGTTGTTTTTAGTCTTCATGGCGGTGTGCAAACTAGAAAAAAATAACCCTACTCACAGAAGGCAAATTAAAAGATCTTTGAATTTTATATTTTGCCCTAGGACTTCTAGGTAAGCTTGCAGTTTTTAACATCTGACATCTACACCTTGCAGACATACAGCCCAAAGCACTGATACCCAGTCCCCTCTAAGTGAGTCTAAGGCCTGGGGTTTGCACTGCTTAGCTCTTTTCTACCCTTGCTCTGAGGGCTGATTATAAATGACTTGAGTTAAATCAGAGAAAAGTCTCCCCTTCTGGAGACATTCGTAATCTGAAGTAAGTGTCTGAAATGACTTTGTCTCATTCATTTAATTGAACCTCTTCATAAGATGTCTGACATGGTGACATGATGCAAAGACCATCCCTTAAGCTGATTCTTGCTGTTTTCCTGGTGCCACCGTTGGTCAAATATAAATGTGACATAACTTGCTTGCCTTTATCAGCTAATATTATTACAAGATTGTTAAAAAAAAAAAATGGAGGGAAAAGAAAAAAGAAGGTGACATTAAACCAGCTAAAAAAATCTCAAGAGACCTATCAATCAAGAAAGATGTTTACTGAAGCTTCTATTGACCCATATATGCTCTTATCTAGAAACCTTTATCTTCTAAGACAATGTTGACTAACAGCTTTTCCTTTACTCTTGTTTCTATCTTAAAGAATAACAAATAAGCTTAATTCTTCACAAAATCTTTAGCAAATGCCTTTTAAGCCTAACACAATAGTAGTTATTTTAAGAAGGACGGCTAAGCACTGCAACACTTTTCTATTTTTCTGTCTTCGTTTTTCATATTGGAGCACTTAATCACAGTTAATCTTTGCGCACAAGGAAGGCACATTAACTTTGTTTGCACAGGACTGATATAAAAGCTTTCAACTCCTCTGTTCCCTTATTCATCTCCCTGGTAAGCCTTACCATTTTAAATAACAGATAAAGGAAATGCTGCAGATTCAACGATACAGTCTATCCTTGCTCAGGTAACTGCAGGGACTTGACTCTGTGAGCAAAGCTACAGCCTAGCAGATGAGCCAACGGAAGCTGAGCATCTGCAAATCCCACTGAAAGGTTTGAGCAAAGAGAAGGGCCCAGCTGAAGGGGTGTATCAAAGCAGTTACTGAGATGATGCCAATACTCAAGATAGGTGAAAGGAGACCACTTCCCTGTGCAGTGGTGGTGTTCAGATGTCTCTGCTCTCTGCAGACACAGGCAAGCTTCATTGCCAGTGCTGCAGCCACCTCCTGACATTTGTCTGTGTCCCCTCTCTGTGTTGTGCTTCAAAGGCTATAGCAATGGCTTGCTTAAGAGCCTTGTTTTAATAGGGTTATATTCTCCAAGGCTGTGAAATGAAGGGGTAAATCTCAGCTCCACTGAAGTCAGTTAGCCTGAAATGAATAGAATTTCTTTTGGACTGACTCTGAATTTCACTGTGGAGGGTAATGGTAATTTAAATGTCTTTCATGGCCTCTTTACACTGTCAGAGCAATAAAAGGGGGCTTAGTCTTTGGTTACACCCAAAAGTTGACCTGCTTAATTATCTTCAAATGGTTAAAGTAATAAAACTCTGCCTGCTCCTTGTCTCCTCCCTCACACCTACTAGAGCAGATCTGCTGGTAAAAATGTACTGATGTGGGGCATGAAGGGAATTAGACTACAGTGGCTTGGGGGTGTTGGCTGGAAGGAGACAGCTGTATGTTAATTCATTCAATGAGACCTTGCTCCTGGATTTTTATTTATTTATTTATTTTTCTATCTGATTATATAGGTATGCATCTAAACTACAGAGCTCAGTACAAATTCTGGGCTCTTGCAGATGGATGCATGTCTTGGCCACACTGCGATCCCAGATCAGGGGAGACTGAGAAGTGTATGGAAACACGCGCCTTTGCTTGCATGAGAAAAAAAGTCTGGCTTTGTGGAGCAGAGGAAGTGATAGAGTAATAGTCCCTAATGTGGGGATGTGGGAATCAAGGCTTTGGAGTATAGTATAGTGCACATCCTTGCTTTTTCTACAAAAATCAGCAGGAAAAAAGAAACAAGGACTGGAGAGAAGACATCCCATGGCAGCCTCTGTAGATGCTAAGACACAATTAGAAATCCTCCTTTGCTGACTCTTGCCAATTCTGCATCCTGTTTTGTGTTTGCTAGGAGTAGGTGTTGTTCCAAACTTTTTCTGTCTCTGTCCAGACATTTCTGGGAGCTATTCACAGAGACCAAACTGAAAAACATTGTGCATTCTTTGGCCAGGAACCATTTTAGTTTTCTATGAAGTGCTGTAATATAAATAAATATATATATGCAAACAAATGCATAAAGACTATTTGTTTGGTGGTCAGAAGAAGCACAGCTGTCCTTACCCTTTCATCCCGAGATGAGAGGACATTAGATCGGACTGATAACCATCTAGACTGATTTTTTTTTTTTTTAATAAAAAACACGCACATTTTTTCTTTCTGTTATGTTTCAGTTGTATTATTTTATTGTAACAGTAGTTGGGTACAAGAGGGCTATGCAACCAATACAGTAACCAGCCATCCAGAAGACTCAGAGTCCTGGCATTAAAAGGTTACACTCAAAGTACATGTCTATGGCAATAAATAGACCATGACCCTTAGGGTGAGCAGCACAACATGACTTATATTCACAAAAACTGCCTCTGTCCCCTGTTGTTAAACAGTTTTGACTTCTCTGCACTGTTCACATATCACACATATGCACTCAATGTCCTTTGAAGTGCTCTAAGGCACGTTGTCTTGCCTCCTGATGCTGCTCCAGAAGACTGTAGGCCTTCCATAGATCCCAGCTCATATCTGACAATCTGGTGCAAACATTAAGGATACTCTAAGGTGTCGCTCCTGGTACCAGATATTGGTGTGTGGCCAACTGGATGAAGCTCCTAGACAGTATGGTCACTAGTGACAAGATAGTTGAGTGGTGGGCTAAATTAAAGGGTCTGCTTTAAGATGAGCTCAGTACATTTTTATAGGCCACTTACAACATTGCTGGTTCCCCGTCAACAGTGGAAGTTCACAGGTTGACATGTAAACATCTAATTTTAGATATTTTAATATGGGAACTAAATCTCATCCCAAACTCTTAACTAAATATCTAAATGCCACTTGAAATGCATGAGCTTGTTTGTGGGTCTGACCCTGGGTATTTAAGGCTCTCTATCTCACCCTCCTTGTACTAATGAAAGAGTAAATAAAAAAAAGTATTTGGAATTAGGCTTGTGAAGCAGCTTCATGTGTAGTACAGATAAGGCAGAGGAATCCTTTCTTTCTATATTCCTCTTTATAAAGTACCCTGTTCTGCTCCTCCACAACAGGCAACTTTCTATCCTGGGGAAGTAGGTAGGTGTAAAGAGATTGTTATTGCAGATATGCTTATTTCTAGCTCTATGTCCTAATGATTGCAGTGTGTTGTCAATTGGTTCTCATTGGCTGTTAAATAAAAAAAGGCAAAAACCACCACCAAAAAAAAAAAAAAAAGGTTTCTTGGGTTTCTTCAGATTCCCAAAGGAAGTTTTATTTCATTGGCTCTGGGTATCATCCTACAGTGTCTGAATACTGGTGCTACTGGTTGGGTCTTGGAAGGGATTCAAAGGCAGTACTGTACAAGAAAACTTCACAGGTCTTGGCATGTTAGATAGTGGTGGGTAGTGGGGTTGCTTAATAAAGAAGTTCAGTTCAAAGTGAAGGTAGAGGGAGTGTAGGCTCATAGATCATAGCACACATGCTAGCCCAGAAATGCCAGGGTATTTCAGTTGTCATTAAAACATGCAGGTACATGAATTATTGGTAGAACTAACCATCCTGTGATGCCTGAGCATGGAGCCAATAGAGGCAAAACATTTCCAATTTTTAGCAAGTTTTAATGTTTTGGCAAATTGTTTAACTTGGAAGTTACTGAAAGTCATATTCATTTAATTAGCCTTCCAGTATACTGGCAACAGGTCTAGGAGTTTATCTGTGCTCAGACCCCCTCCATGATAGGTGTTTTTCAGGTCCCACACACTGAATTTTGGAAGCAACTTCAGGAATTGTGAACATGAAGGATGGATGGTACTTGTCTTAGTCATGCAAGACGTGGGTGGGCTCTTCCTCACCTAACTTGCACAGCCAATGCTTGCCAGTATCCCTCTCAACCCACCTGTCAGCCCAGGGCTGGGTTTTCAATATGGCATGATAAGGTTTTTAACATAAATCTGGATGCCTTGGATTCAGAATATCTTTTAAAGAGTCTCAGCTTTTAGGGGATATGTTAAACAAAGAACAGACAGAGACTCTGGGGACCATATTCAAACCAACTTCTATTAGTGCATATGTACCTCAGGACAAGAAACCAGTGAGTGGTTCACATTACCCTGATCTCCACAACCTGAACCATCTGTACTATGAAATACCTGAAGTTACACAAATTAGGCACTCCATTAAACACTTTTGAGATAAATAGGACTATATTACAGTTCTATGGCACTTGAAAATGGGGACCATGATTAAAAGAACTGATTTTTTTTTCAGAGGGAAACAGGGAGGACTTGACATTTTCCCTGACATAATAATCTCCTTTCCCTACTTTAGGATGCTCATGAGATAGAAAACATTTTTATTTACTTATTTATTTTTTGTACATGTTAAGAAACTCCTTCCAATGAAAAATATTTAATCTTTCATCATTGTTCATTTACATCTATCTCACTACCTGCCCAGGAATGCTGGTCTAAACAGAGACAATCTCGAAAAACAGACAGGGAGACAGGGGGAGTACCAATGTGGACTTCGTTTAAGACATCAAAGCAGTTGTTAACTGAGCAGTCTTATTTATAATGTTGGTAAATTTTTAATGCACTTTCACAGAATGAGATAGACAATTAAAGACTGGAGGTTTTATGTCGATGAGTAAGTAAACGTTTCATTTCTAAAATGATTTGTCTTAAATGAGTTGCTTAAGGTTCTGTTTATAGTCCTGGAGTGCTGGAGCACTATCACACCTTGCTTGGGTAACATCTGCCCTCAGGGGCTCCAGGGAACAGCATCTGGCCCTGTCTTTTTTTTTTTTCCTTTTTTTTTTTTTTTTTTTCTCCAATAACTTGCTAGCACCGTTTGCTTCACAAAGCAGTAACATTCTTCCTCTGAGGTTCATGTTAAAAAGAGCAACATAAATTCCCATATCTTTAGGCCCTCTTGTCCATAAGACACAATCCTGAATGACACGATTAAACATTTATTTATTTATACACTTAACGTTCACAGGATTTTCTTTTCACTGAATATTGAGGCTAGGATTTGTGGAGTAACTCAAGACTGGGAAAGTATGGAGATTGGGCTATCCTGGTCCACGTATCGCCGAAATGGAGAGATGGAGAATATAGGATATGATGGAGAGAAAGAAGAGCTGCTTATGGTAAGGCAGATGAGTGCTGTTCTGGACAACAGGGTTTTGCCAGAGGGTTTCTGTGAAGCACCTTTCCCTCCTGGGGAACATAACTAGCCTCATCTGGGACTAATTAGTCCTGGTGAAGAAAAACAGGAACTATAAACTGATTTAAGAGTCCAGCCCTCTCTTGCTGTAGCATTAATTCAGCAATGACTTCAGTCCCACTATGGGAAAAGAGAAGAACTGCTTGCAAGAAACACTTTTGCCTTTGTTGGCCTTGGTGGCCTCAAGGAATGGATAAGACCAGCCTGGGACATTAATCCAGGCTTCCTTTTTCCTCTCTGATCCTCATTTCTGTCAATACAAGTATTCTGCATCTCTCATGTCATTCAGTCCCCAGAATGTCACATGAGACAATTCCAGAGCACCAACTTCTATGATTCCTGAAGAAAAGCCTCTTTTTCATTTTTATTTTCTTTTATTTTTTAAGAGCCCATATTCATCTCTGTGTGGTGAAGATGAAGCTAATGATGCGGATGCCCTAAATGCTCTGGATCAGAAAGAAAATAAAAGAGAGCATAAGATTGCTCTTTAGTAAAATCTCATGTTTTCCTTTTTTTAAGGTAGTCTCAGAGTTTGCAGAGCTGGATTCCCTCATTTTTAATGTTTGACATCATCGCCATACTTTCAAAGACTTTTTGTTTGAAATTGTAACCCAGTACTGAGCTGGGCTGGCCAGAAAGGAACTCAGGTCACACTTACTGGTCCTCATACATTGAACCCAAGTCTCGCAACATGTCACAATTCCTGTAGCTGAGAAGAATGGGTACTTAGGGGAAGAGGAGTGTGTTATGGTTAACTGTGGCAAACCATAGATATCTTGGAAAAAAAAGTTGAGAATAATCATGTAGTGATACTTCCTCAAACACCCTCCCAGGTGTCACTGATTTGCATTTTCAGGACTTCCTGAGCCAGAGAAGCTGCCTTTATATTCAGCAGCCTTTTTTCTTTTTTTTCTTTTTCTTTTTCTTTTTCTTTTTCTTTTTCTTTTTCTTTTTCTTTTTCTTTTTCTTTTTCTTTTTCTTTTTCTTTTTCTTTTTCTTTTTCTTTTTTCCTTTTCCTTTTCCTTTTCCTTTTCCTTTTCCTTTTCCTTTTCTTTTTCTTTTTCTTTTCTTTTCTTTTCTTTTTCTTTTTCTTTTTCTTTTTCTTTTTCTTTTTCTTTTTCTTTTTCTTTTTCTTTTTCTTTTTCTTTTTCTTTCTCTTTCTCTTTCTCTTTCTCTTTTTCTTTCTCTTTTTTTTTCCTTTTCCTTTTCCTTTTCCTTTTCCTTTTCCTTTTCCTTTTCCTTTTCCTTTTGCTTTTCCTTTTCCTTTTCCTTTTCCTTTTCCTTTTCCTTTTCCTTTTCCTTTTCCTTTTCCTTTTTCTTTTTCTTTTCTTCTTTCTCTGGCAGCTCATTGGACCTAGGTAAGCTATTAGCAAAGGCCTCTCATGCTTGTCTTCACCAATACTGAAGTTTCTGTCCTGCTGTGTATTTTCACCTACTAGGTGTTGCTGGTAGGGATGGGCTGGTGTGCATCAAACAGCAGGCTCAGGTTAGAGGAATCACGGCAGTGGGAGAGGCTGCTGTGCTTTTTTTTTTTTTTACATTTTGCATGTAAATGCGATATGGCACCTGGCAGGGCCCTTCACTCAGAAGAGTTCTGGTTGAAGGTATGCTCCCAATGACATCCTGGTGTGATGCAAGTAGAGGAGACCTGGCCCATGGGACGTATCTCTGGTGGCCAGCAGCACAGCACCAGTTACCGAGTTTAACACGGAGTTCATTTCCCACTGTTGTTTGGGTGGACAAGATGAAGCTTGATAAAAGAGGCATGATTCCTGGGTGAAGTCTCTGCAGGAGGTGACAAAGGGACTCTTGTCCTTTCTTCTCCTACTGCTAACCCAGCTGTGCCAATGCAGCTTCCAGCGGAGATGCAACAAAAAAACAAACATGTGCCCCACTCCTCTTTTCAAGAGCAGCACCAAAGTGGGCACGAGGGACCTGGATACTGATAAGGGTGGGTGTTGCCCCTAAAAAAAAGTGTGTGGAATCACAGTTATTTGCTTAACATCTTTCTGAATTCGGACAGCGCTCCCAAAACTGTCCCTCCATGCAACCCCGCACCTTCCTTTCGTACCAGTCTTCACATATGCCTAAGAGAAGGTTAATGTTGACCCTAGTGATGCACAGGCCTACATGGGATGATAATACCAGGGGAATATTTTTAACCCAGCCAAGGCCTTTCTTGTGTGTGTGTGTTCCTGGCCATGCCTTTCCATGCCACAGTAGAAACAGGCTCAGGATCTCAGCCTATATCTAGAAGCATTCCCACCTCCTCTCCCAGCTCCCCACTGCCATCAGGGAAATCAGCGAAGATGCCACCAGGAAGACTCTACACTGATCCGCCCCCTTGCAAAACCAAATGAAAGGCAGGATGCATCCTAAAACAGCCTCTGAGAAGAACGGGTTAACCCAGGAGGTAGTGAAAGCCACATGAGAAATACACAGGTGCAGCAACAGTTTTTATTTGGTAAATATCACCTCCACAGCCCAAGAGGAGTCTCATGAAAGAAGATGCCTCTTCTGCAACTAGGAAGAGTGTGGTTAGGAGCACTTGCTGAGCTAATAAAGGCTGTTGAAGCTTCAGCTTCCGTTGGTGGTTAACCCCGTGACATCGCTCAGCTCCTCTGAAAACAGCACCTGACTGATACACAGCTTAATTGTGTGTGATATAAACACGTTTTTATCACATTAGCTGGCCTCCAAGCATGCAACCGAAAGGCGCTGCTTAATCAAGCAGGGGGTAATTTGTACATAACAAGCCAGGGTTATGCGCCACTGAATAATTTAGTGCTCGAGTTGGCTCGGGTAATCAGGGCTGCCCCTGACTGGTGAGTAACTGCTGGAGCGGGTGCAGGGCAAGCAGCCGTGATGTGATAGGAAAATGATCGCCCTTGTGGTTGAAAACCAAAGCTTGCCGACCTATTTCCTAGTAAATGTATTCATTTTTTCACTTTGGTGCTTTTGTCCATTTGTTAGGGAGGGGTGCTTGGATCTACTGGCTGAGAGCTGCAGCTGTCCATTCGGCTGAGATGAGGGCTGGCCCATGGCTTTGCACCATTGCCATCTCCATCTGCAACACTGACGCTTCCTCCAGGTCAGGGCTCTGCTGGGAAATGCAAGCTGCAGAGCAGGATGGAGCCCTCAACACTGAGCTGACTTGTGCATTAGGAGCTTTTTGCATCACCAGCCCAGGGCCCTTTTGCATCGACAAGGTGATGCTGGAGCAGCCAGAAATACACGAGCACCAATCTCCCCACACATTGTGTCCCTGCTCAAAAGCTGCTTCACAAGCTCAAGTGCTATTTTTTTTTCTTGTTTCCCTCCAGGAGTAAATAATGTCAAAATTGGAGGAGGAGGTTACATGGACCTGGGTTCACCCTACACCATGGTAATCTCCAAAATTACCATCATATCATGAGCTGGGAATGTCTGTAGCTGTTTAAGGGGTTTGCCAGGTTCACAGTCCATAAATATAAGTGCATTTTCTCCATTCCTAAGCACTACTAATCTGTATTTCAGATACTGAGGAAGATGAGCAAAAAGAGTCTGCAATGACAGCCAAGTTCACAAGTAGAATCTGCAATCCAACAGCTTCTCCCCCTGTAAACATTGGCTTCCATGAAAGTATTTTATTTAGGGTAAAACACATATGCTTTTTCCTTTAGAATTTTGTTTGTCTGCAAAGCATCACACACACTCCCATGACTCTGTAGGCATACTACAATTTTAATATTGCTTTGGTTCATGTTTCACTCACTCCATATCAGCACAGTGGCGTGTACAGAGTTGCAGCCCACTTCCAGGCTGGTAAACAGCTCCCTGGAGGTCCTCCTTCATCTGGTCCAGCTCTGTTCTGCAGAGGTCGAATGCAAAATGAGGGGGTTTGACACTTACCCCCAAGGAAACCCAGTAGAAATTTTCTGTTTGCTTCACAGAGGCAGGATAAGGCTAATGCTGTTGCATGCTGCTGTGGGTAGAGGCTGATCCTACTTGACTTTCATTCCTCACACCTTCACCACAAGGCCTCCATCCATATAGGTGGTGGCAAACATCGTTTCTCCACCACTTCTTCCTCTCTCCCCCATCCTCCTCTCCCAGCCACCCTACTTTGCACAGCTGGGCTCGTCACAGTGCTGATTTCTTCAGGCATTAATTTATGAATGGTGCAGGCAGAGTTTTGGAAATTTACCCCTTCGTGCCAACTTCCTGCTATGTGGAACACCTGCATTTAACAGCAGAGAGAGAAAACAACCACCACAGTAAACCTTGGGTAAAACTGGCTTCAGTTAGGAGCCTTAATTGCAATGAAACTGAAAGGAAACAGAATGGGATATTTTCTTATTTGAGCTCCCCTTCTTCTGACTGCCTTTTTTGTACCTTCCAGCCTGGGTGAAGCGCCACATCTCTTCAATTCGCACCCAGGCACCCAGCATATCCAAAAGTGGGCCTAATCCTCAGATCTGTGCCATCTTTCTCATTTGCCCTCCTCAGAGGATGAGGCAAAATCTCAGCTGTTGATTCCTACAGCTGCAATGGACCTTCAGACCATCCGGGACAACTTCTATATCCCATGCCAGAAAACAGGTATCCTCATGTTGATCCAGTAACTTGTTTTTAACTGAATGAAGGACCTGAAGACCTCAATTTCTCTCCTTTCTTCCCCTCACCACTACTCCCCAGGGCCTGGGATACTGCTGGCCATCACACAGCTAGCATAGCTGATTTCTTGACTGAATGAAGCTCAGCAAGAGGCTATGAACTTCCATATGTGTTTTTCCCTTCCCCTGTTGCAAATATTCTTGCTGCAAGAAGCCTGAAAGGTGCAACTTCCCTGTTTTAACCCAGATCCGCTCAAGGTGCAACTATTTTCATATTTCAATCAACACAGTTTCGTGTCTCTTGGCAGAGGGAGCCTGGTGCCATATGGGGTATCATGTCCGCAGGTGTTACAGCCACGGCCACACTAAGAAGGTGAGAGGAGATGGTTTGGACCTGTCACTCCTATATTTCATCATAAAAACGTTAATGGATCATTCCAGAAAGTCACTGCAATCTTTTCAATTGCTTTTACTAGATGTCGATTTGGACGTTCTTGGCACCAGCACAGCTCATTTGTACCTAGCTGCTGCCCCTGGAGAACCAAAGGTGGGGTACGTACAGCACTTGTTCTCAGCTGCAAGGGTGTGCAGACTCCTGTTTCCCCTGTTATTAAATCTGGGACTCAAAAGCATGGTTTTGCAGCCCTGAGCTGGCAGCACAGGGCATAAAACTTCCCTCTACCAGCAGGATATCCTGGTGATGATGGCTGTGATGGAAACAGGGTCTACAGCTTTCCCCCCTGGCTCTCTGCATAATGATTCTTAGACCCAGGTGGCAATGGGACTTCCCACCCATGCAGATGGTGGAGGTTCAAACCCCAGTGATGCCATCAGCGTGGGTGACCCCGGGATGCCTTGGTTTGTTTATCCCAACATTATTTCTGATGTTGTTGTACCATATGCAAAGATACATGTACATTAACCTGACATGAAAAAATACTATGTGATTGCCCTTGCGGGTGTTATTGTGGGGTTGTGTGGTTTGCTCAGCAGTCACGTTGCCTTGTGCTCTCTTTTGGCAGGAACTGCTTCATGTTGTGCCCTGTGATGTTGTTTATCGGCATGACCTGGTGACAGCAACACTGAAGACAGGTGTTTACCTCGATGGACATTCCCCTGGAAGAAGCCAGGCAGTCAGTGCTGGAGTGAATCTATATGCTTCCTCAGCTGATGTCAGTGTAGGGCCTTGAAAACAGACAGAAGAGCTCAGGTCCCATCCAGGATAGAGCAGTTTTAGCAAAATTCAAGCACCTAAAGAAGGACAGCTGGTTTCCTGTGGAGTTGAGGAGACAGCAAGCAGCATCCCAGGGTTGATGCAGACTAAGAGGACTGAAGAACTCCTTTCTCTGCCTGCAGGAACGCAGTTGACCCCCGGGTACTTTGGGTGCTGCAGGTGGGCATTTAAGTCTATGGGATGGAGCTGCGTTTCCTTTCCAGCAAGCAATTCCCAGCTCTATTTCTTCATGCCTATCCCACCATCAGCTAGAGAAAAGTGCTTGTTCCTTCCCGTGCCAGTGACCGTTGTTTTTAAGGAGGCAAAACCAGTCCTGTGTGAGGTAACCAGGACGAGAGTGCCACCTTTCTTGCAGCAAAGCCTCCTGTCAAAACCTTCCTGCTCATGACATGGGCGCAAAGGCAATGCAGAGAGCGCTCAGCAGAGCACTTGCCCAGGCAGAAAAGGTTTATCTGCCATTCTCCCGCAGCTCTGGGCACGTGTGGTAAAACCGAAATCTTTCTCAGCGCAGCTGAAGGACGTAACTGTGGTTGCTCTGCAGTGAAGGAAGGGATCGGGGTGTGTTTGATCTGGGGGATGTCCCAGTTTGCCTTGCACCATCATTGAGGCTCCCATCCCTGTTGTGGCCAGGACGAGCTGAGCACGGGTGCACAGCGAGCGGCACGAACCTTCCTTGCTGTGATGAGCCACGACCATGGGGAACTGTCTCTCAGTTCCTGGCATGGTTAAAGCCGTTACCCACTTTTGCTGTGATATGGCTCTGGCTGCTGACCCCTCCTTCCCTTCTTTCACTTAATTTCCTTATTTTCTTTTGCAAAAATGTGATGGGTCATGCTGGTTTTCAAGCAGAGCCACGCTGGAGACCTGGGAATCAGCCTGGCAAAAGCCTTCTATACGTGATTTGTTGCAGGAGGGATCACAGCAGTAGGCACAGAAAAATAAGCAAAATCAGCTTTTCTCCCAACCCTGTTGCAGATTTTTGTGAGAGCTTCACCCTACCTCTTCTCCTTGCTTTGTGCCTCAGTTTCTCCACCTGCAAAATGAGGATAGATGCTACTGTTTTGGCCAACCTCAAAGCTGTCACGCACTGCTGTGGCTAGGGTTAAGATGAGAATGTGTATGTCACAGAAATGGAGGAGAAATACAGATTGTTCTTCTCACTGAATGAGTGGGCTTTAGCACTCGTTTTTCATGCACCAAACCCAACAATGTATTTTCAGTGTGCATACCTTTCCTGCAAGGTTAAGTGCAAGGGACTGGAAAGGAACTCTTGGGTCACCAAATTCAGTTCCTTGTTGTGTTTGCCCATCATCACATCTCCTCCCTCCTCCAAAAACCTCAGATTTTCACCAACAGACCTTATTCTAACCCAACACTGCTCCAGACCCACAGTACATTAAAAATTAGCCACCTTTTCTCACAGTGACGTGGGAGTGTTATCAAAGAAAAGCAAGACAAGAAAGGCTGAAGGTCAAATCTTCATGGGTTTTCTTGGGAGTGAGAAGTTTTATATCTGGACAAAGGCAGCTGCGCTATGAGAAACAGAAAAATGCAACACTCAGGAAGCAAAGTCAGAACAGCCATATCAGCTTCACTACAGGGCAGTGGAGGAACCACTTTGGAGTGCAAAGCCCAACATGTTTGGTTACACATGAGCAAACAATTGCATGTACGTTGCCACCAGGTCACATACAACCACTTGGGAAGAAATTGCTTCCTAGAGCCAGGCTTGCAACCTGAAAAGAACATCAGCTCCAGGACTGGCTTCAGCCTGGGCCCAACCCCACTTCCCACATCAGTGGCAGCTTAGCTCCCCACTTTGCTTGCCCCTTGACAGTCAAGTGTTCCCTGGCCATGTGTTTGCAAGGGCCCTCAGAAAGGTGAATGAGCAAAGGTGTGAAGTCAACGTGCACCAACTAAAGACCTTTAAGCACTTGTGGGGATGCTCTCATTCAGGAATAAAGTGGCCTTACATTGCTGAAACTTAATCCTCAGAGGAGGATTAAGCACTGGAGGTATTTTAATCCTAAATGAGAACATGCACATATGCTTTAATTTACAGGCACTGACTTCACACCTGTAGTTAGTTGAGTTGCCTTCACTCTCCTGCATGTACCTCTGTAGGAAAGCTCTAATGAGATGCAACTGGAATTTGGGTGATGCTGTGGTTATTAGTTCTCTCTTTGAGGTTTCTGTGGTTTGGGTTTCAGTGCATTCCTTGTTTTTTATTTTTTATTTTTTATTTTTTATTTTTTATTTTTTATTTTTTATTTTTTATTTTTTATTTTTTTCCTTTTTATATACCCTTTCAGTTTTGGCATGTTTGATTAGAAGAATCTCAGATGATAGAATTTTATCCCTTGAGAAACATATGCTTTTTGGGCATTAAAGATGTTTTGAATCCTGTTGGGGTATGAGACAGCCTCCAGGTGTGACTTGGATTAATTCTTTGAATGTGAGGGGACTCTTCCTTTAAACACATGCTTCCCCTCCATAGAGACTCATAACTCTCAACACTCAGCTAAGCTACTTAAGTTACCTCGTTGGTCTCCCAAGGCTCTATAAACATTGCAAAAAGTAATTTTCTCTGGGGTGGTTCAGTTTAGAAACATTTTTTGGAGAAGTCTCTCTCTGTTGGCTAGGTGCAAGGTATGGAGACTAGGCAAGTCAGACAGATGTTTAAATTTTGGTAGTGTAACAGTTTTCCACTGAGCTGGCCTGTTTTTTTGCTTCCAAAAGGGAGCTCACTCATGGTATGTGCAAAGGGGAACCAAGACCATCTACACTATTTTTTTTTCATCAGCTATAGCCCTTCTGCTTAATGGTGGCTACACAGATTGAACGTGGGAAGGATTGCGACGTGCACCAATAGCTTCTCAGGCTGTGTAAGTCTGCATTAGCCTTCTAAGAATATCCAAGAACCCCCACTACCATGAAAGTTAATGTCTGTGGGGAGAGGGACTCATTTTGCTGCCATGACAAATTTATCAGAAGACAGTTGCATCTTCAGAGGTAGTGGTACTCAATGGACAGGGTATTAGTTTAGGACACTGGGACTGGGAACAAAGGCAAACTCCCTCACCCTACTGTGCTTTGGTTTTCCCATTTGTTTGCAATAACATCTATTCTCTTTACTTTGAACCTGCTGGTGATAATTTAAGTGTCTAAAGTCCTTCCTTCAGCAGGGATTTGAAACGGTCACTGACTTTGGAGTTCAAGAAGCATTTGGGCAAAGCTCTCAGAAGTATGGTTTGATTTTTGGACGGTCTTGTGTGCAGCTGGGAGTTGGACTTGATGATCTTTGTTGGTCCCTTCCAACGGGGGATATTCTGTGATTCTATGATTCATCTCTCTGACAAGCATTTCTTGCTCCATTGACTAAATGGGGGGAGTACCTTCCATAGTTAAACATGAACTTTAGGTAGTACTAGGCCCCTTATTAGGGTTCTAAGTGAAAAAAAAAAATACAACCCCAAACCAAAACCAAAATAAAACCAAACCAAACAAAAACAAAAGGATGGTGCATTAAGCTGATGCTATTATAATAACAGTAATGTTGCTGCTCTAGCATATGCTCAACCTGATATTTCGTTCTCCCTGTAAGGTGTGTAGATAGCCTCTCCCATTTGTGATTAGCATTATTTACTAATTATTCCTTTAGCCAAGGGTGTTTACTGCTTTATGAAACTAAAGAAAAAGAAAAGGGGCTTAGGTTGAAACTGCCTTTCACTCATAAGCACCTTCATCCACTAAAAGGGAGGGAAAAAAGCCAAGATTCTTAGCTCAAAGGACCGTTCATTTTTGATTTTTCTTTTTTTTTGTTGATTACTCTGTGTCTTTACAGCAAATATAAAATGCCCTCACCTACATCCTGGTACCTGGAAATCAGTACAATCCTTGCGACTATTCTGAACTTTTCCAAGCCTCTTTGCAGGATATGAGCTGATGCCAGATTTTAAGCACCTGAGTGATACTGCCAGAAGCAGTAGGCTACATGTGCTCTCAAAAAGAGGTGCACACCTTCAAGACTGATTTTAGAATGTGGTTTTCTAATGAATCAGAAAATTTGAATCATATATTTCATGAACAATTCTCAAAAAGCTTTCAAAAAGTACCAGAAACGCTTAATTTCCACATTAAATTTGCTTGATGACACACCAAAGAATCAGAAGGACAAATGACCTTTAAACCATCACAAGATGTAGAAAAGTGCTTCCTTTGTTAAGAGGTGCCAAATGACCCTTAATCTTTACAGATGAAAACTTTCCTAGGCCTTTAGACATCTATGTACAGACTTCCCCTGACTTGAAATGTCTAGTGCTTTCATTTTAAAGTAATAATTAAATTAATATTTAGAGTACATTTTAAAGTGACAAGTTGTTATATTGCAGGACAAGCTTCAGTACTGTAAGCAAATGAGAACATGCTGTTGCAAGTATCATTTTCTATCCTATCTTGTGTCAAACATCCTTCATTCATTTAAATCATACAGCTCAGAAGATCTTAAAACAATTTACAAAGGAATATCAATAAATTACACCTATCCCCTTTTCACACAGAAGGAAACTGAGGCAAAGAGAAATGAAGTATCTTGGCAAGCAAAGCAACAGCTTTGTTACAGAGGAAGGGAGAGTTCAGCTCTTTGGGCTAGTCACAGATGCCACAGAGTATTGTGCAATGCTACATGTAAAATATGTATTCTGTCATTGTTACAGACTAAATCCTAAGCAAATAACAAAATACTTTGATTCAAACTAATTGTACACCTTGCCTTTTTTAAGCAATATGGGAACTACTCCGAGACCTTCTTCTCACACTGAAATAAGAAAGATGTTGCAGTCAACCCCGAGCATCTAAAACTTGAAGGTAAATTCTTCCCAGTACATAAAATCATGACATTCAAGATCTGAAAAGCAAAAAAAAAAAAATTTTTTTTTTTTAAAATATTTTCTGGTTCTTTTAGCACTGTGACTTTAAAGCATTTTCCCACAACCATGGGGCTAGCAGTGTGTTGTCTTTTGTCTCGTCTGAGGCCAAGGTTTCATACACCCCTAGGGCTCCCAGTCCCTGGGAGAAACAAAGAGCTTCACGCTATCACAGGTCTGCAGGATACAGAATAAAGTTGTTTTCAGCAGTGCTAACAATAAAACTTCTGATTTAGAAAACAAGCCCAATTTTTCAGTCCTGGACCAAATAAACCCACTGACAGAGTGAGAAAAAAAAAAAAAAAAGGCAACTGTCACATCCATGCTCTCTCTTTATGCCATCTTAATGTCTTTAAGGGGATGAATTCTGCCCTAGCTTGCATAGATACATTCCATGGGGTAAAGATGAGTTTAAAGGGAAGTTCATTCTTTCATGCCCTGGTGAATTTGGCCTCCAGGTAGCATGTTCTTCCCTCTGTTATTTCAGTACAAGCTCATGTGCTTTCTGGGGCAGGGAATGTTTTTTTTGTTCATTGCATGTAAAGGGTTAGGTGCACTGCGGTTCTGGGCCATAGTTTGGGGCTCCTAGGCACTACCACACATTGCATAATTAATATTTGTAAATAATAATAATAACAATAATAATAATAGCTGAATACGAGTGAACCCTGTAACCTTGCCCGTGGGTGCCTGAGTAGGAAACACAAGCCAAGACAATTCAAGAGAGACAGCAACAACAGAGCTACTTACAGCAGTCCCACCTGCTGGCTTTCCTAATAAGCATTATACATGTGGCTGGGAGGGGGAGGCAGTGCACAGCAATGTCACATTGCTAGGCTCCATGTACAGGGCAGTGTACCATCACCAATGGAGTTATTTCAGTCTCGACTGGAAAGCCAGTGGGAATTACTGCTCCGGAACATTTTTCATTGAAGGGAGAACAGCCCCAGAAGCAACCTGTGTGAGTGGCACTGGGGTGTAAAATGAATTACAAACCACTATTGCTGTTAAGTCTTCTATACAAATGCTTGGGTGATGAGATTTGAGCTATTATGGAAGGTTGCTTTGCAGTGCCAGCCAGTTGGCTTTCATTGGAATGATTAGCAGCTCTACCTGTTGCCTCTTTATTCCAGGGAAAGGGACTTTGCTTCTGACAGGTTCCTACTGACCCTTAATTTGTTGAGGGATACATCCTGAGAGGGTGCCAAACCTCTCCACCTTCCTGTGATGACTACATTTCTCTGAAATTCTTGAGAATTTATAGTAAATGAACAATTACAGTTTGTATTTCTTACTCCACTGTTACTATTACAAATTTGCCGTCATACCCAGGCCTCTTAATGTGGCTTCAGTGGCTGATACTTGGAGAGGAGAAACGTGATCTTCATGTCACTCCTGCGGCATGGTATTCCCAGTCTTAGCTTTTTGCTAGGAAAACTTGTCCTTCCACAGCAAAGCCCAGGACATAACACTGGGGGGCCTAGCAAATATTTAAGTCCTCTGGTAAATAAGAATTTATTTGTCCTCAGGAAAAAAAAATATAAATAAATAAAAAAGTTTGGCTACATTTGCCAGTGCCAAAGTTCCTCATGGTTTCCCTTTAGCCTGATGTTTTTGCCTCTCCGATGAAGACCCTTGAGCACTGGTAGCAAAATAATCATCAGAATAAGCAAAGACTGCATGGATAAAAGGCTTCACCATGCCAAACCAAATGCAGCCCACTTCCAGTGTGCTACAATCTCCAAGAAAACTCTCTTGAATGCAGTGGTCTTGCGCTGAATGCAAAGCCCAGCTCTGCAGGGACCTTCCTAGTCGTTCCTGGAAAGGAGAGCCTCTGCTTTCAAATCCACCACACCCCTGCTCTTGCCAGCAACCAATTCTTAGGTCACAGCCATTAACCTACTGCCAGTGCCTTTCAATTAGTTTTTTTTTTTTTTTTTTCTCCATCTCCTCCCCCCTGGAAGGCTTTTCCTGAACTTTGCTGCTCTGGTGTTTAGAAATCTTCAAATTTCCAGCCTTACGGCCAGTTTGTTCTTCTGCCAACATTGTCCTTTTGCTTAAATAGCTCATTTCCCTTTGTGGCTCTTGCCCACCTTCCCCTCCCTGCTGTGTATTTATAGAGTGCAGTCATAGCCCTCCCTAGCCAGTGCATGCTCAGCACCTTCCAGTATAGGTCCCTGGCATCCGTCTTGTAGACATGGCTTAAAGTGCTTCCTCTGTGTCTGAACGCAAATAGAGTTCCCACCCTGTTCCAAACATGGTGCTTGCACATGCTGGCCCTGGTCCAAATGGCCTCAGGATTGCCTATATCCTTCATTTAAATGGCAACAAAAATAAATCTCAGCCCAAGAGGCCTCGTGGGATGGGCTCTTTGTAGAAAGGGAGAGCTGTGCCCTTCTCCCAGCTCCATCTGTCCAAGAAAAAGGACATGTACAGATGCTGAGGCTGGTTTCTCTTCTCGCCCCATCGCTCCCCTCTGCCCTGTTATTGGGGTCCCGTGGGGAGGGGTGGGGGAGCCCCTGCAGTGGTGCTGATAGGACAGGAGTTGTCTGGCTGCCAGGGTGAATCAGAACAGCTCCGTCTCCAGCATCCTGCCGCCTGTTAATTAATGCATTAATGAATTGCCTTCTAATTCCTATAATCGTTCTGAATTTCTTTTGGGGGGATGAACAGGCTTCCAAAGTTGCTTAGCTTGCCCAAGGCCATGCAAGAAGTCAGTGGCAGAGCCAAGGAAGAAACCCAGGTGCCCTGCTGCCTGGGCTGGGCTGTGCTTACCAGGCAATAATGCTCCCTACATGGCCAGGCCACATTGCTCTCCTTTTGGTAAAACATCCCACGCACCTTTTCCTTCACTCCAGCAAACGCGTTTGGTGCAACGATGCACCTTTTTTTTCGCCTTACAGCAAGACAACAGAAAAACACATAACAAACTGAGGTTTGAAGCTGCCTTCAGCAGTTCCTAATCTCTGCAAATGTGATACTCTTTGTGGTAAGGAGCTTGGGAAGAGCTCCCTGCCTCCTTTGTGAAGGCTGATACGTTGAACCGGCAGGGTATTGTTTTCACTTCTGAGTTGAACTTGCTTTCTGTACGCAGATAAAACTTCCTTCAAAGTCAGTAAGAGTTTTGCCGAAGAAGTGCATAAGCCTGATTTGTTTTTAACCTATATGTTACTTCACTGACATAAACAAGTTCAAACTAGTGCTAACGCTATACACAGCCAGTACAGCTGCTGCAGACGGGGCTGCATTGTGATCTGGTTAGTGCATCGCTGGGAGAACTGTTCAGTTCTGATGGATAAATGTCTGTTTTTCTGCAGTTAGTAAGAAATGGATTTTTTTCTTCATTGTTCACACCAATACATGTTTATCTGCACATCTTAGTTAAAAATAACCTCCCAGAACTGCATGTGTTAACAAGAGTGGGATTCTCAGAACAGCTGATATTATCATTATTATTTATTGTTATTTTACTATCACTATTATTCAGAGTTCATCACAGAGGTAATATTTCAAGACAAATTAGGCAGAGTTTATACTGACCAAATTCATCCTAGAGCTATTCCACGGTCTTTGAATTGACTCATCTTGAGATGGTTTCATGGACTTTGTATATAAAGTGTCAATTACCTTCTTTTCAATTTCCTGTGTAGTTGTTGAAAGGCTGTAGCACAGCCTTTCTACTCACCAAACAAGAATCTAACTAACAAAAATATGCATGTAGTTTATTATATGTATTCATTCGTCTAACACATTAATGTTTCCTGTGAGAGGTGGAGGATGTTGAATTTACATTGATGATTATGGCTTTTGGGTGGGAAATTTTCTCCCAGAAAAAGAAACTTTTCTGGAAATAACCTGTATATTTTAATATTTTTTTTTTCTTTGAAAATCTGTAAAAATCTGGAGTGACACCAACATTGCTAAGGAGTTTGCCTGCTCTCTGCTTATGACTAAAACTGAAGGTGATCTCAATTTTATATTAAAATTTATAAAATACACAGAACTTTGACCGGGTTCAACTTTGTATTGCATAAGTGGGACTTCAAGTGTCTCATAATCAAGAGAAAAAACAAACCTGTAAAGTCTCACCACAAAAATACAGAGATTTTAATTGCTCCAAGAGCTGCTCAGCCCACAGCCTCCTGTCCAGAGAAGCACCATTCTGGGGTGATGGGCTGAAAAGTGCTGTTCTCACTGCGTGTACTGCTTGCGTGAAAGAAGCCATAAAATGGCTGGTGAGGATTTATGGAGAAGAGGCTGTGGAAGTCCTAAAGAAAGAGATCAGAGGAGGAGGCAGAAGGGAGGCTCCTGCCTGGTGGTATGAAGACTGCTGATTCAGGGCTGCAGCCCTTGCAGGAGTTAGTGTGCTCTGCGGTGCAAAGGGAGCCAAGCCACTTATGCAATATTAATATTAATAACTGCTTTGCACTTCTATAGTGCCTTTCATCCGAGGATTTCAAAGCGCTTTACAAACATTAATTAATTAAGGCCCATAACACCCTGTGAGGTAATGCAAGTAGATATTACAGCTCATGCAGAGGCCAGAATTGCCAGCATTACAGGTATAATCCTCTAGCAAGAGTTAACTTATTCTTGAGCAAGCTTTCTTACTTATAGGTATAAACAGGCTTCCTTTTAACATTGAGCATGTCTTTTTTTTTTTTTTTTCCTCCCCCTTGATCCGTCAGTCTTCGTACAAGCAAAACTCCCACTATGAGGCAGCCAAATGAGGTGAATGTGCAGTACTTCCATCCCCCTGGTCGTTGCTTCCTCTTTGATTGTCTGATAAAATTGTAGGATCTCGAGAGGCTGCAGAGTTGTGTCACCTATTAGTGTCCAGCTTCTATGGGGTTTCCCTGCTCTAAATATACTTTTAACCAGGGAGGTTAAAAAAGGAAGTGAACTGAAATATGTTTTATGGAACCTGCTTATCAGATGACCTCTAAACAACCTGCAGACATTAGCTAACCTTGCTCGTATAGCAGCTGGTCATAAACGTCATTAGTGCCATTTTAGACAGAGGTTTTAGCTGTTCATAGCTCCTGTATATCAAGGTTGAGGTGGGAGCTGGTCGGGAAAAGGCAGACCTGCCAACTCTGTCTCTCTGTTGATTGAAGTGTTCATTTAAGTCTTGTCCTTTTTTCTTTGACCCCGGCATTTGCTCCTGTCCCATTTTCAGCCTGCCTTTCCATGCACAGGAAGGTGCAGGTGGTGGAGCCATGGTGTGCTTTGCCATCCAGCCCCGCCTGCCCCATGCAGCTCTGTGTGCACCATGATGGGGTCTTGCCCCCCCAAAACAGCAGCAAACGCATGCCAAGTCCTGGGTTGACACTGCTGGCCATGCTGAGTCACCTCTTGCAGTGAAATACACTGGCATGTGGCCTTTGGTGCATACCAGGAGGAGCAAACCTGTCCAAGAGGAAGCCAGGAGTTCAGAAAGTCCATGTTTGCGCTCTTATAATCCTGGTCTACAATGCTGTCATGTACACCATGGTCTGCAGCATGCAGAAAATTGCTGTTTATTGAAAGAAATACCAATTGCACCTCTCCCACCCATGATGACAAAGCCTCTTTTATGGGACTGGAGGCAGTAAGTAACCTGGGCTGGTGCAGAGCTCTCATGCCCTGACCTCCACATCCAAGGAGAGAGTTGTCCATCCTGCATAGCCATTTTGGTAATCACTCAGCACAGCTGGAGAGGAGCAAAGAGACTTTGGGGTGAATTAGTCCAGAGCATGGCTTTGCCAGGATTTGCCTATTCAATTGCATTCTGAAACTGCACAGACATTAGCTAATTAATGTGGTGAGTTCATTAAACCAATTAATTGCATTTCTTTCTGTGAGTGGGCTGGGCCTATCAGTCATCTTCATAGAGTGCAGTTTAGGGCATTAAAAATATTCTCTTCATCAAATTAAACTTTATTAAATAATAACTCCTTCCAAATTCTAGGCTAGGAATGAACAACGTCACTCTAACCACAAGAGCTGTTTATTGCGCATAAACTTCGTTTACTGCCCTGCCAGCTGTGATAAAACCAATTCAGATGCATATTCTCAGTACAGTAAGCACTTTCTCCCCTTTCAGAGTCTTGCATTAACCCAAAGACTCCGTCCTTTTGTGCAGAACTCCCACTGAAATCAATGAGAATTTTGTGTGTGGAAAAAATGCAAGGTTGAGAAGTTATATGTCTGCATATTGGCCAGCAAAGACATTGTGCTTGCCACAAGGGGCTTTTTGGCAGGCAGCAGAATATTTTGCATTTTTCAAAGATACACAGAACTGAAGAAACACTTTAAGGCAAAAAAGAAGAAGAAGAAAAAAAGGAAAAAAAAAAAAACAGAAATGATTGGTATTTTGCCTGGTTTTGTTTCTTCATAATTCTAAAGTGAGCCTGAATGTCCTTTTATTTTAAAAGAAAAACTTCAAAATTAGTGTTTTTTAAAAAAATCTTTTTTTTTTGTAAGGTAAAACAATATCTTCCTTGATTTTATTGAACCTCTCACAACTCATGGGTTTATTTGCTAGGAGTCTTTAACAAGGATTTTTTTTTTCCTCTATGTTTATTAGACAACAAAATTAAAGGGACATTTTTTTTTTTAAATTGACCAAAAAAATCTTTTATTTTTGATATAAAATTTTTGTCTTTCTAGCTTAATTAAAAAGAAATGTTCTTGATAGTCTTGTTTATGGCTAGCAGCACCCCAGAAATTTTCTACTTTAAGATACATTGTGCACTATGCAGTGCAAACCAGGTCTGTTTATTGGCACAGAAAATGAAGACAATCAAAAATCATTACATTTTAGTCATTTTCTTCCTTTAATTTCATCCTTGAAGATCTGTTTGATTTGATCTGCGGCTGCCCAGGAGCAAGTAAAAACAACATTTTCCTAGATTTAGTAAGAATGAAGTATATGGGTGTCAAAATGCCACTGCAGTTGCCTTCATCTGAAGGACTGCCCGCTTCAATCCCTATTCAGTACCTGCTTCTGTTGTCTAGTCTCTGTTGCACCTTCTGACTGGTTTTGGGTCCAAGAGTGGCTCCAAGAAGGACCAAGTGGCTCTCAAGTGTCCCTTTTAGGATGTCACCTCACAAAGGGTCAAAGAAGGAAAGACATGTAGCATCCTTTTTAGTTGAGGAAGGTCAAAACCCTTGGCCTATCTCCTCATCAGCTGTGTAACACTGTATTCAACTCCATGTGCACCTACCCACTGGGAAAACGTCCCATGTTTTGACTTTTTGGAATCTTTGAAAGATCTTAGGAGAAGAAAACTGTTTGAAAATTGCATCTTTCCTTCCTCTTATTCCCTTCTTTTCCACAACACATTCCATGTTACTACAAGGAAGATTAAAACTGCTCAGTGAATCAGTTTTTTTTGGCTCATCTGTTTTCAGTCAAAAGTGTTTGACCTCACCAGGGAGAGCGTAGCAGCAGAATTCCAGGTTTTGGATTTCTTTCTTGGTCTCAAACACCTAAAACACAGGCATTACAGCACCTAACTCATACATATCTGAGTCCTTTTATTAGATGTCGCTCTTAGCTATGCAGCACTTTCAGAAGCACCAGCCTTAGACCTAAAGGATCTGCCCTACTACATCTAGGATGCTTACAGCAAAGCTTGGTAACATAAAGATCTGGATTCCAAGCTTCTTCAACTCATCATTCCAGTTATTAATTAAATCAGGGCAATTCATATCAAACATGCTAAGAGTAAATTGGAGACTCTTGGAAGAACTCCAGCCAATTAGAATGATAGTTAAAAATAAATTCATATCCAAAAGAGAAAGAAACCTGAAAGACCACAGCAGGCCACAAAACACTGCAAGAACTTGAAAATAAAGCTGCAGGGAAAAAAAATCAATTGCATTGTGGCCAATATTAATCTACCATCAATAAATACCAAATCTTTCACTTCTTATGGTAATTGCCCCAGTGATTCCCCTTAAAGTGGTTCTCAAGTACTTAGAGGGCCCATTGATAGCATCTTATCAGGTCTCAAAGCAATGGTGTGAAAGCACAAATAGGAACTGCGGCCTAGTCAGAGAAAAAATGTGGTCTTTAGAATGTGCTGATTTGACAAAAGGTTGTTGTTTGTCACAGACATTAGTTTTTATCTGCTTAGCGGATAATTCTTCCAGAGGGAACTCTTCAGCCTCTCTCTGACGCTGCTGCTCAGCTCTACGTGAGGTGGATTTTCCAGTAAAAAAAGAGTATTGAAGCCAAATGGGCCCAGACTCTGACTGCTGCTTGACATGGGCTTATTTTTTGGAATCTCAGTCTGGATGCCTCAGGGTGGCATGTGACTTTGCATGGATTCCTGCCTCAAGGCTAGTGCTTTCTTCAGCCTGAAAAATGACAGAAAGGAGTTCTTGCTACCGTGAAAGTGTTGCCATAAAAATAGTTGTTGCACCGAGGGGAAGTGGGCTTAGTGTGTTTTTTTTTTTCTCTTGGAAAGTGTTTTGAGTCAGAACGAATGTCCATGAAAGCTGATTGCTGACCTTAATTGACTCTTGGAAAGTGGGCACAATGTCACATCTGTTGTGTGCAAAACAGCATTCACAGTCTCCATTTTTTACAAGGTTCATCAACTCTCTTGCACAGAGTTTAGGAGTTATCCAGTTGACTCTCTTTTCATCCTAACTCTTTTAATATCTTGTTTAGATTCCTCTCATTTGAAGTGCACTTCGGTCCTTCAGAGATATATGCATGCTCACAAGGTAACAAATTGTTATGGCTTTAGAAACTATATGCTAACTGCATCCAAAGCAACCCAGTACACCCCAGGTCAGTTTGGAGGTGAATTAATTTGGAGGCAATTAATAAGCTGCCCCAACTGCATGCATTGAACATAGTCCTGTGAATATTACTAACACATGTAAGTATTACTCCTCTTGAAGACCACATACAGAGTTTGAAGTCCTCATGTTCTTTCAGCAGTAGGTATTATATTTTGCTTATTATTTAGATTTCTCTAGGCTTCAGTGGTCTTTTCTAGATTTTACAGAAATGTTCCAGAATTTATCCCTTCCAAAGTGGCATGTGCTATTTGAAATTAAACTAAAAGACATTTCTTTGATGTTACTTTTTTATTCTAAACTTAGCCATTGAATGTCAAAGCCCCAGTTTTGATTGAAGACAGCTTTCTTCATTTTTTTGCAAGTTTTTAATGTATTTATTTCTTTTTTATTATTTTTTTAAGTAAAGATCTTATTAAAAAATATATTCACATTGGCCTGTAATGTATCAGCAAGATTATACAACTCTGATTTACTGTTAGGATCAGAAATTAACTTCAAAAGACAAGAAATAGAAAGTGGTAGCTTATTCTCCCATGGCACATTATAGCAATAAGACAGAGTGATATAGTGATATGCTTTTCCTTTGAATGAAGAAAGGAATATCTATTCATTACTTACCTACATATTTACTTGCATTTCAGGACATTTTTCTACTGTAAGTAAACATCTGGGACAAGTCACAAGCTGATATTATTGCTAAAATATTCCTAGCAGATAAGAAGGTTCAATTTTCTGCTACCTGTGATGTCAGACATCATACCCTATTATATATTTTTAAGCTAAATTATGCAGAGTATTGTGTTCGGCCTGCATCCAGCTGTGTATTTAAACCCCCTTTGACTATAAGCACAAGTGGTCTCACTGAACCTGGTTATAGGCCGTAATGGAAAAACAAGCTGAATTGCCCTGTTGGGTCAGGGCCAGGGTGCAGAGCATTTTGAGGATCCAGGCCATCCCACAGTCATCCCTATGGTTTCTGAGTATCTGCCTAAAGTCATTAAATTTTTTGAAATGGCATCTCTGTTGTGGTATGTTATCCCTCCTTCCTTTATAAAATCTTTATTGAAGTTTCAACTCTGTCCTTAAGGCCTGATTCAGACCAGGATAGGAGGCACTGTGTTCATAGCATTTGTTGGAGCTGTCTGAAGTCATCCATGTGGGTTGAGATATCTTGCTGGAAGAGTACTACTCTCTAGCTGGAAGAGGCCCTACTCTAACACAGTTTTAGCTCTGTGGGCTTTTCTTTTTTTTTTTTTTTTTCCCACTTGCAGAAGAAACAGGGCTTTCAGTGCTTGTTCTGGCAGGGACAACTCATGGCAATACCTAACTCTCAGGCATGTGCACCCCAAAATCAGTGTTAGGAGCTCAGATTCAGCATGTGAAGAACATTTAATGCCTTAGAAATCTCAGCCCAAACCTCCACAGTGAGGAGGAAGAGGTGAAGGAAGAAAACACAAAGTTAAAATGCTTAAATCAGTGCTGCAAAAAAAGCATCGATGGGGCACATAAGCCACAGGCTTCTCCCTTCAAAGGACTGAGCAAAACCAGCTTCGTTTTGTTCCTGTAAAAAATTGTAGTCGCCAAAGGAAAAGGAGGATCCTCTCACCATTTAGGTTGTAGTCTGGTGGTTAAAACCACTTGCCCAAGAAAAGCAAGACGAGTTCTTGGTTTGCCTCTGCCTGGGAGGTTCAAACCTACGTCTCCCAATTGCCATGGGAGTACCCCAACCACACGACTGCAGGTGACGCTGGGTGGAGAAAGCATTTCTGCATTCCTTGGTCAAGCTGTGGGACTGCACAGGAAAGACTTACAAGGTTCCCACGACCCTTTGTGAGGAAAAAGGGATGACTGGATCCTGGGGCATTTCCCCTTTTCTTTTCAATCTGATGTCTGTTTATCTAGACAGAATATGAGATTCAGATTTGGGAAGGGGGAGTGGCAATTTTGGGACTGAGTCAAGCAAGCATTTAATAAGTAAAGGGTACAGATTTATAGCCTCGACATCCTTCAAATCTCAGTCTGTAGCTCTGTAGTGCAAAATACCCATACAGCATTATCCAAAACTTAAGACAATCCTCTTTTTAATCATTAGGCCACAGACTCATATTCTCCTTATAAAGTCACCTTGAGGTACCTTGGCTCTTTCATTTCTTTCTTTCTACTCATTGGGGTAGCTTGAATGAGGAAATGAATGCTTT